>NC_052146.1:17769300-18374722 GCF_902713615.1 Scyliorhinus canicula
TTATCTTTATCTAGCTGCAGGCCAAGTTGGCATCTGCAAAATCCCTTAGCGTTGGGTGGGGTTACTGGGTTATGAGGAAAGGATGGAGGTGTGAGTTTGGGCAGGGTGCTCTTTTCAAGAACCGGTGCAGACTCGCTGGGCCGAATGGCCTCCTTCTGCACTGCAAATTCCATGATCTATGATCCATGAGTCTACAAGCCAAGCCCCTTCCAATAGGAGGTCCCACAGTCTCTACTCAGTGAGGCAGAGCATCAACTGAACAATGTTTGGTTGGCCCATAAAATTACATCACCTCACCGGCAAACAGCCCAGTGTGAGTTATTTTGTATGTCTTCAGTCGAGAGGAGATATTCTACCCAGAAGCCATTTGTAATTTCCACCAAGGATTCTCCCAACTCCGCCAACTTAACTTTATTAGATTATCAGCAAAAAAAATTATACATCAGCTGATTCCAGTAAAATTCTACGTCAGCCTGGTTCACCAAGGATCCAACTGCAGATATACTTTATGTGTAATATGCCTTTAAGGGATACCAGCAAATCATCACCAGAAGGGAAGTGTGTCATGTGATCCGGTCTCAGTTTCACTTTTGCCTTTGAGCAGAGCACACACATACACACACAACTCTGCTACTGATGTCTTCAAGCTTTATACCCATGTTAGCCATGATTGAATGGCAGAGCAGACCCAATGGGCCGAATGGCCTAATTCTGCTCCTACATCTTATGGTTTTATGTACAACTTTTCTCGTGGGCTTTGTCTTAATAAATGAACCCATGAAGCTTTTACTCAATCACTTATGAGTGATTGGTGCCTCTATATCATTAGAAAAACCTTGACCGTTTTCAGAACAGTAAGAAGTCTGACAACACCAGGTTAAAGTCCAACAGGTTTGTTGGTGTTGTCAGACTTCTTACTGTGCTCACCTCAGTCCAACGCCGGCATCTCCACATCATGATTTTCAGAAGAAGAATTAAGTCCAGTTGGGTATAAAGTCATTGCTATGTGTAGCCCAAAGCCAGACAGAGGAGAAGCCCCTCAGTTGGTGCTGATAGTGGCTGATCATAGCCAGGAGAGCAGTGGGATACTACGGGCAGGATTCTCAGATTGTCGATGCCGAATTTGTATTCGGCGATTGGCCAGAGAATCAGGTTTTACGCACAAATCGGGGGACGGCCCTGATGTTCGGATGCTCCGCCCCGTCAAAATTACCTAACTCAAGGAGTGCGCCACACGCCATTGGAACGGCCTCAGGACCTCCCCTGAGGCCCTCCTCGATGCTCCACCCTCGCGCGGCGGCTGCAGACTGTCCAGCGCCGCCACAGTCTGGGGGGAGCCATTCCGCTGGCAGGGGGGGCTTCGGCGAGGGCTGTGAGGACTTGGGGTTGTGGTCTGGGGGTGGCGAAGGGGTTACAGGGGGCACTATCTAGCAGGACGGGTCAGTACGCGGCCAGCGCCATGCTGTACGGCGCGGCCGCCGCAGGCCATTTTGCTGCTAGCCTTACACTGGCGCAGCATCGGTGCGGAGTCGGTGCCAACATTTTGGTCGTAAGACCAGACGCTTCCTCCAGCCTTTGCCACAAAATCGGAGAATCGAGCCGTACATTTGGCTTCAATAGGGGCAGACAAAGGTAAGGGCAGCACGGTAGCACGGTGGTTAGCACAGTTGCTTCACCGCTCCAGAGTCCCAGATTCGATTCCCGGCTTGGATCTAAAACAAAGAACAAAGAACAAAGACAAGTACAGCACAGGAACAGGCCCTTCAGCCCTCCAAGCCTGTGCCGAACTTTCTGCCCAACTAAACTACAATCTTCTATACTTCCTGGGTCCGTATCCCTCTATTCCCATCCTATTCATGTATTTGTCAAGATGCCCCTTAAATATCACTATCGTCCCTGCTTCCACCACCTCCTCCGGCAGCGAGTTCCAGGCACCCACTGCCCTCTGTGTAAAAAACTTGCCTCGTACATCTCCTCTAAACCTTGCCCCTCGCACTTTAAACCTATGCCCACTAGTAATTGACCCCTCTACCCTAGGGAAAAGCCTCTGTCTGTGCGGAGTCTGCACGTTCTCCCTGTGTCTGCCTGGGTTTCCTCCGGGTGCTCCAGTTTCCTCCCACAGTCCAAAGATGTGCAGGTTAGATGGATTGGCCATGATAAATTTCCCTTCGTGTCCAAAAAGGTTAGGTGGGGTTACGGGGATAGTGTGGTGCTCTTTCGAGGGGCCGGTGCAGACTCGCTGGGCCGAATGACCTCCTTCTGCCCTGTAAAATCGATGACTCTGCGAAGTGACCACTGTCCATCAACTCTTGTTGGAAAGTATGCACATACGGATGGGAAGAACAAAGAACGCACACGCTTGTCATAAGCTTAGGCGTCATAATGTGCCTCAAAGCCAGTGAAGAAACAGTGAAGAGAGATAAGTGTGTGGCTGGGCTGTCAAAACCGTGGGATCAATATTGGATACGCACAGAATTAAATTGCAGACGGCCATTGTGGTTTGCCTGAAATGAAAAGTTCCACAGTACATAATAAGTGTGCTATTCTGGACAAAACAAAGATCTGAGGGCTGACAGTTAGATCTAGCTTATGTTGTTTCACTGCCTTTAGGCAACAAGGAATCTGTGTTCCATGCATTAATAGATTGGACAGGGCCCAAAAGCTTCAATTCCTGCGCTCATTCTACCCCTTTCCTCAATATTTACTTGATCAATTGTTGTGTTTTGGTTCTGCTCTGTTCTAACACTTTTGATTCAACGCCTGACATTCAATGCATGAATTATAAAGCGACCCGGGCTTAATCGTGTCCGCCACATCTACTGGCATGCATTGAATTATTGTCTCCGTTCAGCGTTGAGCAGAGGTTCCGGGAGGAAAAAACGAAAACAAACAGAAGGAAGTAAGGCCGGACCTTTTGGTGTGGAAATTGTGCCGGCCGCCATTTTGTTAAACTGCCGTTGAGCAGTGAGGAATGGTCCCCCAGATTTTCAAATAGCACAATGGAGTTTTGAATATTCACTGGAACAGGCAAGAGGATTGCACATGAAGCATTTAGGGGAGGGGCTGGTTTAGTAGTATAGTCTCTGCACTCATAACCCAGTGATCCAGGGGAAACCCACCATGGCAGATAGTGAAATTTGAATTCAATAAATATCTGGAATTTAAAAGTCCAATGAAGATCATGAAGTGATTGTGGCAGAAGGCAAAAACCCATCTGGTTCACTAATGCCCTTTAGGGAAGGAAATCTGCCACCCTTACCCGGTCTGGCCTACATGTGACTCCAGACCCCCAGCGATGTGGTTGACTCTCAACTGCCCTCTGAAATGGCCGAGCGAACCGCCCAGTTCAAGGGCAATTCAGGTTGGGCAATCAATGCTGGCCCATCCAGCGATGCCCACAACCCATGAACGAATAACCCCCTCCAACCCTGACCCTTGAGTTTGTTGCTCGCTGTATTCTCTCTTTAATTGGCTCTGTTTATGGTGGTTAATATGGTCACCTTCCTTAATTCTAATTATGTTTGCTCAAGAGTCGCCAGGTATCTTTCGATACCGCCACAGGGTTCAAAACCGAATACTGATCAATGACTCGATACACCAGTTAGTAAGTTCAAAATCAATACTCATTTATTTACACACAGTCAATTATACTCATGCACAAACTCTACCAACTAAACTTTCACAACTACTAAAAGCCTATACTTAACTTCGGGCGCCCACTCAGTCAGAGGAACAATGGCCGTTGTCCAGTTCTGAGGCTGTTGGGATCGAACTTGTATGGAATAGTAGCTAGGAGCGTCTATCTCGTAGCGTGCGTTGACTTTGGACTTACTTGTCTGGTGCAGCTGCTAGGCAGGTCTCTCGCTGCTGAGAGCCAAGGCTAAGAGAGCGATTCTCTCTTGGAGGCTTCCTCTTATACCCAAAGGGGGCTTCGCGCGCTTTTGGGCGGTCCTTGAACTTGGCCCCAATTAATTGGATCATATCCTGATCATTGGTATCGACTTCCTCCAATAAAGGGGTGGCTGCCCTGATTGCTGGGCAGGCCCTAGGTGGCCGTTGGCCTGCTTTGTTTTAGTCTCCTCTGGTGCCAGGGTGTCTGCTTTGTATCGTTTGCTTAAATGTTTCTCTTTTGTCCCCGGAGATGGCTCATTAGTATGCTAATGGTTTTGCAGTATCGGTCTTGTCTGGGTGCTGCAAACTCCAATCAACAGACAAACCTTGCACCTGCTTGCTTTCTCAGCATTGTCCATTTTTCCCTTCATTCTCTGCAAGTGTCCATTTTGTAATCGGGACGTGGCCACCCCAGGTGGCTACAAGTTCAACAATGAAGATAATTTCCAGACGATAGCACAGATGTATTTCAGGGGAATTTAAGGTCAGGTGGATGGGGGGGTGTTTACTGGGATCTTCGATCAAATGGAATATTGTAGCTTCTAGATCAAAGTTTAACTGACAATTTTTGCTTCAGAGGGGGAGTATGGTACCCCAGAAGAAAGTATATGCGGAAGTCTTTGCGATCAACACAAATGTATGTTTTCTTTTAGAGCCAACAGATTTATTAACCTGCAAATCTCTTAAGCTCACAGCAAAGTCTTCCCTGCATGGCTGGGCTAATAATAATTGTTTTCCTCCTGCAGTGCACCAGAACAATGGAAATATGATTGACTGATGTCGCATTGTCAATGAAAGACTTTATTATGGTTCCAAGCATTGATCTGCAGGAATTACAGTATCTCAGACATTTTGGTGTCTGTGTTTGTTCAATATTCTCATTAGCGATCCAGCCTGAAATCTAAACAGCCGCCAACAGGCAGA
Organism: Scyliorhinus canicula; assembly: GCF_902713615.1. Taxonomy (NCBI): domain Eukaryota; kingdom Metazoa; phylum Chordata; class Chondrichthyes; order Carcharhiniformes; family Scyliorhinidae; genus Scyliorhinus; species Scyliorhinus canicula. The sequence goes on from NC_052146.1 coordinate 17,774,116, forward strand.
GCGTTTCCATAAGACAAGTCTGAAGTGACAGATCCTGGCATAAATGTGGTGGAACTGAGCACAAATGAGACACAATAATTGATCAATTAGTTATTTAGGAGAGGAGTGGTGTGAACACAGAAATGTAATAGCCAAGTATAAGTGACCCTATCGTGCCATGTCCTTTTGTACATCGACCATGGGCCGGATTCTCCGTTTCCGAGACCGGGGCTGGATTCTCCATTTCAGCGGCTAAGTGCTGGCTGAAACGGAGAATTTGCGGGTGTTTTGCGACGCGAACATCGGCGCCGAACCTTCACCGGTAAGGGGCTAGCAGCGGTGCTGGGTGGAACGCCCGGGTGAAACGCCCGGCTCTCGCGCCGAAGACGGCTGGAGAATGAACGGGTCCCTGGCAGCGCATGCGCACGCCGACGACCTGCAGCGGTTATGCCGTACAGCATGGCTCGGCCGAGTGCAACTCCACAGGCCACCCCCGGGCTACCACCCTTCCCCAGCACCTCCTGGAGGCACCCCCCAGCCAGCGGCACGGATCCTGCACCCATTCTGCTACCGGTGAGGGACCAGCACCGGCGCCGTGTGGAACACCATCAAATCTCATAGAAAACGGTGCGGGATTTGCCGCGTCCATGACGGGCAGGGGTAACAAGCTGCAGCCGCGCTTACATTATACACCTCCCACACACACTGATCAGTGCTGAAAAGATGGGACTGGTTGACCTAGAGCACTCATACAGCTGATAGGTCGGCTGGGGCCAGAGGGCACCCATGGGAGTGCGCCGGGGGGTCACCTATATGACCCAGGGCATCAGGTTAAAAGTGGGTTGTTAGCGGCATGCACAGCTGCATGGCTGCCTAGCCAGCTGCAGTAATGGTGTGGCGTACCCCTCCACCTGACCCCACAGCCCACCTCCTGGCCACCCCCACTTCTCCCCCGGCCCTGGGAGAAGCCCCCGACCAGCAGCATGACTGTTAGCGAAGTATGGCGGTGTTGTACGCCGTTGTCAGTACCCCCTTTCTCTCTCTCTCTCTCAGCAGCCACCACGCAAGGTTCACGATGTTTGCGAGCACAATTGGACCGCGCTGGCGGGAACTCGGCCCATCGGACGCAAAGAATTGCGGGTGAGCCCACTAATGATATGCGAACGGTGTTTAAACTACGCGCGCCGTGGGTCGCATTAACGAGGAGACTGAGCATCGCAATTCGGGGTCAAACTGCGCCAGCCGCGATTTCAGCATCGGGAGCTATTCCCCACCCAATCGCATGCCCAAATATCAGCGTCGGCTAACGCAGAATCCCGCCCCATATTCTTTCCCCTTCGACTTTTTGAAAATAACTTTAGAGTACCCAATTCATTTTTTCCAATTAAGGGGTAATTTTGCGTGGCCAATCCACCAAGCCTGCATATCTTTGGGTTGTGGGGGCAAAACCCATGCAAACTCGGGGAGAATGTGCAAAATCCACACGGACAGTGACCCAGAGCCGGGATCGAACCGCCGTGAGGCAGCGGTGCGAACAACTGCGCCACCGTGCTGCCCCATTTCTCCTTAGACTTGGAAAAGGAAAGTTAATTACAGTTTCCAGGCGCAGCTAATGGGATTAGCTTTGGATTATTCTAAAATGGAGCCAGTCTGATGGGCTGAATGGTCTACTTCAATGTTTCTAACGGAGTGGGGAAAACAGGAAAGGGAAGGAATCTCAGCAATCTCGGCCTGACTTTTACGCTTGTCAGGTGGGTAAAATAGTGGCCGTGGATGTGGAATCTGCTCCTGGGCGGGATCACGTCAACACAATTTTACACTGGGTGACCGGTTAAGGCCTGCCCAGCCTGGATGGTGTCCTTGGGTAATGGAAGGAACAGGCAGGCAGAGTAGGACAGGTTGAGCGTCGGGTGCAATGGGAACCCGGTGGGGGGGCTATAAAAGGCTGTCAAGGGTTTGTGGGGAAGGCTGGGGGAGCATTTTTCCCTGGATCATAGAAGAAATATCTGCAGCACCTATCGTCTTAGCATCCAGCAGGTAAGGTGGGTGGGAGGGTGATGGGAACTCTGCACCCTCCCCCCCCCCCCCCCATCACAGGCGAGTGCTTGGACATCCTCATCGTGGAGATGAGGAGACTGCCTATCGCAAGTCACACAGAAGATAGTCAGAGGTAGCCAGCCTGGTCAGTGGGCAGAACATGGTGTGTCAAATGTAGATGCACAAAAGGCTGAACGATCATCGGCGAGGCTGTGTAGAGAGATGGCGTGGAGCTGCGTGGAGATGTATATTTGGGTGGCTTTTCCTCGTCACCCTTGTGACAAAGCCTACGAGGGGACAGGCAATTCTGAATTTGGTGACCTGTAATGAGGCAGACTTGATCAGGGAACTTAAGATGAAGGAACCCTGAGGAAGCAGTCACCACAATATGATAGAATTTACCCTGCAGTTTGAGAGGGAGAAGCTGCAATCAGATGTAACGGTTTTACAATTAAATAAGGGTAACTACAAAGACATGAGGGAGGAGCTGGCCAGAGTTGATTGGAGAAGGAGCCAAGCAGGGAAGACAGTGGAACAGCAATGGCAGGAGTTTTTGGGGTTGTTCGGGAGGCACAACAGAAATTCATCCCAAGGAAGAGGAAACATTTTAAAGGGAGGACAAGGCATCCATGGCTGACGAGGGAAGTCAAGGACAGCATAAAAGCTAAAGAAAAAGCATACAAAGTGGCGAGGATTAGGAAGAAGCCAGAGGATTGGGAAGCCTTTAAAAGCGAGGAGGACAACTAAAAAAGCAATAAGGAAGGAGAATATGAAGTATGAGTGCATGCTAGCTAGTAATATAAAGGAAGATGGGAAGAGTTTTTCAATATATAAAAGGTAAGAGAGAGGCAAAAATAGATATTGGACCACTGGAAAATGTGGCTGGAGAAGTAATAATAGGAAGCAAAAAAATGGCAGATGAACTGAATAGTTACTTTGCATCAGTCTTCACGTTGGAAGATACCAGTGGGATGCCAGAGCTCCAGGAGAACCGGGGGCAGAGGTGAGTGCAGTGACCATTACTAAGGAAAATGTTCTGGGGAAGCTGAAAAGTCTGATGGTGGTAAATCACCTGGACCGGATGGACTACACCCCAAGGTTCTAAAAAAGATAGCTCAGGAGATTGTGGAGGCATTAGTGATGATCTTTCAGGAATCACTGGAGGCAGGAAGAGTCCCAGGGGAATGGTAAGTGGCTAATGTAACACAGAAGGGAGGGAAGCAGAAGAAGGAAAATTATAGGCCTGACTTCAGTCGTTGGTAAGTCCATTATTAAAGATGAGATCGCGGAGTACTTGGAAGTGCATGATAAAATAGGACTGAGTCAGCACGACCTCGTCAAGGGGAGGTCATGTCTGACAATCATCTGTTAGAATTCTTTGAGGAGGTAACAAGGAAGTTAGACAAAGGAGAACCAGTGGACGTTATTTATTTGGATTTCCAGAAGGTCTTTGAGAAGGTGCCGCATAGGAGACTGTTAATAAGTTAAGAGCCCATGGTGTTCAGGGCAAGATCCTGGGATGGATAGAGGATTGGCTGACTGGCAGAAGGCAGAGAGTGGGGATAAAAGGGTCTTTTTCAGGATGGCAGCCGGTGACTAATGGTGTACCTCAGGGGTCGGTGCTGGGACTACAACTTTTCACAATATACATCAATAATCTGGAGGAAGGAACTGAAGGCACTGTTGCTAAGTTTGCAGATGATAAAAGATCTGTAGAGGGACAGGTAGTATTGAGGAAGCAGGCGTGCTGCAGAAGGACTTGGACAGGCTAGGAGAGTGGGCAAAGAAGTAGCAGATGGAATACAATGTGGAAAACTGTGAGGTTATGCACTTTGGAAGGAGAAATGGAGGCATAGACTATTTTATAAATGGGGAGATGCTTAGGAAATCAGAAGCACAAAGGAACGTGGGAGTCCTTGTTCATGATTCTCCTCAGGTTAACGTGCAGGTTCAGTCGGCAGTTAGAAAGGCAAATGCAATGTTAGCAGTCATGTCAAGAGGGCTAGAATATAAGACCAGGATGTACTCCTGAGGCTGTATAAGGCTCTGGTCAGACCCCATTTTGAGTATTGTGAGCAGTTTTGGGCCCTATATCTAAGGAAGGATGTACTGGCCTTGGAAAGGGTCCAGAGGAGGTTCGCAAGAATGATCCCTGGAATGAAGAGCTTGACGTATGAAGAACGGTTGAGGACTCTGGGTCTGTACTCGTTGGAGTTTAGAAGGAGGAGGGGGGATCTTATTGAAACTTACAGGATACTGCGTGGCCTGGATAGAGTGGACGTGGAAAGTTTCCACTTGTAGGAAAAACTAGAAGCTGAGGACACAATCTCAGACTAAAGGGACGATCTTTTAAAACAGAGATGAGGATGGATTTCTTCAGCCAGAGGGTGGTGAATCTGTGGAACTCTTTGCCGCAAAAGGCTGTGGAGGCCAAATCACTGAGTGTCTTTAAGACAGAGACAGATAGGTTTTTGATCAATAAGGGGATCAGGGGTTCTGGGGAGAAGGCAGGAGAATGGGGAGGAGAAAAATATCAGTCATGATTGAATAGCGGAGCAGACTCGATGGGCCGAGTGGCCTAATTCTGCTTCTATGTCTTATGATCTTATGGGTGTAAGAGTGTGTGTACCAACTTGCACTGAAACCTGCACTAGCCAATTACACAGGCAAAATAAACTCTTTTCGATTCCATGGTAGCACAGTGGATAGCACAGTTGTTTCACAACTCCAGGGTTCCAGTTTCGATTCCCAGCTTGGGTCCCTGTCTGTGCAGAGTTTGCACTTTCTCTCCGTGTCTAAGTGGGTTTCTTCCGGGTGCTCCGGTTTCTTCCCACCTGCAGGTTAGGTGGATTGGCCATGCTAAATTGCCCTTCGTGTCCAAAAAGGTTGGGTGGGCTTACTGGGTTACAGAGATAGGGTGGAGGTGTGTGGGCTTAGGTAGGGTGCTCTTTCCAAGGGCTGGTGCAAACTCGATGGACAAAATGGCTTCCTTCGGCACTGTAAATTCTATAATCCTATGATTCGGAAATTAGGTCGGGGGAGGAGAACGCCTGATTTCTTTCTGTAAAATTCTGACCCCAACCTTTTAAAATCTCCGATTTCCATGGAGGGGTTTGTTTTCGACAGTGTAACGTGAGAGTGTGGGTATTAATATTCTTTCTGATTTTATGAGCGGTGTGTCCACCAATCTAGTTAATCCAAATCCAATTGGGAATCCGGGAGAAATGTTTTTACCGGAGATTGATTGTAACGTGGGACTCACAACCCCATGAATTTGTTGAGATGAATAGCACAGCATTTAAGGGAAAGCTTTGAAAAATACACAAAGAACAAAGCAATTGAGGCTGTGCTGATTATGTTGGAAGAATCATTGAATCCCTACAGTGCAGAAGGAGGCCATTAGGCCCATCGAGTCTGCACCGACCCTCTGCCATTAGGCCCACTCTCCCGCCCTATTCCTGTAACCCCACCTAACCTTTGGACACTAAGGGGCAATTTAACATGGCCAATCCACCTAACCCGCACATCTTTGGACTGTGGGAGGAAACCGGAGCACCCGGAGGAAACCCCCGCACACACGGGGAGAACGTGCCAGCTCCACACAGTCACCCAAGGCCAGAATTGAACCCTGATCCCTGGCGCGGCGAGGCAGCAGTGCTAACCACTGTGGCACCATGCCATCCCGACTGGAACTAAAATGGGAGGAGCTTTGTGCAACATTTGACTAGATGGGCCTAACATGAGCTGTAGTTTCCATGTCATTTTCTTAATATATTTTTCTGTAAATGGATATGGCCAACCAAAACACCAAGAGGGAGGGGAAAGAGGGAACTAATGGAGAGGGAGGTAGAGGGACGTGCGTTCCGTGGTGGTTTAAAGAGGCTGGTGCACTAACATTCGATATTGGGTGATTGGCTTCGGACAAAAGTCTCTCAGAATTGCTGACCTTAAGACAGAATTTCAAAGACGCATGTCCAATATCTGCAATATATTCCAGGAAAAGGAGGCCATGAGAAAGATAAAAGCTTGGATTGTCAGATGAGTGCCTCAGTTGGTGACATCACACTATGTGGGATGTAGCTGCCTGCAAAATGGTTGCCATACTTTCCAACATAATGATCACAGCGCTTCAGTGTATTCCGATGTAGGTGAAGCATTCTAAAACGTTTCTCGAGAGACCTGTGCTTTTAAACCACAGTAGATCAGTAGTTGCAATATGGTTTTGGGCAATCACAGTTTAAAGAAATACACAGACTTCAAGAGAATCGATGCAGCATGGCTGGTTTGCAGGAGATGAGGGTTGTGCATCTTTTTGTCCTAATGATTCCCCAATGGCCCCACGCCCCTTCATCGGACTGGCCCGATCACTGCCCTGGCCGCCCATAAGGCACCATCCCCCCTCAGTGCTGGATACCCTGCCCCCCACCAGGGCGGTCGCAGACTGAGTCAGCAGCCACCGCATGAGAGGTCCGACTGGCCATACGTGGTTAGAACCACGCCATCGGGAAATTGGGCGGTCGGGAGCGGAGTATCATTGGGAGGTCCTCTGGCAATGGACCCCCCAGCCGTGCACCGTGATTCACGGACGAGCGAATCTCCGAGGCCCGGAGAATCGTGCCAAACGTGATTTTGGCACGGGGCTGCGGAGAATCCAGCCCATAGCTGGGGCCTGGAGAACCCTGCCCAGTGTCCTTGGATCATGATGAGTGAATCAAACAGATTTGAAGAGTTAACAAAACCACAGCTATCACATCAGACCAACATCTTCACATCAATTAAAGTCCTCTTGCAAAATATAAAAACTTTGAATGATGATGTGCTGTTCTCATTTTATTACACGAGGGTTAGGTTCAGCTCTGCATTATAAAACAACAATTAGTGCCACAGTTCAAGTCCCACGGGACTGTTCCTATTAGTCGGGCTGCTGAGAATGGACGGCAAGAACACAGCAGTCCGCCCTCAGTACAGTGGGAGCGAGGTGTCCACAACTGGAGGCTGCAACCAATTTATCCCGTGGGCTCCGGGCAGGCTGGTTGTTGGGGCTGAAGGATGGGATCGTGGTTCTCACCAGATATCACTGTCACAGTGAACAAAATTATAGCTGACTGCAAAGTTTGTACCAGGAGGCTGGTAATTACCAGCAACAACTTTTGCTTAACGCTGGGAAGCTGAGAACTATCACCACAAAAGATTTCCTGACAGCCAATTAGGACTTGGAGGGAGATTGGTGTTGAGTGGAAGATTTTGATGGGTCTGATGGAATGACAAAGATTAATGGAAAAATGACGGTTTGAGGCAACTCAGGGGCCTTTGAATTATTTATAGACTGTCTAACCTTAAAACCTGAATTCCATCTGATTTTCCATTCTTTAAAAGTATAAGCCTGAAGCCTATTTATCTTCCTACAATGCTGCAGAAATAAAAAGACGACATGGGCAGCACGGTCGCACTGTGGCTTCACAGCTCCAGGGTGCCAGGTTCGATTCCCCGCTGGGTCACTGTCTGAGCGGAGTCTGCACGTTCTCCCCGTGTCTGCGTGGGTTTCCTCCGGGTGCTCCGGTTTCCTCCCACAGTCCAAAGATGTGCAGGTTAGGTGGAAAAGCCATGATAAATTGCCCTTAGCGTGCAAAATGTCAGGAGGGATAAGAGGGGTTATTGGGTTATGGGGATAGAGTGGAAGTGAGGGGTTAAGTGGGTTGGTGCAGACTCGATTGGTCGAATGGCCTCCTTCTGCACTGTATGTTCTATGAGGATGGAGCAAAGATTATCAGTCTCCCCTCTTCTGTTTTTCCATCTCTTTGCAATCAACAGCTGGGCCGACTTTGGTTAGTGGGGCAGAGGGGGCTCCATGTGGATGGAGGAATGGGGGCAATGGAGGGGAATGCAATGCTTTGGACGAGCACAAGGTGGGCACGAGAGATGGGGGTGGGCGGGGGTCAAGCATGAGGTTGCAGTATAATGGGTTAATAAAATAACTATGGTAATGAGTGAGGTAGGCCATAATGTAACAGTGGTCATATGCTTGGGACTCTGCACAGACAGGCAGCACTCAGGGGAGATGTGCCCACTCAGTAACCCACCGCCGATGTGTCGAGTGTACATGAACTAGTTTGGAGCAACCATCTGTGTCATACACCAACAGTTTATGACACAGTTGTGAGGGGGGCAGAAGCAGTGGAGGTGGGAAAGTGGCAGGTGCCCCAGAACATGCCCAACAAAGCCATTGGCAGTGTGTTGGTCACAGGTTAGGCATGGTCCTTGTCTTGTTATGCTCTTGGCGTGGAATAAGCTGCTTCTTTGATGTTCACTCTGACAAAGGAAGATTCAGATGTGGAGATAACTTCAACACGTTTATTAAACTATTTACAATTCTCCGACTCGGATTCGTCACTACTGTTAATCCTTTTATAGCTACTCAGACTGACGAACCGGTCTGCTACAATCCATGTGGTGGGTGTGATATTGAATCAACCCTGTGTCTGTACTCACTGAGTGTCTCCACTGGAATGAGGAAGATCATGTGTGCTGTGTCCTTTATATATGGGTTGGTGTAATGCCCCCCTGTGGTAGTGTCACCTCTGTGTGTATCGTGAATGCCCATTGGTCGTGTCCTATCTTACTGACCTATTGGTTGAGTGGCTGTGTGTGATGTCTCTGGTGGTCCCTCTAGTGTCTAGCTAGTCTACGTGTATTTACATTAACCCCTTGTGTATCTACAGTGATGCACATCACCACAGTCCCCTGTCACGGGAGTGGCTGGTGGTGTGGGAGAACAAGAGTTGCTCAGGTAGCTGCAACAAAATCATTTGTTTTTCATGAAGAGGCTGGGGTGTCTGAGTATCTGAGTAAAAGCTAAAATAGAAACATTGGCCGATATTTCTCCCAGTGTGAAACGCTTCATTCTCCTCGGCGTTAAATCTCATCTGCCGTTTGTCTTCATCTTTGTATAAGTACTGCTTAGATACATCGTACGATATTATTGCTCTCACACTCAAGACATGCGATATTCCCTGATAAACGCAGTGGAGAGGAAAATGATTAGACGTGCTGGATAGTATGCAATGAACAGAATATCGAAAGGGGAAGTGAGCACGTAGAGTATTTTCATTCAGACAGCAGGGTAATTCGAGGCAGCAATCTGAGCAATTTGCACCATATAAGAGTGATGGATTGGACATTTCTATTCGCGATCATCCACCCTCCCATCCCTTGAAATTAGGTATCGATTCTACTCAGGACTTTGGGGAAATGTCAAGTGAAATCAAATGCTCCATCACATCAGGAAAGAAATTCAAAAGAAATTATATTCAGACAAAGACTGCGCAGAATCTAACCAGAAAGTGGAAAGTGGCATTCCTGGTGAGGGAAACGGAGTGAAGTTCTCATGGAATCTTCAGCCTCTTAGAAACAGAAGTGAGTGGGCGTAACCCTAACGCTGTCACTCTGGCGAGGCGGGCACTCTCAGGGCTGAGAACCTGCTTCAAACAGATCGGGGTACCATCTTTGAAGGTTGCCCCAAACACCACTGCAGCCGACCAGCACCCAGGCCACATCTCGAAGGTCTCGGGGCTGTCCCCTCCAACAGTCATCACTGGCAGTTTCCCCCCTGACAATGTCCGCGCTCGCCCCCCCCACCCCCCGTCCATCATACATATACGCACACCCTGCCTTCGCCATGGGGCTCCAACTCGGGCCCTGCCCTGACACAGCCCCTGGCACTGGTTGCTGTCTTGTTATGCTCTTGGCGTAGCATAAGCGGCTTCCTTGATGTGCACTCTGACAAAGGTAGGTTCAGACGTGGCGATAACTTCAATACGTTTATTGAACTATTTACAATTCTCCTACTCGGGTTTGCCACTACTGTTAATCCTTCTATAGCTACTCAGACTATCTAACCAGTCTGCTACAATCCACGTGGTGGGTGTGATATTGAATCAACCCTGTGTCTGTACTCACTGAGTGTCTCCACTGGAAAGAGGAAGATCATGTGTGCTGTGTTCTTTATATATGGGTTGGTGTAATACCCCCCTGTGGTAGTGTCACCTCTGTGTGTATTGTGAATGCCCATTGGTCGTGTCCTATCTTACTGACCTATTGGTTGAGTGTCTGTGTGTCATGCCCCTGGTTCTCCCTCTAGTGACCAGCTAGTCTACGTGTACTTACATTAACCCCTTGCGTGTCTACAGTGATGCATATCACCACAGTTGCTACTTCCAGATGCCACCCCAGTAGTGCCATCCTGTGTCAGGGCACTGCCCGAACATGTCTGTCTACTCCCATGGGGGCTGTACGTACCTCTGACTCCCCGGAGGAATCCCTTCAACAGCCTCACGCCTGGCCTGACTTGGTGTAAAGGACTCCAGTGAAACGACACGCCGGTGCCGGGTCAGGATTCTGTCTGGGGGGACGATCAGGAGAGAGTGCTCGCGAATGACACGCTGCTGTGTTAAAATCAGGTTCCCAGCCTTCCACAGCATGATTCTCACTAACTCCACTGGCAAGGGAGAGCTGTGTCATCTCCTTCAGGAGGAGAAATCGCAAGACTGGTCAAGGTGGGAATGCATCATGTATCTGCCATCCAAGGTGGCATAAGAATAATATTATTGTAAGACCCAATGTATCCTTGCCTTAGGTGTTAATGGTGTCCATTTAGCTGAAGAGAACAACCACATGAAAGCGTGTGCCGAGGCCATACAAAAACCCTGCATTAGATTATGCTGTCGAATGTCCTTTGTTGATGACCCAGTGGAGTTAGAGGCCTTGGCCTTTCTCCGTCTTGCTGCATTTCCATTGCTAGAGCCATGGACATTGTGAGAAGTTAAAAACAAACTTTGCAGAACTTGTACCAAAGGAGTAATTTGGCAAGTCATACAGCACTCTGCCCGGTATTATTTAAGTTCCATAAACTAGACTTGGGGCGGGATTCTCCGATCCCGTCCTTGGAGGGACCCGTTGGGAATGAGAATGAAAAATTTGGCGTTCATACCAAAACTCTGTTTATTTGCAGCGGCACCGTAAAATCCCAGCTGGGAATGTGGAAGGAAAATAGCAGCCTTAGATTTCCTTCAAGTACAAAAGATTGAGGGGTGATCTAATTGAGGTGTCTAAGGTAAATATTGGATTTGATAGGGTAGAGTGGGCAGAGAGAATCTCTGGTGCGAGAGTCCAGCACAAATTTCAGGAACCTTAAAAAAATGTTTCAAAGCGTTTCTTCACGCGTATATTTCTTTTCCTTTTGGGGAAGAATTCCCGAGCTGATTGTCAGTCTGTTCAACTGCGTTATGAACAGTCCTTCTAGAGCCAGCAAGTCCTGGTGTTGGATTCGAACCCAGAGCTTCTAGTCCAGAGGTAGGGACGCTACCACTGTGCCACAAGACCTCAGAGTTGAAACCAGACCACTCGAGGGTGAAGTCGAGAAGCATCTCTTCAAGACAAAGCACCATGGAACTCTCTCAAAATTGAGAATGATCGATCTTTGCTATGTAAGGGTAGGAAGAGTTAGGGAATGAAGCAGGTCGAGTTAAGATGATCGACCATGACTGAACGAATGACTCCTGAAGGGCTGAATGGTCTACTCCAATGCTACTTTGCTGCTGGAAACAATCTTACTCCAGAGGCTGAGGGTCATCCTATCCTCCGTTATAACCAGCAGTGTTATTCATAGAATCATTGAATTTACAGTGCAAAAGGAGGCCATTCGGCCCATCGAGTCTGCACCGGCCCTTGGAAAGAGCACCCGACCTAAGCCCATGCCGCCCACCGTATCCCCGTAACCCCACCCAACCCAACCTTTTTTGGACACTAAGGGCAATTTATCATGGCCACTCCACCTAACCTGCACGTCTTTGGACTGTGGGAGGAAACCGGAGCACCCGGCAGAAACCCACGCACACACGGGGAGAACGTGCAGACTCTGCACAGGCAGTCCCCCAAGCCGGGAATCGAACCTGGGACCCTGGAACTGTGAAGCAAAAGTGCTAACCACTGTGCTACCTTGCCCCCTTATTACAAGATTTAGTTAAGCATCATTTCATGGGCAATCTAATTGCCAGTTGTTTAAGATATTACTGATGGTGAAATACAAAGTTGGAATGGCCAATTTTAAATCAATTTATCATAAACCCATGAAGGAAGGGTGAAGGAAAGTTTGGCTTATGTTCTACCTGTAACAATATTGGAAGTCGGTTTATAAGGAACTCCCTTGCGACTTTACTACAAATAGATCACAGGGAAGATGCTTCCCCCGTGTAAACATTTTGATGTCAAATTAGCTCAGTTGGGCATTTAAGAAACGTTTGTAAGTCCAAAATCAATCTGCGCTATTGAGCCTGATGATCACTGAGACAGAAAGCAGATTTAACATTAATTTTAAACTAGGTTACTGCAGAATAAAATGGCACCGATACCAGACCAATATTGAGACATTTTTGTCAATGACAGTTCATTGCCAATAACTCAGATACAAAGATGGGAAACTTGCATTTACATTGTGCCTTTCATTGCTTCAAGTATGTCACAATGAAGTCTAGTCATTATTGCACGGAAATGTGGCAGCCAGCTTGCACACTGCAAGGTCCAACAAATAATGATATGTTAATGATGAGATAGTCTGCTTTAGTGATGTTGGTAGAGAGATAAATATTGGCCAACGGATTCCTGGGGCGAAATTCTCCATTTGGGAGACGAAGGGGAGGATCCAACGTCCCACTGCGCCCGAAGATCAGCCCGCCGGGTGTGGAGATACAACCACTGTAGATATGTGTGCTTGCAGTAGGGGGAGGTATGGCCGTACCTGAAATACAGGTTTCTCCGGTAAGCCCCTGCTGGCTAGCTCCGCCCACAGGGAGCTTGTGTATAAATATGCGCTAGCTTCACTGAGATACTATTCTACAGCCGCCACCGGAGGAATAGCATCTCACAGCAATAAAGCCTCGATTGTACTTCACTCGAGTCTTTGTGTACAATTGTTAGCGCCACACCGGGATCTTCCCGGGATCCAACGCAATCTCACGAGACGCTGCGATGTAAATCCTGTCCACTTTTTTGCAATTCTGCATATTAAAGTGAGACAGCTAGTCTCACTTTAATATGCAGATTGCTGAGTTACCTGAGATGTGGGATCAATCTCCCTCTTCTCAGTGACCTTGGCGAGTGCTGTTCAGCACTGGTCTCCACAAACGGGGATCAGACGGAATGAATGAAATGAAAATCGCTTATTGTCACGAGTTGGCTTCAAATGAAGTTACGGTGAAAAGCCCCTAGTCGCCACATTCCGCCGCCTGTTCGGGGAGGCTGGTACGGGAATTGAGCCCGCGTTGCTGGCCTTGTTCTGCTTTACAAGCCAGCTATTTAGCCCACAGTGCTAAACCAGCCCCGATGGCATTCGTGGGGGCCTCCCAGAGGATCAGAGGCCCCCAGGTATATGCCCTTTGAGCACAGTAGTACCCTGCCACTGCCAATGAGCCCAGGTGGAACAGCCAGATAGCAGGGGCACTGCCAGCGTGTCACGTTGGCACTGCCAATGTGCCAAACTGCCATTTTCTGTGGGCTGAAGGTGTTGTGGGGGCCAGGGACCCTCCAATAGTGCTTTGAGGGTTGAAGTCGGGGGTCACAGGTAGACCCACAAAGCTTCATTCCAGTGAGGAACGGGGGCAAGCGGAGCTCCTCAAACAGGGCCATGTCCGGCCTTGGCTGTGCGATCCCTGCTGAGGCACCTTATCTAATGTGGGTGGCATTTTATAGCCATGTGCTTCTCGGCCCTGAGATCGCCGGGAAACAGGCAGCTAAACACACTGGCAGTGGGACTTTCTGCCCTTTTAGTTGAATCGCGCCCTAAGTGTTGATGACGTGACTGAATTGCGTGCAGTTTGCGTTCCCATTGGGGGCGTTGTTTGTGGAGCAATTGCGGACATGCTAATGGCCAGCACTCTGCTGTCGTGAATTCCGAGCAATTCCCGGCCCAGCGGGCATTTCAACCACTGGGCCGGAGTTAGAGCCAAAGAGCGTAGCAGCTGAAGCTGTTTTTAAAGTTTTAAAGTTTTAAAGTACCACACACTCACTGCGGCCCCCAGGATGGCTCAGAGAAGACCTGCCCGCCCCGAGGTGGACCCACAAAGCTCCATTCCATTGAGGACGGGGGACACACCTTCTTTTCAGGGTGGGCCAGAGTCTCAAGCCTGCCCTCCTGAACACTGCCTGGGAGGTGGTGCCAGAGGCAGTCAGCGTTGCCAGTCTCACCAGGAAGAGATTGCTGGTGATCCATCGGGATGGGGTTCACTGAGAGGGGCAGAGAACCAGGGATGGTTCCAAAGGCTGCGGTGGAGTTGTCCACTGGTTGGGGTGAGCTTTGCTGATCCCCTGCTTCCTCTTCAATGGGGCAGTGCTTTTGATGAATGCAAACACCTGGTGGGCACTTGATTTGACTTGGCCCTTGAGGGTGTCCAGAGAGACGGCCAAGGTGGGTTCCCAGATGACCAGAGGCCTTCTGAGCATTTAAAGAACCAAGGCAGCAGTGAGCAGCCAGGAGCCTGTGAGTAGCACCAGAGGGGTGTGTTTAAAGGACAGACGACAGCAATGGCGGTCTGAGCTAGGCCACCCCAATCCCAAGGGCAACACGCCAGGTCTACAGACTTGGCACCAAGTCGCTCTCCACTGCTGCTCCCAGCCTGGGACAGCCAACCCTCAGCAAGCCCGACAGTTTTCAACGGTTTTTCAGTGTATTTTTAGTTCCTGCTCCCCCTCCGCAGCCATGCCACCCATAGAACATAGAACATAGAACAGTACAGCACAGAACAGGCCCTTCAGCCCTCAATGTTGTGCCGAGCCATGATCACCCTACTCAAACCCACATATCCACCCTATACCCGTAACCCAACAACCCCCCCCCCCCTTAAACTTACATTTATTAGGACACTACGGGCAATTTAGCATGGCCAATCCACCTAACCCGCACATCTTTGGACTGTGGGAGGAAACCGGAGCACCCGGAGGAAACCCACGCACACAGGGGGAGGACGTGCAGACTCCACACAGACAGTGACCCAGCCTGGAATCGAACCTGGGACCCTGGAGCTGTGAAGCATTTATGCTAACCACCATGCTACCCTGCTGCCCCGTCCATGCCCATGTCCATGTTTGCAAATACTTGCATAATTCACACCCACGAGACGTCCGCCTGAGAGGAGTGGAGCATCGCGGAAGGGCGGAGCGTAGTTCAAACTGCGAATCACATTTAAATATATGCAAATGCCGGTTTTGCATGTCACCTCCAGCGGGGGCACAAACATCGTTATCGCCACCAGGGAGGGACTGGAGCATGGCGCCCAAATTGGCGGCAGGCATGGACGTCAATTTGTTCTGGATGCCCAATTCTCTGCCCGATCGCGGTTTGCATTTGCAACGTTGCGAGGCAGAGAATTCCACCCCTGTTGTTCTTCAAAATAAGGCCATGCGATCTTTTATTAGATTTAGATCGATTCTCGTGAATACGGAGGTGAAAAGTATTGTTCTGCGTACAGTCCAGACAGATCGTTCCATGCATGAAAAAATTGGACATACTATAAATACACAATGCAAATATATAAACACAGACATCGGGTGAAGCATACAGAATGTAGTGCTGCAGCAGTGGAGAAGATACATAGAGAGGTCAGATCAGTCCATCAGAGCATCATTCACGAGTCTGGTAACAGTGTGGAAGAAGCATTTATTGAACCTGGTCGTGTCATGTGAGAGTACCTTTAAGAAATGGGTGTTTAAGAAATGTACCTTTAAGAAATGTGTGTCTATCAGTGATGTCAGAGTGTGGGTGGAGCTGGGCTGTCAGTCAGCTTTTTACTTTTGTTTTAGGCTGTTTGCTACGGGGTGTGTTTTAGTTTCGTTTTCAGCGTTGGAGCTGAAGCCAGCCAAAGCAGGTATACTGTTGTTCTCTCTGCCATGAAAAGACTATCTCTTGATCATTTGGTGAATTCAGAATGATAAATGTTCTCTGTAGTGAGTGTAAACCGAATGTGCTTCTGATAAAAGGTGTTTCTTTGTCTTCTGGATGTTGTTAGGGTAGTTAGTAAGGGTTACTTAGTGTTGTATTCTTTGGGGGTTGTATTTGAATTGATGGTTGCTAAGATGTTCACTGTATGTTTTAAAAAGGTTAACTTGAGTTCATAGAATAAACATTGTTTTGCTTTAAAAAAAATACTTTTCCATTTCCGCTGCACTACGCCTGTAGAGTGGGCCGGGTGCTCCCCATACCACAATCTACTCAAAGTTGTGGGTCAAGTGAACTCCATGATACACTTTGGGTTCTCTAAACCCTGGCCCATAACATGAGTGAGTGTTCTCAGACTTTTATATCTTCTGCCCGATGGAAGAGGTGGAAGAGAGAATAACCTGGGTGGGGGGGGGGGGGGGGTCTTTGATGATGCTGCCCACTTTCCCAAGGCAGTGGGAGGTGTAAACACCTGAGATGATGTATGACACCTCAATTTAATGTGGGAGTGCAGCGTTGAGATAGAGGATCGGCCATAAGCATATTGAATGGTGAAGCAGGCTTGAAGGGCCGAATGGCCTACTCCTGCTCCTATTTTCTATGTTTCTGACCGCTGAATGCAGCACTCCCTCAGCCTAGTTCATGTGCTCAAGTTTGTGGAGGGAGATTGAATGCGTGAGCTTCTCATAAAAGAGGCAAAAATTCAGCTAACTGGATCACAGCTGATAATTAGACTATATTGCATCAAAAATAATACATTTGCCTTCACAAGGTGTGTCATTGTTACAAAAACAGAACATACTGGACAATCCGGGTGGATGTAGCTGTTACAAGGGGACATAACAATAAGATTCAGGATGGGAGATATAGGAGGGATATCCGAGGTAGGTTCTTTACTCAGAGAGTGGTTAGGGTGTGGAATGGACTGCCTGCTGTGATAGTGGAGTCGGACACTTTGGGAGCTTTCAAGCGGTTATTGGATAGGCACATGGAGCACACCAGAATGACAGGGAGTGGGATAGCTTGATCTTGGTTTCGGACAATGCTCAGCACAACATCGAGGGCCGAAGGGCCTGTTCTGTGCTGTACTGTTCTATGTTCTATGTTCTAATCTCAGCAGGTCTGACTGTATCTATGGAGAGAGAATGGAGCTAATGTTTTGAGTCTGGACGACTCTGTTAAAGTTGGAGAGAACTGGAAATAGTCAGGTGTGTCTTGTAGTGAATAGTGTACAATTGTGTTTGATCAAGAAAGTTTGCAAATGTGCAGCTTTATCCAAAAAGTGCCAGCATCAGATCTAGCAAACCTCATAATTGTTGGAATATTACAAAATGGAAAAATACAACCAGAATCAAGCTTGGAGAAGCAATAAATTCACTTTAGCTTCATTCCATTCTTACAAACATTGGGCAAGAAAGATGCAAAATCTTAGATGTGTACAAGGGTGATAGTTATTGTTCACTCCCCAAAGCAATCTCGTAACCAAACCCATCGTAACGTTAAAATTCTCAGCTTCTTTATAGAACCAGGGCCCAAATGTGTCCAGGAAGACCCAAACATTGAGCCATATGAGGAGGCCCAATACCACCTGAGTGGAGCAGTGGAACAGTGAACTGAACTGCTGCCTACATGAATATTCAATAAAGGGGAAAAGTAACTTGAAAAAGATTTGTGCCTTTGCAATGCAGTGGAGAAGCACCAGCAATCACATGTGGCAGCATTTGCTGTAAATTGGGCAATGATTGTCTGGGGAAAGATTTCTGCACAATGGTTCACCTGATCTTTACTAAAACTAATTATGGACTGTAATATCTTAATGACCTATGACCCAGCACTTACGTTTCCTGGCAAAGATCTGAAAGGGCTTCAAGCTGAAGTTAACATACCCTGTGTACTCCCAGAAACCATGATCATAGACAAATAGAAATATAGAGAGCTGGATTGGTTGTTCTGGTGCAATAAAAGCCCCAATGTTGCCACTCATACCATTCAATTACTTGCTTTCAACACCCTCTTTAAATTATTCATACCATCAACTGCAAACTCCAGGGTAATTCATTTCAAACCATCACCCCTTTCTGTGTGAAATTTGATACGTCTATTCACCTTTCACTTGGAGTGATATCATATGGCCCTTCCCACTTTGCGGCGCCATCCGTGACTTTCCACAACAAGTAGCACACAACACAACAATCACCACTGCATGATGCAAATAAAATTAAAACTTTGATAAAAACAGTGCTCTGTACTGGCACCTCCAGGTATTTGATATCACATCCTGAGAATGCTTCCTGAGGATGTGTGGTAGGACACACTTGCATTTGTTTAGTGCCTTTCACATTCTCAGGAACAATGGGGGTTATTGTGAAAGATGATGGGAGTGGCTCGGCGACCCCTTGCGTCCAGCACGGAGTTGGGCTTTCCGGGTGAATCGCGCGCGAGGCCCAAATCGTGCTCCACGCACGGTCGATCGCGAGTGACCCGACTCACTCCACCCGTCGCGATCTGGAACTCGGCCTCGCTGGGTGAGATCCAGATATGCGTAGTTAAGTGAGCTTAATGGCTCATTTAAGTACCCGGAAGTTGGAGTCACCCGGCACCCGATACTCAACGGCCCCGCCTGAGAGACCTCTACAGGACGCCGTTTAATGCTGGTCATTTCAGGCTACTGGAGACCCTGGATGGTCGGGGACAGGGTACCCTGGCACTCCACCTGACACCTGGGCAGCTTGGCTTTGTCAACCTGCCAGGGTGCGAGGTTGGCAGCAGCAAGGTGCCTGGGTGCCAGATTGGAACTGCCAGGGACCAGACCCGGGGAGGCCTTGCCACTTGGAGGGGTTTCATAGTGTTTCATAGAAGATAGGAGCAGGAGGAAGCCTTTTGGCCTTTCGAGCCTGCTCCGCCATTGATCGCGATCATGGCTGATCATCCAACTCAATAGCCTAATCCAGCTTTCTCCCCAGAGCCTTTGATCCCATTGTCCCCAAGTGCTATATCCAGCTGCCTCTTGAATATACTCAAAGTTTTAGCATCAACTACTTCCTGTGGTAATGAATTCCACAGGCTCACCACTCTTTGTGTGAAGAAATGTCTCCTTATCTCTGTCCGAAATGGTTTACCCTGAATCCTCAGGCTGTGACCCCTGGTTCTGGACACACCCATCATTGGTAACGTCTTCCTTGCATCATGTGATAGAGTTCTAGAGACCTGGAGAGGTGGGGGGGGGGGGGGGGCAATAATGCCATTGGGCCGACAGGGGCCGACAGCCACCAAGAAACATCCCACTAAGTGCGTACGAAAGCGGACTTGTTTTCAGTCCACTGAATTACGCCCAGTGAATTTCTTATAATGCGAAGTCACCACTGGTGTTTAGGTACATACATCAACCAAATGTGCGTGTGGCCAGGTGTCAAAGGCAGCAATGTGGTGAATAAACAGTTCATTTGTTTCTGATAACGACGTCTGGGGTCGGAAGGGAAAAACCGCGAGAGGATTTTTACACCCGCCTAAAGAGACAAGATGAGGCCTCAGTTCAACATCTCATCGGAAAGATGGAAGCGCGTTAACATCTCGGTGGGAGATAATAAATAAAATGCGGGAATGTATTCAGCATCGTATCAAACCAATAAACAAGATGATTCCTTCACGAGCGTAGCCATTTCTCTGGCTGATCCTGCAGTCGTTTCGGGCGCGAGGGATGCGAGAAAGGAAATGCCGCTTTGAGGAAATTAAATTCTCTTTTTTTTTCTTAGAGTACCACATAGACTGAATGGTAATCCAGACTTCCCTCTGCACCATCCAGGTTTGAACAGCACAAATGCTTTTGTCCGATGAACAGAATTGTAGTTGGTCTAGCAGAATTCTATACAGCAACTTTTGCCATTATCACAGCATTGATTATCTAAGCAGCATTGATTCGGGGCACAATTCAAGGTCATCATGGATGCAGGGATGTTTTGGAATTATGTTTGATAATCCGCTTTTCTTAAAACAAAGACGACAACTCAAAACGTTTTGAATGTTCCGCCTGACGAAAGGACCCAGATGGTGCTGGAAAGTCGTGGGAGCGTTGATGTCTGTATGCCTCAGCAGGGAGCCCAAAGTTGTGAGAGGCTGGTACCAGTTAAAGCTGGCCTCAAACCAGTCGGCACCTTTTAAAGGGAGGTGCATGATGGCTGGTGCAGGTGACGGAAGTCCTTGTACAAGTCACCCTCACGTGCAAAAAGACTGAATAATGTCGCAAGAGGGGGGTAGAGCTGGATCTAGGATTAATGGATGCTACACTGGAGGCTTTCAGAGGGTCGGTGCCGATCCGATGGGCCGAATGGCCCATCAAGTCTGCACCAACCCTCAGAAAGAGCCCCCCACCTAGCCCCACTCCCCCGCCCTATCCCCACTGCCCTACCTAACCTGCACATCCCTGGAAACGCAGGGGAAATTGTATCATGGCCAATCCACCTAACCTGCACATTTTTGGATTGTGGATGGAAACCGGAGCACCCGGAGGAAACGCACGCAAACACGGGGAGAACGTGTAAATTCCACACTGACAGTCGCCTGAGGCTGGAATTGAACCCGGATCACTGGCGTTGTGAGGCTGCAGTGCTAACCACTGTGCCACCCAGTGCTATATCTGCAGTGGGCCGGAAAACCCTCCAGACAAACATTTAGAAGGCAGTGGGACCCAAACGCTGTGGTGATAAACGGCAGGAGTTAAGCCCAATGAGTCTGGATGAAATGCTGGCAGGGTTCAGTGTCAGAGGGAAGGTCGTGATGGCTGGTGAATGGGAAATTGGAGTTGTGTTTACCGGAATCACAGTCGGGTGAGTCCTTCATGGACAACCAGGCCAGATGGAACTGTTTAGGTTGGCACCTGGCTTCCTGGAGTCATGATCCATGTATTTCCAGTGCAGGCCCACTATGCATGTGCTAATGGCCTCACCAATGGCATCCCCAGCAGAAGTATGTCCACAGGCACTGCAGGTGCCACTTTGGATCTTTAAGAGCCGCCCGAGTGCCCACAAAGTTTCGCGCCCTATGTCTTGAATTTATTTGTCTTTAGCTCGTAATCTTTATGTAACATTTAAAT
Source organism: Scyliorhinus canicula (assembly GCF_902713615.1). Classification (NCBI taxonomy): domain Eukaryota; kingdom Metazoa; phylum Chordata; class Chondrichthyes; order Carcharhiniformes; family Scyliorhinidae; genus Scyliorhinus; species Scyliorhinus canicula. Next base: position 17,795,205 of record NC_052146.1, read on the forward strand.
ACAAGAATAAGGTCAAAGTTACTTTTGGGATAATGTAATTTACACTTATGCACATAACCCAAAGTTCTTTTCATAGATGGTTTTTTAAAAAAATGAGTAAATCAACCTTTCATAAGATTGGCAGGGACACAACCACCCACACATATTCTTCCATCGTGGTAAAGGTTACGTATCAGATAATACTAAGATGCAGGCAGAGCTAAGGGGCTGGATTCTCCATTTTTAGGACTATGTCCCCACGCCATCAGGAGAATATTTAGGTCACAGATTCCCCGTTTTGCTGGGGGCTAGCAGGCAGCTGTCGTAGAGCTCGCAGCTCTAGTTGCCATGGCGGACCCGGACCGCAGAAATAGTGCTCTGCATCGGCCGCTCGTGTGCCCCGGACCGCCCGCACACATTGCCCCCAGCCCCGAATGAAGTGCCCCTGCCCGCCGATCAGCCCTCCCCCGACTTTGGCGGCCCCAGACTGAGTGCGCAGCCGCCACACGAGGATCACGGACGGTGGGACCATGTTAGAACAACACCGTCGGGAACTCGACTGGTCGGGGACGAAGCATCGCACGGCAGGCCTCAGGCAATGGCCTGAGGCGGTGGATACATGGCGTACGCCGATTTTGGGGGGGGGGGGGGTGGCGGAGAATTGTGAAACTGGCGCCGGTACCGATTTCGTGCGCCAAAACGGATTCTCCGTCCTGTCGTCGAACGCGATTTTGCCGTCAGGGGGCGGAGAATTGAGTTACTTTACAATTTTAAAGAATTGTAATGTTCTTTGCCAGTCAGACACAAAGCATCTGCTGTGAGGCATGGGGAGTGCAAATTACAAATCGGCCTCAGTGTAGTAAATATCTACAGCGCTAAGAAAGCAATGATTCTAAATAACAACTTTAGCTGGTGATGCGTGTGTGTACCCAGAGAGCAACAGATAATGTCGCTAATGAGCAAGAACAAGTGTCCAGAGCGGTCTGCATGATCTCGGACACAGTCAGACATCAGAACCATATTCACCTTACATAATTAATCATAGACAAGTACAGAATGCCTCTGCTTCAAAATGAAAATCGCTTATTGTCACAAGTAGGCTTCAAATGGAGTTACTGTGAAAAGCCCCTAGTTGCCACATTCCGGCGCCTGTTCGGGGAGGCTGGTACAGGAATTGAACCGTGCTGCTGGCCTGCCTTAGTCTGCTTTAAAAGCCAGCGATTTAGCCCTGTGCGAAACAGCCCCAAGTAATTTTGATAAGCGATTAACATGAGCAATCAGAGTACGAAAGACCAATGAGTCTTTACTTCTGAGTCTAATTGACGGCAATATCAGAAACACTCTGTCTAAATAAAAATGATACATCAGAGGTTGCTCCATGTCTTAAATCCATGACCTTGTGGGAAGCTAAAAGGACAAGTATCCACACCCACCACCTTTTGAATATACATCTGAGGCTGTAATTGAACCCGGATGCTAATTCTACAACATTCTCTGCACAATAAGTTCTCTCTCCAGATTATCTTTCACACTGCCCCAGTAGATTCAATCTTAGGCTCCTTCCCCTATTCACATCTGGATGGGGAGACATTTGCTACGCTGTCTCCTCCAGTCACCCCTCTGGGGCACCTACCCTGTTTAACTCTGCACCCTCTCTATTTTTTCTCAACATCATTAAAATGAACTTTTCCATCAAATCATCATCTCTTCATGTCACTGTCTCAAATTTCCTGACCAATTCTTAGTCTTGGAATCGTTGATAATCAACCAATCCCGGTCCCCTGGCTCAGCCACATGATTGCCATTTCAAACTGCAGCCATTTCCCCACCTTTCAGTGAAACCAAGCTAATTATTTTCTACTACAACCCATCCCTCTTCCACCCGTCTGCCGTTCTCCTTCCTCCATGAATCCATTAGCTAGTCTTGAAACTCAGCCGAGCATTCATAACAGTTGCACCTGGCGAAACAGATGTCTGGTCATCTATTTTGGTTGATGCAGTTCACCTGAAGGAGTCTACAATGTTAAGGCCTAATTTATTGGAACTTTATTAAGCTAAATCCTCCCCCTCCCCACACCATCCCAACCCGCCCTAAGTCACTAGCAAGTCACAGGCCCGCCCATGGCATAGGTTTGTGCTGTGAACGAAGGTGGGGTGGGCAGGACACAAAGAACTGCCCGGCTCTCAATCTGAAAGGTCTGCAGTTACTGTGCTAGGTGCTGGCCTCAGAACCGTTTGTCTATTAAAGGAAGGAAAGATACATCACCCCCCGGTTATGCTCTGAACTTAGATTTCTTCCGACCTGGAAGCCACAGCAACACAGTTACTGCTCTTTTTTAAAAAATTTCCAATTAAGGGGCAATTTAGCGTGGCCAATCCACCTACCCTGCACATCTTTGGGTTGTGGGGGTGAGACCCACGCAGACTCGGGGAGAATGTGCAAACTCCACACGGACAGTGGCCTAGGGCCAGGATCGAACCCGGGTCCTCAGCGCCGTGAGGCAGCAGTGCTAACTACTGCGCCACCGTGCCAGCCTGCAGTGCCTGCTCCTAATGCTGATTACAGGTCCAGGTTATGCGTCCTTGAAAATTACCTATGCAATTGAAATCTAACGTGGATTTTCGTAGAGTTGGGCCAACGTGAGAGGTCCTTAAAAATCGTGAGCAAGGCCTAATTCCGGTTTTCCCACTCCCATTCACGGTACCAGCAATTTTCACCAGCATGGGATAAGGCTACGGTTGACAAGCCCTCACCCTAGTGTTCCACCCTGGCCTATTTCTTCGCAGGGGTGGGCACATTATGCCTCCCTCCTCAATGTTTGTGGAGTCAGGCCAGCTTCTCAAAGGCATGTTAGTCACAGTCCCTCAGAGGAGTCATGGACCTTGGTATTAATTCAGAAACGTTTTGAAATATTTGTTTAAAAGGTCTTTGAAAGGACGGCATGGTGGTGCAGTGGTTAACACTGCTGCCTCACGGCACTGAGGACCCGGGTTCGAATCCCGGCTCCATGTCACTGTCCATGTAGAGTTTACACATTCTCCCCGTGTCTGCGTGGGTCTCACCCCCACAACCCCAAGATGTGCAGGTTCGGTGGATTGGCCATGCTAAATTGCCCCTTAATTGGAAAAAAAAAGAATTGGCAATCTAAATTTAAAAAAATAAATTAAATAAAAGATCTTTCAAATGGCCCCTCCATGACATCCATGTCTCATCCATGACCACTCACCCAGTGAGCCATTCACAGTAACTTCATTGAAGCCTACTCGTGACAATAAGCGATTTTCATATTTCATATTTCATTTCATTTCATTTCATAATAACAATGGCAAGTCATGAAAAGCACTTCAAAAAACACCCATTCAAAAATCTCCTTTCATCTACTGCTGCTTTTACAAGCATCTAAGGTAGAATCATTATCGAATAATTATCGTATCAAATGAAGGGGAGGTGGTGGTATAATGGTATTGTCACTGGATTAGTAAACCAGTGATCCAGAATAATACTCTGATGGACCCAGGTTGAAATCCCACTGCAGATGGTGAAATTTGAATTCAATAAAACTCTGGAATTAGAAGTCTAATGATGACCATGAAACCATTGTCGATTGTTGTAAAACTCCTTCCGGTTCACTAATGTCCTTTAGGGAAGGAAATCTGTTGTCCTCATCTGGTATGGCATGGGACTCCAGACCCACAGCAATGTGGTTGACTCTTTTATCCACAAGGATAATTAGGGATGGGCTGGCACAGCCTAAAAAATAACAGATCTTTAAAAAACAAATTCCAATTAAGGGGCAATTTAGCCCCAATTTAGGGACATTACACCATTACACCACCACCTCCCCTTCATTTGACACGATAATTATTTGATAATGATTCCACATCTCTTAATCTTGTCCAGACATGGAAAAACAGTTCAATTAAATAATACCCTCAAAGGTGTCAATTACAGCAAATCCATTAGTTAGTCTTTGAACTCAGCCAAGCATTCATAATGGCTCCATCTGGATAAACAGGTGTTGCACCATCTGTTGATGCAGTTCGTAGTGCCCCTTCACATTCAACAGTCTGTGTAGCTGCATCTGGACTCTTTTTGAAGCTAGACAGGCAGTGATTGACACATAGGTTGACCAGTAAGCATACAACATAGTACAGCCAATCACCATACAGGACACTACCACTATAAAGCCAGAGGGCACTAGGTTTCCCGCTCTCTCGGGACCCAGCTACTGAGACAGTCAGAGTCCACGAGCTAGCAAGTGCAAGCACCATGCGGTAGCTAGTAAGTCTGGTCAGGCTACTACAAGGTCACCAGTCAGATCAGTATAGTGTCGACCCACAGCTGAATATGTATAGCAGTTCTGTAGTTGAATAAAACAGTGTTGGATCTTCTCCAGTGTTAGACTTCTGTTTCTAACTTCCCCGCATCGAGTGCAGTCCACATCGAACCAACCTGCCTAACACATCAATGCCAACTTCATGCTGCCCCCTCATATAATGATTTCTGCAAGCATACAGTTCTAACTGTGTTGTTTATTCACTGCGTGTATCAGCAAGAGGTTCAAGATTGTAACTTCCCATCCCGGAAGCAGTTCATATGCAGCCACAGAGGCAGCCGAGTGCCAAGGCGAGCTGTGAACTGTATCAAAAGAAACAGATGGTCAGACGTCTGTTTCTCCATGTGGCCTCATTATGAATGCTTGGCAGAGCTCCAATTCTCTCTAATGGATTAGCTCGGCGGGGTTTTGTTTTCATAGGCTGAAGTGCAGTGTTTGCCTTCAGGGAAAAACAGATCAAATCTCTGCCTGATTGAACAATTCAAAGTCATTCACAATTTATTTCAGCACTGATCCCTCTCTGATAAAACCTTCACTGGACAGGAGTGCTTTGCAATTGTCTGGACGAATAAAGCTGCAACCCTTGATGCTCTGAAGACTCTGAAATGAATTTTGCCCTCGCATCAAAAGCCCTCCACAATCATCTTCTCTCTGACTTCAAATGTCTCTTCTATATATCCATGCATGCTGATTCAAATCATGTAATGGGTGATATCCCTTTTGATTCACTGCCTCTCATCTTGTTTACCATTGTCTTCTTCAGCCAACTTGCCCAAGCTCCCTGTAACATCCCCCTCTCATCCTCTCCACCTTGGTACCTCCCTCTCTGTCATCAAAACCACCTATCTGCTCATTTCCTGATTCTGTTTTTGGGCTCTTTTGAACATTTATCATTGCAACATTTGTTCATTTTTCTATGCATTGCCCTGAATGGTTTGGGACATATTTTTGTATGTAAGCAACATCACTGAGATGTAAAATGCAATTGTTGAATGTCTATGGTGAAGTTGCATTTTCTCAAAACCAAGCACTAAATCAATCATACCTGAAACGTTTGAAGGCTTTAGTATTGTGCTATGAATTAATGATAAATGTAGCATTTCAGTTTTCAATGCATTAGAGGCCTCATGTTTTATTCTTTTCAACTATTTTATGCTTTAAGTTCCAGAATTTGAACATAAAAACTCCATGTTGAAATCGCAGTGTAGTACTGAGGGAGTACGATGTTGCTGGAGGCATTGCCTTTCTGTGAGATATTACACCATGACGTAAAAGATTCTGTGGCACTATTTAAAATAGAAAGAGTGGGCGAGTTTTCCCTGTTTTTCTCTGGTTAATATATTTCCCTGAGTCAACCACAAAAACAATGGATTATCTAGTAATTAACAGATTGCTGTTTGTGGGGACTTGCCGCGCACACCAGACCTGCCAGATTACCTTCTGTACAACAATGAATAGACTTCAAAATTATTTAATTGTTACTAGAGTGCCTTGCAATGTACCCGAGGTCATGAAATGCAAGTATTCATTTTATCTTGTAAGTAGGATAAAGACTACTGTGCTGGTTTTCAAAAACTCTGTCTGTAATTACAAATTGCACATCAAAAAATATTTTCTAACGGCACAAGTAGATGTAATGTTCCTCACGAATTATCTCAAACAACAATGAGTTTCATGCAAACAAAACATACTTTTCCATTTCAAGTCCAACTCTCTGGGGATCCATATCTACTTTTTTTGCTGGGTTGCACACAGGATGAGAAATTATACAGAGGCTTGGAACACGCTTCAGTTCAACTGGCATGGAACCAATGCAATTAAATCAATTCTGCTCTGAATAGGGAACCTTTTCCCTTCTACCATTTGAGTTGTCGGATTAAATGTGAACACATTTCCAACCTTTCTAAAAAAGTTTTTCTGTGAGAGAAAAAACAAATCAAATCTCTGTCTGATCGAATGGTTCAAAGTCACTCGCAATTCATTTCACCCCTTCCTGATAAAACCTTCACTGGAACAGGAGTGTGATGAGACTGCCAGATGGAGGCAGCTGCAACCAAACTCAAGAAGCTCGACCTGGGGCAGCATGGTGGCACAATGGTTCGCACTGCTGTCTCACAAGGACCCAGGTTCAGTTCTAGCCTTGGATGATGCCTGTGTGGAGTTTGCACTTTCTCCCCCTGTCTGCGTGGGTTTCCTCCGGGTGCCCCGATTTCCTCCCACAGTCCACAGAAGTGCAGTTAGGTGGATTGGATGGACATGCTAAATTGCCCCTTAGGATGAGGTTACAGGACAGGGGATTGGGCCTAGGAAGGGCGGGCTTTCAAAGAGTCGATACAGACTCGGATGGACTAAATGGCCTCTTTCAATCTGACTGGCAACGCAATCACCACTTCAAACATCTTGGAGGTTTAACTCTATAGTCTCTGAAATGGGATAATGACGTGCAATTAACCTGTGCCTTGCACTGATTGGAATACAGACAGCACTCCAATTTCATGCTATTTGGTCGTTATAATCATTTCTGCATGGTTAAGAACTCAGCTAATTTTAAATGCGAGAGCATCCCAAAATCCAGAAGGGTAACTTGGAACACCGGTTCTTAATTGTTTATTTTGCAGTTTTGCATAGTGTGAGGAAAGATATTAAAATCAGTGAGCAAAGGCCCAGTCTCATTGTAACCATTCAAGTAAAAGAATGTTTATTAAACTGTAAAATGCATCACAAGACAGATAATACAGAACAAAAATTACAACTAACTACAATAATGGCATCACACAGAATATACTTGAATTAACCCTGTTCTGAATCTATATACTTTCCTAAATGCTGAAGATATCCCTTTCCCAAAACAACACCCCATAGGTTTTGACACTATAAGCCAAATGCAGCAAATAATTACTACACACAATCTGTATCTTTATTTTGGGAAATTCTTCTGGTTCAGTGTAGAATCTCTGGGGTTTAAAACTGCAGCTTTTCAGCTCAGAAGCTTGCTTTGGGAGAACTCTGTTTCCAGCTGTGCATGGCTGTGATCTTGGTTGCTCATCAGTTGTTCTCCTGCACTACAAGACGAACCCTGCAACTGATGTACGGTTTATCCCTTTGATCATGTCCTATCTAAACACCTAGTCTTAGAGGTCATGCTTTTAACATGTAAGTGCAACATGCATTCTTATTTCTCCATGTGAACACCCACCCTCAGTCTCTTTAACTCCTGCAATTCTATGTCCTATTGTTCTCCACTTAATTTCAGTAAATATCTGTTCACCTTACTCCTCGGCTAATCAACATATTAAAAGCCCTTGGTGCAACTGGACCCTTATCAGTTCTCTTTTATCCAATTCTTTAATCTTCAACCAAGCTTCTTGACATCATGCAGTCAGCATTAACTGCACTACATATTGGCTGCGCACATCAGGGTCGTAACTTCCGAGCACTACTTTTAAGACAGCCTGCTTAACTTAAAAGGAAGGTAGATCGTGGCTGGAACAGGTGCTGAGAGTCATGCAGGAAGAGCATTGCTCAGGAAACTGAGCAATGAGAAATTATGTCAGATACTGTGCTCCAAGGTTCCTGGACACTGCACTGGGAGGTCTTGATGGTTGAGCAGGGAGGCCAGGAGGCTTTCCGAACACTTGGCCAAAGGACAGTGAGAGCAAATAGCCTTAGAGGCCAATTACAGGAGTCTGTCCCCAAGAATCCGATACAATGCCACAAGGAGCTAAACGATCTAATACGAGTGGTTGAAATCAGTGAATGAATCAAATGCCATTTCCTGTTCCACAAAACCTGTAGCCTCAGCCACTGCTTGCTTCACTAAACCTTCATCACTCACTTACCAGGAACCTCAACCAAGCTGGATTCATAGTTAAAATTCATGGCTTCACCTCACCCTCTCTCCCTCAATGCCAACAAAACTAAAGAGCTGGTCATTGACTTCAGGAAGCAAAGTCAGCATCAACGGGGCCGAGGTGGAGATGGTTAGCAGTTTCAAATTCCTAGGGGGGCACATCTCCAAAAATCTGTCCTGGTCCACTCACGTCGATGCTACCACCAAGAAAGCACAACAGCGCCTATACTTCCTCAGGAAACTAAGGAAATTCGGCTTGTCCACATGAACCCTGACCAACTTTTACAGATACACTAATAACAAGCATCCTATCGGGCTGCATCACAGCCTGGTATGGCAACTGCTCGGCCCAGGACCACAAGAAACTTCAGAGAGTCGTGAATACCGCCCAGTCCATCACACGAACCTGCCTCCCATCCATTGACTCTACCTACACCTCCCGCTGCCTGGGGAAAGTGGGCAGCATAATCAAAGATCCCTCCCACCTCGCTTACTCACCCTTCCAACTTCTTCCATCGGGCAGGAGATACAGAAGCCTGAGAACACGCACGAACAGACTCAAAAACAGCTTCTTCCCCACTGTCACCAGACTCCTAATTGATCCTCTTATGGACTGACCTCATTAACATTACGCCCTGCATGCTTCACCCGATGCCGGTGCTTATGTAGTTACATTGTATACCTTGTGTTGCCCTATTATGTATTTTCTTTTATTCCCTTTTCTTCCCATGTACTTAATGATCTGTTGAGCTGCTCACAGAAAAATACTTTTCACTGGACCTCGGTACACGTGACAATAAACAAATCCAATCCAATCCAGCCTCACAAAGGTAGGACTGCTACAAACCTCACATACATAGCTCAACGTTTGCGCTCACTGCCAGCTATTCAACCATGACAGCCACATCACTCAAGTAGATTGTACAACTCTAACTGATACACTTGTCTCCCTCTTACAGGACAAGGTAAGATGCAGCTGGTGGCATCAGAGACTACCCAGAGGGAGACAGGCTGGCTTGCATCTCCTGATCATCTTTGAGATGTCATTTTCTCATATTGGAAAGACCATTTCACAGGGCCTCGCCCCAGGTAGTGCTGGTATCATCGAAGGTGATGATATCTTCAAACCTATAATCCTGTTGTGCACATCCACCTCACCCCTAACTCTGCAATCTCTTTTGATTTACCAGCTATTTCTTACATACCATTCTTCCCCTCATCACAATCCTGGATATTGGAACTCTGAATATCGTAGAGGCGGGATCTGCACATGGTGAGAGACCACATGTATAAGTGGCCTGCAGCCACGACAGGTGTCAATATTCCGGAGAGGCGACACACACCAGTCCCATTGCACATGACTCCGATAAGGAGTTCAATGGGGCCAGAAAAGGTTACGCACAGTGAAACAATTGGTACACTGGGAAACTTGCATTCAATGGAATGTGGTGGAAACCAGCATCCAATAATATTTGCTTCTAAATATACGACCACTCCCATCTAGAAGGCCAAGGGCAGCAGATACATGGGAACACCACCACCTGGAGGTTCCCCTCCAAGTTACACACCATCCCGACTTGGAAATATATCGCTGTTTCTTCATTGTCACTGGGCCAAAATCCCGGAACTTCCTCCCTAACAGCACTGTGGGTGTACCTGCACCACATGGACTGCAGCGGTTCAAGAAGGCAGATCACCGACAACCTCTCAAAGGCAATTAGAGATGGGCAATAAATGCTGGCCTAGCCAGTAATACTCACATCCCAGAAATGAATTACAAAAAACAAAAGTTCCAGGCAATGACCATCTCCAACAAAAGGGAATCTAACCATCACCCATTGACAGTCAATGACATTACTATCAATGAATCTCCCGTTATTGACATCCTGGGGATTACCATTGACCAGAAGTTGTACTGGGTTAGCCATATAAATACTACTGCTGGTATAAGGGGCAGCATGGTAGCATTGTGGATAGCACAATTGCTTCACAGTTCCAGGGTCCCAGGTTCGATTCCGGCTTGGGTCACTGTCTGTGCGGAGTCTGCACGTTCTCCCCGTGTCTGCGTGGGTTTCCTCCGGGTGCTCCGGTTTCCTCCCACAGTCCAAAGATGTGCAGGTTAGGTGGATTGGCCACGATAAATTGCCCTTAGTGTCCAAAATTGCTCTTAGTGTTGGGTGGGGTTACTGGGTTATGGGGATAGGGTGGAGGTGTTGACCTTGGGTAGGTTGCTCTTTCCAAGAGCCGGTGCAGACTTAATGGGCCAAAATGGCCTCCTTCTGCACTGTAAATTCTATGAAAAAAAAATAGAGCAGGCCAGAGGCTGGGAATTATATGATGAGTAACTCATCTTCTGACTCCCCGAAGTCTATTCCCCGTTACAAGGCACAAGTCAGGAATGCAATAGAATGCTCTCCACTTGCCTGGATGAGTGCAGTCCAACAACACTTAAGAAGCTTGACACCATCCAGCACAAAGCCGCCTGTTTGATCGACATCCCTTCCATAAACATTGACTCCTTCCGCCATTGACAAACACTAGCAGCCGTCTGTACCAGCTACATGATGCAGTGCAGGGGACTTAGCCAGACTCCTTAGGGAGCACTTTCCTAACCCACTGTTGCTGGGCCAAATCTTGGAATTCCCTCCCTGATAACACAGTCATTGTATTTACACCACATGGACTGAAGCGGTTCAATAAGACAGCTCACCAGCACCTTCTCAAGGGCAATTAGGATGGGCAACAAATGCTGGATTAGCCAGTGATGCCTAAAACCCATAAAAATGAATCTGTCTCCAAACAGCCCCAGAACTCCCTCACTGTAAGTGTATCTATACCACATGGGCTGCAGCAAGTGACTCCCCATCGCCTTCTCAAGCAAAGTTGGGGATGGGCTTGGCCTTGCTGGTGAAGACATGAAAAGATGGAGAATGAAGTAAGACAAACGCAGAGAAGAATATCAGGGAAATTTACAGCTGAACAACCTGAATCAGCGTAAATGCACCAAACGGCGTAAACTTGGCTAAAACGTGTGAAGGTCACAAAATATAAATCTAAAATTGGAAAACTATCGCTTCTCATCATGGGGTTTGTCTTGATACACTGATTTCACTATCAGCACCATGAGGGGGCAGGTTTTCTAATTTGGTTGGTTCTCGTGAAATTATAAATGTAGTCACAAGAACACGATTACAATTTTGCTACAAATAATGAACAGAGGGAGAAAGGTTTATCATGGCCCCAACACAGGAAGTCTGCTGTGCTGTTATTAATAAGATTTAATATGTAATGAGTGCATCTTATATCTGAAATTTCTGGATACATTTAAGAGTGGTACTTGAATATATTTTGAATCTTTCAGGTGCCAAAACGTTTAACACAGAAAGGTAACTGGACGTGGTTTTCTCATCACGTTGCGCCCGGCGCCGATTCCTGGTGAATAGGCCGAAAACAGCTGAGCACGATGCACCAGACCCGCTGCCCCCGAAATGATCTGGATCACGGCCTCCCTGGATTCAGTGCCAGGTTGGCGCTGCCTGGGTTCCATGGGCAGTGCCGGGTGCGAAGAAGCAGCTCCAGGGTGCCAAGTAGAACTTCCAAGGGAGGGACCTGAAGGGGTCCATGCCCATTAAAGGGAGGGGGAAGGGGGTATGAACGTGGGTCTGAGGTAGGGAGGCCTGAAGGGATGTATGAGAGTGGGGGGTGAAGGGGGGTACCTGAAACGGACGCATGGTGGGGAGGGGACTGAGAGCTGGACTCAAGGGCGGGGGGCTCTCAGTGATCCTATAGCGGGCAACACACACTGGGGAGGGGCATGATTCCCCAGTGCCAATGAGGATGGATGGGAGAGGGGCTGAGTCACCTGCATGCCTGGGTGATGTGTCGGGGGGAAGGGGGGAGGTCATGTGGACATTAAATGATTGGGGGAGAGGTTGCTCTTCCTTGGTCGAGGGTTGGGGGCCTGGCCCATTGTGGTAGTCACCACTGTTGTATTGTATATATCGCACATGAGGTGTATTACGGTCAGACTCCTGTACTTTTGGTCTGGGGGTAGATACCTGCTTGCTGGCTCCGCCCAGTAGGTGGAGTATAAATGTGTGGGCTCACCGAGCTGCAGCCATTTCGGCCTGCGGGAAGAAAGGACATTTTGCTGCTGTGTGCCAGGCCCGCTCGATCGCCACTATTGTCCCTGCACCCCCCCCACATGCGACCCGTGGGCGCTGCCATCTTCCTCGCCTCAGACCACGTGCGGCCTGTGGGCGCCGCCATCTTGCCTGCCTCAGGACACGTGCCGCCCATGGGCGCCGCCATCTTTAACGCCGCCCGCCACGTGCGCCCCATCTACCCGCCTCAGGGCCCCTGCTCATCGGGCCACTCATCGCCTGCAACCGCCGCCGACCAGCCGCGTCTCGCCTCCATCACGATCGACCTGTCCCGACCGCACAACCTCGCAACCGCGTTGACGACAGTGAAGGTCGATGGGCACGAGACATCATGCCTTTTGGCTCCGGGAGCACTGAGAGCTTCATCCACCCCAATGCGGTAAGGCGCTGCACCCTCACGATACACCCCATTAACCAGACCCCTACCACCCTTTACTATCTGCGGCCTCACGACCCTTCAGGTCAACCCACCTTCTCTATTTGCGAACCTCATCCCGGATTGCAAACCCGTCGCTACCAGGAGCAGAGGGTACAGCGCCCAGGACAGGACCTTCATTGGGTCTGAGGTCCAGCGGCTGCTATGGGAAGGTATTATCGAGGCCAGCAACAGATCCTGGAGAGCTCAAGTGGCAGTTGTGAAAACTGGGGAGAAAAACAGGATGGTCGTTGACTACAGTCAGATCATCAATCGGTACACGCAGCTCGACGCGTACTCCCTCCCACGCATATAAGAACATCAGAACTAGGAGCAGAAGTAGACCGTCCGGCCCTTCGAGCCTGCTCCACCATTCTATAAGATCATGGCTGATCTATTCGTGGTCTCAGAACCACTTACCCACATTCTCGCCATATCCCGTAATTCCTTTATTTTTCAAAAAAACAGATACCCTATCTTTAAATATATTCAATGAAGTAGCGTCTACTACTCCTTTCGGTAGGGAATTCCATACTTTAACCACTCTTTGAGTGAAGAAGTTCATCCTTGATTCAGTCCCAAATCTGCTCCCCCTAATCTTGAGGCTATGACCTCTTGTCCTACTTTCACCTACCAGTGGAAACATCCTTTCTACTTCTATCTTATCCATTCCCTTCAAAATTTTATATGTTTCTATTAGATCCCCCCTCAACCTTCTGAATTCCAGTGAATATAATCCCAATCTACTCAGCCTCTCCTCATACGATAACCCCCTCAACTCCGGAATCAGCCTAGTGAACCTCTTCTGCACCCCCTCTAGTGCTAGCACATCCTTCCTCTAGTGCTAGCACATCCTTTCTCAAGTGTGGAGACCAAAACTGCACACAGTACTCCAGGTGTGGCCTCACCAGCACCTTGTACAACTGCAACATTACCTCTCTACTTTTAAACTCAATCCCCTTCGCAACGAAGGACAAAATTCCATTTGCCTTCCTAATTACTTGTTGCACCTGCAGACCAACCTTCTGTGACTCATGCACAAGTACACCCAGGTCCCTCTGCATAGCAGCATGCTGCAGCTTTTTACCATTTAACTAATAATCCGTTCTATTGTTACTCCTACCAAAATGCACGACTTCACACTTATTGACATTATACTCCATCCGCCAGACCTTTACCCACTCACTCAATGTGTCAATGTTCCTCTGTAAGGTTTTACAGTCCTCAGTACACTTTGCTCTGCCACACACCTTCGTGTCATCTACAAACTTGGATACCTTACACGTAGTTCCCAACTCCAAATCGTCTATATAAATTGTAAATAATTGTGGTCCCAACACCGATCCCTGAGGCACACCACTCGTCACTGATTGCCAGCCAGAATAGCACTCATTTATTCCCACTCTTTGTTTCCTGTTAGACAACCAATCCTCTATCCATGCTAGTACTCTACCCTTAACACCATGCATCCTTATCTTATGCAGCAGCCTCTTGTGCGGTACCTTGTCAAAGGCCTTTTGGAAATCTAGGTACACCACATCCTTTGTCTACCTTGTCTTCAATGTCTTCATAGAATTCCAAGAGATTCGTCAAGCATGACCTGCCCTTCATGAATCCATGCTGCGTCCGTTCAATGGGACAATTTCTATCGAGGTGCCCTCCTATCTCTTTCTTGATAATAGACTCAAGCATCTTCCCCACAACAGAGGTTAAGCTAACCGGTCTATAATTCCCCATCTTTTGTCTACTTCCCTTTTTAAACAGTGGCGTCACATTTGCTGTTTTCCAATCCTCTGATATGGTCAATCAGATTGCACAGCACCGAGTCTTCTCGACGGTGGACCTGAAATCTGCCTACCACCAGCTCCCCATTCGCAAGGCGGACCGACCATACATCTCGTTTGAAGCGGACGGCCACCTTACCACTTCCTTCGGGTTCCCATCGACGTCACTAACGGGGTCTCATGTCTTCCAACGGGAGATGGACCGAATGGTTGACCAGTACGGACTGCCCGTACCTGGATAACATTACCATCTGCGGCCACGACCAGCAGGTCCACGACGCTAACCTTTCCAAATTCCTCTACACCCCAAACTCCTCAACCTAACCTACAACAAGGAGAAAAGCGTGTTCTGCACTAACCGATTAGCCATCCTCGGCCCTCAATCGATGCCTTGGGATCTTCTCGTACTATGCCCAGTGGGTTCGTATCTATGCGGACAAGGCCCGCCCACTCATTCACTCCACCGTTTTCCCACTGACGGCCGAGGCTCACCAGGCCTTCAACCATATCAAGGCTAACATCGCCAAGGCCGTGATGCAAGCGGTTGACGAGATGCTCCCCTTCCAAGTCGAGAGTGATGCATCAGACGTCGCTCTGGCCGCCACCCTCAACCAGGGAGGCAGGCCCGTGGCATTCTTTTCACGCACCCTCCATGCCTCCAAATTTCGGCACCCCTCCGTCGAGAAGGAGGCCCAAACCATAGCAGAAGCTGTGCGGCATTGGAGGCATTACCTGCCCTGCAGGAGATTCACTCCCCTCACTGACCAACAGTCGGTTTCCTTCATATTCAACAACACACAGCGGGGCAAGAGCAAAAACAATAAAATGATAAGATCTTGACGTGTAGGATCGAGCACTCCACCTACAATTACTAGATTTTGTATTGCCCCGGTAAGTTCAACAAGCCGCCCCGATGCCCTATCCCGAGGTACATGTGCCAGTGCACAAGTGGACCGACTCCGAACCCTGCACAACGATCTCTGTCACCCAGGGGTCACCCTTTTTTTCACTTCATAAAGGCCCGCAATCTGCCCTGCTCCATCGAGGAAGTCATGGCTATCACCAGAGACTGCCAAGTCTGCGCGGAGTGTAAACCGCACTTCCACCGGCCAGACCGTGCGCGCCTGGTGAAGGCCTCCCA
The DNA here is from genome assembly GCF_902713615.1 of Scyliorhinus canicula. Classification (NCBI taxonomy): domain Eukaryota; kingdom Metazoa; phylum Chordata; class Chondrichthyes; order Carcharhiniformes; family Scyliorhinidae; genus Scyliorhinus; species Scyliorhinus canicula. The sequence continues at coordinate 17,810,874 of NC_052146.1, forward strand.
CCCCTTTGAATGCCTCAGCGTGGATTTCAAAGGGCCCCTCCCCTCCACCGACCGAAACACGTCATTTCTTAACGTGGTCGACGAATACTCCAGATTCCCCTTCATCATCCCATGCCCCGATATGACGTCTGCCACCACCATCAAAGCCCTCAACACCATCTTCGCTCTGTTCGGTTTCCCCGCGTACGTCCACAGCGACCGGGGTTTCTCATTTATGAGCGATGAGCTGCGCCAGTACCTGCTCAGCAAGGGCATCGCCTCGAGCAGGACGACAACCCCCGGGGAAATGGGCAGGTGGAGCAGGAGAATTGGACGGTCTGGATGGCCGTCCAGCTGGCCCTATGGTCCAGAAATCTCCAGGCCTCCTGCTGGAAGGAGGTCCTCCCCGACGCCATTCACTCCATTCAGTCGGTCCTTTGCACTGCGACTAACAAAACTCCCCATGAACGTCTCTTTGCCTTCCCCAGTCCATCTCCGGGGTTTCGCTCCCAACGTGGCTGGCATCTCCAGGACCCATTCTCCTCCGCAAGCACGTGCGGCTCCACAAGGCGGACCCGTTGGTTGGGAGGGTACAGCTACTTCACGTGAACCCGCAGTACGCCTACGTGGCATACCCCGACGGCCACCAAGACACAGTCTCCCTTAGGGACCTGGCACCAGCTGGGTCCCCACACACCATCCCCCCTGCCCCGGCGCCACCCTCCCTCCCCCCAGCGCACCCCACCACAGCCCCCACTCCAGGATGATCCGCCCTCCCCTTGGTCCCACCCGGGGATGAAGATGAGGTCGACACGCTCCCGGAGTCACCGACGACCGAACGGACGCCTTCATCGCCACCGGGACTGCGGCGCTCGCAACGACGGATCAAGGCGCCCGATCGTCTGAATTTGTAAACTTTTCCTAAAATGTTAAACCCCTGCATGTAAATAGCCTTCCACCACCCCCGCTGGACTCTGTTTTAACAGGGGGTGAATGTGGTAATCACCACTGTTGTATTGTATATATCGCATATGAGGTGTATTACAGTACTCTCGTCTCGTCGTAATTGATGGTGCATCACCCATATCTGTTGAGGAGGCATGAGGGGAGGGGAGGGAGTGTGATAACCCATGGGTGGGGGTTGTAGGGAACGTTCAAGCTAACTTTGAGATCTGGGCACCCTTTAAAAAGGACGTTTTGATCTCTGATATCGTCGGTGACTTTAGTACCTCACAGCGGGGAAAAAAAAACTCAGAATCTCCCGAAGCTCCAAACAAATGACTAATTGCAAATCCCAAGAGGGTTTTTGTTCTGGAGAACTTTCAAGTGAGAAATGATCAGAACAGAACCACGCAGGTGGAAAAGCTGCAAAAGCGGCACTTCAGTTTGCGTTGACACGATTTAATTTCACTTCATTGTTGCTGTAATCATGTATTTATTTGCTTTTTGTTGACACTGCAGACATGATGTGTGTGCTCTGATTGCGCTCTGCAGGAAGCGATTGAGACCTTTCCAATGAATTCAAGTTATGTTTTATCAGTCAGGTTTCGTGATAATTTTGGAGCCTATTTAAGGCCCTTAAAAAACCAAGCTATGAAATTCACACAAGAACTGTTTCTGTTAAGCTGACAAGAAGAGTGCGCGCGCTCCACCACCCCCGCCTTGCCAGGGGAACACGACCCATTTAGTAAACTCGGAGATCTTGGGTGTACTAGGCAGAATGATGAAAGCTTGGGGATTCCTCAGTACTGTCGGAGTTAAACTAGTTAAAACCATACGGCTGACCATTGTGGAGCAGTAGTAAATTGTCCCCTGCTTTTTCATGAGGACCACCCTACCCTTTGGAGCTTTTAAGGTTATCTGGAGCAGGCTGGGAATATTCCGAATCGTTTTGTCGACACAAACTAAGGCTCCTGACGGTAATCTTAATCTAACCCCTTCACCATGGGAAGACCATCTCGAAACACCTATTTTGCAATAATCAGGGACTGGATTCTCCGCCGGCGGGATGCTCCCTTTTTCCGGCAGCCCGGGGGAATCCCGACGGCGTGGGGCTGCCCCACAATGTGAAACCCCATTGACTGGCCAGCCTAACGGAGCATCCCACCGGCGGGGTGAAACAGAAATGTGGCGCAGCGGGGCGGAGAATCCAGCCCCAGGTCTTTCATTCAGAAAGGTGAACTGACAATTATGTAGTTAGGTTGATCGAAAGGGCTGTTATTAAACTTAGTCATGATATACACTGTAGGATCTCACCAAGGTTCCTTGGGCAACACCTTCCAAACCCACGAGCACTAACATCTGGAAGGACAAGGGCAGCAGATGAATGGGAACATCAGCACTTTGAAGTTCCCCTCCAAGCCACTCACCGTCGTGGTTAGGAAATAAATCGCCGTTCCTTAACTGTCGCTGGGTCAAAATCCTGGGACTCCCTCCCTAACAGCACTGTAGGTGTACCTACACCACATGCACTGCTACGGTTCAAGAAGACAGCTCATCGCCACCATCTCAAGGGCAATTAGGGATGAGCAATAGATGCTGGCCTAGCCAGCGACATGTAGATCCCATGAATGAATAATAAAAAGGGCAGCACGGTAGCACAAGTGGTTAGCACTGTGGCTTCACAGCGCCAGGGTCCCAGGTTCGATTCCCCGCTGGGTCACTGTCTGTGGGGAGTCTGCACGTTCTCCCCGTGTCTGCATGGGTTACCTCTGGGTGCTCCGGTTTCCTCCCACAGTCCAAAGACGTGCAGGTTAGGTGGATTAGACATGATAAATTGCCCTTAGTGACCAAAAAAAGGTTAAGAAGGGTGATTGGATCAAGGGGATAGGGTGGAAGTGAGGGCTTAAGTGGGTCGGTGCAGACTTGATGGGCCGAATGGCCGCTGTATGCACTGTATCTTCTATGTACTACGTACCTTGAAACATATCATTAATAAGGTAGTTTGAGTCTGCTTTCAGTTCTGTAGCAAAATGCATAAAGAAGAGATGGTCAAGAAGCTGTGGAGCATAAAATCATAGAATCCCGGGCTGCACAGTGGCACAGTGGGTTAGCCCTGCTACCTCACGCACCGAGGTCCCAGGTTCAATCCCGGCTCTGGGTCACTGTCTGTGTGGAGTTTGCACATTCTCCCCGTGTTTGCATGGGTCTCGCCCCTACAACCCAAAGATGTGCAGGTTAGGTGGATTGGCCACGCTAAATTGTCCCTTAATTGGAAAAAGAAATGAACTGTTATGCTAAATTTGTTGAACAAAAAGAATCATAGAATCCCTACAGTGCAGAAGGAGGCCATTCGGCCCATCAAGTCTGCACTGATCCTCAGAAACGGCAGCCTACCGAGGCCCAATCCCTTGTCCTATCCCCATAATCCCACCTAACCTTTGGCACTAAGGGGCAATTTTAGCATGGCCAATCCACCCAGCCTGCACATCTTTGGACTGTGAGAGGAAACCGGAGCACCCGGAGGAAACCCACGCAGACACAGGGAGAAGGTGCAGATTCCACACAGACAGTCACCCGAGGCCGGAATTGAACCCAGGACCCTGCTGCTGTGAGGCAGCAGTGCCAACCACTGTGTCATTGTGCCCCACCACCTTGATGCGGACGGTGCTCTACAGAGACCCGTATTTGAACTCCGATAGGAGTATGTATCTCTATCTTGTCAAATATAACAAGGGAGCTGAATGAAAAAGGATTAACAGGCTTCCAACTTGGATTGAAGCAACTTTTGAGCAATGGAAGTAATTTGCCGTAGGCCCCACTGTTGACCCCTTCTGACTAAGACATGGGGAAGCAGCCTATCTGAGTTCATGCTTGCTGGTCATCAGGCATCATCTTCTATGCCACAAACGAGCCCAAACAGCGTGTTCTCTGGTTGACCTCCTGAAGTTATTTGAATGGACCCGCCTGAGGATGAATTCCCACTGATTCCCTGTTGTTGGAGTTTAGGTCACACCGTTCCCATAGCCTCTTTGGTGAATGGTTCCACAGTGAAGATCCTACAACTGGTGAGCCAAACTTGTTGGCCATCAGAGTGTTCTGGGTCACTGTAAATCCTCCTGCTTCAAATAGATTGATTGTTTGATTTGATTTATTGTGCCAAAGTACAGTGAAAAGTATATTTCTGCGGCCAAGGGAACGTACAAAGTACGTACACAGTACACAAAAAGAATAATCGCCAAAGTACATCGACAAATAAGTAATTGGTTACAGTGCGGAACAAGGGGCCAAACAAAGCAAATACATGAGCAAGAGCAGCATAGGGCATCGTGAATAGTGTTCTTACAGGGAACAGATCAGTCCAAGGGGGAGCCGTTGAGGAGTCTGGTAGCTGTGGGGAAGAAGCTGTTCCTATGTCTGGATGTGCGGGTCTTCAGACTTCTATACCTTCTGCCTGATGGAAGGGTCTTGAAGAAGACAAAGCCTGGATGGGATGGGGCTCTGACAATGCTGTCTGCCTTTCTGAGGCAGCGGGAGGTGTAGACAGAATCAATGTGCGGGTAGCAAGCTTGTGTGATGCGTTGGGCTGAGTTCACCACACTCTGCAATTTCTTGCGATCTTGGACTGAGCAGTTGCCATGCCAAGCTATGGATGCAGCCGGATAGGATGCTCTCTATCGCACATCTGTAGAAGTTTGTGAGAGTCGATGCAGATGTGTCAATTTTCTTTAGCTTCTGTTGGAAGTAGAGACGCTGTTGGGCTTTCTTGACTGTTGCATCAACGTGAGTGGACCAGGACTGTTGGTGAAGGTGACCCCCAGGAACTTAAAGCTATCGACTATCTCCACTTCAGAGCCATTGATGCAGACAGGGGGTGGCGGGGGGTGGGGGTGTGTGTCATGCTGCGCTTCCTGCAGTTGATGATCAGTTCCTTGGTCTTTCCGACATTTAGAGAGAGATCGTTTTCGGTACTCCATGCAACCAAGTGATCTATCTCCTTCTGTCATCTGATTCGTCGTTGTTTGAGATTGACCCCACCACAGTCATATCATCTGCAAATTTATAGATTAAGTTGAAGTTAAATCTTGCCACACAAATAGCAGATTAACAGAGCCTTTCACAGAGAAGCCACTTGATTCTGCATCTCATTTGCCAGCTTTAAAAAACTGGGCTGCCCAAGTTAAAGAGACCTCCATTTACCTCACTGACCCACTCTCAGGAGGGTTGAATTGCTCAATTCAAACATATTTTGCCTCCTCAATGCATTGCATTCATAACGTTGTGGGTTTTTTAAATAATGAAACATAACCCTATATTTCCTCCCAGGTTTTCACACTCTCCTGATGAAACCTCAGCAGGTTTGAATGGGTCATCTTCGTAATGGAGATGTTCAGAATCACAGAGAATAATACAGCATAGAAGAGACCCTTTGGCCCATCGAGTCTGCACCAATGCATGAAAAACACCTGCCCTGCCTACCTAATCCCATTTGCCATGTGCTCATTCAGGTACTTTTGAAAGGATGTGAGCAACCGGCCTCTACCACTGCTATGCTGCAATTGTATAAGGTGTTAGTGCGGCCACACCTGGAGTATTGTGTTCAGTTTTGGTCTCCTTACTTGAGAAAGGATGTACTGGCACTGGAGGGTGTGCAGAGGAGATTCACTAGGTTAATCCCAGAGCTGAAGGGGTTGGATTACGAGGAGAGGTTGAGTAGATTTGGATTGTACTCGTTGGAATTTAGAAGGATGAGGGGGGATATTATAGAAACATATAAAATTATGAAGGGAATAGATAGATGCGGGCAGGTTGTTTCCACTGGCGGGTGAAAGCAGAACTAGGGGGCATAGCCTCAAAATAAGGGGAAGTAGATTTAGGACTGAGTTTAGGAGGAACTTCTTCACCCAAAGGGTTGTGAATCTATGGAACTCCCTGCCCAATGAAGCAGTTGAGGCTCCTTCATTAAATGTTTTTAAGATAAAGATAGATAGTTTTTTGAAGAATAAAGGGATTAAGGGTTATGGTGTTCGGGCCGGAAAGTGGAGCTGAGTCCACAAAAGATCAGCCATGATCTAATTGAATGGCGGAGCAGGCTCGAGGGGCCAGATGGCCTACTCCTGCTCCTAGTTCTTATGTTCTTATGTTCTTGCCACCCTTCCAGGCAGTGCACTCCAGATTGTCACGAGCCTCTGGGCAAAAAGGTTTTTCCTCAAATCCCTCCCTAAACCTCCTGTAACTGACCTTGAACTTGTGTCCACTCGTAACTGACTCTTCAGCTAAGGGGAACAGCTGCTCCCTATCCACCCTGTCCATGCCCCTCATAATCCTGTGCACCTCAATCAGGTCGCCCCACAGGCTTCTCTACACCTATTATGGGGTCAAAAGCTCTAGTATCCAAGTAGGAAAGTTCCTTCTGCTAAAAAGTAATTATATGGCATTAAAGTGTGCTTCATTCACACTCAAACTCCCTCACACTATGGTGCCCTCCCTCCATCCCCTGTATTACAAAATATGACATTAACATTCAGACAGTAAGCTGACTACAGGAATAACAAATCTAATTTCTTATCTAGCCTCCAGACTGTGGGGAGTCTTAAAAATATCCACTTTTTTTTTGGGAACCCATTTCAGTCGAAATGGCTCAAGAGTTGTAAAGTCCAATATATATTGTAGATATTATTTTTGGGAATTTCTAATGAACTGCAATTAGGAGCCAGGCAACAAACACCAATACTGGATCATTTTCAGCTTCTTTCTTAATGGTAGGCCAGAAGTATTAATCAACTCACTGAACAGACACTCCTTCCATTGGGTCTCATCGCCATAGGAAGCCACAAGGGAGATAAGAGGGAATTCCAATAACAGGAATTAGTCAATGGAAGTACTTCCAATTTCTTGTGGTTTAGCTACGCTCACATTTTCCCAATGACGTGTTTCACATTTCGAAAGGCGTTAAGTTGGGCCAGCCCAGAGGTCCCCCTTTGCCGCCCTAGAGGCAGGAAGCCCCCATGGGCTGCGGACAAGCTTTTGAAACCTGTCACGATGATACCCCAACATCTGTCAGGGGTATGATCCCAGGCAGGAACCTTCCAGTATTATCCCACATGACCTGACTTGGAAAATTGCCTCTGGGTTAATGGGAATCCAGTGGAGAAGGTGAGCCTCCCGACCGGCCTCATGTTGGTCTCATTGTTACGAATGTAGAAAATCCCGACCGTGATATTTTCAGACAGACAGAATTGGGATGATTGGCCATTAGAGTGGCAGAAAGAGGCAGAGTAATGTCTTGACTAGACTTACTTCTTGAGTAGACTGTTTGCCGTTGAAGAAAAAAGCGACCATTTGATTGAACTACATGGGGGGTCTATAGCATAGAAACAGGCCTCGCAGTCCAACAGGAGTATGCTGGCATTAGCGCTCGACAACAACCTACTTCATAGAGCCAGATACAGCACAGAAGGAGGCCATTCGGCCAATCAAGCCCACTAAATTGTGCCGCACCACAAATCCTGCAGTGCCACTCTCCCGCTCGATCATTGTTCGATCCCTTCATCCCATTTCCTTCTGAAATCATTGATTGCTTCGACTTTCATCATCCTCGTGGGGAATGAGTTCCAGATCGTTAGCACTCACTACGTTAATACGTTTTTCCTCACATTCTCCAACATCTTTTGCCCACAATCTTGAATTTGTGTCGCTTGGTCCTTGTACCATCTGTTCATGGGAAGGGCTTTTCCCTTCTCTAGCTTATCTAAACCTGTCATAATCTCTTATACTGCGATCAAATCTCCCCTCAATCGCCTTCACTCCAAGGAGGACAACCCCAGCTTCTCCAACTGAACTTTACAACAAAAGCCCTGACCTTTCGAACAATTGTGGTAAATCACTTAACCTTTTTGTTCCTTCTTGTTTCTTGGGATGCGGGCATCGCTGGCTGGGCCAGCACTTTTTTGCCCATCCCTAATTGCCCTTGAACTGAGTGGCTGGCTCGGCCATTTCAGAGGACAGCTAAGAGTCAACCACATTACAGTGGCTCTGGAGTCACGTGTAGGCTGCACCGGATAAGGGTGTCGGACTTCCTTCCCTGAAGGACATTCGCGACCACAAGTAGGTTTTTACAATTAGCAGTGCTAGTTCTCATGGGTCACTGTTACTGAGACTAGATTTTGTTCTAGCTTGATTACTTTAATTCAAATTGCACCATCTTCTGCACCCTCCCAAGGACCTTCACATCTTTCCTAAAGAAGAAAAATGAAATGAAAATTGCTTATTGTCACGAGTAGGCTTCAATGAAGTTACTGTGAAAAGCCCTTAGTCGCCACATTCCGGCGCCTGTTCGGGGAGGCTGGTACGGGAATTGAACCGTTCTGCTGGCCTGCCTTGGTCTGCTTTCAAAGCCAGCGATTTAGCCATGTACTAAACCGTGTGCTGGAACCTCAGCATATGCCCTGCTCCTCCCTCCCTCGTGTGTGTCCCGAGTTTATTACTCAATACCCAAGTGTTAAATACAACGGGTCGAATTCTCCAATAATTTGTCAGAGTTTCAGGTTCTGATTGAAAACCGAAGTGTATCTCTCTCGATGCACAGTCGAGTTTTCAGACCAGGTCGTCAGCCGTTCTGACTGAAAGAAAATCTGGGGGCATGGTTTACGCCATCTTTAAATGCTGCCCTGATCAGCACTAAAGTTAAGCTACCCCATTTCCCACCACGGTCACCAAGGACCCCCTCACAAACATCAGGGCAAACCCCCACCACCACAAAGATATCAAGCGTTCTACCCCCACCTCCTACCACAAAGGTATAGAGGCTTCTCTCACTGCCCCCCCCCCCCCCCCGCCACCCCCCCCCCCCCCCCCAATCACTGTGGCAATATCGTGTGCAAGCTCCAACTCACAGGCAAGTATTCCTCCCACTTCACTGACAGCAGCCCAACCCCCACCCTCCCGAATTCGCTGGCAAGCCCCCAGTTCATCGGCAAGTCCCCACTTCAAAGTCATCGGCCCGTTCCCTTCCACTCTCCCACCACACATAATGGGCCAAAGGGCCTGCCCCTGGCACCGTCCCTAGCGCAGGTTTCCACTGCAGGGTTGGCACTGCCAACCTGTACCAGGGCAATGCCAATCTGTAACAGGAGATCGTGTCAAGGCACTGCCGAGGCATGTATCGCTCCCAACTCCCAGGGGCTATACTTAACTTGGCACTCCCGGAGAGATTCCCTCGGTTGAATCCCATTCTTCTGAAGCTGTTGTAAATCTCAGAGACATCACATGGGTGAGGTTTGAATATTTAATGAGGAGGAATCATATGATGGGGAGGCCCGGTAATAGTATTCAAATTCATTAGAATACATTTAAAGGCGGTTACCATCCTTTGCGAGCGGGAACCTCATTATGTCACCGGCAAGCGACAGGGAAATCTGGGAAACTAGGGGCGGAATTCTTCGCTCCCGTGAAAAATCGGGAAGGCCGTCGTGAACTCGGCCGAGTTTCACGACGGCCTCGGAGGCCGCTCCTCTCCCTTTATTCACCCCCACCCTGGGGGCTAGGAACGGCGCTCAGTAACTCTCGGCCGCCGGGCCTTGACGCTTGCGTCAAGGAGACGCGCCGAGAATGACGCTACGGCGGCGCTTATGTGACGTCAGCCATGCATGCGCAGGTTGACCGGCTCCAACCAGCGCATGCACGGCTGACGTCATGACGGCTGACGGCTCCAATCCGCGCATGCGCGGTTGTCGTCTTCCCCTCCGGTGCCCCGTAAGACGTGGCGGCTTGATCTTGCGAAGCGGCGAAGGGGAAAGAGTGCGTCGCTTTGAGACGCTGGCCCGATGATCGGTGGCCACCGATCGCGGGCCAGTCCCCTCCCGAGCACGGCCGTGGTGCTCACTCCCCTCTACGCCCCCCACAAGCTTCAAACGGCACCAGGTGTGGTTGCCGCCGTTATGAACCGGTCGGGAACAGCAGGCCGCTCAGCCCACCTGGGCCAGAGAATCGCCGGTCGGCGTGAAAAATGGCGAGCGGCGATCCTTCCGAGCGGGGGGGTGGGAGAATCGCGGGGGGCACCAGGGGGGGGGTGTCGTGAGTCGCCCGGCCCTCCCGCGATCCTCCCACCCGGCGTGGGGAGCGGAGAATTCCGCCCTAGATCTCGGCGACAAGAATCTTGTTTCCCGACTGCTGCAAGACTGTGCGCCCTGGTTGGGGTTTACGCTTGCGGCGAATGCAGGCCCAAAACTGCCCCCTTTGTTAGCAACTACAGAATAACTACAGATCACACTGCAATAGCGTGATATCAGTAACATTCAATTTTCCGGCTATTACCGCCAGCGGATCTCCCGGCCCTGATGGTGCCCCCCCCCCGCACCCCCACTGCGGATCCCTGGTGGTGAAGGGTACGAACAACAGGCGACCCCATCAAGAACAGCGAGACCGGATGATCTGGACACCAGGCAATGGCAGGCCATCTCTGCTGCCACAAAGTACACAGGCAGCGGGGGGGGGGGGGGGGGGGGGGGGGAGATGGGGGGGGGGGGGGGGGGGGCGGGAGATGGGGGGGAGGGGGATGGGGGGAGGGGGATGGGGGGGGAGATGGGGGGGGGGGGCGCCTCTTGGCCCTTGTCGATACCGTCTTTCCACAGCAAGACGTTAGCTTCCAATTTCCTAGAAAGGACCCAAACTCGTTTCATGTGAATTCCTCAACAAGCAGCCAGAGTTCACTTTCAGAGCATCGGCCCAAGTTGGTTTCTAATTCAAGTTTCAAAGGCGAAGGACCAGTGCCCAACCCACGCCACAGCCCTGTGCCAATGAGGCAAAACCAGTGCACAATACTGCAGCTGCTGCAAATTAGGGTTAGGGAAAACAAAACAGAAAATGATGGAAGCATGGAGCAAGGTCTGGCAGCATCTGTGTGGAGAGAAACTGAACTAACCTTTCAAGTCCGTGACCTTTCATCAGAACTGCTACAGACCTGTAACATTAACTTGGTCTCTCTCCATAGATGTTGCCAGACCTGCTAAGATTAGGTAAAGGAGAGCTTACACAACAACATTCCAAACAATTGGCAAAACTTCCAACAGAATAAAATTCCTTTCTCAAGAGCTGCAGATTCAGGCCGAACTCACACACCAACGAGCAGGTGATCGTTATAATTAATATATAACTCATTAATGTATTAATTCATGTATTAATTCATATATGATTAATTAAACTGGTGAGGACGACTGACCATCATTTTATGAAATAAGAAACTGGTTATTTCCTTTTGAAACCCGTTAAAAATATAAATCACTTGCCATCTACATCTTTTAAAAAAAAATAATTTTTATTAAGATTTTCACAAAATATAAACAACAAAACAATATTAACAAAACAACTATAGTAAAAACCAAAGAACAACAACCAACCCCCCAGCAACTACAAAAACAAAAAAAGCAAACAACAAAAAGGAAAGAGATAACACCCGCCACATCCAACAAACCCATGTACACAATTCTCCCTCCGACCGAACCAAAACCATCTCCTCCCCGCCCCCCCCCCCCCCCCCTCCCCCCCGGGGTTGCTGCTGCTGCCAGCCTATTTCCCTACCGTTCCACCAGGAAGTCCAGGAAAGGATGCCACCGCCTAAAGAAACCTTGCACTGACCCTCTCAGGGTGAATTTCACCCTCTCCAATTTAATGAACCCCGCCATGTCACTGACCCAGGCCTCCACGCTTGGGGGCCTCACGTCCTTCCACTGAAGCAAAATCCTCCGCCGGGCTACTAGGGACGCAAAGGCCAGAACACCGGCCTCTTTCGCCTCCTGCACTCCCGGCTCCGCTGCTACCCCAAATATCGCGAGTCCCCAGCCTGGCTCAACCCTGGATCCTACCACCCTCGACACCGTGCTTGCTACCCCCTTCCAAAAGTCCCCCAACCCTGGGCATGCCCAGAACATATGGGCATGGTTAGCTGGGCTCCCCGAGCACCAAGCACACCTGTCTTCGCCCCCGAAGAACCTGCTCATCCTCGTCCCGGTCATATGAGCCCTATGTAGCACCTTGAACTGTATGAGGCTAAGCCTCGCACAAGAAGAGGAGGAATTCACTCTCTCCAGGGCATCCGCCCACGTCTCCTCCTCAATCTCCTCACCCAGCTCCTCTTCCCATTTACCCTTCAGCTCCTCCACCGAGGCCTCATCTACCTCCTGCATTATGTGGTATACGTCCAAAATCCTCCCTCCTCCAACCCACACCCCCGAGAGCACCCTGTCCCGTACCCCACATGGGGGCAACAGAGGAAACCCCTCCACCTGCCGCCTGGCAAACTCCCTAACTTGCATGTACCTAAATATGTTCCCCGGGGGGAGCCCAAACGTCCCCTCTAACTTACCCAGGCTCGCGAACCTCCCATCCACAAACAGGTCCCTCAATCTCCTAATACCTATCCTGTGCCAGCCCAGAAACCCGCCATCGATGCTCCCTGGAACAAACCGGTGGTTCCCCCGTATCGGGGACTCCATCGAGCCCCCCCCCCCCCCCCACCTCCCCCCTATGCCGTCTCCATTGCCCCCAAATTTTGAGGGTAGCCGCCACCACCGGGCTCGTGGTATACCTCGTTGGAGGGAGCGGCAACGGCGCCGTTACCAGCGCCTCCAGAATCGTGTCCAAACAGGACGCCATCTCCATCCTCTTCAATGCTGCCCCTTCCCCGTCCATTACCCACTTATGCACCATCGCTGCGTTGGCAGCCCAATAGTACCCATAGAGGTTGGGCAGCACCAGCCCCCCCACTATCCCTGCCCCGCTCAAAAAACATCCTTCTCACCCTCGGAGTCCCATGCGCCCATACAATTCCCGGCCATCTACATCCTAACAGTCCCAATAGTAACAGTATTATACTATTCTGAGACCATTAAGGGCAAAGTGATTTCCCATTCAAATTATGATTTGTCTCAGCTTTTGATAGCACGTAATTAATTAATTTGTGACAGTCTGCTGGATTCCCATCTCTCCAGAGGAGGCAAGAGATTGAGCCTCTGCCAAAACAGAAAAAGTTAGTTATCGGTTGTTACCTCATTACTAAATTGGGGATTGCTTCTGTTGAAAAATAGCTAAATCTAAATGTGTTATTGGCATGGACCCCAAAGTACGGTTTATCTTTGGTTTCCATATCTGTACAGAATGCAATTCAGATTCTTCTTAACTTACATGAAAGTTTCCGGAAACTCTACTGCGCTCCAACAGGATGTAAGGAAGGGAAAGATATTCTGAGGCGTAAGTTCGCTAATGGCTCAGCCAGGCATAATTCTGGGGGCTCGTAGCAATGTTGTGGAGCAGGAAGGTCTGTCGTCAGCCCTAAATACATCCTTGGACGTCATTATTATATGGGATTAGATTTAGATTTATAGCCACATGTACCGAGGTACAGGGAAAAGTATTGTTCTGCGTACAGTCCAGGCAGATCATTTCATACATGAAAAAACATAGGACATATGATAATACACAATGTAAATACATAGACACAGACATCGGGTGAAGCATATGGAGCACAGTGCTACACCTGTAGAGAAGATGCGTAGAGAGATCAGTTCAGTCTATAAGAGGGTCATTCAGGAGTCTGGTAACGGCGGGGAAAAAGCTGTTTTTAAATCTGTTCATGCGTGTTCTCAGACTTCTGTATCTCCTGCCCAATGGAAGAAGTTGGAAGAGTGGATGAGCCGGGTGGGAGGGATCTTTGATTAGCTGCCCGCTTTCCCAAAGCAGCGGGAGGTGTAAATGGAGCAATGGATGGGAGGCGGGTTCGCGTGATGGACTGGGCAGTGTTCACGGACTTTCTGTAGTTTCTAAGCTGAGCAGTTGCCATACCAGGCGCTGATGCGGCCTGATAGGATGCTTTCTATGGTGCATCTGTAAAAATTGGTAAGAGTCGATGTAAACACGCCAAATTTCCTTAGTTTTCCTGAGGAAGTATAGGTGCTGTTGTGCTTTCTTGGCCGTAACGTTGACATGGGTGGACTAGGACAGATTGTTAGTGATGTATACACCTAGGAATTTGAAGCTGTCAACCATCTCCACCTCGGCCCCGTTGATGGTGAAAGGGGTGTGTACAGTATTTTGCTTCCTGAAGTCGATAACCAGATCCTTAGTTTTGCTGACATTGAGGGAGAGATTGTTGTCATTATACCACTCCACTAGGTGCTGTGTATAGGGAGTATAGTAGGGGGCTAAATACTCAGCCTTGTGGGGCCCTGGTATTGAGGACTATCGGGGAGGAGGTGTCGTTGTTTCTCCTTACTGATTATAGTCTATGGGTCAGCACCAATTGGGTGTCCCAATGACGGTCACCTGCTGAGGATCGACTAATACTTAGGGGCATCACGGTAGATAGTGGTTAGCACACTTGCTTCACAGCTCCAGGGTCCCAGGTTCAATTCCCGGCTGGGTCACTGTCTGTGCGGAGTCTGCACGTTCTCCCCATGTGTGCGTGGGTTATCTCCGGGTGCTCCGGTTTCCTCCCACAGTCCAAAGATGAGCGGGTTAGGTGGATTGGCCACGTTAAATTGCCCTTAGTGTCCAAAAAGGCTAAGTGGGGGTTGCTGGGTTGCGGGGATAGGGTAGATATGTGGGTTTGAGTGGGTTGCTCTTTGTAAGGGCTGGTCCAGACTCGATGGACTGAATGGCCTCCTTCTGCACTGTAAATTCTATTTCTATGAAACTGTCTGGCACCAATGCTCACAGGTTAATCCAGAGGAGAGGAGGGGAGGGGCTGGGGGAGAGAGAAAACCATGATCAGCCGAGGGAGCAATTTTAAAATGAGGTGTCTTCTCTTTCAGGGGACCAGCTCTAAGGAATGGCTTGGTCAATTTAGCACTAGCCTGAACCCTGAATGGAGAATCCTGCTGGCGGAGAATTCAGCCCATTTTATTAAATGTATTTTCTGCAGTAAGGATAAAGGCTGGGTTAGTATGGGACTTTGCAGTCATATTTATAAAAATTCTGGCTTTAAAGGCAGCTGGACATTTTGGAGACAGATGTGCAATTAAAGCATCGTAAAAGTAAGACGATAATTCAATTCCGTCGTGGATAGTGTTTGCTGAAGTTGAGCGAATGGAATTTTGTTTATATTAAGAGGGTTCCCTGGGGAGAAGATATTTAGAGACATTGAGCGGGATTCTCCGTTGGCTGACGCCAAAATTGCAAAACACGATGGGCAGAGAATAGGTTCTGATACCAAAATCGCAGCTGGCACCTATTTGAGACCAAATCACAATTCCCCATCACCTCGACAGTTGAGTCAATGCGGTCTGGAACACTCGTGCAGTAAACACCGTTTGCATGTCATTAGCAGGCCCGACCCAGTATTTTCCAGGGACTCCATGATTCTCGGCCTCCGATGGGCTGAGTTACCGACAGCGCGGTTCACTTGTGCTTTTCAAAATCATAAAACCGGAGTCGCAGCTGATGAGGGAGAGAGAGGAAGGAGGACACAGAGAGGTGCAACTGCAGGCTGCCAGGACACTGGCCAGGCGCTGCCAGGGCTGGGGGAGGGCGGGTGGCGGGGGAACAGGCCGGGTGGCTGGGGTGACCTCCCCATGGGTCTGGGGCAGTGTCCAGCCCATTGCCGCAGCACGCAAGAGAGCCATCATGCTGCGCATCCCACTGACCACCCATCTTGGCCAGTGGTTCTGCAGAGTGACACCGGCCTTATGGGTGCCCCACACCCCTCTCTCCCTCCCGCACCCCACCCTCCACCATAACTACCTGGCTGCCACCAGCCAGCAGGGCATCAGGTGGCCCACCCAAGAGCAATGTGCACTGTAGCCCCTATGGGGGCACCGGGCAGGGGCTGCAGAGCATACCACTGCTAAGGGCAGTGCCAGCCGACAGTACCCCAGCATCAGGGACAGGGAGCAGGGTCAGAAGCAAATGCGGACAAACCTCATAGAAGTGTGAAAATAATAGGGTAATAATAGTAATGGATTCCAACTTCTCCAATATTATTTGGGATAGGCAAAGTATGAAGGGCAGGAGGGGGTGGAATTCTTAAAGTGCATCCAGGAGAGCTTTTTGAGCCAGCATGTAGAAAGTCCTACTTGATATAATTTTAGGGAATAAAGTCAGGCAGGTGATAGAAGTGTCAGTGGGGAGCATTTTGGTGATAGTGACCATAACTCAGTAAGGTTTAAGGTAGTTGTGGAAAGGACTAAGATGTACTGGAAAAGTTTCTGGGAGAAGGCCAATTTTAATAGGATAAGACAGGATCTGGCCAAAGTGGTTTGGGAGCAACTACTTGTAGGAAAGAGCCACATCAGAACAATGGGAGCCATTCAAAAAGGAAATAGAGGGAGTGCAAAGCCAAAATTTTCCCGTAAAGGTTAAGGGTGTGATGGACAAGTCAGGAGGACCTGGATGCCAGGGGTATATAGCATTGGTTAAGGAAAAAAGGAGGCAGATTCAGGGGGTTCTCAACAGTGGATACCCGAGAGGAGTATAGAAAGTGCAGGGGAGGTTGCAAATAAAGGAATTAGGAGAGCGAAGAGGGATCATAAAAAAACACTGGTGGGCAAAATAAAGGAACATCCCAAGGTATTTTGTAAGTATGTTAAGGGAAACAGAATAACCAGGGAAAGATAGGGCCCATTTGGCACCAAAGCGAAACCCTCTGTATGTAGCGGAAAATGTAGGGAATGTATTGAATAAGTATTTTGCACCACTATTCACCATGGAGAAGGATGATGTAGGTATTGAATGCAGCGAGGGGATATAATTGAACAGATTAGTATTGAGAGGGTACCAGAGGACTGGAGAATAGCAAATGTGGTGCCATTATTCAAGGAGGGAAGTAGGGAAAAACCAGGGGCGGGATTCTCTGTTCCTGAGGCTAAGTGTCGACACTGGTGCAGGATTCGTGGACTTCCACCACAGCCAAACTGCCGCCAAACCTGGATCAATTCAACGACTGTTAAGGGGCTAGAACCGGTGCCATGTGGAACACAATAGATTCCAATGAGAAACGATGCAGGATTCATCGGGTCCGTGATTGACACTCATACGAACTAGGAGCAGGAGTAGGCCATCTGGCCCCCTCGAGCCTGCTCCGCCATTCAATGAGATCATGGCTGATCTTTTGTGGACTCAGCTCCACTTTCCCTCCCAAACACCCTTTATTCCTTTATTCTTCAAAAAAATCTATTGATCTTTATCTTGAAAACATTCGGGAGGCTGACAAGCTGCAGCCGCATATGCACATTATAATAATGTTAAGGAGACTTCTGACAAAGCTGTTAAAGGTCAACTTTCCCCTCCATCCTGACTCCCCCCTTTTATTCGGTTCCCTGGCTTGTCCTATTGCAACCCAGCCCTCCCTCACAAAGCCACAGGCCCTTGTTCAGGCTTGATCCCACTGAGCACTGATATCTGGGCCGGGATTCTCCCCTACCCTGCGGGGTGGGGGGTCCCGGCGTGTCGGAGTGGCGTGAACCACTCCGGCGTCAGGCTGCCCCAAAGGTGCGGACGTCTCCGCACCTTTAGGGGTCAAGCCCTCACATTGAGGGGCTAGGCCCGCGCCGGAATGGTTCCCGCTCCACTGATTGGCGTGAATGGCCTTTGGCGCCACGCCAGCCGGGGCCGAAAGGACTTCGGCGGCTGGCGTAAGTCCGTGCATGCGCCGGAGCGTCAGCAGCTGCTGACGTCATACTGGCACATGTGCAGGGGAGGGGGTCTCTTCCGCCTCCGCCATGGTGAAGACCATGGTGAAGGCGGACGAAAAAGAGTGCCCCCACGGCACAGGCCCGCCCGCCGATCGGTGGGCCCCAATCGCGGGCCAGGCCACCGTGGGGGCACCCCCCAGGGTCAGATCGCCCCGCGCCCCCGGGCGATTCTCCGACCCGGCAGGGGGTTGGAGAATCCTGCCCCTGTTGTCCAATTAACACATTTTGCTATCCTACCTTTGCCACGACACAATCCTTAAAAACACCATTAACAGCCCCCTTGTCTCATGCCCATGTCAATTACTCCTAAACTCCGACCTACCACTGACTTTCCATTCTGCCCCATCCCCCTTCCTTTTCAGTTCTGTTGAAGAGTCAATGGACTCGAAACATGAACTCGAATCCTCTCCCCACAGATGCTGCCAGACCTGTTGTCTTTATCCAGCATTTTCTATTTTTGTTGTTCAAAACCCACCTCTTTCTCTCCCAATAACTCTTTATCTGGCTCAGTATCAAATCTTGTTTGATAATTCCAGCTTTAACCAATTTGGAACATTTCACAATGTAAAAACAAGATACCTGATAAATGTCGGTTGTTGTTACATCAGCTTAGATAAGCAGCTTTTAGAGTTAGGGTAACTGTTATTGTTGTCTCCTTTCACAAGAAGCATGTTGATTGCTGCCCTGTGACAAAGCATCGTGTTCCTACACATATCAACAGCGCTTTCAATTTGGATGTCAAACACTTCCCAGTGGTAGATGACTCAAGGTATAGTCACTCAAACACTAATGGTTGACCTTCTCGCATCGCCGTTTTTACTCACCCCCACTCACTTAACTCATGAATTCTTATGTCAGGAACTCAAGCACTGGAGCTCAGTCAGGACCATGACACACAATTATTCCTCAGTATTAGCTTTGATCAGGCTGGCCATGCTGAGCTTCATTAATAAGCTGCTGTGTTGTGTTGTTTTTAGGATTGATCTTGTGAAATCTTATGGCTTTCATGTGGATTTTCACCATGCTTTCCAAAGTTAAGTGTATCTACGCCGATTGAGCAAACGCTTTGTATTTCATAACCACGCGATCTCTTGGCTGGAGTTTCCGCAAACACATTGGTACGTCTTTCCTTCCCTGACATTGAAGCCTGTCATTGGGATGGGCCGAGCACTCTCCTCGAGGCTTAGCCAATCCTTGCAACTCTTCACTTTGCCTTGGCGTTTGAGAATACGCACAACCTACTGAAAGATTCTCCGAGTGGTCCATGTATCCAAATTTTACAGTTGCCAGCTTCGAGCAAAAGAAAAAAAATCACTCTCTCCGGACTTAAAAATAGTAATCTCCGCCAGGTCAGGTGGCATGTGTGGTGTGGGAAACATAGCGAACGTTTCAGATCAACAACCTTTCATCAGAACTGGAGAAGCTGCAGATTTGAAAGTTCATAAGCAAGCACAGAGCCAAGAAAAGGGGGGGGGGGGGGGGGATTGGGTTCAAAGGAAAGAGCAATAAAGGATTGGTCCATGACGGATGGAGAGCAGGAGTGATGAAATAGCAAAACCTATGAACAAAATATGGTTCTACAGGAGGTGTAAATGGTCATAGCCTAATTAACTCTACAGCCTTCCGCCTGTAATAACCTTTGCAAGACCCATGGGGACGAACAATTGGGGCTGTGGGGCTCATAGAATAAGAGTTCCCCCATTAATGGGCAGAGGCCCAAAGCTGGGGCTCATAGAATCAAACCCTAAAAGCCGGCCCTGATTGAGACCAGCATGATTGGTATTCCCAGTTGGGACCTCTGTGCTGTACCTCGCATTGTGGCCTTTTCTTTTGGCTGAAAACAAACTGCCATCTTGATCCACTTTCCCGGGTCTCCTGAGATTTTAGACGTCCTAAGTATTGAACTCCGCAACATTGGCTCATGATCCCTTCTCATTTTCTTGGACAGCATGTGCTGGTAAGTTGCTTCCTCCTTAGTCGCATTACCCCCCGTTGGTCCCAGTGTCAACTCACATTGCAGCATGAGAGGCCAGCTCATTAACAAAAGACAATGTATTTTCTGTCAGTCCTGATCAAAACTTCTAATTATAAGCCGCAGTGGAGTAAGCATCAACACAATAGATACGCCGCCTATTCTGGGAACTCCAAAGTCGCACATTTATCAGCGTTAAAGGAATTAAAAGTGGCTTTGTGCAATTTGTAAATCATTCTTTCAGTTCTGAGATACACCTATATGTTAACATCCACATAAGTTCCTGTATTTTAGATTTATGATAAGCTGTATCCATTCTCCTGTTTAACTATCAACCTAACATAAGTTGGCTCAACAGGTTATATTATTTTATCCTGCCCCACATTACCTGGATAAGAAAGACTTTCATTTAGATGGTACCTGGCCTATCTCAATAACTTTTTCAATGAGCTTAAGAAAACATCACAGCCACTCGAGTCAAATGAACATTATTTATGCCTAGGTTTCTTCAGTGTTTTATGGTAACGTCTAGGCAAACTGTAATGGAGTTATATGGACACATTTTCATTTCCTCCATTGCTCAATATCTCTATTCCTTGGATTTATCGAGATTGGTTTTGAAGCAAAGTTCCAAAATAAGAAAATTTAATCTAAAAGTTGCCAAACAGTGTTTAAGACTTCGGATGCGCTAGACAGAAGTAAGCAAAAGTCATGATTTTCGATGTCCAGAAGGCCTTCCTTCTGTCATCTTCCCAATGCATTTAGTGGATTGAAAGTTTACGACTGATGTGGATTACAAATGTTGACATTCAATTAACTGTGAGGCCTAACTCTGAAGTACTCAAAGTGCTCCTTCGGATTTACCAAGATTTAAGATTTTAATTATCTTGGATGCTGAAGGTGGGTAGAGTTAATGTTTTTGCTGCTATATGTTAGTCAATTTGTCTGTAAACAACATAACTCAAAAAAGCTAGTGGGCGAATTTCAGTGCAACTTGGTATACAGATAGGGCAAGGTCCAAAGAGGAGCTGATTAATTTTTGGCAAAGTTGGGGCTCTGGATCCTGGAATTCCTTTCAAAATCCGTTAAAACTGGGAGATAGGGAATGTTGTTGTTTGTTTTAGAATGTTGCAATCGTTTCAGCTGCTGTGGTTGAATTGGTCACAGCTGACAAAATGTGAGCAGAGTTTTCAGAACAGATTGTTCGACCGGGGACTGACCCGAAGGCCCCTCAATCAGATGGAAGCTCCTGATAAAAAAAAGATAGCGATGAATTCTCCACCGGCGGGATTATCTGTTCCGTCGGCAGCGCATCCCATCCGTAGATATCCTGGCGGCAGGGGGCACCGACAATGGGAAATTCCATTGGCCAGCAGCGTGAGCGGAGAATCCCACTGCCAGCGACAGTGAGCCGCCAAGAAACACCCGGCTGGGCGACTGGAGAATCCCAGCCATATTTTCTAAAGTTTGCAGTTACAGAGCATCAACCAGGCAGGCAAAATAATCAACGAAGGCTGTGCATTTGTAATAACATTGAGTTTACACAGTGTGGTGCAGGCGTGTGCGCCACTGCGTGCCTTCGTCACTTGCTTGAATTTGAATTATTGTTCTTAATGTCCTTTGATGCAATGTATGTCCTTGCAGTTTGATGTTCCTGTCTCTCCATTCTTTGGCACGGGGCAATTAGGAATTGGAATGCGGGGGTGGGTGGGGGTCAATGAGCAATCAGATCAATCAGTTGATTACCCCACTGTTCGGCCCTCTCCTAATTGTGCCTGGAAGAAAGGTCCCTTTGGCATGTGGGAGTACTGCAGTGAGGACTGTTTTCAGTGGTGGAGCCACCTATGGGCACCAGAATTCAGTGGCTATATTCAGCGGTGTCAGGATAAGAACAGAAGAACTAGGAGCAGGAGTAGGCCATCTGGCCCTTTGAGCCTGCTCCGCCATTCAATGAGATCATGGCTGATCTTTTGTGGACTCAGCTCCACTTTCCCACCCGAACACCATAACCCTTAATCCCTTTATTCTTAATAATAAAGGCTCTTGCTTATTGTCATGAATACCACTTGCTGATATTTATGGAAAAGAGTCAGGATATGACAGAGGGATATTAGTAAGTGCTTTAATTAACTCTTACACTATCGTCCTTGCGGAAAATTTGGAAGTCAGTTCTTGCTATTAGCAGTAAGTCCAGCACGAGTGTGTAAGCAGTTGCTTTGCTTTTGTTCCCATAGAGCAGATTCAGTGATTTTAGTGAGTTTGATTGTTTGAAGATGGAACTGTCTGTCAATGCTGAGCTGATTCTAATAGCTCACGCCAACATTTCCCCAGCACAGTGGGAAGTGGGGGGGGGGGGGGGGGGGGGGGGGGCAGGGGGATGGGGTGTGCATTGATGAGAAGTTGAGATGTTTGAAGGGTGACATATTGAGGTTGACAGCTCTGAGCTGTTGGAATGAACTAACCCTTCACTGAGCAAGGAGATGTGACTAAACCAGTTGCAGCAAAAAAAAGACGTCACGGAAAACAATCCACTGGGTGGTCTTTTACAGATCTGTCTTCGTGCTCCTTTGACGCCAGGTAACAAGTCACAGATCTAAAAATCCAATGAATATGTCTCAGGCAGAACGCTTCTCCTACCCTCGGGTCAACCTCTTCCTCTCTGCTCCCCGTTCAATTAAGAATTTTTCTTTTTCTCCAGTTTGGTCCAAGTGATTGGGGATTAATCTGACTCCAGATCAAGTTGTTTCTCCCTGTGTGCATGCTCCCCTAAGTCTACCTCCACTCCTGCGTCGCCCTGAGCACAGTGCTGCTGTCAGCAGCTCTCGGAGGTCAGATAGCATCTCCAGCCGCTACTGTCCGTCACAGCTCTTTTGGGAATGAGCAAACCTGCTCTCTGTCTCGTTACAAAACACAGCTTAAGTGAAGATGCCTGAAATTGTGCTCTGTGATTCCAGGAGCACCGGCCAACATCCCTCAGCCAAACTCGCTGCAATAGTTTAACTCATCGTCACCACATTGCTGTTTGTGGGATCTTGTTCACAAAAACAGCCTGTGACAGTTCCTACATTCCTATAGCAGACTACAGTGGCCTTATGCAACTTTATGAGTTTTTGTCAAAGGTATTATATAAATGCAAGTTTTTTGTTCTCCTACAAGTTGCACACTCTTGCTACACTCTCTACAATCTGTGATGCATATATTTGAATTAAGCAGTAATTCGAGAGTTCAGGAAAAGACTGAATAAAATCAACACAGGGCATAATTAAGGTTAAATGAAATGCAAACTCTGCCTGTACAAACATCAGTGGCACAGTGGTCAGCAGTGCTTCCTCGCAGCACCAGGGTCCTGGGTTCAATTCCGACCTCGGGTGACTGTCTGTGTGGAGTTTGCACGTTCTCCCCGTGTGTGCGTGGCTTCCTCCGGGTGCTCCGGTTTCCTCCCACAGTCCAAAGATGTGCAGGTTAGGTGGATTGGCCATAATCAAGTGCCCTTAGTGTACTAAAATGCTACGTGGGGTTGCTGGGTTACGGGGATAGGGTGGGTGCGCCTGTCTAGATAGGTGCTCTTTCAGAGGGTCGGTACAGACACGATGGGCCGAATGGCCTCCTTCTGCACTGTAGGGAATCTATGGTTCCATGAAGTCCTCGTGATCAAAAACTGAGGAATCTAAACACATCTTAAGGAATAAAAAATATGCATGCACATGAATCATGCTCAGATTTTGTTTGAGTTAAGGTGAATTTACTGGAATTGAATTAAAGGGATTTAGGAATGAAGCATTCAACCCTTTCAGAGTGCTGATGATCTCAGAACAAATAATTCAGAATGGAATGGAATGCTCAGGGAAGGAGCAGTGTGTGTGACAGATCTTTCATGTAGCAAGGGCAGCCACAATAGACTGAATGGCCTGCTTCTGTGCTATATCCAAATATCTATATCTATATCCTATATCCAAATTCTATATCCTATATCCAAATTCTGTGCTATAAGCCAAATTTGAATTCTAATGATGCAGGACAGAACGCTGTACAATTCAGCCACCCACTGTGGCATCACCCAATCCCACATCAGACATAGAACAGCCTTCGCTGTCAAGTTTGCTGTGACCTATTCCAAGCAGTATGTTTCAGCTCCAAACACAAGGGGAACGCTCGGTGCCCAGCCAGTGTATCATTGTTCCGCATCCTAGACTAAGCAGCCAAGGCACAAATGATACTGCAAAATAGTCGGCAATTAGCAGCTAGTAATAATAATCTTTATTGTCACAAGTAGGCTTACATTAACACTGCAGTGAAGTTACTGTGAAAAGTCCCCAGTCGCCACATTCCGGCGCCTGTTCGGGTACACAGAGGGAGAATTCAGAAGGTCCAATTCACCTAACAGCACGTCTCTCGGGACTTGTGGGAGGAAACCGGAGCACCCGGAGGAAACCCAGACAGACACAGGGAGAACGTGCAGATTCCGCACAGTGACCTAAGCCGGCTATCGAACCCTATCCCTGGCGCTGTGAATTGGGGGACTCCCAAATCCATTTCAAAAAAGTTGTCAGCCAACCATTATGTGACAATATGTGTATTGCAGAAATAACAAAGGATTAACATTTTACTGTAACTACGTCCAACCACTAGATGACGATCAAGCACATACACGTGGATCACGTGATACTGGTGATTCGGGGACAAGATTGTTAGGCGAGGTAGAGAATAATCGTGTTATCAGGTGGTCTGTAACTAGAATCGCAGTTTTAATCAATCTGTAAACTTTTATATCTTAGCCATGTTGCTCGTTGTGCTTTTACTTAATTTGCTCTGTTTAATCACCTTGCTCTAGAGTCGCCAGGTATCTTTCTTGATACCACCACGAGGTTCAAAGCCAAGTGCTGATCAATAACTCGATACACCAGTTAGTAAGTTTCAAATCAAAACACATTTATTATACACAGTCAATCACTACTCATGCATAAAACTCTACTTACTAAACTATCTCTAACACTAAAAGCCTATACTTAGCTTTGGAAATGGCCCACCAGGTCAGGGAAACAATGGCCTTTCGTTCGATTCTGAAGCTGCAGGTTTAAAGCTGGTATGGACTAGTAGCTAGGAGTGCCTATCTCGTAGCGTGCGTTGACTGGAGACTTACTTGGTTGGTGCAACTGCTAGGCAGGTCTCTTGTTGTTGAGAGTCACGGTCAAGAGTTGTTTCGAGCTGCTGAGAGACCCTGCCAAGAAGATCGAATTGAACTTGGGGACTCTGTTTTATAGTCCCCAGGGGTTTCGTGCCCTTTTGGGCGGACCCCGTACCTGGTCCCACTTGATTGGACCAAGTCCCAATCGTTTCAATCGATTTCTCCAAAACTGGAGCTGTTCCCTGATCGCTGGGCAGTTCCTATGTGTCCGTTGGCCTTCCTTTGTCCTGGCTCCTGCTGGCGCCGGGGAGTCTGGTTTGGTCCCGATTGCTTTAATGTTTCCAATTGTTCCTGGGGATTGCTCATTAATATGCAGATGGTTGCTGGTTTCAGTTCTGTCTGAGTTTTTGCAAGTCTTAATACACAGGAAACCTTGCACCTGCTTG
Organism: Scyliorhinus canicula; assembly: GCF_902713615.1. Taxonomy (NCBI): domain Eukaryota; kingdom Metazoa; phylum Chordata; class Chondrichthyes; order Carcharhiniformes; family Scyliorhinidae; genus Scyliorhinus; species Scyliorhinus canicula. Next base: position 17,836,017 of record NC_052146.1, read on the forward strand.
TTTCCCTGTGCCTGACTATTTTTCCCTGTGTTCTTTGCGGGCCTCCATTTTGGAATCGGGAAGTGGCCAACCCAGGTGGCTACAGCCAGCAAGTCTAATCTATTTAGTTGTAGCGTAAATAAATGAGCTTTGTTCAAAACTTAGCTTGATGTTCTTTGTGAGACACTACACTTTGAAGCCATCCTCATTCAGAAAGCAAAGGACATCACACACCGGACAGAGATTTCCACACCAATGCTATGGGCTAGATTTGAACACAGAAGTAAAAGCTCGCAGTTTGAGTCATTACACCACCAACGATTTACCTATGTTATGTGTGATCAATATTAAACAACAATAGCAGAAGATGCTGAGACCAGAAATAGATATTTTGCAGCAATCATAATAGCAATTGTGCTGTCGGAGGGGATGTGAGAATGGAAGTTGGAAATCCGTAGGAAAAAATTTCATTTTCTTAATTCACAATATGTAAGCATCACTGACAATGTTGGCATTCATCTATGGTTTTTATGGTGTGTGAGCAAAAATTCTTGAACCACTCTCTCCAATTGATGAGGATACATTTACAATGCTGATGGGGAGAGAGCTTCAAGATTATAGTGCGGAGTGAGAATGAAAGATGAGTCATAGCCACAGAAACCAAGGGAACAGGGTGCTAATAGCCCCAGAAACAAAGGGGAAAGAGTGCTAATGGCAGTCCCCAGGGAGAACAAAAGGTGAGAGAGGCCAAACAGAAGATAATTTTTTTTTAAAATTTAGATTACCCAATTATTTTTTTCCTATAAAGGGGCAATTTAGCATGGCCAATCCACCTACTCTGCACATTTTTGGGTTGTGGGGGCAAAACCCACGCAGACACGGGGAGAATGTGCAAACTCCACACGGACAGTGACCCAGAGCCGGGATCGAACCTGGGACCTCAGCGCCGTGAGGCGGTTGTGCTAACCACTAGACCACCGTGCTGCCCAAACAGAAGAGAAATTAATGTCAGAGGATAAACAGTGACAGATGTAGATGTGGGGGGAGAGGAAGGGAGAAGCAAAGGAGAGAAAGGGTAAGGAAAGGTGGTAAGAATTATCTTGAACTTCTTCAGTATTGTGGAGCTGAATTCATCCTGGCAAGTGAAGAGGATTCCATCACACCGCCGAACTACGCCCTTCAGTTGGTAGAAAGGCATTCACAGTCTGGACATTCACCACAGAATTTCCAGTCTCTGGTCAGCTCTTGTGGTCACAGTATTTATATGGTTGGCCCAGTTAATTTTCAAGTCAATGGCACACCTCAGGATGTTGATAGTGAGGGATTTGACAGTGATAAAGCCATTGAATATCAAGGGGAAATTATTAGCTTTTCTTTTGTTGCAGATGATTATCTCCTGGCTCTTGTGTAATGCACCTTCCAAACCCACGACTACCACCACTTAGAAGGACAAGGACAGCGGACACATGGGAACGCCACCACCTGGAATTTCCCTTCCATGTCACTCACCATCCTGATTTGGAAATATATCACCGTTTCATCACTGTCGCTGGATCAAAATCCAGGAACTGGTTCCCTGACAGCATTGTGGGTGACCTATATCTCGGGGACTACTGCGGCTCAAGAAGGCAGCCCACCACCTTCTCAAGGGCAATTAGAGATGGGTAATAAATGGTGACCCAGCCAATGACACCCACATCCCACGAATGAATACAAAATTCTCAAAAATACTTACTGGACTTAGTCTCTTCAGCCAGGCATTGCTCCATTCAGATACAGACAGCTTCATTAGTTGAGGAGCTTCAAATTGAATTAAATGCTATTGTATAATCAATCACCATCTCCACTTCTGACCTTCTATTGGGGAGAAGATCACTGGTGAAGCAACTGACGCTGCTTGAACCTTGGACATCATCCTGAAGAACTCCTGTACTGGTGCCCTGGGGCTGATATGATCGACTTCCAATAACCACACAGATTTTCTTTGTTTTAGGAATGACGCCAACCTGTGGAGAATTTTGCTGGGGTTCCTTTATGCCACACTGAGTCAAATGGTCCTTTAATGTCAAGGGCAGTCACTCTCACCTCCTCACTTGAATTCTGTTCTTTTATCCATGTTTGACCTTAGCCGTAGTGTGGAGCTGAATGGTCCTGGTTGAACCAAAACTGGTCACTGATGTGCAGGCTATCGCTGTGTAAGCGCCACTTGATAGCACTGTCAATGATGCCATCCATCACTTTGCTGCTGATAGAGAGTCGACCAATGGAGCAATAGTTGACTGGACTTGATTTGCTCTCCTTTTCGTGGGCAGGCCATAAGCTGGCCAATTCTCCACGTTATTGAGCAGACGTCAATGTTGTAGCTGTATTGGAACAGCTTGGCTATGGGCTGGGCTAGTTCTAGAGCACTAGCCTTCAGCACTACTAGGATGTAGTCAAAAAACCTAGCCTTTGCTGTATCCGGTGCCTCCAGCCATTTCTTAGTCTCACGTGGAGTGAAGCAAATCAGCATCTGCGATGGTGGGAACTTTACAAGCAGGCTGAGATAGATGATTCACTCAATACTTAGGTTCAGGTTGGGGAGACTATGGCACTGGGTGGCTTACTGGACCATTTTGAAGAGCACCATTGACCCTATATTGTTCTCCTATAAATTGGACAGAGTGGAATTGGGTAGGTGGGGGTGAAGCCTTGATCCTATTTGTCTGCCAGCGGATGGGTTAAGTTAAAATTGTCCCCTTTTTGTCCTTACAAGTACTGCAGCACATTACCACACAGAGGGATTTTGAATGGTCGCACAATGATTAGCACTGTGGTTTCACAGCACCAGGATCCCAGGTTCGTTTCCCGGCTTGGGTCGCTGTCTGTGCGGAGTCTGAACATTCTCCCCATGTGTGCGTGGGTTTCCTCCGGGTGCTCCGGTTTCCTCCCACAAATCCCGAAAGACGTGCTTGATAGGTGAATTGGACATTCTGAATTCTCCCTCTGTGAACCCAAACAGGCGCCGGAATGTGGCGACTAGGGGATTTTCAAATTAACTTCATTGCAGTCTTAATTTAAGCCTACTTGTGACAATAATAAAATTATTATTATTATGGAGAATTAACGGGACCATTTCTGCACGCCGGCTGTTGAGGTAAGGTTAATTAAACATCACCCACTGTCAAAATTCTGAATATATTGGTGCCTCTTATTGCTCTCTTTATGCAATAAGAGTCTTGCATGTCTCACAGGATACTTATATGTTAATATTAAACTCTTGCAGCTCAACTATGGTACTAGCAACATAAAGGAAGCAATTATGTACAAATGACAGATAATTTTGGATGTGGCAATAGTGAAGTAATCAGTATCAGTCTCTGATATTAATGCAAAGGGTATGTAGTGCCTCTAACCAACTCCGAGGAGTGCTCGATGTTTCTTGTTAATGAGACTTGTGATGATATATTTCTTCAGGCTGTCTCTTATTGGGCTGAGTTGGGATGCAAGATTCTGACTGACAAGCTTTTGAAATTATATACTGCAGCAGCTCAAACCTGCCGTCAATTTGGCAAGTGTCTGACATCCCTATCGTCTGGAAAGAGCTTCCCTCCTTAACAGTGGCAATTTTCCTCTCCCAGTTTCTAACCAATTCTAACCCACATCAGGTGCAGCCTCAGTTAAAACTGTTTGCAATGCTGCTCATGTCTGTTGGTGTTCTTTTGCCTTGTCCTTCCAATAATACATACAGAATTGCTGATGACTTACTTAGAATGATGCTTTATTAGTTAACACGTGGAAGGATAACATACAAAATCTCTTACAGACTGGATTTCTCTGGAACTACCCTCATGTGCCACCGTCCTGGTGTACGCCTTGCAACCTTCTGCTGGTTGCCGGATGTCACATGACTGATGTTCGGCGCCATCTGCTGGCGGGAGGTTGCATTGCAGCGTGTGTGCAGTATTATTCACAGGCATATCACCACATCCCCCTTCCTTTGGAGATGTTGGTTTTTATTTCCAAACATGATTAATATCTTTACATATGTGGCTTATGTATAAACAGATTTAACTAATGCGTCTATAGACATGACATGCCTGCTGGGTGTGTGTCCCATGTGCACAGCTCATTGTGCCTCTCTCATGGGATCACCCTGCTGGTCTTCTGGACTGTTATCACCTTTTTTGAAGACTGGTTTCCATGCCGGTCTTTTATGTTTGAGCCTTTTTAGACGATGCGTCTTGCCACCTGGTATGCTTGTAGGCCATCCTGGTGTCTTCAGCTTCTTCCATTTCTATGCTCGAGGCTGTTGGCTGCTGTGTTGCTGTGTGCTCTCGCAATGCTCTCTGTTGCTGCTCTGCTGACCTGTCAGCCACATTGTTGATGTTGGCGACACGGTAACACAGTGGGTAGCACCGTTGCTTCGCAGCGCCAGGATCCCAGGTTCGATTCCCGGCTTGGGTCACTGTGTGGAGTATGTACCTTTTCCCCGTGTCTGCGTGGTTTTCCTCCGGCCGCTCCAGTTTCCTCCCACGAGTCCTGAAAGACATGGGGCAGGATTTTCTGGTCTCCGGTGGGCAGGCCATACCAGCGCCAAAGAGTGGCGTGAACCACTCTGGCGTTGGGCCACCCGGAAGGTGCGGAATCTTCCGCACCTTCGGGGGCTAGGCTGGCGCTGGAGTGACTGGCGCCGCGCTAACAGGCGCCGAAGGGCCTCCGCCGGCCACCGTGAGTTGGCACATGCAGAGGAGCGCCAGAGTGTTCCCAGAACCGCTGCCATGATTCCTGCGCATGCGCAGTGGGTTTCTTTACCACGTTGGCCATGGCGGAGCTTTACGACGGCCGGTGGAGAGGGAAAGAGGGCCCCCATGGCACAGGCCCGCCCGCAGATCAGTGGGCCCTGATTGTGGGCCAGGACACCATCCCCCTCCTGGGGCCAGATCCCCCCTCCCTCCCCCGAGGATTCCGCAGGCCACCTGCAGAGCCAGGTCCCGCCGGTACAAACCTTGTGCAATTTACGCCGACGGAACTGGCCGAAAATGGGCGGCCGCTTGGCCCATCGTGGAGCAGTGAATCTCCGGGGTGGGCAGCTGCCGGCGTCGGGACAGCAGGGGCGTCAGAGAATCCCACCCATGCTGTTAGGTGAATTGAAGATTCTAAATTCTCCCTCTGAGCACCCAAATAAGTGCCGGAATGTGGCGACTAGGGGATTTTCACAGTAACTTCATTGCCGTGTTAATGTAAGCCGACTTGTGACAACAAAGATTATTATTATTCTATGTCTCCTTTGTCGATGTCTCCTTTCTTTGTGTCCTCTGTGGGATTCCCGGTATCCCCCACTCTCCTTCTCTTCCTCTTTTTGTTCTTAGTGCCACTTTGCGCCCCCTTCGTTTATCTTTTTACGAGCTGTCTTTTGAGTGCTTTTGCTTTTGGTTTGGCTCTGGTGGCATCCATCTTGTCGCTGGCCTGCACCATGGAATTGGTGCATTGTGGGTCATCTATAGAGACGTCTCGTGTCGGCATGTTTCCGAGGGACTGTGCGGCACTTTCAGCGACCATTACCCTCCGGTATCCGGATAGCCTTGCATTCTGGTATCTGGGTAGGATTAGTATCCTCAGCACTGGGCGCTGCACCTTCATATTGTGCTTGAGCCCCAGGCGATGGCTCCTTGTCACTCGAGATCCATACACACACTTCACCTTTCTCAGATAGCCCAGGTGGAGATTCATTCTCATCGTGTGATAGTATGTACGTGTCATCCATAACTGTATCCCTATTCAGTACCAACTATCGTTGTGGCGCTGCATACGGATGCAGGCCATGGTTCATCCCTGTCCTTGATTCTGATGCATGTATCCCCCGTTGCCATGGAACTGCATATGGATGCCGTCATTTGTCCTTCAAACTCCCCCTGCGTTGGGATGCCCTCACATCACAGGGAGTCCACTACCGGAGCTTCTTCATGGGGCCTTGACGGTTCCCCGTATGCTTCTAGAGGAAGTTTCTCCAGAATTGGTACAGTGTTTTCTGTTTTCAGTTGGTTCGGAGCTACATCAGCTTCATCGGAGGTGTTTGCCGCCGCAAACCATTTAGCCGTGCGCCATCTCAGAGTATTCGCACTGCTCGAGGTCCGGCACCGGCTGGGTGTGTCTTGTGATCGCCTCATCATTCCCACCAAACCACTGACGTAGCACGACACAGACCCCCTCACTGAGAGTGCCATCTTTCCCGCGAAACAGCTTTACTGGCGTTTCATATTGGTCCAGCTCCGGATAATCATCCAGACCTTTGCTGACTTCAGCGCTTGCATAGTCTTTATAGGATTCATCAAACATCTTCGGAGTCTGCGTCACCAGCAAAGACGTCTCCCGGAAAATACGACATTGCACATGGAATTATGTGTTCACGCAGGATTCGACCAATTTCAAAGTCAGCAGCGAGTCTTGTTGCAGAACTTTTATTTAACAATATATACTGCAGAGCCTCTGAAGGAATGCAAAAATTGTCCACTAAATCCATTAGCCAATACCAGTTTGGCATCACCATACATTGACGCTCACCTGTCATAGGCTAACATGATGCCAGCATGCAACTATATCAGAGTGAGTCAGCACTGCAGTGAGATCGAGGGGTTTATTGGACTTCACTTTGTGTCACTGAAATTTGATTTGAGTTGTAATCCAGCGACCAGACAGCAAAAATAATGGTGTGCTTTTATCCAGTGCCTTTAATACAATGTGATAGAGTAATTAATGAAGATACATGCACTCTGAATGAGTGCCGTATGTTGATCACAGTTGCTTGAATTGAATGTGTCCTTGAACTTCAAATGGCCTTCGTTCCTGGTGACGAGAAGAAAATTATTTTCGCACCAAATTACACCAGTGTTATAATTATAGCATTTAGGCCAAATTATGGGGCTGGATTTAACGGGGCATTGTGCTTCCTGCTCCTGGTGGGGTGGCGGGGAGAGTGCAGTCACAACCACGTTGCGTTATTTTAATGATATAATACCTTGGGCTTATTTACTGTACAATATACAAGGCACCAATAGCTCATCAGGGGTTGGGTAAACGCATTGTGGGTAAAAGGAGAGATTTGGCCCGGGGTTTGGTGGGGGGTGGAAATGTTCCTCCCTAAGGTCCCAAGGACTGCAAAGGATATTCCCCTCCCCCCAACCACTGCTACTTCCCTACACCAGCCTGCACAGTTAAATCTGTCATGGGTAAATTACCAGTGAGGGCGGAATGAGGCCCCGGGATGGCCATTTATTGGGCACTTCAAGGCTTCAATAGGTCAAGGACGGGGAGGCTACCCAACGCCTACCTTGTCCCCCATAAAATTTCAGACGAGTTGAGGGAGGAGAGGCGAAGGCCGCCCTCACGATTTTACAAGCCAACGCCCCTGCCCCCCCAACCCCTAGCTTCAAACCAATCATTGGGAAGTACAAAATCCAATCCAATTTAACGAAAATGAAATGAATGTATCAAGCAAATGAAAATACCTTTGTTACATGGCTTTGCTTTTGCCTACAGGCAGAGAATGATTTGGAAATATGACCTGCATTCAGAAATGTTGAAGAAACATCTTTCACTTTCTTCAAAGTGCTCATGATTGAGGTTGCTTGTCTCCTCAATCTTGCTATCTTCCTTCAGTAAACAAGACTTTTAAACCCAAGATTAACTTAAGAACATAAGAAATAGGAGCAGGAGTAGGCCAGGTGTTCCCTTGGGCATGATTCTCCAATCAAAAAGGTCATGGTCAATCTTTGACCTCAACTTCACTTTCCCACCCAAACCCCATAATGAAATGAAAATTGCTTTATTGTCACGAGTAGGCTTCAATGAAGTTACTGTGAAAAGCCCCTAGTCGCCACATTCCGGCGCCTGTCCGGGGAGGCTGGTACGGGAATCGGACCGTGCTGCTGGCCTGCCTTGGTCTGCTTTAAAAGCCAGCGATTTAGCCCAGTGAGCTAAACCAGCCCCAAGCCTGTGGAATTCCTTCCCCAGACAGTGGCAGCGTCATTGAATATTTTTAAGGTTGTATTGGATAGAATCTTGATTGACAAGGGAGTTAAAGGGTGTAGGGGGTAAACCAGGAAAGTAGAATTAAGGTCACAATCAGGCCAGCCATGAAGCAGTCCAGGTCCAAATGTAGCAAGATCTGGACAATATCCAGGCTTGGGCTGACAAGTAGCAAGTAACATTCACCCCACACAAGTATCAAACAGTCTCCATCAAGGGGAAATCTAACCAGCACCCCTTGACATTCAATGGCATTACCATCGCTGAACCCCCATTAGCAACATTCTGGGGGTTACCATAAACTGAACTGGACTAGCCATATAAATACTGTGCTGGTCAGAGGCTGGGGACCCTGTAAAAAGTAACGCACCTCCTGATTTCCCAAACCCTGTCCACTATCTACAAGGCACAAGTCAGGGGTGTAATGGAATACTCCCCACTTGCCTGGGTGAGTGCAGCTCCATCAACACTCAAGAAGCTCAACTCCATCCAGGACAAAGCAGCGGTTTGATTGACACCCCTTCTACAAGCATTCACTCACTTCATCACCGACGAACAGTGGCAATGGTCAATAAGATGCACTGCAGGAACTCACCAAGGTTCCTTAGGCAGCACCTTCCAAATCCCCAGCCGCTACCATCTAGAAGGACAAGGGCAGCAGACACATGGGAGTACCAACACTTAGAAGTTCCCCACCAAGTAACCCATCATCCTGACTTAGAAATATATTGCTGTTCCTCCGCCATTGCTGGTTCAAAATCCTGGAACTCCCTTCCTAACAACACTGTGGGTGTACCTACACCACATAGACTGCAGGTGGTTCAAGATGACAGCTCACCACCACCTTCTCAAAGGCAATTCGGGGTGGGCAATAAATGCTGGCCCAGCCAGCAATGCCCACAACCCTTAAATGAATACATTTTTAAAAACTTAGCAAATGGGGAAGCAGGCTCGAGGTGCCAAATGGTCAACTCCTATTCATAATTCTATGTTTGTAGCCTTTGATAGATTGGTGTTTTCTAGGGGGAATCAATATCAGTTTTAAATATACTAAATGATTTTTTTAACAATAAATTTAGAATACCAATTATTTTTTCCAATTAAGGGGCAATTTAACGTGGCCAATCCACCTAGTCTCACATCTTTGGGTTGTGGGGGTGAAGCCCACGCAGACACGGGGAGAATGTGCAAACTCCACATGGACAATGACCTGGGGCCGGGATCGAACCTGGGTCGTCAGCGCCGTGAGGTAGCAGTGCTAACCACTGCACCATCGTGCCGCCCATTGAAATATACTAAACGATTGAGCATGCTCAACCCTCCGAGGTGGGGAATTCTAATGATTCACAAGTCTTTGACTGAAGAAATTCTTCCTCATCTCAGCCTTAAAAGATCACACCATTACGAGAGCATGTCCCACAGCTCTAGATTCTCAAGCAGCCTCTCAGCATTTAACCTGTCAAGCCCTCTCAGAATTCTAGAAATTTCAATGTGATCACCTCTTATTCATTTGAACTCCAGCAAGTATAAGTCCAATCTACTCAACCTATGTCATCTCAGGAATAAATCCAGTGAACCTTCACTGTGCCACTTCCAATGCAAGTACAACCTACCTTGGATAAGGAGACCAGAACTGTACACAGTTCTCCAGATATGACCACCCCAAAGGCTTGCGTAATTGCAACAAGATTTCTTTACTCCGTACAACCCCCTTTTAACCTTGATGGTATCCTGAACCATGGGACAAAGCATTTCACCTGTAAATCATGAGAGGTACCACATCATCTTCAGTAGCTCAGAGCGGAGCCAAGTTCCACCTTCCTATTCGATTGTGACAGCAGTCAAAATTGTCCTTGGATTCTGCTGGCTGGTGGACCTTCAATTTTACCATTGATTGTTCTTTTCATGAACCCTTCCCAGAACCCTGTGTCAGGTTGTCCTATTCTTGGGAATCACATTCAGTCGCCACAGAGTCTTCCCCAGGCCTTTCTCCTGGTCCATGGGTTAGAGGAGACTGACAACAGATCCACCCTCACTACTATTCTGTGATAATGAGACACTTGCCTCCTTTGCACAGGAGCAGGCTTTGTCAACCTGCCAATACTCATTCCGAGCAATCGTACATAGTGCACAAATCTTTGAGGCAGCTGTTGGAGAGTTCCAGGTTCGCATGGAGCTTGTTGTAACCCCCACCAGACCCATGGGGACGACCCGGTTGATCTCCCCATGGGGCGTTGTGGGTTTCAAGCTCTCCCTTTGAGGGGCGGAAGTCAAACAGGGGGCTCGTTAATTCCCCGAGATAAAAACCAGCCCAGGAAGGAGTCGGCACCTCAGAATGGACTTGGACTGTTGTAGAATTTACAGTGCAGAAGGAGGCCTTTCGGCCCATCGAGTCAGCACTGGCTCTTGGAAAGAGCACCCTACCCAAGCCCACACCTCCACCCTATCCCCATTACCCAGTAATCCCATCTAAGGGCAGTTCTGTTGCTTCGTTGCTGCATTTCCCAGCTGTGAGTCGGAAATAAACTACTTTTGATTCATCTTTTCGGGACCCCTCATTGACAACAATGGAGCTGTTCTCCATTACAAGGTGGTGCCGTCAGACAATAAAAGGGTCGTATGAAACATTGGGATTCACACAAAAGGGCAAATTATAAATAAAGCTTCATGAGAAGTTTTAATCTAGGTGCCATGCTAATAACAAAGTTATGAAGCATTGATTATGCATCAGAGACATAAGGACCATCCACTTTACTAACCTTGTCTTTTTGAAATTGCTTTTTAAAAAATCTGCGATATGGGCATCACTAGCCAGCCACGAACCTGTTGCCCATTTTTAATTGTGAGCTGCCTTCTTGAACCGCTACAATCCATGTAGCACAGTAGCATTGTGGATAGCACAATCGCTTCACAGCTCCAGGGTCCCAGGTTCGATTCCGGCTTGGGTCACTGTCTGTGCAGAGTCTGCACATCCTCCCCGTGTGTGCGTGGGTTTCCTCCGGGTGCTCCGGTTTCCTTCCACAGTCCAAAGATGTGCAGGTTAGGTGGATTGTCCATGATAAATTGCCCTTAGTGTCCAAAATTGCCCTTAGTGTTGGGTGGGGTTACTGGGTTATGGGGATAGGGTGGAGGTATTAACCTTGGGTCGGGTGCTCTTTCCAGAAGCCGGTGCAGACTCGATGGGCCGAATGGCCTCCTTCTGCACTGTAAAATCTATGATGTGATGTAGGTACACCCACGGTACTGTTAGGGAGGGAGTTCCAGGATTTTGACCCAGTGACAGTGAAGGAATGGCGATATAGTTCCAAGTCAGGACAATGTGTGACTTGAAAATGAAATGAAAATCACTTATTGTCACGAGTAGGCTTCAATGAAGTTACTGTGAAAAGCCCCTAGTCGCCACATTTCCGCCGCCTGTCCGGGGAGGCTGGTACGGGAATCGAACCGTGCTGCTGGCCTGCTTGGTCTGCTTTAAAAGCCAGCGATTTAGCCCAGTGAGCTAAACCAGCCCCTAAATGAAAGGAAAATTGCTTATTGTCACAAGTAGGCTTCAAATGAAGTTACTGTGAAAATCCCCTAGTTGCCACATTCCGGCGCCTGTTCGGAGAGGCTGGTATGGGAATTGAACCGTGCTGCTGGCCTGCCTTGGTCTGCTTTCAAAGCCAGCGATTTAGCCCAGTGTTCTAAACCAGCCCCAGAGGGGCTCCAGGTGATGGAGTACCCAGGTATCTGCTGCCCTTATCCTTCCAGATGGTACAAGTTGCAGATTTGGAAGGTACTTTCAGAAGAGGCAAATTGGGCAATTGCTGCGTGCAGGGCACTTTGTGTACGGTACTGGTACGTGGTATATTGCCACTCTGTGTTGGTGGGAGTTAATGTTTAAGTTGGTGGATGGGGCCGCTTAAGATAATAATAATCTTTATTGGCACAAATAGGCTTACATTAACACTGCAATGAAGTTACTGTGAAAATTCCCTAGTCGCCGCATTCCGGCGCCTGTTCGGGTACACAGAGGGAGAATTCAGAATGTCCAATTCACCTAACAGCACATCTTTCGGGACTGGTGGGAGGAAACCGAAGGAAACCCACGCAGACACGGGGAGAACGTGCACACTCCGCACAGACAGTGACCCAAGCCGGGAATCGAACCTGGGACCCTGGCGCTGCAGGGCTGCTTTGTCCTGGAAAACCATCCAGGCTATTGATCTCACTGAAAGGTCCAGTTGCTTTTGTTTCAAAGGGTCGAGAAAAGGAAAACAAATCCACAAAGGGTTAATAGCTAAAATAACAGACGTTGCATGCCACAGCTCCCACTCCTCCTACACAATGTGCTGGATATTAACACAGTCCTAGACACCTACTGTGTGCTCTCACTGGCAGATAGGATCAGTCCATAATTAGGTGCCTATCATCAAACAAATTAAAATTACATCACAGAAGGAAAACAAGAGGCTGTTTGATTTGTGCATCTGTCGGATGAAAGGGTTAGAAAATCCAACAAATGCTGGGAAAGATTTTAAAAGGACTTCCCGCATCATTACATTTGGAAAGACTCAATGGTGATTGCGGGAAAAGCTAAAACAAGCAGATCACGTTGTGAGGGAAGTAATCGTCTGCATAAAAATCTATTGCAAAGTTAGCGTTTTAGTCGAATTTCTGTTCCTTCCCTATGACATTCATGCCCATCAAATGTTAATAAAAGCAAATGGCTGCGGATGCTGGAATCGGAAACAAAAACAGAAAATGCTGGACAATCTCAGCAGACCAGGAAGCATCTGTGGAGCGAGGAGGGAGCTAACGTTTCGAGTCTGGATGACTCTTTTGTTATGTAAGAAGTCTTACAACACCAGGTTAAAGTCCAACAGGTTTGTTTCAAACACGAGCTTTCGGAGCACGGCTCCTTCTTTTGTTATGGGCCAGGGTGTAGAGAACCCTCGAAGTGTATCATGGAGTTCACCTGACCCACAGCTTTTACTAGATTGTGGTACGGGGAGCATACGGCCCACTCTACAGGTGTGGTACAGCAGAAATGGAAAAGTATTTTTTAAAGAAAAACAATGTTTATTCTATGAACTCAAGTTAACCTTTTTAAAACATACAGTGAACATCTTAGCCACCATCAATTCAAATACAACCCCCAAAGAATACAACACAAAGTAACCCGTAAGCTGTCCTTTTAACATCCTAGAAGACTTAAAAACACCTTTTAACAGAAGCACATTAGGTTTACATTCACTGCTAAGAACATTTATAATTCTGAATTCACCAAATGATCAAGAGATAGTCTTTTTATGGCAGAGAGTTCAACAGTGCAGCTGCTCTGTCTGGCTTCAGCTCCAACACTGAAAACGAAACTAAAACACACTCTGCAGCAAACAGCCTAAAACAAAAGTAAAAAGCTGACAGACAGCCCAGCTCCACCCACTCTCTGACATCACTGCAGCCAAACATTTCTGAAAGTGACATTCTCATGACACTTTGTCAAAGCTCAAAGGACTATTAATATTGGGAATCTTAGACACAGGTAAAGAGTTATATTCAGGGGTCTCACCCATCCAGAGGCTGAAGGTGCAGATGGGGAATTGCATGCACCATGTACTCTGATAGCCAGGTCGGATGCACTGTTGGGAATATAGATTCGGAATATGCTTATATTCTGCCAGTATTAAGTACTCACAGGTCATGTACAGACAGATAAATGTTTTCTCCACTTTGTCCCATTAGTGCATCAGACCCCCTTGTGGTATTATCACAAATGTAAGAACTGCAAGGGTTAATGAAAAGCCTCGATCAGCCACTAGAGGGAGCTTGAGTTATAAGTATTGTTGCTAAACCTTATGGGGAGAGAAGTGAAGGCGTTAGCTAGAGTACAGACTGAAGGAAAGATAGTGTGAGTGAGAGCAGATCATAGTTTATCATAGTGCAGAGATTAGTTGTAGATGAGTGTAGAATATATGTTAATTATCAACTGTGTATTATTTAGGAATATGTGTAGAATCCAAATTAGTAGTGTTAATAAATGTATAACTTTGTTCAAGTTAAAGCTATTTTTGTGGTCTTCGTGGACACTAATAATAATATTTATTATCACAAGTAGGCTTACGTTAACACTGCAATGAAGTTATACTACGCCAACCATCCTGAACTTAGCATTCGTGGGGGTCCCCAAGGACATCGGAGGCCCCCAGCTGCATGCCCTTTGGGCAGTGGCACAGCCGGTGACACTTGGGCACTTTGGCAGTACCACCTGGATGTCAGACTAGCATTGCCAAGGTGTGCAGGTGGTGCTGACATAGGCAGTGCCAAGATACCAGGCTGGCATATTTTGTGTGCGTGCGATTGGGCCAGGGTTGCCCAGTGTGGGTGTTGGGGGGGATGCAGGGTGAGGAAGGAGGGGGGCCGGTGACCCTCCCAGATTGAATTTGGGCTGGGTGGAGGTTGGGTATTGTTTTGGGAGCCTCGGAGATCGGGCGGCCATTTAAAAATGGCATCCTGATCTCTTGCTACTGAACAAAACGGGGATATGTGCGGCACCGGCCATGCATTCCCCGTTCAGGCCCCACATTCAACGCGGGTCCTGTGCTTCTCGGCACTGCAAGTGCTGGGAAGCAAGCGGCTAAACCCACTGGCTAGGGGGCTTTGTGCCCTTTTGGGAAAATTGTGTTTATTTTTACATGTACAGTGGTTCATTAATTTTTACATTTAAAATGCAAATTGTTTAGTTTGATTATCAGCCAGAGGTTTTAGTTGGCACATTGACCTTAAGGACCCTCCTTAAGGTCAATGTGCAGGGTGCACATTGACCTTAAGCACCCTGAAGGCAAATAGGAAAAACTCCATAGCAACTTAGTATAATGTATTATGTTTCTTGACGGTCATAATCCCCACAAAGCCCTTGGGGAAACCATTATCGATCTCTCCGTGGGGGTCTTGGAGTACGAAGTTCCCAGGTCGGGGGCAGAGTCCCACCCAGCTGGGGCTTGTTAGAACTGAGCATAAAAGTCGGCCTGAGCAGGGATCGGCATGATGGTTGTCCCAACTGGGACGTGATTGTGGATAGTTACTGTCGTGGGCAGATTATTGTCAAAAGTAAAATAAATCTTTTCGTCCCTACACTGACTTCCTTGGTCATTAAACTGGCGATGAGGAGAACAAAGTCTCCGGGCTCACTTTTTAAAACACCCAGCCAACCCGGGTGACAATCATGCAGGAACATGAGGATATAAAGTTTGAAAATGTAAGGTTGAGACCTACCGACCGGTGGCCCCAACATTTGTTATCATGAAATGCTTCGAGTGGCTAGTCATGAGGCGGATCACTGCCAGCCTCCCAGACGGTCTTGATTCACTGCAGTTTGCCTATCACACCAACCGGTCCACAGCAGATACTATCTCCCTGGCTCTACAATCAACACTCGAATATCTCGGCAACAAGGACACCTATGTAAGACTGCTGCTCAGAGACTACAGCTCCGCCTTCAACACCATTATCCCAACTAGACTAATAACCAAACTCCGCAATCTAGGACTTGACCCCTCCCCATGCAGCTGGATCCTCGACTTCCTCACCAACAGACCACAATCTGTTAGTATCGGCAACAGCACCTCCTCCACAATAGTCCTCAACACTGGAGCACCACAAGGATGTGTGCTCAGTCCTCTACTGTACTCCCTATACACCCATGACTGTGTGGCAAGATTTAACTCCAACTCAATCTACAAGTTTGCGGATGATACGACTGTGGCGGGCCGTATCTCAAACAACGACAAATCAGACTACAGGAGGGAGATAAATCACTTGGTTGCATGGTGCAGCAAAAACAACCTCTCTCTAAATGCTGGAAAGACCAAGGAACTGATCATCGACTCCGTGAAGCACAGCACGACACACACTCCCGTCTGCATCAATGGCTCCGGAGTGGAGATGGTCGACAGCTTTAAGTTCCTGGGGGTCACCATCACCAACAGTCTGTCCTGGTCCACTCACGTTGATGCAACAGTCAAGAAAGCCCATCAATGTCTGCTCTGCACTTCCTGCGGAAGCTAAAGACATTTGGCATGTCTGCATTGACTCTCACAAACTTCTACAGATGTGCGATAGAGAGCATCCTATCCGGCTGCATCACAGCTTGGTATGGCAACTGCTCAGTCCAAGATCGCAAGAAACTGCAGTCTGGTGAACTCAGCCCAACGCATCACACAAACTTGCCACCTCCACATTGATTCTGTCTACACCTCTCGCTGCCTCAGGAAGGCAGACAGCATTATCAGAGACCCCTCCCACCCAGGTATTGCCCTCTTCCAGACCCTTCCATCAGGCAGAAGGTACAGAAGTCTGAAGACCCACACATCCAGACATAGGAACAGCTTCTTCCCCACAGCTACCAGACTCCTCAACGACTCCCCCTCGGACTGATCTGCTCCCTGGAAGAACACTATTCAACACTATGCTGCCCTTGCTCATGTATGTGTTTGTTTGCTTTGTTTGGCCCTTGTTCTGCACTGTAACCAATCTCTGTTTTGTCAAAGTACTATTTGTCAATGTTCTCTGTTGATTATTCTTGTGTCTACTATGTACGTACTGTATACGTTCCCTCAGCCGCAGAAAAATACTTTTCACTGTACTTCGGTACGTGTGATAATAAATCAAATCAAATCAAATCAAATCGACACAAGCCTAGAAGATTGGAGCCAATACACAGAATGTATACGATACTTCTTTCAGGACAATGATATCTTGGGGAAGACCATCAAAAAGTGATCCTTCCATTCTAATGCAACGTTAGAGGTTCAACATGGCTATGTGGTCTCCGGGTGAGTCCGTAACTGACTTTTTGACCCACTTTAGGCAGCTGACAGAGCGCCTGGAGTACAGAATGTCCCTCCCAGGGATGTTGAGACATAGACTTGTTTGTGGAATGAATAACACAGCCAAGCAAAGGAAGCTATTGGCGGAGCCCACCTTAGACACGACCTGGGCTCGGGCGGCATGGTCGCGCAGTGGTTAACACTGCTGCCTACAGCATTGAAGATCCTGGTTCGACCCCGGTCCCGGTCACTCTCCGTGTGGAGTTTGCACATTCTCCCCGTGCCTGTGTTGGTCTCACCCCCGCGTCCCAAAGACGAGCAGGGTAGGTGGATTGGCCACGCTAAATTGCCCTTAATTGGAACAATAATAATTGGGTACTTTAAATTTTAAAAGAAAGATTTGAAATGGGCCATTGAGTTGTCCGTATCCTGCAAAAGTGCAGAGAAAGGGGTTCAGGAACTTCAGGGATCCATGGATTATGGTTCGACCCACCCTCCATGTCGGACTCCCACAATGGGGTAGTCCTGGTCTGGCTAGATCACCTCCCAAGAGGCAACGCAAGGCACAATTCTGCATTTGGGCCCAGTACTCAGGAGCCACTGGAGACCTGCACGATACCTCCCCCGAGGACAAAGGGAAGGGCTGACTACAATGCCAGATGAGTGGACAGAGGGCAGGTGGTGGTCAGAGCCTCCAGAACCGCTGGAGAGAACGCCTCCCAGGGCAGCCACCAAGGCCACCACGAGCCTGGGCCTTGCACTTGGCCCCTTCAGAAGACGACTATGATGCAGTTCAACTGAATCACGACCCCGAAGATGGCACCGATCCGGGTCACATTGCAAGTGAACGGGCATCCTCTGAATATGGAGATGGAGATAGGAACTTCTGTCTCCATTGTTGACCGCTTCGTGCAGGGATGGCTCAAGGACAGCATAAAAGCAAAAGGAAAAGCATACAAAGTGGCGAGGATTAATGGGAAACCAGAGGATCGGGAAGCCTTTAAAAGTGAGCAAAGGACAACTCAAAAAAGCAATAAGGGGGAGCAGATAAAATAAGAGTGCAAGCTAGCTAGTAATATAAAGGAAAATAGGAAGATTTTTTTTTTCAATATATAAAAGGTAAGAGAGAGGCAAAAATAGACATTGGACCACTGGAAAATGTGGCTGGAGATGTAATAATAGGAAACAAAGAAATGGCAGACAAACTGGGTACAGTAGTTACTTTACATCAGTCTTCATTAGCCTTCTACTAAGGAGAAGGTTCTGGGGAAACTGAGAGGTCTGAAGGTGGATAAGTCACCTTGACCGGATGGACTACACCCCAGGGTTCTAAAAGAGATAGCTGAGGAAATTGTGGAGGCATTAGTGATGATCTTTCAGGAATCACTGGAGGCAGGAAGGGTCCCAGAGGACTGGAAGGTGGCTAATGTAACACCACTGTTTAAGAAGAGTGGGAGGCAGAAGACGGATAAACTATAGGCTGGTTAGCCTGACTTCAGTCATTGGTAAGATTATAAAGTCTATAATTAAAAATTAAATTGCGGAGCAATTGGAAGTGCGTGAAGAAATATGACTGAGACAGCATGGATTTGTCAAAGGGTGGTCGTGTCTGACAAATCTGTTCGAGTTCTTTGAGGGTGTACCAACGAAGTTAGACAAAGGAGAACCAGTGGACGTGATTTATTTAGATTTTCAGAAGGCCTTTGACAAGGTGCCGCATAGGAGACTGTTAAATAAGTTAGGAGCCCATGGTGTTAAGGGGAGCATCCTGGCATGGATAGAGGATTGGCTGACTGGCAGAAGGTAGAGAGTGGGGATAAAGCGGTCTTTTTCAGGATGGCAAACAGTGACTAGTGGTGTGCCTCAGGGGTTTGTGCTGGGACCACAACTTTTCACAATATACATTAATGATCTGGAGGAAGGAACTGAAGGCACTGTTGCTAAGTTTGCAGATGCTACAACGATCTGTAGAGGGGCAGGTAGTATTGAGGAAGCAAGGGGGCTACAGAAGGACTTGGACAGGCTGTGGAGGCCAAATCACTGAGTGTCTTTAAGACAGAGATAGATAGGTTCTTGGTTGGTAAGGGGATCAGAGGTTATGGGGAGAATGGGGATGAGAAAAATATCATCCATGATTGAATGGCGGAGCAGACCTGATGGGCCGAGTGGCCTAATTCTGCTCCTATGTCTTATGGTTTTACGGTCTTATGTCGAGGTTTGTAAAGGAACACCCTCCAGCTAGCTTCTCATATAAATCCTCCATCCTGGGCATTGGATAACTGTACAGGCGCAAAGTCCTGTTCACCGTGAGTTTGTAATCTCCACACAGTTGGACAGACTTGACGGGCTTCATCACCGGAACCATGGACGCTGCCCACTCCGCAAACTGTACTGGGCGTATGATTCCAACAACCTTTAGGCGCTGCAGTTCTGCATCAGCTTTGTTGCCAATCAAAATGGAGGACTGATAACCAGTCACGCTCTGGCAGATTGAGTCCTGATCCCTGTACCATGACCAAGGGAAACCGGTTGATTGTTATTCGTGTGTCACTGGAGTTAAGGTGGTCCCCACAATACTCAGCAGTTCGCCGGTTTAGGTTGCCAATCTCACCTTGGTGTCTCGCAATGTTAGCTGCAGTGCTAACCACCCATCGAGTCTGCACCCTACCTGGCCCCATTCCCCCGCCCTAACCCCGTAATCCCACCTAAACTGCATATCTTTGGACACAATAAAGGGCAATTTATCATGGCCAGACCACCTAACCTGCACATTGTTGGACTGTGGGAGGAAACCGGAGCACCCGGAGGAAACCCACACAGACGTGGGGAGAAAGTGCAAACTCCACACAGACAGTCATAGAGTCATAGAATTTACAGTGCAGAAGGAGGCCATTCGGCCCATCCAGTCTGCATCGGCCCTTACAAAGAGCACCCTACTGAAGCCCACGTAACCCAATAACCCCCACTTAATATTTTTTGAGCACTAAGGACAATTTAGCATGGCCAATCCACCTAACCCGCACATCTTTGGACTGAAACCCACGCAGACACGGGGAGAACGTGCAGTCTCTGCACAAGCAATGACCCAGCCGGGAATCGAACCTGGGATCCTGGAGCTGTGAAGCAATTGTGCTAACCACTAGGCTACCGTGCTGCCCCAAGGCTGGAATTGAAACCGGGTTCCTCACGCTCTGAGGCAGCAGTGCTCACCACTGTGTCGCCCCTTTAATCTTCTGCACACAAAGACAAACAACGTAAGTCTGCCCCAAAACACAATGATAATTTAATGGTTGGATTCTTCCAAAATGGGATTGTGTTCCCACGTTGGCGTAAAATCACTGCCGTTTTACTCTGGAGAATCCTGCAAAAATTGATGTGCTGATTCAATGCCCTGCAGGGGCTAGCAGGGACCCAGAGTAATTCATGGAGCTTTAGCTGTGGATACAGGTCCCCACACTTCCGGTTTTGAGTCTGCTCATGCGCATGGCGGCATCCTCCAGCCGTCGCGCCGAGCGTCATGGCGGACTCAGACATGGCGGACTCAGACGGAGCCACACATAAAAACTAGAACCCGCCGATCGGCCGCGCGCCTAAGCATCTGACCACGCAGATCTGTCCCCCGGCCACCTCTAAGGCTGTGTCCCCCTCCCGCCCAGTGTCCGATCCGCTGCCGGGCTCAATTTTGGCGTGAAATTGGATTTGAACGCGATTTTGGAGCGGGACTGCGGAGAATCCAGCCCTAAATCTATATAATTCTGATGAATTAAAGTTCAACGTATTGAACAAAGAATAAAGAACAGTACAGCACAGGAACAGGCCCTTCGGCCCTCCAAGCCTGCGCCGATCACGTGCATTGATTCTGTCTCTCCACACAATTTTCAGAATTTTACTCTTTGATTTGAACATTTCATGTGCCTCCCTGCATTCAACCACTCTTCAATGAAATCCTCAAAATTTTGCAGTCCACCTTTAACAGATGGTCAATTGGCGCTTGTGTCTCTCAAGGTGCCCAATCTACACAGCACTAGCTGGTTTTAATGAGACTCTGGGTCATACGACTGTGATCCATATTGTCTTCCTTTTGCAAATGTTTTCACTGAATTGTTATTCTCTTTCCCGCAAACATATCGGATTTGCTTGGTTTTCGTCAAAACATTGGAAATCTGGAAATGAAAACAATTAGAGCCTGGTATTTCAAATTGCAGAGAAGTGTCAGGTGGTTTAATCTTTCAGTTTGCTGTGTGCATAGATCATTTTTTTGTTGTTCCTCTTTGAAATGCGGCCACCTCGAGAGAAAGACAGGAACGCTACGCGTTTAATATTTAATCACTTTATACTGCGATTCGCAGCTCCTGACTGTGATGAATTATATATTCAGGACATACCACCCACAGAGCTATTTGATTTCTCCGTGAATTCTTCAAAATAAACAGCCAGGCGAATCCCCAGCTGAGTGGGAGTTGGGTACATATCCAGAAGTACTCTTGTCTGAAACAATTTATTCACCACTAATCCGATAAGCTAACACCCTGAGCAGCTCATGTGCAGAAGGATACAACTTGCGTAAATGAATATGGATGTCAAAGGTTTGTTTATAGCTAATTAAGCTTTTTTTTTCAAGAAGTGTTGCTTGGTTATTTATATGACGAAATTGCAGGTGGGGGGGGGGGGGGGGTGGAGTGCAAAGTGGGCAAGATGAATTGGCAGCCTGATTATCTTTGTCATTGAGTAAATCCAGATTCATACCCTGAAATGGACGCTGTTGGATCTGAATGCATACATTATTTGTTCAACGTTTTGGTTGCTGCGTAAGACCACAAGAAATAGGAGCAGGAGTAGGCCATTCGGCCCCTCGAGCCTGCTCCGCCATTCAATTCGGATCGTAGCTGATGACATTCCTCACGTCCGCTTTCCTGCCCTTTCCCCGTAACCCTTGATTCCCTCACTGATCAAGATATAGGGGCTGCTTAGCACAGGGCTAAATCGCTGGCTTTGAAAGCAGACCAAGGTAGGCCAGCAGCACGGTTCAATTCCCGTACCAGCCTCCGCGAACAGGCGCCGGAATGTGGCGACTAGGGGCTTTTCACAGTAACTTCATTTGAAGCCTACTTGTGACAATAAGCCATTTTCATTTCATTTCATTTTCATCTATCTATCTCAGGGGTAAATATACACAAGGACTCTGACCCCACAGCTCCCAGTGGCAAGGAGTTCCAAAGACTCACAACCCTCTGAGAGTAGAAATTGTTCCTCATCTCAGTCTTAAATTGGCATCCCTTTATTCTAAGACTGTGCCCTCTGGTCTGAGAATTTCCCCATGAAGGAAACATCCCCTCAGCTTTTACCATGTCAAGTCCCTTAAGAATATGTCTCAATGAGATAACCTCTCATTCTTCTAAATTCCAACGAGTACAGTCCCAACCTGTTTAACCTTTGCTCCTAAGACAATCCCTCCATACCGGGGATCATCCTCGTGAACCTTCTCTGAACCTCCTCCAATGAAATACTATCGTTCCTTAAATAAGGGGGGAAAACTGCTGACAGCGCTCCAGATGTGCAACACAATTAGCTGGACAAAGGTTAAAGTTCGCTTTTGGGTGCATTTGGCAGGTGTGTCTCAGCGGCTGCAGTGCCGAAATTCAGCTCACTATTCACCTGGGCCTCAGGGAGTTTCGGCCTGCCGAGCAATCAGACTCCATTTTGAATGGCAGGCCCTATCTTTACACCCTTATTGACTACCCGCTGTATTGTTCTTTGTTTGTTCAAATGTTCAAATTCCCGCGCCCGCAGAACGCCGGGACCCATCCGGATCGCAAACTCACCCCCCCAGCAACCCCTCTACCTCAACCAGCGCCCGGGGCCCTGCCAGACGCGACCCCGGAAATGTAAACAGCGCCCTGGACCCCGCTAGCGCCCTGGACTCCGCCAGCGCCCTGGACCCCGCCAGATGCAACCACCTACCTTCCACAAGGGCGGACGTCTCCCATCGGATCGCAGGATCATCCAGCAGCAGCCGCCGACCGAGAAAGCGAGGGAAACGCAGCGGTCTGCAGGTTAGACTGAAGGAACGCGGTTTCAAGACCCCTCTCCCCAGCATACTCCTGGCAAACATCCAAGCGATTGAAAACAAGCTGGATGAACTTAACGCCAGACTTACCTCTCAGAGGGAAGTAAGAGACTGCTGTGTGCTCTGTTTCACAGAGACATGGCTCACCCCCGCCTCACCGGACTGTGCCATACAACCTGAAGGCTTCTCTATTCACCGGGTGGACCGCACGGCATCTTCAGGCAAAGCGAACGGTGGAGGGGTTTGCCTCCTCATCAACTCCTCCTGGTGCTTGGATGTGGTGACCCTGGCGACCTACTGCTCCCCAGACCTGGAATACTTGACCGTGAAGTGCCGCCCATACTATCTTCCACGTGAGTTCACCTCAGCCATTATCACAGCGGTCTACATCCCACCCCAGGCAGAAGTGAGGAAGGCGCTGGATGAACTGTACACAGTCATAAACAACTATGAAACAGAACACCCGGAGGCCCTGTTCATTGTGGCCGGAGACTTCAACAAAGCCAACCTCAAGAGTGTACTGCCAAAATTCCACCAGCACATTTCCTGTACCACCAGGGGCGACAACACTCTTGACCACTGCTACTCAAAAATCAAGGGCGCCTACCGTTCCATCCCCCGACCGCACTTTGGGAAATCAGACCATAAGACTGTGCTCCTTCTCCCGGCTTACAAGCAGAAACTCAAGCGGGAGAATCCAGCCAAGAAGGTTGTGCAGTGCTGGTCCGATGAGACAGAAGAGCTCTTACGTGACTGCTTGGAGACAGTGGACTGGTCCATATTTAAGAACTCAGCGACTAACTTAAATGAGCATGTCACCACCGTCACAGACTTCATCAGCAAATGTGTGGACGACTGCGTGCCAAAGAAAGCAGTACGTACGTTCCCCAACCGGAAACCATGGCTCAACCGCGAGATTGACTCCCTACTGAAGGACAGAGCTGAGGCGTTCAAGGCAGACGACCCTGTCCTATACAAGAAATCCAGGTACGACCTCTGCAAAGCCATCCGAGATGCCAAGAGAGAATATCAAACTAAACTAGAGTCACAGACAGACTCTCGGCGGTTGTGGCAAGGACTAAGCAACATAACGGGCTACAAAGCGAAGCCGAGCAGTATCTCTGGCAGCAGTGCACCCCTCCCCGATGAACTTAATGCATTCTGTGCTCGGTTTGAGCAGGTAACCAACAATCCGCTATCGAGTGCCCCAGCAACCCATAATTCACCCATACCCACCATCACAGTTTCTGAAGTCAGATCGGCCTTCCTGAAAGTGAACCCACGGAAGGCGATGGGCCCGGACGGGATCCCCGGTCGTGCACTCAGAGCCTGCGCGGACCAGCTGGCAGAGATTTTCACAGACATCTTTAACCTATCCCTACTCCACTCCAAGGTCCCCACCTGCTTCAAGAAGACCACCATCATACCGGTACCAAAGAAGAACCAGGCAACGTGCCTCAATGACTACCGCCCGGTGGCCCTGACGTCAGTTGTAATGAAGTGCTTCGAGAGGCTGATCATGAAGCGCATCACCTCCATACTCCCGGAACGCCTTGACCCACTTCAATTCGCATACCGTCGCAACCGGTCCACATCAGACGCCATTTCCCTGGCCCAACACCCATCCCTAGAGCATCTCGAAAACAAGGACTCCTACATCAGACTCCTATTTTTTGACTACAGCTCCGCCTTCAACACCATAATCCCAGCCAAGCTCATATCAAAGCTCCAAAACCTAGGACTTGGCTCTCCACTCTGCACCTGGATCCTTGACTTTCTGACCAACAGACCACAGTCAGTAAGAATGAACACCAACAGCTCCTCCACAATAGTCAATACCGGTGCCCCGCAAGGCTGCGTACTTAGCCCCCTACTCTACTCCCTGTACACACACGACTGCATGGCAAAACTTGGTCCAACTCCATCTACAAGTTTGCTGACGATACGACCATAGTGGGCCGGATCTCGAATAACGACGAGTCCGAATACAGGAGGGAGATAGAGAACCTAGTGGAGTGGTGCAGCGACAACAATCTCTCCCTTAATGCCAGCAAAACTAAAGAGCTGGTCATCGACTTCAGGAAGCAAAGTACTGTGCACACCCCTGTCAGCATCAACGGAGCCGAGGTAGAGATGGTGAGCAGTTTCAAATTCCTAGGGGTGCACATCACCAAAAATCTATCCTGGTCCACTCATGTCAACGCTATCACCAAGAAAGCACAACAGCGCCTTTACTTCCTCAGGAAACTAAGGAAATTCGGCATGTCCACATTAACCCTTACCAACTTTTACAGATGCACTATAGAGAGCATCCTATCGGGCTGCATCACAGCCTGGTATTGCAACTGCTCGGCCCAGGACCGCAAGGAACTTCAGAGAGTCATGAATACCGCCCAGTCCATCACACGAACCTGCCTCCCATCCATTGATTCCATCTACACCTCCCGCTGCCGGGGGAAAGCAGGCAGCATAATCAAGGATCCCTCCCACCTGGCTTACTCACTTTTCCAACTTCTTCCATCGGGCAGGAGATTCAGAAGTCTGAGAACACGGACGAACAGACTCAAAAACAGCTTCTTCCCCACTGTCACCAGACTCCTAAATGACCCTCTTATGGACTGACCTCAGTAACACTACACCCGTGTCTGCTTCATCCGATGCCAATGCTTATGTAGTACATTGTATATATTGTGGTGCCCTATTATGTATTCTCATGTATTTTCTTGAATTCTGTTTAATTCCCTTTTCTTCCCATGTACTGAATGATCTGTTGAGCTGCTTGCAGAAAAATACTTTTCACTGTACCTCGGTACACGTGACAATAAACAAATCCAATCCAATCCAATCCAAATGAATATTATTAAGGTTGCAGTGTTGCTACAAAGAACATGCAGGCTTTGTTCTAAATCAAAGTCAATTTATTTACACTACGCTACAAACTGTGAATTCTTAATGCCGAAAATGCTGTGTATTAGAGCAAATAACTACAATATACTGAACTACTGAAAAACATCATTGTCTCTAACCTCTCCACTAACTCACTCCAAGAACAGTAAGAAGTCTTACAACACCAGGATAAAGTCCAACAAGTTTGTTTCAAATCACTAGCTTTCGGTGCACTGCTCCTTCCTCAGGTGAAACTGAACAAGCAGTGCTCCGAAAGCTAGTGATTTGAAACAAACCTCTTGGACTTTAACTTGATGTTGTAAGACTTCTTACTGTGCTCACTCCAGTCCAACGCCGGCATTTCCACATCATCAGTCCAAGAACACACAGACCACCGTGTGGCACACGAGATGTGCTCTTACTCCATCCAGTGGCGGGATGCTGTAATGACACACAATTCTACATGACCATTCATGCATACAAAGATGATATACTATATATCATCAGGGGGCAGCAGGGTAGCATGGTGGTTAGCATAAATGCTTCACAGCTCCAGGGTCCCAGGTTCGATTCCCGGCTGGGTCACTGTCTGTGTGGAGTCTGCACGTCCTCCCCCTGTGTGCGTGGGTTTCCTCCGGGTGCTCCGGTTTCCTCCCACAGTCCAAAGATGTGCGGGTTAGGTGGATTGGCCATGCTAAATTGCCCGTAGTGTCCTAATAAAAGTAAGGTTAAGGGGGGGCTTGTTGGGTTATGGGTATAGGGTGGATATGTGGGTTTGAGTAGGGTGATCATGGCTCGGCACAACATTGAGGGCCGAAGGGCCTGTTCTGTGCTGTACTGTTCTATGTTCTATGTTCTATATACAAAGGTGATATACTAGATATCATTACACCCGCCTTCAACTCTCCCCCCCCCCCCCCCAACCTGCTATAGCCCGTTGGAACCGCCCCTCCAATGGGCAAGGCGCCCGGGCCTGGCCCCTGGCAATGTCAACCTGGCACCCGGGCACTCTGATACTGCCAGCCTGGCATCCTTGTACCCTGGCGGTACCACCCAGGCACCCTGGCAGTGCCAGGCTGGCCCCACCAAAGTGTCAGGTTGGCAGTTCCAGGGTGCCAGGCTGGCGGTGCAAAGGTGGCCAGGTGCTGGGGGAGTGCCAGCATTCTACCCTGCCCTGTCCATGATCACCTGGGGGTCTCTAATGGCCTGTGAGACCCCCAAGGTGCCGTCATGCCAGCGAGGGTGAGATCCAGATCTGGATCGCACAGGGCGGAGCGAGTCAGGTGACTCGCGATCTGTGCCCTCGATCGGGATTCACCCTGCGCACCCGGATCTGCGCAACACAATTGCTGAATCGCACCCATGGTCGCACCAGTACCGTGTACAATTGCAGCAAGACATCCCGACTCTTATACTCCAACCCCCTGGAAATAAGGGCCGTCATTCCATTAGCCTTCCTGATTACCCGCTGTACCTGTGTGGGTACTGCACAAGTACCCGCAAGTCCCTTTGTGATGCAACTTTCTGCAGCTTTGCTCCATTTAATTAATACTCTGTTCTTTTGCTCTCCCTTCCAAAATGAACAAATTCACATTTTCCCACATTATGTTCCCTTTGCTAACTTTTTGCCACTTACATAACCTATCAATATCTCTTTGCAAACTGTTTGTACCCCTCTCGCCACTTGCCTTTCCATCTATTTGTGTGTCATTTGGCTACAATATATTCGCTTCCTTCCTCCAAGTCAATAATATAAATTAGAAACAGTTGTGGTCCCAGCACTGATCCTTGTGGAACCCCACTGGTTACAGATCATCAACCTGAAAAAGAACCACTTGCTGATTCATGCCTCATTAGC
Organism: Scyliorhinus canicula; assembly: GCF_902713615.1. NCBI lineage: Eukaryota > Metazoa > Chordata > Chondrichthyes > Carcharhiniformes > Scyliorhinidae > Scyliorhinus > Scyliorhinus canicula. The sequence continues at coordinate 17,863,621 of NC_052146.1, forward strand.
CAATTCTCTATCCATGCCAATATACTACCTGCTACACCATGGCCTCTTATTTTATGACTTAACATTTTGTGACTACCTTGGTAAACGCCTTCTGGAAGTCCAAATACAACACATCAACTGGTTCCCCTCTATCCACTCTCGTCCTGTGTTCTAGCTCCGAGAGAACCATACCTCACAACATTAAAAAAGCTAAATCAAGTTAGTTAAACACAGTTTTCCTTTGTTTTATTGGTTTCACTTAATTGACCCACACTTGCCCGAGCGATTGTTAATTAATTCCCATTGCTGTGAAAAATTCAGTACAAACAACCAGCACTCATCACTGACATGAGGCTAGTTTGAATGGGATACCGCTGGAGACACTAGGCACAGAATCGTATCATGTTTTTTCACAGTGTCAAGCTCAGACTGAGAACCGGCGTGTAGTTCTCCAGCTGCACAGAGCAGTTTTCTCTGTAGATCTTGAGCCTAAGTAAAAAAAAAAAGTGGGCGGGGTTTGCACCATTACTTTGGAGGGGTGGGGTGGGGCGGGGCCGGCTCCTCATACTCAGTTAACTCCACAGAGATTGGGGCATCACCTTTAAAGGACACTGAAGTGGAACTTGCCATCATAATGAATGGTGGAGCAGGCTCGAAGGGCCGAACGGTCTTTTCCTGCTTCTGTTTTCTCTGTTTCTATGTAAGGTCCCACCACGGAGGTATTGGGGACTCCTCCGCCCACCACCCAGACAATCACCAGGGGCTCTCCGCGCCCTCTCCCACCTCTCATCACCGCGGAAGTATCGCTGGCATTGCCCCCCCCCCCCCACTGCCCACTCCCTACGTACCTGCAAGTTCACCCCCACCCCTTAGGGCTGCCATAAGGGCCTGCCCGGCACAGCTCCCTGGCACTGCCCCTTGGCATAGGTTGACTATGTCTGGGGGGGGGCAGAGGAGCCCCCAATACCTCCGTGGTGGGAGGTTACATAGAAAATAGAAGCAGGAGAATTGCCAGTGTCACAGTGCCAGTCCCTCACCGCCCCCACCCCCCCAAAACCGCCCCCCCCCCACACGCTGGGGCTATACTTACCTTTGTGCTCCCGGAGGGATCTACTCGACTGAAACTCATCTTTCAACGTCTGATGTAAACCTTGCTGATGTATCTTCGCATCGGCAAAGTTTGAATATTCTGTGAGGCAGGGCGGGTGGGGGGGGGGGGGGTGGAGGGGGGGGGAGGGGGGAATCATGTGGCAGGGATATTTATTGAAATCTGTTAAAATTAGCTTCTCGCTCTTTGTGGGCAATAACCTCGTGACATCACGAGCGAGGGGCATGGAAAATCGATCTCTCTTTGGAGGGAATGGTGTTACTCCACGCTCTCCGGATTCCCCGCCCACGTCACCGTTCTTTCTGACAACGAACAGAAGCTGTTGTCACCCCAGTGAGTCCAATATAGTGTAAGGGGACAATACCCTCAGCCGGTTTCCTCCGGGTGTTCCGGTTCCCTCCCACAGTCCAAAGATGTGCAGGTTAGGTAGATTGGCCATGCTAAAGTGCACTTAGTGACCAAAAAAGGTTAGGAAGGGTTATTGGGTTACGGGGTTAGGGTGGAAGTGAGGGCTTAAGTGGGTCGGTGCAGACCCGATGGGCCGATTGGCCTCCTTCTGCACTGTATGTTCTATATTCCATGTTCTGCCTCTCCAAATCCACCAATATTGCCAATCAAAGAAATGGGAGGCAGTGTCATTACTTTAAGTGTCATGAGAGTACTAACTTTCCAATCAAAAAATAATGAGTGACTATAAATGATCAATCTGCAAATACATCCAATCGAGGATGTAATTCAACTATTTAAAAATGCATCAATAAAGCACCAATCTCTGAAATTGCACATTTAAGGATGCAATTTTGGGAGGAACACATTAATTGTTGAGGAAAACAATTTATTGGTTTGAGGCTTGAAAATAAATGAATTTCATTTCAATATTGCTACAAACTTCACTGCAAAGTGTGCTAAGTAGCAGTTACTAACAAATGGATACTTTAAACACAAGTCAATGTTGGAATAAAGCTCTCGTCACTTAACAGATTGGGGGAAAAAATCTATTGTTAGATTGCAAGTCACAGTGTTTGAATAGCAATCCAGCAACCGTAAATTAAAATGCCACCAAGAAGATTGGGAAGTGAAATTCAATAAAACTGGGCTGGTACTATAAACTCTGTAAAAAGCTAATGGAATCACTAATACCCCTGCCATCTCTTCTCGATCCACATGCGACTCCTGTTCACATTACAGTAGTGTGGACCTGAGAGGGGACTGTGCATAATCAGGATTTACAGTTAATTCTGGAATCAAGGCTGTCAGTAACTTCTTTTTAAAAAAATGATTTTTATTCAAATTTTTCCACAACAAACTTTCTCCCAACAATGAAATAAACAAGGCATAGAAAAAACCGAAACAAAAGACCCTCCCCCTATACAAAGCAATAAATTAACTACAAACAAAAGTAACAAACCCCCTTAACAGACCGATAGTCCGCCCCCCCTTCCCTCTCCCCCCTCCCCCTACCCCTCCCCCTCCCCTCCTCCCCTCCCTCCCTCCCCCCTCCCCGCCCCTCCTCCTCCCCCTCCCCTCCTCCCCCCTCTCCCTCCCCTTCCTCCCTCCCCCTCCCCTCCCCCCTCTCCCCTCTCCCTCCCCTTCCTCCCTCCCCCTCCCCCTCCCCTCCCCTCCCCCTCCCCTCCCCCCTCCCTCCCCCTCTCCCTCCCCCTCCCTCCCTCCCCCCCACCCATCCTTCCCTCTCCCTCCCCTCCTCCTCCCCTCCTTCCCTCCCCCTCCCCCTTCCCCCTCCCCTCCCCTCCTTCTCTCTCCCTCCCCCTCCCCTCCCCTCCTTCACTCCCCCTCCCCTCCCTCCCTCCCCTCCCCTCCCACCTCTCCCCCTCCCCTCCCCTCCCCCCTCCCCTCCCTTCACTGTTGCTGGGTCAAAAATCCAGATTCTTCAGCCGAACAGCATTCTGGTTGTACCAGTCTACAACACCTGCAGCAGGTGGAGAATGGAATTCACCGTATCAGAGACTAATTGCTGACGGCGGGACTGCATCGTGTGCGTTCTACGGCCCCGAAAGTGTCGCCGGTCCCGGAGCGATTCAGGACATCCTAATGGGCTGGCTCCGGCGCATGTGGAACTAGTGCAGTTGCACCAAACGCTGGCATGTGACTTGCCGGGGTCGGGATTGGTACTCGAGTGTCTGACAAGCTGATGGTTGGATACCGGCACTCACCCCTGCTGGCAGGGGTAACGGTGGCTGGTGCTACCCATGCCAGCGGTGCACTTTGTAACCCTTGCCCTGTGCCCTCCTGTGGGCATCCTCCTTGGGTAGACCATGTGATGCCCACCCCTGCTGGGTGCCCGGAGGTGGGGGGGTGGGGGTGGCAGGTGATCCTCCGCCACGGTGGGCGGTAGTGAGGTGCGCGGCTGAAGGGCTGGCAATGCCAGTTTGTGCCGGGACACCACGGGGTGGGGGGGGGGGGGGGCTTCCCAGCCCAGTTAAGGGTGTTGGAAATAAGTAGAACAATAAGACATTGGCTTTAGCTTATTAAATTCTTGCAAATGCTGCAAAGCAAAGGCTTTGGAACAGATTTTCTAAATGGTGATGTGTGAATGTGTTCCACAAACAGACCCGACTTGGCTCTTGCAGGTTTTTCTGAAAAGCAATTTGAAGAATTCGGCACTGCTTATCCACAGGAAAATGGATCAGAAAATTCAGATTGGAGTCCTTGGTGCCGAGGTGACAATGCAGCTGTCTCTTTCATCCTCAGTAAGAAGTCTTACAACACCAGGTTAAAGTCCAACAGGTTTATTTGGAATCACTAGCTTTCGGAGCATAGCTCCTTCCTCAGGTGAAATGGAAGGAGCAGCGCTCCGAAAGCTAGTGATTCGAAACAAACCTGTTGAACTTTAACCTGGTGTTGTAAGTCTTCTTACTGTGCCCACCCCAGTCCAACGCCGGCATCTCTACATCATGGCCTTTCATCCTCAGTCGAGTTTAAACCTAAAGAGGCTTTAGCGATGCTGTTTCTAACATATCGTTGAACACGGTAATTTAGTCTCCATGAATTTTACCCAGGGATTCTTTAAGTACAAATTATATGTCATCATCATTTGGTCCTTGAAGCCTAACCCACACCTGATAGCGTGTAGTCAGAATTAACAAAAGTCCACATTTCCAACCTTCTATTTTCCCACCAATAGGCAAGGTAGTGATTTGAAATAAAGATTGTTTGCAGTTGGATTTAAAATCATGAGGAGATAGTGGAATAATGTTAGCATCACTGGACTAATAACCCTGAGGCCTGGGCTCCAATCTCACCATGACAGGAATTTTAAAATCTGACATGTAAAACTGGTCTCCGTAATGGTGATTATAACATGGGCCGGTTCAGCTCAGTGGGCTAGACAGCTGGTTTGGAATGCAGAACAAGACCAGCAGTGTGAGTTCAACTCCCATACTGGCTTACCCGAACAGGTGCCGGGATGTGGTGACTCGGGGCTTCCCATAGTAACTTCATACTTGTGACAATAAAAGATTATTATTATCATCATGGTGGAATCATGGGATCATAGAATCCCTACAGTGCAGAAGGAGACCATTCGGCCCATCAAAAGGGCACTCTGCCTAGGTCCAGTCGCCCACCCACCCCTCTGTCTCCCCGTAACCTAAACTGCCTGCACATCTTAATAATAATAATCTTTATTGTCACAGTAGGCTTACATTAACACGAAAATGAAGTTATTGTGAAACGCCCTTTGGACACTAAGGAGCAATTTAGCATGACCAATCCACGTAACCTGTACATCTTTGGACTGTGGGAAGAAACCGGAACACCCGGAGGAAACCCACGCAGAAATGGGAAGAAAGTGGGCTTGGGTAGGGTTCTCTATCCAAGAGCCGGTGCAGACTCGATGGGCCGAATGGCCTCCTCTGCACTGTAAATTCTATGATTCTACGATTCCACACCGACAGTCGGCCAAGGCCGGAATTGAACCCGGGTCCCTGGTGCTGTGAGGCAGCAATGCTAACCACTGTCATTGAAAATCCCACATTATTTAGGGAAATAAATTTCATCTCCTTACCTGGTTTGCCTTCCAGCTCCACAAAAATGTGATTGACTCTTAACGAACCGTTCTTGAAGTGGCCGAGCTAATCATACAGTTCAAGGACACATGGGATGGGCACAAAATGCTGACTTTGCCAGTAACGCCCACATCCCACAGAACCTAAAATAAATGTCCTATATAAAACACTCGGATACCACAGAGTTGGTTTTAAATTTCTTTATTTTTCCCCAAATATTTGCACTTTTTCCAAAAGAGAGTACAATTAGCAAGACTGATATTAATTAGGTTTTAATTCAGTTATGAGCACTGAGGACATCATTTTCAATCATCACTACACCCAGGACAAACAATCAGTTTTGTTTACATCCTTGTCGGCTGAGCTCGGCTAGTCTCTTCGGAACAGATTGATTCTGTCTGGCTGTGATTCTTTATCTAGGTTTCACTATGCAAGTGTTTCAGGCAGCTGTGCGACCCGCAGTCTCAGGTCGGAGATTCTGGCGAAAGGAAATACAGCATTAGAATCAGTAGTCAATAAAATGCCACACTGAGAACAATGAGAGCACTATTTTAGTGCCTGAGTCACATCCACAATAGCTTTCAGATATTAAGAAATCCCTTTCGTGCCCATCTGCTTATGTCAAAGGACACCGCAGAGGCTGAAGACTTCCACAAAAGCAGAAAATGCTAGTAAACTCTCGGCAACATCTGTGGAGATGGAAGCAGACTTGACGTTCCGGTTCAATGTCCTTTCAACAAAACAGGATGAGGTTGAGAAGGCTGATGGGGGATTTGATAAGGGTATACAAAACCACGAGGGGCCTGGGCAGAACAGATAGGGAGGAACATTGATTTTTCTTTCACGGGATGTGGGCGTCGCTGGCTGGGCCAGCGTTTACCTTCCCCTATTTGCCACTGAGAAAGTGTCGGTGCTTTTTCGAATCACTGCAGTCCATGTGGTGTAGGTACACCCACGGTGCTGTTAGGGAAGGAACTCCAGGATTTTGACCCAGTGACAGTGAAGGAACGGCGATATATTTCCAAGTCAGGATGGTGAATGACTTGGTTGGGAATTCCAAGGTATTGGTGTTCTTGGTGATAGATGTTGTGGGTTTAGAAGGTGCTGCCGAAGCAGCCTTGATGAGTTCCTACAGTGGGTCTTGTAGATGCCACTGTGTGTCGGTGGTGGAGGGATTGAATTTTTAAGGTGGTGAATGGGGTGCCAATCAAGTGGACTGCTTCATCCTGGATGTTGCTGAGCATCTTGAATGTTGCATATGGTCATTGACTGGCACTTAAATGGCAAGTTACATTCATGCCATAAATCAGCCGGAGCTTGAATATTAACCAGGCCTTTCTGAATTTGGAGATGGGCTGCTTCTGTATCTAAGGAGTTGCGAATGATACTGAGCATTGTGCAGTCATCAGCAAACATCCCCACTTCAGACCAATGACGGAAGGAAGATCATTGATGAAGCAGCTGAAGATGGTTGGGCCTAGAATTCTAGCTTCTGGATGGAATACTCTCCATTTGCCTGGATGAGTGCAGCTCCATCATAAGCTCAGAAGTGGGGATGTTCGCTGACTGCATAATGCTCAGTACCATTCGCAACTCCACAGATAGTGAAGCAGTCCATGTCCAAATGCAGCCAGGCATGGTTAATATTCAGTCTTGGGCTGACAAGTAACATTCGCACCACACAAGTGCCAGGCAATGACCATCTCCAACAAGAGACAATCTAACTATCACCCCATGACATCTAATGACATTACCGTCGCTGAATCCCCCACTATAAACATTCTGGGGGTTACCATTGACCAGAAACTGAACTAGACTAGCCATATAAATACTATGGCTACAGTAACAGTCCAAAGACTGGGAATTCTGTGGTGAGTAACTCACCTCCTGACTCCCTAAAGCATGTGCACATTCTACAAGGCACAAGTGCTCCACTTGCAATTCAGCCTTTGGGATGCAAAAGGTTTTCTTGAATAAAATACCATTTTTGGAGATGGTTTCACCACTGATGAACTTGTTCAGGTTGATACACCAATGCCCAGCAATCCAATTTGCCTTGTTGATAAAGTTCTTCACACCGACTAAACCGGACTGATCTAAACCTTTGGCTCGGGGGCCATATTTGCATATTTTCCTCACTCACAGGGCCAATGAGCAAATTTCAGAAAGATGGTTTAACACAACAATAAATACAATGTTAAATATAAGTTGAGGTTTTGAGGAAAGAAACAATTGCTGTGCAAAATTATAGCAGAGTAATAGCAATAAATCGTTAAGTTAAAACAGATTAAACAGGGGGGGGGCACAGTCCAAAGATGTGCAGATTAGGTGGATTGGCCATGATAAATTGCCCTTAGTGTCCAAAAAGGTTGGGTGGGGTTGCTGGATTACGGGGATGGGGTGTGTCATAATATCTACTCATGTATATAATGAGATGCAGACAGGCAATGATTGACACATAGGATGACCAATGAACACACAACACAGAACAACCAATCACCAGACAAGACACCACCACTATAAAGCCCACAGGGCATTAAAACTCCCGCTCTTTTCGGGACCCAGACACTGAGACAGTCAGAGTGCACAAGTCAGTGGACATTATTGCCATGTGGTAGCTAGTAGGTCTGGTCGAGCCAGTAAGAGGTCGTCAGTAGGATTAGTAGAGTGTCAACCCACAGCTGAACATGTACAGAAGTTCATAGTTAAATAAAACCGTGTTGGATCACCTCCGGTGTTAGACGTTTGTTTCTAGTTTCCCTGCATCCAGTTGCAGTCAATGTCGAACCAACCTGCCAAACACATCATGGTACCAGAGTGCATTGATCCTGCCGAACCTACCTCGAGTGAATCTGCAACGACCAGCAAGCGTCCATCTAGCGACATGGAAAACATCCAGCCTCCTCCACAGCTCCGCATCTCCGGCAACCTCGCCGCCAATTGTAAGATCTTCAAGCAAAAGTGTCTCTGTATATCGAGGCCTCCGACCTTGAGACAGCATCGGATGGAAGGAAGATTGCGCTATTTCTCTCAACCGCGGGGGATCACGCCATCCACATCTATAACTCGCTTACATTTGCCGATGGCGAAGACAAGACAAAGTTCAAAACAGTCCTGCTAAAATTCGACAGCCCAACGGATCCCGATGCTGATTGCCTCGAGTCTCCATATCGGGTGGGCATCATAACCACACGCGAGCTGGTCGCCACTGCACCGGCAACCCGCCTTTCGATCCTCAGTGTGGATGCCAGCGACGAGTGGTGTGCTGTCCTCACAGTCAACCAGGCTCGGATCCGATTTAAACTGGACACCGGCGCGTCTGTGAACCTCATATCGCAGTCAGATCTCGACAGCATCCGTGACCGACCCAGCATTCTTCCACCAGGATGCCAACTCCTTGACTACAATGGCAATGCCATAGCTGCCAGTGGATCGTGTCAGCAAGGGGTATCTCACAAGGAATTCAAGGCAACTTTATGATTCGAGATCGTTCGGCCTGACAGGGCGTCCCTGCCTGGTGCTCGCGCCTGCAAGCTCCTGAATCTGGTCCAGTGAGTCCACACCATGTCCACGACACCGCCGCAATGCCAGCAATCCCACCTGTCCAAGTGCCGACGTCTCCTGCTCCACCTCTGCGGCGATCGACCAGGATTCGTCGCCCGCCTCAAAGACTGAATCTATAGACTTTACTTTTGTCAATTTTGTTCAGTTTGCTCTGTATCTGCACGATAGACACCTTCCCATGTACATATGTTCGTTAACTCAACACTTGTACATAGTCAGGCATGTATATACCTTCATGTTCCATAAATTATTTTTTTTTAAAAGGGGGAGATGTCATAATATTCACTCATGTATATAATGAGATGCAGACAGGCAGTGATTGACACATAAGATGACCAATGAACACACAACACAGAACAACCAATCACCAGACAAGGCACCACCACTATAAAGCCCACAGGGCATTGAGACTCCCACTCTTTTCGGGACCCAGATACTGAGACAGTCAGACTGCACAAGTCAGTGGACATTATTGCCATGTGGTAGCTAGTGAGTCTGGTCGAGCCAGTAAGAGGTCGTCAGTAGGATTAGTAGAGTGTCAACCCACAGCTGACCATGTACTTCATAGTTAAATAAAACAGTGTTGGATTATCTCTGGAGTTAGACGTTTGTTTATAGCTTCCCTGCATCAAATTGCAGTCAATGTCGAACCAACCGGCTTAACACACCAGGGTGAAGATGTGGGCTTAGGTAGGGTGCTCTTTCCAAGGGCTGGCGCAGACTCGATGGGCCGAATGGCCTTCTTGTGCACTGTAAGTTCTATGGGCGGAATTCTCCGCTCCCGGTAAAGATCGGGAGGGCCGTCGTGAACTCGCTCCTCGCCCCCTATTCTCCCCTCACGGCGAGGCTAGGAGCAGCGCTCCGTAACTCTCGGCCGTGGGGGCGTCGCGGCAGGAATGACGCGGCCGGCGGGCCTAATGACGTCAGCCGCGCATGCGCAGGTTGGCCGGCTCCAACCCGTGCATGCGCGGCTGACGTCATGATGCTGATGGCATGAACCTGCGCATGCGCGGTGGCCGTCTTTCCCCTCAGCCACCCCGCAAGATGTGGCGACTTGATCTTGCGGGTCGGCGGAGGGGAAATAGTGCGTCCGATTTGGAAGCCGGCCGAGCTCCCCTCCCGAGCGCAGTCTTTCCTTTCTAGGCCACCTACAAGCCCCAAACGGGCTTTTCACTCCCGTTTCATGACGGCAGCGACCAAGTGTGTTTGCCGGCATCGTGAAAAGGCCGCGAACGGCAGGCTGCTCGGCCCATCCGGGTCAGAGAATCGCCGTTCGTCGTAAAAAACGGTGAATGCCGATTCTTCCGAGCGGTGGGGGGGGGGGGGGGGGGGGGGGGGAGAGAGAATCACGGGGGGGCCCAGGGGGGCGTGAAATTTGTCGCGGGGGCCCTCCCGCGATTCTCCCACACAGCGTGGGGAGCAGAGAAACGCGCCCTATGATTCTATGAAGTAAGTAACAAAAATGACCAATCTGTGAGGGGCAGTGTACATGTTGGTCTACGATAGTGACAGCAAATGAGAAACATGAGACTGGGCATAAGGCAAACTCACCCCCCCCCCCCCCCCCCCCACCTCTATCTACCTCTGCTACCTCTATCTTGGGGACATACGTTTAGCTTTATTTTTTAGTGGGCCACTCCCATAGTGCGTTGGGGCTTGGGGGGGAATCGGGGGCCGCGTCGGGGTCCTTGGAGATTGGGACACCATTGGGAACACTGGTGGCGTTCTATAGTCATGTGTTTCAGGGCACTGCGCGCGCCGGGAAACACGTGGCTAAATGCACTCGCTATGGGACTTTGTTCTCGTTTAGTTGAATCACGTCCTTAGCTAATTGTGATTTAAGCAATGGTTTAAGGAACATATCTACTACTTTTAACAAAGGGTCTACTGTACTTGTATTTCCTCATACTGAGCCACATCTTCGAGAATTTGCATTGTGCCCTCTCTGATATCTATACCAATACTGCACAGAGTCTTCTAATTGAGTTCTAATTAAGGTTTCATGACTCATCATTACCTCCTGATTTTTTAAAAATCTCTCTTTGCCTCGTGAGATATAACCAATGATCCTATTAGCTCCTTTCCCCAAAAGTCTGATCAATCTGAGATGCTGCCTTTAACGTCTTGTAATCCTGCACCTGCAAATCCCACTGCACTTCCACAACATCTTGATCAGTCATTAAGGCGTCATTCATAAAAACGCTCCATTGGCAAATAACTTGCATTGTGCACTGTTTTTGTGAGAATTGGGATGCACATTTATATATGCATTGCGACAGGAGAAATCATCTTACTGGCCTTGACTACATTGAAATCAGCAGTGGTGTAAAAAGCAATTATGTGCCCTTACAAACAATCGTGTTTTCAGGCAAAAGTCAGCCACTTACCTTACTCTTTATCTGGCTTGGCCAAGTATTTCATCATAACAGTATTAATGTTGACAGCCGCTGACTCCTCTTTGGGCCTTTTCTCCCTCTCTGTATTCAAGTCTTCATTTTCCGTCACTCCAGCAAATGATCGTTCACCCGTTGACCTGCGAATGCCTGGGCGGTTTTTGATGCTATCCGCGCTCTTGTAAGAAATAGTCGACCCAGAGGATGAAGAGGAGTCAGACATATTAGCAAGGGCCTCCTCGTCTCCTTTCGACATGCACGGCCGGACTGCCATGATCTTTTTTAACGGGGTCAAACTGGCTGAATTGGCAATGTCGGCAGTGAGAGGACTGGGGTCCCGCTGCCTCCCCTGAGTGCTTGTGTTTGCAGACGGGGACCTTCGAATTGCAGGAAGAATATCACTGTCGCCATCGTCATCCTTTTTCCGCTCATAACTTAGGCTTGGAAGCTTCCAGGTTGAAATTTCTCCTTCTGTATCTTCATTAGGAAGGCCGCCGAATCTTTTGCTTTTAAACACGATTGGTTGACTGCCAAGAACCTCATCGATATCTTCTTCTATCGATAGCTCCAGCCACTTCCGCTGAGGCTTTGGCCGAGAAGGGATCGCTTCATCCGTTTTCCTCACAGGGAGGTTTGGCTTTGGCAAGGTGGCCCCAGAACAATCACAAGGTTCGACTAATGTCTCAAATGAAACACACCGGTTTCTTTTGGTTGTGGCAAAAGATTCAGGCACTTCGCCGCTGATTGGTAGAGATCTGAGGCTGGCTGAACGGACTAACCCTGCCCCTCCTCGATGGCTGGCAGGAAAGCCTCGAGCCTCTGAAAGACTCTGAGTCTCGAATCCCAGCAATGAATCATCATCGTCGTCTCTAATGGCTGGGCGTTTTCGAAGTGATGAGATGCCTGCCGTCTGGTAAATAGGCAGAGAGGAACTGTCGTCCATTTGGAGCCCATTCAGTTCTCGCTCCCCGGCGCGTTTCCTCCTTAACTCCTCCACAAATTCGGACAAAGCCACCGAGGAACTGGGGGATCTCTCCTCTTCTGGAGAAGACCTTCTTCTCGCGAGAGCTGCAGGTCGGTCAACTGCTGTCTGCTCATGGATCTTCCCAATTTCTCGACTTCTAAAGCTCCGCATGCTCACCGAAGAGCCTGGCCTGCTGATATTGTGATCGACACCATCCCTGCTAAATCTGAGGGAAAAAAAATATTGACAAATCATTTCAATGGACGAGTGTTCAAGGAATTCAACATCTGCTCCTTAAAGATGAAAGAAGGAAAACATTGTTGTTTGTGATGCAACCAAAACTAAAGTGGCAGTAATGCTTGCAAAATGTTGATAACCAAAATTAATTGACCGCCCATCTCCAGGTGATGGGTAGCAGAGGTGTTACTTTTCCCATCACTGGGAACATTGCAAATCACAGAATCGCAGAAATACACAGTGTAGAAGAGGCCCCTCGGCCCATCATGTCTGCACCAATACATGAAAAATGTACGACCTATCTACCTAATCCCATTTGCCAGCACTTGGCCCATAGCCTTGAATGTTATGGGGTGCCAAGTGCTCATCCAGGTACTTTTTAAAGGATGTGAGGCAACCCGCCTCTACCACCCTCCCAGGCAGTGCATTCCAGACTGTCAGCGCTCTCTGGGTTAAAAAAGCCAAACCTCCCTCCTACCCCTCACCTTGAACTTGTGACCCCTTGTGATTGACCCTTCAACTAAGGGAAACGGCTGCTCCATATCCACCCTGTTCATAGAATTTAGAATCATAGAATCATGGAATTTACAGTGCAAAAGGAGGCCATTCAGCCCATCGAGTCTGCACCAGCCCTTGGAAAGAGCAACCTATTTAAGCCCACGTCTCCACTCTATCCCCATAACCCAGTCACCCGACCTAATGTTTTAGACACTAAGGGGCAATTGATCATGGCCAATCCACCTAACCTGCACATCTCTGGACTGTGGGAGGAAACCGGAGCACCCGGAGGAAACCCACAGAGACACGGGGTAGAAAGTGCAAACTTCACACTGACAGTCACCCGAAGCAGGAATTGAACCCAGGTCCCTGGAGCAGTGAGGCAGCAGTGCTAACCACTGTGCCAACGTGCCGCCCCTAATAAGGTAGAAGAAAGTAAGAGAGAAATATGGAGCAAGGATCTAATTTTATTTTTAAACATGGCCCATGTGATAGAAAAAGGCAAAGAATTTAGCAGAGGGATGAGAACTGACTGTAAATGAAGCAGAGCCTCAGGTGACTGGCCATGGCTGTAACTCTACAGAGTCAGTCCACACAGCACTGAAATGATCAAACCAACCTCGACGTGTAACTCCTGCATTAGATTAAAAAAAGCAAAACTGGCAATGAAGCTGCAATAGCTTTACTGACAAACCAATAGGTGAGTGAAATAGAAGCAAACATTGAGGCACTATCTAAGTTGCTCTAGCGACCCAGCATAAGGGCCTCCGTTTATGCTGTGACAGTTCTATGATTGTATATTTAACCAGGTTAATGTCCAACATTTTGTTTCAAACACTAGCTTTCGGAGCACTGCTCCTTCCTCAGGTCCCCGGAGATTCGCTCGCGCGCGATTTACGCGGTGCGGCTGGGGGCCATTGCCAGAGGCCCACCCAGCGATGGTCCGGTCCCGACCGGATGAATTCCCGGCGGCGTGGTTCTAACCACGTCTGGCTGGTCGGGACTCTCGCGCAGCGGCTGCTGACTCAGTCCGCGACCGCGGGGGGGATCAAGTACCGAGGGGGGCTTTATGGGCAGCTGGGGTGGCGATCGGGCGGGTTAGATGGAGCGGCATGGGGCAGATCGTTGGGACCTTCTATGTTGGTCGAGGACCGCCGGCTGAGTCCGCCACCACGTTCGGCATGGCCACTGCAGGCCGCCGCTGTGCGCATGCGGGGACTTGGAACCGGATGTGCGGGAGCCTGTATCTGCAGTTAAAGCTGCAAGAAGCACTCCAGGACCCTGCCAGCCCCCTGCAGGTAGGTGAATAGGTCTTAATTTTCTAAAGGAAAGTCTGGCGTGAAACGCCAGCATTTTTACGACGGCGTGGGGACATAGCCCCATTTTTGGAGAATCCAGCCCCCTGATTCTGTACATTCCTGCATTTTGAAGTTGAAAGGAGTATTAAGGTTGAAAGAGAATGGGCGGAATCGTCCCCACAGTGTACAGGGTGCTAACTGAGGTGGGAAAACCGTCGTGTGGGTCTCCAGCTGCACAGCCGAGCTTTCTCTCCGGACTTTAGTGCACTCTTGTGCAAAAACAAAACATCTGGGGCGTGGTTTCCCCCATCACGGGAGCAGGGCGGGGTCTGGTAGAGTCGGCAGCACCGGCCCCAGAGATCGGGGAGCCATCTTTCAATGAGCATCCCAATCAGCATTGAGCAGAAACGTAGCCCCCCCCCCCAGACATGGGGACACCCCCAGAAGAATTGGGGTACCCTCCCCCATAAGCATCGGGCAACCCCCCCCCCCCCCCCCCCCCCACACCCACACCACAACACAGGCATCAGGTCACCCCCGCACTGCCAGGCTGGCACACTGACTGGGAATTCCCCCCCCTCCACCCGGGTCTATACTGACTCATGCGCCTTGCCGGGTTCCCCTCGACAGCTTCAGCATCGCCGTTTCCGCACGCAGAGAAAGCCAGCTGAAAATCCCCCCAAAATTCCTTGAAGGAAACTACGATAACAAATTGAATGGGAAATGAGGGAATTGCACTTTCCAAGAGCTGATGACTGAAAGCTAGTGTAAAGGCCAGTCGTATTGCAGCTCTGCTCCATTCAGGGAAAGCTCTGCAGGCACAGATGGCTCGCCTGATTGAGATCGGATGGTCTGTAATCTGTGAAATGAAATCCAATTTCTCTCTCAAAAAGGCTTCAGAGGCTCTGAGTGCTCCCAAATTGCAGTAACCCAAACTTACTGTTTTGCACAACGGTTCTATCCCAATCAGCAGGCATTCAGTGAAATCACCTTTCAATAATCTTGAAATAGGCCCATGCATGCCACATGCTATGTCTGACTTCAGAAGCTTGCACCAAATGTTTCTAAATCCTCGCTACACAAGACCTTGAGAATGGTTGACGGTGGGAGTGGATGGAGTCAAGATTTCCAGCGCTCACACTGACTCCTGAGCTTGAATGTGATTGGTGTACGAAAGCATCCTTCGTGCCTTGCATTTCATAGAATCCCTACAGTGCAGAAGGAGGCCATTCGGCCCATTGAGTCTGCACCGACCCTCTGAAAAAGCACCCTACCTAGGCCCGATCCTCCCCCCCCGCTAACCTATCCTCGTGACCCCACCTAGGGGGCAATTTTAGCACGGCCAATCCACCTAATCTGCATATTTTTGTAATGTGGGAGGAAACCGGAGCACCCGGAGGAAATCCATGCAGACACGGGGAGAACGTGCAGACTCCGCACAGACAATGCCTCGACCACTTGGAAAGCACTTCCATAGTGAGATTGTTGAGAATTGTACAGTCCCCAGTCAGAGGACGGGGGTGGGGGGGGGGGGGGGGAGGGGTGGGGGGGGGGGGAGGGGGATTGGGGGCATGCACATTTTTGCCCATTAAGAAAGCACTTTGACTAGAAGCCGCTCCTTTTGGTAAAGTTTTCCTCCTCTTCTGAAAGTGTAATCTTTGATTCAGCACACCATTCAGTGGAGCAGCAACATCATAATGCTGATCTAATAGAAATCAATGGTGCTCTTTTTTTTGGGCCAGGATTTCCAGTTGTGTTTGTTTAGATGGTATTGATTTGATCTCATTGACGTGCAGGACTGATTCTAACAGGAAAGTTCAATGCCGAATACAACCTGGGGCTGCAGTGACTTGAAACCACACACACACACACTTACATACACACACACTCAGCTCCTCAGTGTGAGGTCTCAACCCTCGCACAACATGTCACGGGTGGAAGGGGACAGAGGTAGTGCCTACCTAGAGCAGTGAGGGCTGACGCTGCCCGCTGCCGATGCCCTGGATAGACTCCCAGCCACGCTGCCTCCTAATGTGGGCGATCGATCAGCAGACAATCCCAGCCGTGACCTGGTCCCAACGCTAAGGTCGACGCTCCGAAGGGATCCCATGCTTGATTGGCTGTCACTGCTTTCAATAGAAAGAGAAAGAAAGACATGCGGAGTTACAATCAATGACATTTACGTTTGATCCAAATCCACCTTCAAGTTCGCTCGGCAGGGGTGGCCTGGAACTAAAGAATGATAAAATACCAAACAAAATCAAGCAGAATATATTCATTATTTCTGCCATTCGGTATGTGGTGGGAAGGACAAATAAGGGGGAGTCAGGCACTATACACATTTTCCATCAGAAAATTTCAGAAGCAGAAGCCAAAATCTAAATGCTGGTATAAGGGGAAACACAGGAATTACACATAAATGCAGGAGCACAAGGAGTAGACCATTCAGCCCCTTGAGTCTGCTCTGCCACTCGATAAGATCTGATTGTCACCTTTAATTTCTTGTCTGAACCCCATAACTCCCTTTCTGATCAAAAATCTCTCGAACTCAGCTTTAATTATTCAATGGCCCAGCCTCCTCTGCTCTCTGGAGAAGAGAATTCCACAGACCAGCAACCTTCAGAGAAGAAAATTCTTCTCATCTCCACCTTAACTGGGAGACCGCTCATTTTTAAACCAAGGCCCTGTAGTTCTAGCCTCCTCCACAAGGGGCAACATCTCTTCAACATCCACCCTGCCAGGTCCTCTCAGGAGCTGACATGTTTCAATAAGATCACCTCTCATTCTTCTAAGCTACAGTGGGTACAGGCACAACCTGCTCAAGCTTTCCTCACAGGATAACCCCTTCATCCTAGGAGCCAGTCATGCACACCTTTTCTGAATGGATTCAAATACAAGTAAGTAAGGAGACCAAAGCTATACAAAGTTAAATTGACTGTAAATTTCTCGCTCCCGACTCACAGGCAATGCTGACGGAAATTCTCTGCAATTTGTGAAAATGGAAATTTTTAAACATCTGCTTGTGAGCCTACCATTCCCCTGCCAAGATTTCCAAAACAGCATTAAAAAAAAACATATTCCTGACAAGTCATTCTGAACACAGAACACAGCATGGAAGCCTTCCCTTAATGAAGCAAAAACACACAAGTGCTGAGTGTTGGACGAAAGGGTAAGGACTGTTGCTATCTAAAAGGAGAAAGGATGGCAAAATGGGATTGATTGTCAGAACTGGAAATGGACTGAAGCAATTGAACAAAAAGCCTGTTATCATCCTGTGCGTCTCAGGTATGGTAGACATAGATCTGGATTTACACATGAGGCTGGAGGCTAGACTGTTTCTTGAATATTAGGCTAACTTTACAGACTCAGCATGAGGCTTCACATAGAACTATCTCTCTATGCTTTATTATGTGATTTTATGTCACTGATGATGTAGACTATGGGGACAATCTAATCAAAAAAAACAGAATCCATTCTGGGAAGGATTAGAGCGGGGGGGGCTGTTGGGTTACTGGTATAGGATGGATACGTTGACTTGAGTAGGGTGATCATTGCTCTGCACAACATCGAGGGCCGAAGGGCCTGTTCTGTGCTGTACTGTTCTATGTTCTATATGAGGCGTCCAGAATCATAACCGGGTGAAGCGCCATTTTTGAAAAGTAGAGAAAAAGAGGGCTAAAGGCAGGATGCCGCCGGGGGAAGCGCTGAGGTATATGCCGCACGCTAATTGGTTACAACCGGGACTATTAATTTATTATGCGGCCCTTTAAAATTGTGAATTTCTGAATGTGGCCCTTGCACGGAAAAGTTTGCCCACCCCTGGATTAGAGGGATCGTTCCTGGCACTTGTGGTGTTGGGAACGTCGTCAGTATCTAATGACACTCTGTTTATTTTGGGCCTTACATAGATACATAGAAGATAGGAGCAGGAAGCGGCCTTTTGGCCCTTCGAGCCTGCTCCACCATTCATCACGATCATGGCTGATCATCCAACTCAACAGCCTATTCTGCTTTCTCCCCATAGCCTTTGATCCTATTCACCCCAAGTGCTATATCCAGCCGCCTCTTGAATATATTCAACGTTTTAGCATCAAGTACTTCCTGTGGTAATGAATTCCACAGGCTCACCACTCTTTGTGTGAAGAAATGTCTCCTTATCTCTGTCCGAAATGGTTTACCCTGAATCCTCAGGCTGTGACCCCTGGTTCTGGACACACCCATCGTTGGTAACATCTTCCCTGCATCTACCCTGTCTAGTCCTGCTAGAATTTTATAAGTCTCTATGAGATCTCCCCTCATTCATAGAACATAGAACGATACAGCGCAGTACAGGCCCTTCGGCCCACGATGTTGCACCGACATGGGAAGTCAAAAACTAAAGGCCATCTTAACCTACACTATGCCATTATCATCCATATGCTTATCCAATAAACTTTTAAATGCCCTCAATGTTGGCGAGTTCACTACTGTTGCAGGTAGGGCATTCCACGGCCTCACCACTCTTTGCGTAAAAAACCTACCTCTGACATCTGTCCTATATCTATTACCCCTCAATTTAAGGCTATGTCCCCTCGTGCTAGCCACCTCCATCCGCGGGAGAAGGCTCTCACTGTCCACCCTATTTAACCCTCTGATCATTTTGTATGCCTCTATTAAGTCACCTCTTAACCTTCTTCTCTCTAACGAAAACAACCTCAAGTCCATCAGCCTTTCCTCATAAGATTTTCCCTCCATACCAGGCAACATCCTGATAAATCTCCTCTGCACCCGTTCCAAAGCTTCCACGTCCTTCCTATAATGAGGCGACCAGAACTGTACGCAATACTCCAAATGCGGCCGTACCAGAGTTTTGTACAGCTGCAACATGACCTCATGGCTCCGGAACTCAATCACTCTACCAATAAAGGCCAACACACCATAGGCCTTCTTCACAACCCTATCAACCTGGGTGGCAACTTTCAGGGATCTATGTACATGGACACCGAGATCCCTCTGCTCATCCACACTGCTAAGAATTTTACCATTAGCCAAATATTCCGCATTCCTGTTATTCTTTCCAAAGTGAATCACCTCACACTTCTCTACATTAAACTCCATTTGCCACCTCTCAGCCCAGCTCTGCAGCTTATCTATGTCCCTCTGTAACCTGCAACATCCTTCCACACAGTCTACAACTCCACCGACTTTAGTGTCATCTGCAAATTTACTCACCCAACCTTCTGTGCCCTCCTCTAGGTCATTTATAAAAATGACAAACAGCAACTGCCCCACAACAGATCCTTGTGGTACGCCACTCGTAACTGAACTCCATTCTGAACATTTGCCATCAACCACCACTCTCTGTCTTCTAGCCAATTAGCCAATTTCTGATCCACATCTCTAAATCACCCTCAATCCCCAGCCTCCGTATTTTCTGCAATAGACGACCGTGGGGAACCTTATCAAACACTTTACTGAAATCCATATACACCACATTAACTGCTCTACCCTCGTCTACCTGTTCAGTCACCTTCTCAAAGAACTCGATAAGGTTTGTGAGGCATGACCTACCCTTCACAAAACCATGCTGACTATCCCTAATCATATTATTCCTATCTAGATGATTATAAATCGTATCTCTTATAATCCTCTCCAAGACTTTACCCACAACAGACGTGAGGCTCACCGGCCTATAGATACCAGGGTTATCTCTACTCCCCTTCTTGAACAAAGGGACCACATTTGCTATCCTCCAGTCCTCTGGCACTATTCCTGTAGCCAATGATGACATAAAAATCAAAGCCAAAGGCTCAGCAATCTCTTCCCTGGCTTCCCAAAGAATCCTAGGATAAATCCCATCAGGCCCCGGGGACTTATCTATTTTCACCGTGTCCAGAATTGCCAACACTTCTTCCCTACGCACCTCAATGCCATCTATTCTAATAGCCTGGGTCTCAGCATTCTCCTCCACAACATTACCTTTTTCCTGAGTGAATACTGACGAAAAGTATTCATTTAGTATCTCGCTTATCTCCTCAGCCTCCACACACAACTTCCCACCACTGTCCTTGACTGGCCCTACTCTTACCCTAGTCATTCTTTTATTCCTGACATACCTATAGAAAGCTTTTGGGTTTTCCTTGATCCTACCTGCCAAAGACTTCTCATGTCCCCTCCTTGCTCGTCTTAGCTCTCTCTTTAGATCCTTCCTTGCTTCCTTCTTCAGAACTCCAGCGAGAACAATCCCAACCGAGTCAATCTCTCCTCATATGACAGTCCCGCCATCCCTGGAATCAGTTTGGTAAACCTTCACTGCACTCCCTCGAGAGCAAGAACATCCTTTCTCAGAGAAGGAGACCAAAACTGCACACAATACTCCAAGTGTAGCCTCACCAAGGCCCTGTAAAATTGCAGCAACACATCCCTGCTTCTATACTCGAAACCTCTCGCAATGAAGGCCAACATACCATTAGCCTTCTTTACCGCCTGCTGCACCTGCATGCTTACCTTCAGCGAATGGTGCACAAGGACACCCAGGTCCCGCTGCATACTCCCCTCTCCCAATTTACAACCATTTAGTAATCTGCCTTCCTGTTTTTGCTTCCAAAATGAATAACGTCACATTTATCCAAATTATACGGCATCTGCCATTGATTTTCCCACTCGCCCAACCTGTCCAGATCATGCTGTAGGATCCTTGTATCCTCATCACAATTCACCCTCCATGTGAGGTGGGGTGCGGGGGGCTTTGATGATCTTCAAACTTTGAGATGTTACATTTTGTTCCCTCATCCAAATCATTAATATATATTGTGAATAGCTGGGGTCCAAGCACCGATCCCTGTGGTAACCCACTAGTTATTGACTGCCAATTTGAAAAGGACCCATTAATCACTACTCTTTGTTTCCACTCTGCCAATCAGTTTTCTATCCACCTCAATACATTCCCCCAATCCCATGCGCTTTAATTTTGCACAATAATCTGTGATGCGGGACTTTGTCAAACGTCTTCTGAAAGAACAAATATACCACATCGACTGGCTCCCCCTATCGAGTGTACTGGTTACCGCTGCAAAGAATTCCAACAGATTTGTCAAGCATGATTTTCCCTTCATAAATCCATGCTGACTCTGACTGATCCTGCCACTGCTTTCTAAATGTTCCGCTATAAAGTCCTTGATAATGGATTCAAGCATTTTCCCCACTGCCAATGTTAGGCTTACTGGTCTATAGTTCCCTGCTTTCTCTCTCCCTCCCTTTTTGAATATCAGAGTGACGTGAGCAGGAACAGTTCCAGAGTCTATAGCCTCGCCAAGGCCGCACTCAGCTGCATTTCCTGCACTGAGGGGCTCCGACGAGCGGAGCGCTGATGACTGGAGCTCCTCAGTGCAGGAAGAGATTAGGGGGCCCTGACCTCTCAACATCCCCCGGCAAAACCCCCAGACACCCCCAATGCCCCACCTCACCTGTTGGGAATCATCAAAGCCCCCGCACCCCACCTCACATGGGCAGGGCACCCCGGGCCCGATCCCCACATGGGGTAAATGCAACCCGGGCACCTTCCTGGCAGTGCCACCTGGGCAACCTGGCAGTCAGGCTGGCAACCGGGTGGCACTGCCAGGGTGCCGAGGTGGCAAAAAGCAGATGAGGCTGTAAGCATTCTGGAGTAACATTTCCCAGGAGCATCCAGTGCTGAGTAAAACAAGCATTTTGTTGCTATCGCCCTTCACAGCGACCGACATGTGCGAGGTTGGATTTTCTGTTTTCATAAAGATGATGACGGCACGAAGGAACTGGCTGAACTCTGTACCTGACATGTGCATTGCCCTCTCCTCCTTTGAACCTGATTCAAGTGGATCGTGAGGACCAAGCAAGTTCCCCATTATTGTTAAACGTGAGCGAGCGCGGTGTGTGTCGCGAAGGTCACGCCATTGGGAAAAGTGGGTCCCGGAAAAAAAACACTGAATCTGGGCCTCTTAATGAAAATATGTGCAAATGGAACGAAAAGGGGCTGGATTCTCCCCTACCCGGCGGGATGGAGTGGCGTGAACCACTCCGGCGTCGGGCCGCCCCAAAGGTGCGGATTTCTCCGCACCTTTAGGAGCTAAGCCCTCACCTTGAGCGGCTAGGCCCGCGCCGGAGTGGTTGCCATCCCGCCAGCTGGCATGGAAGGACTTTGGTGCCACGCCAGCCGGGGCCGAAGGGACTTCGCCGGCCGGCGGAAGTCCGCGCATGCGCAGGACTTTCAGCGGCTGTTGACGTCATCCCCACGCATGCGCAGGGGAGGGGTTCACTTTCACGTCAGCGATCACGTAGTCTGCGGCCGACACGGAAGGAAAAGAGTGCCCCCACGGCACAGGCCCGCCCCCCCGATCGGTGGGCCCTGATCGCGGGCCAGGCCACCGTGGAGGTACCCCCCGGGGCCAGATCGCCCTGCGTCACCCCCCAGGTCTCCGGAGCCCGCCCGAGCTGCCAGTCCCGCCGGTAAGGGAGGTGGTTTGATTCACGCCGGCGGAACCGGCATTATAGCAGCGGGACTTCGGCCCATTGCGGGCCGGAGAATCGCCGGGGGGGGGGGGGGGGGGGGGGGGCGATGACTGGCGCGGCGCGATTCCTGCCCCCGCTGAATCTCCAGTGCCGGAGACTTCGGGAGATGGCGAGGGCGGTATTCACGCTGCCCCCCGGCGATTCTCCGACCCGGCGCGGGGGTCAGAGAATCCAGCCCAAGAATTAGCATCCACTTATTTCCATTTATCTCAACCCAGGGTAATCCCCCAGGAACTTGCTTCAAAGCTACAACATGACCAACATTACAATATTGCAACCTGATAGATCGGGAACCTTCACGGTATTTTATGGCTGGTTCCCTTCATGTCTTTTGCTGAATCATTCATGCGTCACCACGCTGTAACTTCTGCTTCCAATTCTGAAAGTATCCAGCCTGACAGCTTTTATGGGCAAGTTTATCCAATTAGTACTAATTACAATCGAGGCATCTTAAAATCAATTTTAGTTTACCAGAGCTAAACAACTGCCAGAATGAACGCTAAGAGCCAGAAGGAACAGGAGCAATTAAATAAGGTTTTTAAGAGCTTGATGGGGGGAGCGATTTAGCAATGAGAAAATAGGTTTGATTACAAAGAAGAGGGAAAATTAAAGTTAATGATACAATAACTAAATGTCCTCCTGCTGTGTTGCTCGTAATCAGTCAGTGTTTATATAAGGTTGGGCGCTACGTCCGGGGTATTGATTTATCAGCATTGAGGTGGCCCAGGCGCCTGTCAGAAATAGGAAGGAGCAATTTTAATTCTACCCAACCAGGCTTTGTGGGCAATTTAACATCTCTGACTCTGTCTGTCTCTCTTTCCCTCTATCCATCTCTACCTCTGGGCAGGCACTGAGGATGTCATCGAGCGGGGTCTGCCTGTTATAACCAGAGGCCAAGACAGGGAAGGCTGTTTTGCCTCTCACCAGGCTAAATCAACAAGAGACTAGAAGAGAGGAGTCACCATCAAAATGGCCAAACAAGGGGTTGGTCACTTAGGGCACAGGTGAGGAGAAATTTTGTCACTCAAATAGTTGTGGATCTTTATAATTCTCTTTCCAAGAGGGCTGTAGACGCAGAGTCCTTGAGTATATTTTTGGACAGAGGTCGATAGAATTTTGGAGACTAAGGGAATTCAGGGATAAGGGGATGGAACGGGAAGGTGGAGTTGAGCTCGAAGGTCAGACATGATTATTGAATGGCAGGACGGGCTCGAAGGGCCTATCCCTACTCCTGTCTCCTATGTCCTAATGACTGTGGGAGGCTCAAAAAAGGAATGTGCACCTTGTTTCGGGTCAGGAGCAACAGGACCCTGGGTCACCTGCCCGAGTGCCGGTGCCGGGAGGAGGGGCTGTCAATGCCCCCCGACCGGCGTGGCGGTGATCCCGCCTCCGCACGAAAAATGGCACCGGAAAATGGGGAAGCCGGAGCACAAGAATCGTGCCCCCCCCCCTCCCCGGGGATTCTCGGACCTGGCGCTGGGTCAGAGAATCTCGGCCTCAGATAGTGAGTGAGATCTGGGCGCAGATCCACAGTTCTTTGAAGGTGGCAACACAAGTAGGCAAAGTAGTCAAGAAAGCATGAGGAATGCTTGCCTTCATTGGACGGCGCATCGAGTATAAATCTGGCAAGTCGTGCTAAGTTGTATAGAACCTTGGTAAGGCCGCACTTGGAATATTGCGCACAATTCTGGTCACTACACTATCAGAAGGATGTGGAGGCTTTGGAGAGGGTGCAGAGGAGGTTTACCAGGATGTTGCCTGGTCTAGAGGGTGTTAGCTATGTGGAGAGGCTGAATAAACTCGGGTTGTTTTCATTAGAAAGCCAGAGGTTGAGGGGTGACCTGCTAGAGGTCCACAAGATTATGAGGGGCATGGATAGAGTGGATGGGCAGGCACTCATTCCCAGGGTGGAGGGGTCAGTCACCAGAGGGCAGAAGTTTAAGGTCCGTGGGGCAAAGTTTAGAGGAGATGTGCGAGGCAGGTTTTTTACCCAGAGGGTGGTGCGTGCCTGGAACGCGTTCCCTGGGGAGGTTGTGGAAGCAGATACATTAACGGCGTTCAAAAGGCATCTTGACAAACACATGGATCGGGTGGGTATAGAAGGATACGGCACAAGGAAGTGCGGAGGTTTTGGCAAATGTTAGTATCATGACTGGTACAGGCTTGGAGGGCCGAAGGGCCTGTTCTTGTGCTGTATTGTTATTTGTTCTTTAGAACATAGAACAGTACAGCACAGAACAGGCCCTTCGGCCCTCGATGTTGTGCCGAGCAATGATCACCCTACTTAAACCCACGTAACCCGTATACCCGTAACCCAACAATCCCCCCATTAACCTTACACTACGGGCAATTTAGCATTACCAATCCACCTAACCCGCACATCTTTGGACTGTGGGAGGAAACCGGAGCACCCGGAGGAAACCCACGCACACACGGTAAGGACGTGCAGACTCCACACAGACAGTGACCCAGCCGGGAATCGAACCTGGGACCCTGGAGCTGTGAAGCATTGATGCTAACCACCATGCTACTGTGAGGCCCATTTTTGGCATGCTACCTTCCTTCCTCCCCAGGAAATTGACACTTCCTATGGTTTTGTTTGGGTGGGGGGGAGAATTCCATTTTGGTCGGCTCCATGACACATTCTCACCCCAGTGTGATAGCAGGAATGGTCACCTCGCTGCAGGGGGGATTCAACTCAACTCCTTGAGGATGAATTAAGACTCTTTCTAGTGACAGCCACATAGAGGACAAATAAATCACGATCTTTATTGTCCAGTAGAGACAGAAGAAAGGTAATTGGCAAAAGAGCCAGAGGTGACGCGAGTAGAATTTCTTTTATGCAATGAACTACGATAATCTTGTTACAAATGTAAAGTTTTGTAAGATTATTATGCTTTGGGACTGTGTCTTTAATTAAGGCTGCAGCGAAAGGTGTCAGGTGACTTGTTCTGAAGTCTTCCCAACAACAGACTTTGGTGATGTACATGTTAAAGATTAAAGGGAGGATCGGGTTGTTTGTTGGAAATAAAAGGTGTTCACACATGGAACAGCAGCAGCTTCAGTGTTCACAGTAGTGAGACAAGAGGACATTGAGAAAGTCAGATTGTAAACAGCTGTGCTTAAAACTTTCCATTTACTTCCAAAATAAAAAGAGAGCTGGAGCCTCAAGGATAGGTAATCAGCATTTCTACCTGGATACAATGCCCACGTGCTTCATTTTGCCATGGAGATGGGCTTTATAATGTATCACTGAAACTCACAAGCACAGGCATTCTGCCAGGATCCGGCAGAGAGAGAATGAGGGCAACCACTGGTTTAAAATCTCTATGGTTCACCACACTGGAATGCACGTGGGAACTCATACTTGGACCGAAAAGGCCAAATTGGTGAGGATTTCAAATAAGGCTGGAAGATTTGCCTAGCTTGCACTCGCGAGAGGATCTCCAGGAAAAACCCTCGCTGTTAAAATCACCTCAGGATTTCAAACATTACCAGGCTGGGGAAGGAAAGGAATAGAAGTAACTCCTCAGGAGCTGAGAATCACTTTGGGCTAAATCTAGGAAAATTAAATGTCAGTTTAAGGGACAGTGTAAATTGTAAAGGGACACTTGTGAAGTGGGTTTTATAATTGTGCCAAAAGTAAAATGAGAAGTTGTTCTGTAGTTCAAGATGCGAGTAGCCTATAATGACAGCGTTTAGTTGAAGTGCTTTTCGTCTGTTTGCTACAGTCAAAGTCTTAAAACACAAAATCTTGTCTTGTCATCTTTTCAGCTGTCAACTTTAAGGAGGTTAATGGTCCCTATGGAGACTGTATAACCAAGAATGTACTGGTGACTACAAGAGGGAAAAATGAACCCTACGAGATATGCCACTGGAGAGGTCCCAATGTAAAACATATTCAGAGGTCCAGATTCCATACACACTCTGTCGCATTGACAAAATGTTCAACTTACAAATGAACACCGACTCCTGCACGTCGGAAAGCAACAGCACACCTGCCTTTCAAATCATGAATCTAAATTATTTGTGAGATTGGGTTGTTGAAGCTGAACAGCTTCACCCTATCAGTGGAACTCAGCTGAACAAAAGGATTAAAAAAGATGAAGATCTTTTTGCCAGAATTTTCATTGCGACTCTCTGGAGGTTCATAAACATTTCAACTGACAGGATGCCCTTTCTGCGCCCTTCTTGCTGAAGCAAGGCAGCTTTATGTCAGAACACTTGATGTTTGAGTTATGTGGAAGCAAATTTGGAATGAAACATCATTATCTCAGATGTAGTGAAGCCAATTGTCTGGAAGGTAATGCTTGCAATTCGCCAGAACCGCTGGGCTGCTCTGCACTTTTCTACCGTGGAGCCGTTTCAATTTAAAGACTTCCTGTCTTCCCCAAAGGACACTTAGTTTGACTACTTTGCGAACCCAGAGATGGTCATAGCTCTTTTTATGAGTGAACCCCAGACAGGGCCGGTTTAGCTCAGTGGGCTGGACGGCTGGTTTGTGATGCAGAGCGAGGCCAGCAGCGCGGGGTCAATCTCCGTATCGGCTGAGGTTATTCATGAAGGCCCCGCCTTCTCAACCTTGCCCCACGCCTGAGGTGTGGTGATCCTCAGGTTAAATCACCACCAGTCAGCTCTACCTCTCAAAAGGGGAAAGCAGCCGATTGTCATGAGTGAACCCCGGTGCGGTGTTTCCACAGGTTACTTGAGTGTAGGAACAGGATGGGGTGGCGCTGGGGCAGCGTGGGAGGCAAACAAGGAGTCTTGGCTGTCTGATCTTGTACTCAGCCACCCATGAACGTTCTAGCGGTAATCTCTGGATAACTATCCTTCCCTGCCCCAGTGCCATGGAGAACGTTGTCTAGCATTGCCATGACTGCCCTGGTTTAGACTTATTAACCCCGTGCAGAGCAAGAAATGCGGCTGGGATCTTCCTTTTCTGTCGCATACGGGAGCTGAAGATCTTGCACCAAGCCATTGTGAGGGCCCCATTGATAGCTTTAATTGACAGAATGAATCACAAGGCTAAAAATAGAACCAACCATGCAGGAGCTGGCCTGCGCGACCACTGACAACTTAAGCCACCTTGGTTTTTCCCCCAAAGCTGTGATATATATAATTGTATGGGTCAAGTCATTGGGAGATACAATTTATTGTGGATCTACTTGGCCCAAGGTGAGGTTGGCGGGTTACTTCATGGTGCATTAAGAATTGGCCATGTGCTGTGGGGCTGGAGTCACATCCAGGAGCTGATAGAGGTGTCTTTCCTGAAAGGCATTCCAGCTCAAGGGACAATGTTGTAGGTGTCAGCCTTGCCTCAAGATTAGCCAGAGATATGAGCACGTGAAACACACCTCCACCTCAGTGTTGTCTTGTCAGCTGGTGTCGTCTTTCAGCTTTACAACTAAACCTGAGAGCTAGCTGGCCCCCGCGGGTGCTTACGAAGCATGGCCAAAACAGAGGAAAAGCTGAGGCATTCTGGTGTCCTGGCTGACGCTTATCGCTCAAACAACAGCGCTGAAACAGTTTAACAAATCATTAATCTTATTGATATTTGTGGGATCTTACTGTGCACACACTGGTTGTGCTGTTTCTTAAATGGTTGTGACGTGGGTTGGGATGTCCTGAATCTAACAAAGGCACTTTACAAATGCATGTTCTTCATTTATTTCTTTCATTCTGATCATAATAATAATTGCTTATTGACACAAGTAAGAATAATAATAATAATAATAATCGCTTATTGTCACAAGCAGGCTTCAATGAAGTTACTGTGAAAAGCCACTTGGTCGCTACATTCCAGCATCTGTTCGGGGAGGTCGGTATGTATGTTCTGCATTACAAGCCAGCTGTTTGGCCCACTGTGCTAAACCAGCCCAACTGAGTGAAGCAGTTGGGCGGTTACAACAATCTGATATTTCATGTTAATCTGATCTTGATGCTACTTCACAGATGGCCCGAACAATCAAATTAATTTTCACCATGCTGTGGGCCAGGGTCATAACCATTCCAGTACCATATTGACCTAGGTTAACCAAGGTTCCTGTTCTTAACACTGCTATGCAGTGACTCCCAACGGAAAGGTTCTACTGAGGCTTTGGGTGATGGGAAGAGCAGGATTGATTGTAATGTCCCTCGTGGCATCTGGCATTCCAACACTCACACTATAAACTCCAGTGTGAAGAATGGGCACTTGATTGACGTACCAGGGGACTGACGACATTGCTGGGGTCTAGATCCTGGTGTGAATCAGTGCTTGCTGGAAAGCAGGGAAGAGAAGGGGGGAAAACATTCTTGCAAATGTAAAGTAACAATGTCTTGAATAAGGGCACGCTGGACGTTAAGCAGTAAGGTAACGACAGGGGACAAGAGCTTCAAGCTAACATGTTGTTTGGAGATTCATTCACAGTTTGATTCAATGAATTCTGTCATTATTTAAATGGCACTAAGTGAGAATAGCAATTAAAGCAACCACGACCTTCAGTCAGCAAGGCTAACTTCAGTTCCCTCAGCACCACTACCCCATAAAACATATTGGGCTGAAATATTCCAGCCCTTCTCACCAGGGGTATCCTCCAGTCCCGCCAATGGCAACCCATCGTGGCGCGTTCCTTGGCGGTGGAGGGCGCAGGGTACACAGTACCCTATAAACAGTGCAAGACTGGAAGATCTCACCGCCGGCCAATGGCGGGCCACCTCTGCCACTAGAAAATACCCCATGGCGGGGTGGGGGGGGGGGGGGGGGGGGGGGGGGGGGGGGGGGGGGGGGGGGGGGGGGGGGGGGTCAGGATGTGACATTATACAAATGTACAATATGTGAAATGTTAATGTTATGTTAAAACTAGCCACTAGGTGGAGCTAAGGGACAGTACTATAAAAGGCACTGTTTCTTAGGCTTTAGGGAGAGTGAGCTGGAGAGAGTGGAGTAGAGGTAGAAGGGTAAAGTGCATTGTCGAGCTGCAGAAGATAGAATATAGTTACAGTTAGAATATAGAGATTGTGTTAGTGAGTGTAGTTTAATAATATATTTGTTTGCCATTGGAATAAGTGTCGAACTCTAAATCAAATAGTGTAAATAAAATTAGTTTAGTTCATGAAAAGAACTTCAAGTGTCTTTGTAATCATGACGCTTTCCATCCTGAAGTCAACCTCATAAAGATCGCCACAGGGCAAGGGGGTCAGAAATTCCTGCTCATTATGAAGGCCGCCATCTTAGAAATAGACTTGCTTGGAAGCCAGGCACAGACGCACACCAACACCTTATTTTTTATCCTCTTCAGTGAGGTGTTGTTAACTGGGCCTTTCCCTTATCTCTGGATGTTTGATGGCTCACTCCTGAAGGGGCTGGAGAGTAAGAGAAGGTTTTTTTAGGCATCATATTTTAGGAATGATATGAGTACTTTTGAGGGGGTGCAGAAGAGGATTATGAGAATGTTTCCAGGTATGAGGGTTTACAGTTGGGTGGATAGGCCGGAGCATTTGGGGTTGTCCTCCTGAGAGCAGACCAGGCCGAGAAGAGATTTGATGGAGGAATTTACACAGTTTACAATGGTCAGAAGGTCACTAGATAGTGGGCACAGATTGATGGTGTTTGATATAAGAACCAGAAGCAAATGAGCAAACATTATTGAACATAATGATGGTGATTTTCTGGCTGTGTAATGCCCAGTGCAAATCCCGCTATGTGGGGATAATTGCGGGTGAGCCCTGCAATGGGATTTGCGGCGGGCGCCAAACATTGCACAATGCTTCTGGGCACTCACAGCAGAAGTGATCCAGCTCACGCCCATTGCTGGACGTGAACACAATTAGCATCTTCTCCAATTTAAAGAGTCAAAATGAGCTTCAAGCCGAATTCTCTCGGCTCCTGCAATTCTCCAACCTACCGCATAATGTGAAACCTGCGCGAATCACAGCCGTTGATGTACTTTTCATTGTTCTTCTTTGGTCTCCACAAATGGAGATGTGTTGGCCATGCCAGGGGGCTCCGAAGGTATTCTAGCCCAGGTGATTGGGGACATGGCAATGCCAACCATGCAGTGCCAACCATGCAGTGCCAACCGGGCAGTGCCAACTGAGCAGTGCCAGGTTGGCTTTGCCAGATTGAAATGACACACTGGTACTGCCAAGGGCCAGTGCAGTGCCAGGGGGCTGGGCCCGAAGAGGAGCCAAGGGCATAAAGCGGGAATGGGCATGAAGAGGCAGGGCGTTTGGTGACTTCAAAGCTGGGTGTCACTCATCTGGGGAGGGGGCGCTGGTCCCGGCGATTGAAGGGAAGGGGTCTGATGCCGGCTATTTGGAGGGGATATTTGCAAGGAATTGGGAGGGTCTAAGCGAGGGATTGGGAGCTCTTTCCCTGAGACTGAGGTCTTTCCTGGGGAATGGACGGGTCATATGCTGGGATTTGGAGGTGGGGAGGTCTTTTTCGGTGAGAAGGGGGAAGAATCTGTACCATTATTCTGAGATCGGAGGTGCCCCCATCTCTGAAGATCTGGCCTTGCAGGCGTCTGAGGGTCCTGTGCATCTCATTACCAGCGCAAATCACCCCAGCTCCAGAAAAATGACTATTGTGGGAAGATCGCGATTGGAATTGAACCAGAACAGCCGACGTGATCTGCACCCGTTTTCACACCCAAAATGATACTTAGGCCGAGGATCTCCGTTCATTCACACCGGCGGGATGCTCCGGTCTTCCTGCAGTAACCGGAGTGTTGGCTGAGCGCCAAAAACTCCCTACTCGCTGGCAGTGCTGGCGGGGTGAACTCGCATCGGAGAATCCCTGCCTTAGTCATTTATGGGGTGCGCACTGTCTGATCGGATACAGATTCAATCGTAGCTTTCAAATGGAATTGAATAAATACTTCTGGGGAAAACAATTGCAGGCGTACGGGGAATGAAACAGTGACTGGGAATAAATGTCTTCAAAAGAGCCGGCACAGACTGCATGGACCAAATGGCCTGCTCTATGCTGCATGATCCTAAAAGTGTGACATGTTTAATCCAGTCTCAGGAGCAATCCACAACAAAAGGGGACCACATAATGTGGCACCTGAGCCAGTGCCGTAAGAAAGCAGATCACAGGACCCCATAGATTCACCGTGACTGAATTCAGCAACTTGGAAAAGGGCAGAGAACCGCACGCCCTAGCTGTGGCTCATCAAACTGCAGCTTTAATCCCCTTAAAGGGAACCCCTACGAATGAGGCAAATATTTTGCCTGAAGGGGAAGGGGAGAGAGACCTTCAGCCATTTGCTAAAATGCATGAAAAATAAAAATGTGAAATTATTCCTGAATATTACTGAACCGCCTCCACCAGATCACCATTGTAAAATTAAAATGAACCGAGTCATTTTGGATAGCTGCACAAAGAGATTAAACATGACTAAAGTTTGGATGAAATATTGAAGCAGAAATCACGGAATGATCCAATGTTCTTTTGCATGAGCAGTTTGGAGACGTGTGAAGGATGTTTACAGCCTGACTATTAAAAGAGTATGTCTGTTGATTGACAGTGTGACCAGATTGATGGGCAAGTATTTTCAAGCTCTGCACCAAACCAGATAGTTAGGAGGATGATGGTTAAACCTGACTTCATATCAATCATTAACATCTACCCAGAACAATCGATCAATCAATCAATCAGGGAGTAATGAACATCAAAATGTGCAAATATTGGGAATTCAGTGTTGCCATTTGATGAATTGGATTGTAGCTTCAAAGTAACAGTGAATAAAGCCTGCCGTACTTTTGCTTTCTCATCTGTTTTGTCGGTGTCTCCATGGTCATGGTTCCCTGGATTTTTCTCCTCTTGTTACTCCACAGTTGCAAACCCACCACCTTACATGCAGCCTACCCTCAGTGTATGGAACTCTAGAGGCCCCAGACCATCGTGTATCCTATTTCTTTCCCTATAAGTTAATAAAGTAGCTTGCTGACATCTGTAAAACCTTTTCCCTCCTTTATTTAGAATCATAAAATTTACAGTGCAGAAGGAGGCCATTCCACCCATCGAGCCTACACCGGCCCTTGGAAAGAGCACCCCACTTAAGCCCACACCTCCACCCAATCCCCGAGGCCCTGTAACCCCACCTCACCTTTTTTTGGACACTAAGGGCAATTTATCATGGCCAATCCACCTAACCTGCACACCTTTGGACTGTGGGAGGAAACCGGAGCACCCGGCGGAAACCCACGCAGACACGGGGAGGACGTGCAGACTCTGCCCAGACAGTGACCCAAGCCAGGAATCGAACCTGGGACCATTCATTCATATCTATAGTCTCATATTTGGCAGCCTTTTACTCTAGCCCAAAGATATTAGGTTAGTTGGATTGGCCATGCTAAATTAGAGTGGGGTTATGGGGATAGGACGGGGGATTGGGCCTAGGCAGTGTGCTCTTTTGGAGGATCCGTGCAGACTCGATGGGCCGAATGGCCTCCTTCTGCACTGTAGGGATTCTATAAGACGTAATATTAGATTCAGGATAATTATGAAGTGCAGTACAGCTTTACAAATCATTGATTGCACGCTGCCTCAATCTCTGCATAATTACCTGATTCAGATTAATATTTATGTTCTGAAGACAATGGAATGCAAAATAATATCTAATTTCAGTATTACTTACACAACTGTGCCAAGCAGAATCTCTCTCACTGCTTCAGATGACATGATTAAAAGTCAGCGATGCACTCGACAGCACAACCCCTTAGCTTCCCTAGTGTTCTCTGCCTCTCACAGCTTATACATTGTAAGATTCAAGCACAATGCCAATTTACAGCAAAGATTATTATTATTATCATCTAACCAGTTTGGTCTCCTACTCTTGTGCAACGCTACTTGACCTTTCCTCAAGGTTGCTCGTAAGTCGGCCCAAGGAAAATTGAAGGAATATCTCAAATTCAAATTGAATATCTTATGAATATGTTACGCGCTCCTCCAATGATGTTACAACATCGCCTTAAATTTTTCAATGCTACGAGAACAGTGAGGTGGAAGTGTTTAAGAATATCGGGTTAAAGTTCCTCTATTTTCCTCCCCCTCTCAAACCTCGAGACTCATCGGTGCACAGATCACCTGCAGGCAAAAAGAGAAGTAACCAAGCCAATTCTAGGGGGCAGCAGGGTGACGCAGTGGGTTAGCCCTTTTGCCTCACGGCATCGAGGTCCCAGGTTCGATCCCGGCTCTGGGTCACTGTCCGTGTGGAGTTTGCACATTCTCCCCGTGTTTGCCTGGGATTCGCCCCCACGACCCAATGATATGCAGGGTAGGTGGATTGGCCACGCTAAATTGCCCCTTAATTGGCAAAAATGAATTGGGTGCTCTAAATTTAAAAAAAACAAGCCAATTCGCACCTCACCAGCAGCAGCCCCCCCCCCCCCCGCCTCCACCCCACCCTCCTTCACCCCACACCACACTACCCTCTCTTCCTCTCCTCCTCTCCCCACCTGTCTTCAGCAACTGTCCCACATCAAACTGAGTTCAAGAAATCTGTAAGAGTGGAGGTTCTCCGCTTTGCCCACTCCATGGTGCACTACTTCAATGTACCAGGTGTGCTCACCACTTAGATGTGAAACTAATATTTAACCATGTATCTTATTGAGCTGCATATCAATGGCAGCCACTCCTGTTAAGGGGAAAGCATTAGTTTGATATTAAATGAAGAATTCAATTTAGGATTAGGACATGCTGTGGGGGCTGACACTCTGAGCACATTTTGTCCAGTCTCTTTTATGCTTAAAGCACACCAATCTGAACAAGCAACAGGCAACTTTGTTCTTACACATCTCTCCTTCCCAAATCTCCTCCCAAGGTCGTCATCGCACTAAGGAGAGAACAGAATTTCACAATTTACCACCGCGCCAATCCTCCTCCGATACAAAGCACGGCTTATTAAATTAAGGATTCACCCGATGAAGGAGCAGTGCTCTGTGAGCTAGTGATTCAAAACAAACCTGTTGGGCTTTTAACCTGGTGTTGGAAGACTTCTCACTGTGCCCACCCCAGCTCAGCGCCCGCATCTCTCCATCATTATTAAATTGATTGATTATTATCATTCTCTTCAGGCCTTGGGCAGAATCGCCCAAATATTGCTGAATCAGGCGAGAAAAGCAGTGTGAAACTTGCTGGGTACCCAGCTGCCTTTTCCAGCCAGATCGAAGGGCACTCGGTGCAATTTCAAAGTGCTGCCGGGGGTCACATAGGCAGCTTTCGGGGGGGGGGGGGGGGAGAGGTGGTGAGGGCGAGGCGCCTAAATTCAGAGATCAAGCCACCATCTTTAAAGGGCACTCCAATCTCAAAGTGAGGTTCAATGCACCGCCCCTTCCCCCAATCCTTGGCGGCATTGGGGTGCATTCCCATTCTAAGTTCCCCCTCCCCACCCCACTACCTGAAAGCATAAACCCCCATCTCCAGCATCGCCACCACCCAACATAATGGGACCCCCCCCAATAGGGTTCCCTGGAGTACCCGCCGGCTGGCCCCACCGTCAGCAGTGCCAACCTGTCAGTGCCCACCTGTCAGTGCCAGGGTGCGGTACCAGGGCACTATCATGTCGTGTCTCTCAAAACTCGGGGGTTATATTCATCTCCGAGCCATTTCTGAATATTAAAATGGATGCAAATTAATGAAATTCAGGTTCACGCCCGAACCCGATTATGCCTCCGGCAAGGGGGCTGGGGAGGGAATATTTCATACTGAGGCCTCACTGCCACAAATCCTGTTACGGGCCTATTGCGACTGATAGCGGCCATAATGGCATTTACACCCACGGCGATCGGGCCATGAAAGCTTCACCCCTTGGGCGAAATTCTCCGCCCCCCACGACGGGTGGGAGAATAGCGGGAGGGCCTTCCCGACATTTTTCCCGCCCTCCCGCTATTCTCCCGCCCCCCCGCCGAAGTCCCGACCCGAATCGCTGCCGCCGTTTTTTTACGGCCGGCAGCGATTCTCAGCTGTTAGATGGGCCGAAGTCCCAGCCCTTTCCGCCGTTTTTACGAACGGCAAACACACCTGGTCTTGCCGTTCGTAAAAACGGCGTCACAAACTCGCTACTAATAACCATGGCACCGATTGGCACGGCTGCCATGGGCCCGCGATCGGTGGGCACCGATCGCGGGCAGCGAGCCCGATGCCCGCGCACTACTTGTCCTTCCGCCGCCCCGCAGTATCCATTCGCGGGGCGGCTGAGGGGCAACCCGGCCCGCGCATGCGCGGGTTTCGCGCAAAAACGCGATGACGTCACCCGCGCATGCGCGGGTTGGAGTCTTCCAAACTGCGCATGCGCGGCTGACGTCATATGACGCGTCAGCCGGCGCTAACTCCGGCAAGCGGGCTTAACGATTTTCGTTAAGCCCGTCTTGCCGGAGCCTACGGCGTCGGGCTGCTAGCCCCGACGGGGGACCGATTCTGGTCCCCGGTCGGGAAGGGGCGCGCTGCCGTAAAACCCGCCCGGGTTTTACGGCAGCTTTACGATTTCTCCCGTTTTGGGAGAATCTCGCTCCTTATTTTTAGTCTCTCGGGGCAAGATTAAAGGGTCGTTGCCATCACTGGGGAAGGGTTGGTCCAAATGGCAACATTTAACAAAGAGGATGAAAAATATCATAATTCAGTCGTCCATTTTAGTTTCAACATTTACCAACGATGGCAGAAGGGGAGGAAACCATTTTGCTGCCTGGACTCTACTCTAGATTCCAGGAATGAATTGCTGGTCAGACTAATTTGAATCTTTTCTCGGCATCCTCATGTTCTCTGTCATTTCAAATAGACATGATTTGCAACAAGCCAGAGAAGCTGTCCTCGCCAAAGGACTGAAAGTTCAATGCAGCTGGAATGGCAAAGATACACTGCGTAAAATGTCATATATTGTACACTTTGTGCAGGGTTCCTGCTGTATCTAATGGTTTGAGTGCTACTCTGGGAGTTAAGTACAGTTTGTGTGGTCATTCTGGAACATCAACTTCCTTCGGAACTTGCAGGGATTTGTTTTAAATACTTCCCATCACAAAATTCCCAAAGACCTTTGGGCGGGATACTCCAAGCCTTCGCACTGAAATTGGTCCCTTGAGAATTGCCGCCAATCGGGCGCGCACGGTCGACGCGATGCCAGTCGGGGGCCATTGAAAGAGGCCCCCACGGTGTATCTCCAAGTGCAGCTGGCCGAGTTCCCGCCGATGTGGTTCTCTCATGATTCCACCCGGCGGGCACTCGGCGTGGAGGCTGCGGACTCAGTCCACGGCCCAAGGCCGGGATTCGAACCTGGGCCCTGAGCGTCATAGGCAGCAGTGCTAACCCACTGCGCCACCGCGCCGCCCTGGGTCTGTATTCCTGACCATGTCTGCAGCCAAGTACACCTCATGGCTTTTGTCATTCCAGACTGAAGAAATTACCTTTCCGTCTCATCATCACTTTCATCAGTAGACTCTTCCTCCAGGACAGTCTGCAGGTCTGCGATTCGTTTTATCGACGTTTCCAGATCGGCTTGCAGGGTCTGTTTAATCGTCATCAGGCTTTCCACCTGAGATGTCTGCCAAGTTAAACAGAAATGCGTGCACTGAACATTACACGGAAAGACACGGAAATAAAGGATGAGCTATCCCTCCCATTTTAAGGAATAATTTTCATCCTCGGTAGCTTTTTCAGAATCTGTCAGGTTTATCTCGTGACTGTGTAGTTAGGTTTTAGTTTCGATACAACAATAATATATTTGGACTTTTCATCACTAATGGTGACTCAACACTGTCTAATTTCCTGACAGCAATCCAGTCCTACAACTATAAATATTTACTAGTGTATTTTGTCATGACGTGGATGCTGAGTCACTGAGGTAATTGGAGCTGACAAATGGGGTCAAGAGGGTGAGTAACGATGATGCCTCCGTGATTGTTTTTGTTACCACTCTGGAACCAATAGCTTGTTTCCACTTGCGAGAGGAATAGAGAGCATCCTATCCGGCTGCATCACAGCCTGGTATGGCAACTGCTTGGCCCAAGGTCGCAAGAAACTGCAGAGTGTGGTGAACTCAGCCCAACGCATCACACAAGCTTGCCACCCCCACATTGACTCTAGCTACACCTCCCGCTGCCTCAGGAAGGCAGACAGCATTATCAGAGACCCCTCCCACCCAGGCTTTGCCCTCTTCCAGACCCTTCCATCAGGCAGAAGATGCAGAAGTCTGAAGTCCCGCACATCCAGACATAGGAACAGCTTCTTCCCCACAGCTACTAGACTCCTCAACGGCTCCCCCTCGGACTGATCTGTTGCCTGTAAGAACACTATTCACGACTCCCTATGCTGCTCTTGCTCATGTATTTGCTTTGTTTGGCCCTGGTTGCACACTGTAACCAATCACATCGATGTGATGTCAATGCACTCTGTCGATTATTCTTTTTGTCTACTGTGTACGTACTGTGTACGTTCCCTTGGCCGCAGAAAAATACTTTTCACTGTACTTCGGTACATGTGACAATTATTCAATCATTGGGACTCCAACGTCAGGTTCAAATGGAGGTGACAACACTGCCTTGTGAAAAAAAGTGTGACTGCCCAAACATGACTGGCCATGCAGCAGAAGGACAGAACCTTGCAGTTTACCTCTTTGAAAATAGATTCCAATACGTTTGATTTAAAAAACACAAGAGAGCTGGCATCCAGTTGCCAAATTACACGAGAAATCCCATACATTTGCCAAAACCACACCGATCAATTGTGGTGATTCAAATTAAATGACTCCTATTTAATCCTTTGGATGGGTTCGCGCAGGCTATGCCTGTAAAATATAAAATGATGTTGATACTGAGAGGAGCACTGATAAGTCTGGTCTGTGCGGGGTTCAGCATAATGCATTTCTATTAAACGTTAATAATATTTAATCAACTCCCTTTGTGTCAGTGGTGTTTGCAGTTTGAAAATGAATCTAAGCTTGACTCACTGATAACAATATGTACTGTTTATAATTAGCTCGGTGAGACATCTAATAATGGGCTGGTTCTCTACAATTGTTGGCCTTTGTAATAAGAGAGAGTGGAATGATGCTTGAATATTGATCCCTGTCTCCTTTGTAAACTACTGGTAAGGCCCCAGCTGAAGTACTGTATCTACCCCCGTGTGGGCCTAGTTCAGGAATGGCTTCTGATGAAAATGGTACCAGGGAGAAGGGGCTTCAATTACAAGGTGAGGATTGCAAGACGAACTGTTCTTATAGCAGCGGAGATTAAGGGGAGATTTGATAGAGGCATTCAAATCACAAAAGGTTATCATGGATCAATGGGGAGAAACAGGGGGCGGGATTCTTGGGCCGGGATTCTCCCCGCTCTGGCGGGGCGGGGGGTCCCGGCATACTGGAGTGGCGAGAACCACTCCGGTGTCGGGCCTCCCCAAAGGTGCGGAATTCTCTGCACCTTTAGGGGCTAGGCCCGCGCCGGAGTGGCTCCCGCTTCGCTGACTGGCGCTAACGGCCTTTGGCGCCCCGCCGATCGGCGTCGAGGCTGGCTGAAAGGCCTTCGCCGGTCGGCGTGAGTCCGTGCATGCGCTGGAGCATCAGCAGCCGCTGACGTCACCATCGGTGCATGCGCGGTGGAGGGGATCTCGTCCGTCTCCGCCATGGTGGAGGCCATGGTGGCGGAAGAAAAAGAGTGCCCCCACGGCACAGGCCCGCCCGCCGATCGGTGGGCCCCGATTGTGGGCCAGGCCACTGTGGGGGCACCCCCCAGGGTCCAATCGGCCATTGCCCCGCCCCAGGACCCCCAGGACCGCGCGCGCCGCCTGCTCCCACCGGCACCAGAGGTGGTTTAAACCACGTCGGCGGGAGAGGCCTGACAGCGGCGGGACTTTGGCTCATCGCGGGCCGGAGAATCACAGCAGGAGGCCCGCCGACCGGCCGTGCGCGATTCCCGCCTCCCCAATTCCCGGGTGGCGGAGAATTCCGGCTATGGCGGGGGCGGGATTTACGAAGGCCCCGGGGGTTCCCTGACCCTGCGGGGGGGTCGGAGAATTCCGCCCTCAGATCCTGAGGCTAAGTGTTGACACTGCCGTAAACGCCGGAGCGTTTTATGCCGGCGTCATCTGGCCCCGAGGATCAGCGACCCTGCGCCACACAGGGGGCCTCACGCTGCTCCAGCTGCCAATACCGGCCCGTGCACGGCCAGCGTGCGTTCGCGCATGCGCGCCACAGCTGGCGCAAGTTCGCGCATGCGGCCCATGGCCAGCGCAAGTTTGTGCATGCACATGGGTTGCCTTCTCCGCGCCGGCCCCAATGCAACATTGCGGAGACCTACAGGGGCCCGGCGCAGAGGAACATAGGCCCCCACCGGGATAAGCAAGTCCGCCGATCGGTAGGAATCAATCGCGGGCCAGGCCACCGTGGAGGCCCCCTCTGGAGTTGGATCCCCCCTCCCCCCACCAGGCCGCTCCCTGCAGCATGAACGCCGAGGTCTCGTCGGGTTGGACCGCACGAGAACGACGCCGGCGGGACTCGGCTTAACTCGGCGGGCTCGGCCCATCGTGTAGGGAGAATCGCCGGGCGGCCCCCATCGGGTTCGGCAAGAACGGAAGATCCTGCCAGCGGCTGATGGTGAGCTGCTCCCACCTCGGGAAAACCCGCCATGGACGTGGGGGGTTGGGAGGTGGGGGGGAGAATCCTGTCCTCACCAAGTGCTCATCCAGGTACTTTTTAAAGGATGTCATGAGAATGTCACTTTAAGAAATGTTTGGCTGATCATGTTACTGCAGTGATGTCAGAGTGTGGGTGGAGCTGAGCTCTGGTTCTACTTTTTAGTTTCACTTTGAGAAAAGCTTCGGTGTGTCTGTGTCTTTTTGGTTTCGTTTTCAGTGTTGGAGCTGAAGCCAGACAAAGCAGCTGTACTGCTGTTCCCTCTGCCATGAAAAGACTGTCTCTTGATCATTTGGTGAATTCAGAATTATAAATGTTCTTAGCAGCGACTTTAACCTAATGTGCTTCTGTTAAAGGTTATGTTGTTTGTAAGTCTTCTGGATGTTAAAAGGACAGCATGCATATTACTTAGTGTTATAGTCTTTGGGGGTTGTATTTGAATTAATGATTGCTAAGATGTTCACTGTTTGTTTTAAAAAGGTTAACTTGAGCGACTAGAATAAACATTGTTTTGCTTTAAAAAATACTTTTCCATTTCTGCTGTACCACAGCTGTAGAGTGGGCTGTGTGTTCCCCATACAACAATCTACTAAATGTTGTGGGTCAGGTGAACTCCATGATACACTTTTAGGTTCTCTAAACCCTGGCCCATAACAAGGGTGCAAGGTAACCGGTCTCAGCCATGCTCCCAGGCAGTGCACTCCAGACTGTCATCACTCTCTGGGCAAAAAGGTTTTTGCTCACATCCCTCTTGCTCCTCACCTTGAACCTGTGTGCACTCATGACTGACCCTTCAACTAAGGGGGGAACAGCTGTAACCTATCCACCCAGCCCATGCCCCTCATAATCTTGGACACCTCGATCGATCTTCATAAGACATAAGACACAGGAGCAGAATTAGGCCACTTGGCCCATCGAGTCAGCTCCGCCATTCAATCATGGGGCGCTGAGATTAATGATTACATCCAACAATGTTTGAATAAGGGAGCTGAACTAACATTCAGTCTTCTCTGCTCCAACAAGTTAAGAGATCAATCGCGGGATTCTCCGCCCCGCCGTGCCACATTTCTACCCTGACCGGCCAGCGGGATTCTCCGTTACGCTGGCCGGTCAATGGGGTTTCCCATTGTGGGGCAGCCCCACGCCGTCGGGAAACCCCCGGGCACCGGCATAACGGAGAATCACCCCGGCGGAGAATTGTGGCCCAAATGTATTAGTGGCAGAATAAAGGTGAGCAGTGTGTCAAAGGAAGAAGGAACAGATGGCCCAAGTGAGGTGGGATGGGAGGGAGGAGGAACAAAAGTGAGGGAAAAGCAGATCGAGAGAGGTTGTTGCTGTTTCATACACATGGCCCCTTCCCCTTTAAGAGAAATCAGGTGAACAATAAAGATATGCAGACAGGGATTCTTCCAGGCAGAACGTATTCATAAAAGCTGAAGTGACGCACAGGATCTGTCTGCCAGTTTAAGAATGAGAGAAGCAGCAGTCTAGTTGTGTGATAGAGAAGGGTGAAAGCTGGGGCGCTCAGATTAATGACTTCATCCAACGATGTCTGAATAAGGGAGCTGAACTAACATTCATAGATAAGACCCTTCATCTGAGATGTCTACGTTTGGAAAATTGCATAGCGGTTCCCTCGGACAGTGACACTTCACAACAACTCAAAGTCCCCTTGTTTGAACAATAGCACTGTAAAAATGGGTGACCACTTTCCTGCTGACTTGGATAATAATTACACGGCCTAATACAATGCTGCAAGTGAAGCTAGAAAACTAGTAAATGGTAGCTGACACATCCGAGAGGGATTTCAGGAGAAACGTCTTTACTCAAAGTGTGGTTAGAATGCGGGGCTCACAAACACAAGGTGTGGCTGAGGTGAATCGCAAAGACGCATTTAAGTGGCAGCTGGACAAAGCATGGGTGAAAAAGGATTAGAAGGAACAAAGAACAAAAACTAAAAAAAGTACAGCACAGAATCAGGCCTTTCGGCCCTCCAAGCCTGCGCCGACCATGCTGCCTGTCTAAACTATAATCTTGTACACATCCGGGGTCCATATCCCTCTATTCCCATCCTAGTCATATATTTAATGAGCCCTAACCCTAAGGAAATGGTGTGGTTAGATGAAGAGGGGTGAGCATTAATACTGACATAGATCTAACTGACTTTAATGGCCTGTTTCTGTGCTGTAGATTCATCTCACGAAGCGTTGCCTGTTTCATTTGTCAGTCTTGAAGGTAAAACCACAAAGCAACTCCCACAAGACCCCATTAAAAAAAATCTTCAAGCGTCTGACTGCATGGTGAATTTATCCTGGGCATGTGGACATCGGACCGCAGCTTCTTGTTTATGTTAACAGTAAATTCACATTGCTAATGTTATGAAAATACCTCTGTGATGGTGACTGGAGCTGGGTGTTGTGAAGGAAGTATATAGCATAGTGGTTATCACAGTGGCTTCACAGCGCCAGGGTCTCAGGTTCGATTCCCTGCTGGGTCACTGTCTGTGCAGAGCCTGCACGTTCTCCCCGTGTCTGCTTGGGTTTCCTCCGGGTGCTCCGGTTTCCTCCCACAGTCCAAAGACGTGCAGGTTAGGTGGATTGGCCATGCTAAATTGCCCTTAGTGTCCAAAAAGATTTGATGGGGTTATTGGGTTAAGGGGATAGGGTGGAAGTGAGGCCTTAAGTGGGTCGGTGCAGACTCGATGGGCCGAATGGCCTCCTGCACTGTATGTTCTATGGAGATGAGGGTGGTGTGGGTGGGATGCATGGAATGGGTGGGTGGTGGAGGGGCCGTAGTTTGACTTTCCAGATGGGAAACCCTACAATCAAATGTTTCCTGGCTGGCCTGCTGAAATTAAACTTTCTCTGCTTGATCGACAGACTGTGGGCAGGACAGATTGGACAGCAGGTAAGTCAAAGATTTTCCAGGGTTGATCACAAGGAGAAGGGCTGAAGGGAGTTGGGGTTCCAGATTGGGGCTGGGGTGTTGATTGCTTGATTGTGGGGTGCTTAAAAAGGTAAGCTTATAATAATAATAATCTTTATTGTCACTAGTAGGCTTAACACTGCAATGAAGTCACTGTGAAAAGACATGGGGAGAAGGTGCAGACTCCACACAGACAGTGACCCAAGCTGGGAATCGAACCTGGGACACTGGAGATGTGAAGCAACAGTGCTACCTACTGTGCTACCATGTTGGACGTGGAGGAAGCATCTCTGCTTCCCATGGCCCACAAGCAGTGCTGCAAATGCACTTATCTCATGGATCTGGCTCCTATTAAAATGGAGGCATACAGCGGCACGGTGGCACAGCGATTAGCACTGCTGCCTCACAGCGCCAGGGACCCGGGTTCAATTCCAGCCTCGGGTGACTGTCTGTGTGGAGTTGGCACGGTTTCCCCCTGTCTGCGTGGGTTTTCTCTGGGTGCTCCGGTTTCCTCCCACAATCCAAAGATGTGCAGGGTAAGTGGATTGGTAATGACAAATTGCCCCTCAGGGTGGAGCTGCAGGAATAAGGCAGGGAATTGGGCCTATGTAGGGTGGTCTTTCGGTGGGTCAGTGCAGACACGATGGGTTGAATGGCCTCCTTCTACACTTTAGTGATTCTATGATTCTATGGAAAGCTTTTATTGGCTGACCCACCTCTTCAGCGTGAATTGGCTGCCCTTATCCACAAGCTACCAGGAAGTTGCACATCCAGATATAGGAACAGCTTCTTCCCCATAGCTACAAGACTCCTCAACGACTCCCCCTCGGACTGCTCTGTTCCCGTAAGAACACTATTCACAACGTCCTATGCTGCTCTTGCTCATGTATTTGCTTTGTTTGGTCCCTTGCTCCGCACTGTAACCAATCACTGTTTGTCGATGTACCATTTGTCAATGTTCTCTGTCAATTATTCTTTTTGTCTACTATGTACGGACTGTGTACGTTCCCTCAGCCGCAGAAAAATACTTTTCACTGTACTTCGGTACATGTGACAGTAAATCAAATCAAATCAAAATCGAAGTGGGGCTGTGTGAATTGGAAACAAGTTGAAATCTGGTTTGAAATGTAAAATTGTTTGTGCCTTTTTTCCTACCCACAATCCTCCCGTTCTTGGAGCCAAAGTCTACCCCCCCCCCCCCCCCCCCCCCCCCCCCCCCCTCCCCCCACACCCTCTCCGCCAAGGCTGTGTTTTTTTTAATTACAATTGAGGAGTTTGCAATCTCGCCGAGCAGAACCTGGGCAATGACGATCATGGCAGCCCGACCAGAAAAAGAGAACCAGACCCACAACTTAAAAACTGCACTCGCTCTTTCACACTCGCATGTAAACACTAACTGGTGATTCATTGATCTTTTGTTGA
Organism: Scyliorhinus canicula; assembly: GCF_902713615.1. NCBI lineage: Eukaryota > Metazoa > Chordata > Chondrichthyes > Carcharhiniformes > Scyliorhinidae > Scyliorhinus > Scyliorhinus canicula. The sequence continues at coordinate 17,908,166 of NC_052146.1, forward strand.
CGGACTGCATCTCAAAGGGTGATGATAGGAACGCTGCAGGAGCTGGGGAAATCACAGCCTTCCACTGTTCTGCGCCACTCTGCAAAACCTCTCCGAGTAATGTATTAATAATAATGTAACGTCTGAAAAATAAGTAGGCACACACACAGAGGGATCAGCTTTTCCAATCTGTATAGCGAGGATATGACAGTGAGTAATGGCAGTTCCCGCTCAAGTATAAAAAAAATCCTGGATGCTTGTTCCAGCGATACCCCCAGGCACAGTCCTACTTTTGATGTTCGTGCTGTAACATAAACCAGGTAGTGATAATGCTGCAGCACATTAGGGCTGCAGAGATCAACGGAAATGGCTGCCACCACTGGCACTAATTGCCGTTTCTTCCAGCTATTATACTGACATCTTACTTCACCTGTCTCCTCAAGTTCTGATTGTGACCAGAAAAATTGGCCACATGCCGAATTTCTGGCCTGAGTGATCCATCCCTGGTGGTATGAAACCATTCACACTGTGTCAGCTGAAGCTGCTGAATGGATTGTCAACCTCCCCCAGCCTGATGAATAATGGCCCAGAACCTCCAGGTGGTTGTACCCCGGACGCTGCACTGGGGAACACCTCGAAGGTCCTGTTGCACTGATGATGCAGGATTTTCCCAGGATGCTTTGGATTTAAGGTGCACAATTTGCCTGGCCTGGAATCCTTAGAAAATCTGAGATAAAGTCAGAGACTTTGGAGGTTTCCAATTTACTTGTCAGATTAGTTCCCCAAGAAAGTTAGAAGGATTAAAATTAGTTCTAACTTTTGGGGCACTATATTACTGACCCCCTTCCCCCAACTCTGCCCACCCTCACCACTCCCCACTGGATCACTTGACTATACTCCCCCCTGCCCTTGACACACCTTACCTCCTCATCTACCCAACTGCCACCTCACTCCCTCACCCAGTCACCTGCGACCAACCCCTTCACCCACTCACCTGCCAACTTACCCCCTTATCCATCTACCTGCCATTCTACCACTTACTCACTCGTGCCACCCTGTCCCCTCATCCACTCACCTGCCACCCTACCCCTCACCCACTCACCGGTCACCTATCCTTCGCCCACTCACTTGCCACCCTACCGCCTCATCACTCACTTGCCACCTTACCCACCCGCCCACTCACTTGCCACCCAACCGCCTTAGCCACCCACCTGCCACCTCACCTCCTTACCCAGCCACCTGCCACCCTATCCCTCACCCACTTACCTTACACAATCACCTTCTCTCCATATCTTAGCAAAATGGCGTTGAGACCTTTAAATTTACCGGAATACCGCAGCTATTGTCATAAGAGGGTGTGATTTGGCTTCTCCCACGACCCTGCACTACGAAGAACTTACATTCCTGATGAGGTCCGGGTCAGATGTCCCAGTGAGAAACACAGAGCTCCAGTGCAAGATAAGAAAATAGGAGCGGCGTGACAATCCGACGGTGATTGCTACTCCTCAGAAGATTGGGCCAAACATAATATCTCTAAGTCAACCCCTCACACAAAACCTGGGAAAGTCTGGAACAAGTCAGGACTTGTTCTTACCGTGCAGAATCTGCCACAGGTACTGGGCCGAGTCGGTGACAACAGGAAACTGAACATGTGAGATTTGGGCATGTGCAGCTCTGAACCGGGAGAAGGATGTGGATTTCTGTCCAGATCAATGTAGCATCTCAGTAAAGACAGAGAAGCCAGCAGTGAAAGTGAAGCAAACCTATAGTGCATCAAATCACCTTCCTCCATGACAAAAGTCCCGTCTTCACATTGAGGATACCCTCCATCGTATTGTGTGGCACTACCACCGTGCTAAATGGGATAGACATCAAACAGATCTAGCAACTCAAGACAGGGCATCCAGGACGTGCTGTGGGCCATCAGCAGCAGCAGAATTGTATTCAACCACCATCTGCAGCCTCATGGTCACACATATCCCCCACTCTACCATTACCACCAAGCCAGGGGATCAACCCTGGTTCAATGAAGAATGCAGGAGAGCATGCCAGGAGCAACATCAGGCACATCGATAAATGAGGTGTCAAGCTGGTGAAGATACAACATAGGACAACTTGTGTGCCAAACAGCATGAACAGCAACTAATAGACAGAGCTAAGCGATTCCACAACAAACTCATCAGATCTAAGCTCTATTGTCCAGCCACATCCAGCCGTGAATGGTGGTGGACAAATCAACAACTCAGAGGAGGAGGAGGCTCCACAAATATCCCCATCCTCAATGATGGATTAGCCGAGCATGTATGTGCAAAAGTCAAGGTTGAGGCGCTCGCAATAATCTTCAGCCAGAAGTGCTGAATGGATGATCCATCTCGGTATCCTCCAGAGATCCCCAGCATCACCGATGTCAGTCTTCAGCCAATACGGTTCATTCCACGTGATATCAAGAAATGACTGAAGGCATTGGATATTGAAAAGGCATCCAGGATGTGCTGATGACAATATCATCAGGATGACAATATCCCGGCAATAGTACTGAAGATTTGTGCTCCAGAACTTGTTGCATACATAGCCAAGCTGTTCCAGTACAGCTCCAACACTGGCATCTACCTGGCAATGTGGAAAATTGCCCAGGTGTGTCCTGTACACAAGAAACAGGACAAATCCAACCCAGCCAATTCTCGCCCTATCAGTCTACTCTCCGTCATCACAAAGTGATGGAAGGAGTCATCGACAGTGCTGTCAAACGGCACTTACTCAGCAATATCCTGCTCACTGACGCTCACCCAGCTCTTGACCTCATTACAACCCTGGCCCGGGGCGGGGGGTCCCGGCGTGATGGAGTGGCGTGAACCACTCTGACGTCGGCCCGTCCCAAAGGTGTGGAAGTCTCCGCACCTTTAGGGGCCGAGCCCTAACATTGAGGGGCTAGGACCGTGCCGAAGTGGTTGGCGCTCCGCCGGCTGGCGGAAATGGCCTTTGGCGCCACGCCAGCCGGGGCCGAAGGGACTTTGTCGGCCGGCGGAAGTCCGCGCATGCGCCAGAGCGTCAGCGGCTGCTGACGTCATCCCCGTGCATGCGCAGAGGACGGGGTCACTTCCGCCTCCGCCATGGTGAAGACCATGGCGAAGGTGGAAGGAAAAGAGTGCCCCCACAGCACAGGCCGGCCCACTGATCGGTAGGTCCCGATCGTGGGCCAGACCACCGTGGGGGCACCCCCGGGGACCAGATCACCCCGCGCCACCCCCAGGACCCCGGAACCCGCCTGCGCCACCTGGTCTCGCCGGTAAGGTAGGTGGTTTGATCCACGCCGGCGGGACCAGCATGACAGCGGCGGGATTTCGGCCCATTGTGGGCCGGAGAATCGCCGGGGGGGGGGGGGGGGGGGGGTGGACCGGCGCGATTCCCGCCCCCGCTGAATCTCCGGTGCTGGAGACTTTGGGACACAGCGGGGGGTCGGAGAATCCCACCCCCTAGTACAAACATGGAAAAAAGAGCTGACTGCCAGAGGTGACATCAAGGCAGCATTTGACCGAGTATGGCATCAAGGAGCCCCAGCTAAACTGGAGTCAATGGGAATCAGGGGGGGAAACTCTCCATTGGTTAAAGGCAGGATTCTTGGAAGTGTGGAGGAACAGAGGGATCTTGGCGACCACGTACATAGATCCCTCAAAGTTGCCATCCAGGTTGATAGGGTTGTTAAGAAGGCGTATGGTGTGTTGGCTTTCAGTAACAGGGGGATTGAGTTTAAGAGCCGCGAGGTTTTCCTGCAGCTTTATAAAACCTTGGTTAGACCACACTTGGAATAGTGTGTCCAGTTCTGGTCGCTTCATTATAGGAAGGATGTGGATGCTTTGGAGAGGGTACAGAGGAGAATTACCAGGATGCTGCCTGGACTGGAGGACATGTCTTATGAAAAAAGGTTGAGAGAGCTAGGGCTTTTCTCACTGGAGCGAGAAAGGCAGAGGTGACTTGATAGAGGTGTACAAGGTGATGAGAGGCATGGATAGAGTGGATAGCCAGAGACTTTTCCCCAGGGTGGAAATGGCTGTCACGAGGGGACATAATTTTAAGGTGATTGGAGGAAGGTATAGGGGAGATGTCAGAGATAGGTTCTTTACACAGAGAGTGGTGGATGTGTGGAATGCGCTGCCAGCAGAGGTGGTGGAGTCAGAGTCATTAGGGACATTTAAGCGACTCTTAGTCAGGCACATGGACAGCAGTAAATTAAAGGGGTGTAGGTTAGGTTGATCTTAGATTAGGATAAATGGTAGGCACAACATCGTGGACTGAAGGGCCTGTACTGTACTGTACTGTTCTAGGTCCTATGTTCTATACCTGGCGCAAAGGAAGATGGTTGTAGTGGTTGGAGGCCAATCATCTCAGCTCCAGGACATCACTGTAGGAGTTCCTCAGGATAGTGTCCTGGGCCCAACCATCTTCAGCTGCTTCATAATAACCTGCCTTCCATCATAAGGTCAAAAGTGGGGATATTCTCAGATGAGTGCACAATGTTCAGCACTAATCGTGACTCCTCAGATAATGAAGCAGTCCATGTCCAAATACAGCAAGGCCTGGACATTATCCAGGCTTGGGCTAGCAATTGGCAAGTTACATTAGCACCACACTCCGGTTTCCTCCCACAGTCCAAAGATTTACAAGTTAGGTTGATTGGCCATGCTAAATTGCCCCTAGTATCCAAAAAGGTTAGATAGGGTTACTGGGTTACGGGGATAGGGTAGAGGTGTGGGCTTAAGTAGGGTGCTCTTTCCAAGGGCCAGTACAGACTCGATGGGCCAAATAGCCTCCTTCTGCACTGTAAATTCTATGATTCTATGATTCACACAAGTTCCAGGCAATGACCATCACCTATAAAAGAGGATCTAACCATTACCCCTTAATATCAATGGCATTACCATCGCTGAGTACCCCACAATCATCATCCTGGGGGTTACCATTGATCAGAAACTGAACTGGACTAGCCATATAAATACTGTGGCTACCAGGGCAGGTCAAAGGCTAGGAATCCGACGGTGAGTAACTCAACTCCTGCCCCCCCCCCCCCCCCCCCCCCCACCCCCCCTCCCCAAAGCCTGTCCATAATCTACAAGACACAAGTCACGAGTGTAATGGAACACTCTCCACTTGCCTGGATGAGTGCAGCTCCAACAACATTCAAGACGCTCGAAACCATCCAGGACAAAGCAGCCCATTTGATTGCTCCCCTTCCACAAACATTCAAACCCTCCACCACCAGCGAACAGTGACAGCCGTGTGTACCATCTACAAGATGCACTGCAGTAGCTCACCAAAGTTCCTTAGATAGCCCATTCCAAACCCACGACTACTACCATCTAGAAGGACAAGAGCAGCAGATACCTGGGAACCCCATCACCTAGAGGTTACCCTCCAGGTCGCTCACTACCCTGACTTGGAAATATATTGGCGTTCCTTCACTGTCGCTGGAGCAGCATCATAGTACTCCCTCCCTAACAGCACAGAGAGTTTACTTACACCTCAAGGACTGCAGCGGTTCAAGAAGGCAACTCACCACCACCTTCTGAAGGGCAACTAGGGATGGGCAATAAATGCTGGCCTAACCAACGATGCCCACATCCCGTCAATAAATTTTTAAAAATCTGACAAACACAGAAACTATTTGTTTAGAAAGAGGGAGGAGGGTCTAATGTCTTCTTTCCTTTTTTTTTATATAGATACTGCTCCACAAATACCAAGCAGCTTCATGTGTTACCTTCACACAAACCTCCATTACTGTTGTGTCAGCCAGCTGAGAGTGTGGGTGTTACAGGTTATCACAATGCTGTTCTGATCGATATTTAGACACACACACACACACATGTGCACATGTACACACAGACATGTGCGCTCAGGCACATGTGCGCACAGCAGAAGCAATTGACAAAAATAGTTCTGGGGATGAGAGGCTTTTGTTAGCGTAGATAGGTTGGGGAAACGGGGGCAGTTCTCTTTGCAGAAGGTGGGGATGAGGTTTAAAAGAGGCATTCGGAATCATGAAGGGGCCGGACAAATTAAAGAGGAAGAGATCCCTCCTACTGGTGGAGGGATCGAGCACCAGAGGACTCCAATTGGGCGACTGGCAAAAGATGCAACGGTGACATGACGTGAAACTTCACTATGTAACAAGTTGTTAGGATTTATGAATGTGCCGCCTGAGCGTATGAATGTGCTATAGCCGTTCTATGGGCGGGATTCTCCTTTGAAGAATCCAGCCCTATAATTCTATAACACACACGTACGCAGAAAAAAAAATCTGGAATAACCAACTGAGCCGAGGCCAATGTTTAAACTTCATTCATTCATTCTGCCACCAACTTTCTCAGATATTGAAATAAGTAAAACATAAATTTTTAAAAATACTTAAAAATACAAGAGATCACAGTTCCCTTGTTATGTTTCTGTGTCTCTGTAAAGATGAACACAGAGCAGTCTTTCAACAGTCTATATTTTGTTTATTAATAAAAGATTATCTGCTTTCTGCAATGATTCACCAACTTATTGGAGAAAGAGGAAGTTGTTGACTTGATTCCCTTGGTTGTGTTTAAATTAGAAAATAACACTGCGCAATACATTTTGATTAGAGGAGCACTTTAAATAGTTATTAGTTAACTTGACACCATCATAAAAAGTTATTAACAATATGTTTTAGAACTGTTTTTACTTCATTTAGAGCCAATCATTCAATTATACCATGCACTCAATATTCAGAATCACCTACATCTCCCTGACAACCATTTTGGGCTATTGTCTTCAAATCAACGTGCCACTCAATTCCTAAATGCTGACTTCCTAAGAGATATTTAACTTTAACCAATTTAATCCAACTGGGCCATCATACCCTAAGTGCATGCCATTTCCAATGGTTAGCCTCACAGCTGCAGGGACCCGTGTTCAATTCTGGCCTTGAGTGACTGTGTGGAGTTTGCACTTCTCGCTAATGTCTACACTAACTGAAGTCGTTTTGCGTGGCTTTTCCATCCTGCCACTGGAGAGCCCGCCATGGGGAGACACCTTTGTCAGAACCACTGCAGTCCACATGGTGTGGGGGCACCCACATTACTGTGAGGGCAGGAGTTCCGGGATTTCCACCCAGCGACAGTGAAGGAACGGCAATATATTTCCAAGGCAGGATGATGCGTGGATTGGAGGGGAACTTCCAGGCGGTGGTGTTCCCAGGCATCTTCTTCTCTTCTAGATGTGACGTGGAGATGCCAGCATTGGGCTGGGGCGAGCACAGTAAAAAGTGTTACAACACCAGGTTAAAGTCCAACAGGTTTGCTTTGAATCACTAGCTTTCGGAGCACAGCTTCTTCCTCAGGTGAATGAAGAGGTGGGTTCCAGAAAAATATATATATAGACAAAGTCAAGAGGTGAATTACTCACCTCAGAATTCCGGCAGTGGGATTATCCCGAATCCCCGCGATGGCCCGACGCCGGCGTAAAAAGCGGCGCAAACCACTCCAGCATCCGGCCGACCGGAAGTTGCGGAATCCTCCGCACTTCCGGGGGCTAGGCCGACATCGGTGGCTGGTACCGCGGCAACCAATGCAGAAGGGTCGGCACGGGTTAGCCCATGTGCGGAACCGCCGGTGTGGTTCCGCGCATGCGCAGACCGGCCGGCGTATTCTAGCGCATGTGCAAGGGGGTGTCTTCTCCCCACCGGCCATGGCGGAGCCCTACAGGGGCTGGCAGGGAAGGTAGGAGTGCCCCCACGGCACAGGCCAACCCGCAGATCGGTGGGCCCCGAATGCGGGCCACGCCACCGGATCCCCCCGCTCCCCCCCTGAGGACCACACCAGCCGGCCTACCAGCCAGGTCCCGCCGTGTGGGACCACGTCCAATCCACGCCAGCGGGACTGGCCAGAAACCGACGGCGGTTGGGCCCATTGGGGGCCCGGAGAATTGCCAGGGGGGCCGCTGCCAACAGCCCCTGACTGGCGCGGCAGGATCCCCACGCCCGCCCGAAAATCGGCGCCGGAGAATATGGTAGCCGGCGTCAGAGCGGGATTCACGCCGCCTCCCCGGGGATTCTCCGACCGGCGGAAGGGGTCGGAAAACCCTGCCCCAGTCTCTGATCTGCTCTGACCGCCACAGTATTTATATGGCTAGTCCTACATAAGAACATAAGAACATAAGAACTAGGAGCAGGAGTAGGCCATCTGGCCCCTCGAGCCTGCTCCGCCATTCGATGAGATCATGGCTGATCTTTTGTGGACTCAGCTCCACTTTCCGGCCCGAACACCATAACCCTTAATCCCTTTATTCTTCAAAAAACTATCTATCTTTACCTTAAAAACATGTAATGAAGGAGCCTCAACTGCTTCACTGGGCAAGGAATTCCATAGATTCACAACCCTTTGGGTGAAGAAGTTCCTCCTAAACTCAGTTCTAAATCTACTTCCCCTTATTTTGAGGCTATGCCCCCTAGTTCTGCTGTCACCCGCCAGTGGAAACAACCTGCCCGCATCTATCCTATCTATTCCCTTCATAATTTTAAATGTTTCTATAAGATCCCCCCTCATCCTTCTAAATTCCAACGAGTACAGTCCCAGTCTACTCCTGTTCAGTTTCTGACCAATGGTAACCCCAGGAAGTATATATTTGGGGATTCAGGAATGGTAATGTCATTGAATTTCAAAGGGCAATCGTTAGATTCTCTCTTTGAAGATGTCCATTGCCTTTTACTTATGTGGTGTGAGTGTCACTTGTCACCTGACAGCCCACGCCTGAATATTATCCAGGTCTTGCTCCATATGAACACAGATTGCTTCAGTATCAGAGGAGTCGTGAATGGTGCTGCATCTTGTTGTATTGTGATTAAACATCCCCATTTCTGACATGATGGAGGGAAGGTCGTTGATGAAGCAGTTGAAGATGGTTGGGCTTCGGACGCTACTCCGAGGAACTTTGGCAGTGATGTTCTGGAACGGAGATGATTGACATCCAACAACCTCAATCATCTTCCTTTGTGTCAGGTATGACTCCAACCAACGGAGAGATTTCACCCTGATTCCCATTGACTTCAGTTTTGCTCGGGTTCATGATGCTATACTCGGTCAAATGCTGCCTTGATGTTACCAAGGGAAGTCACTCTCACCTCACCTCTGGAGTTCAGCCCTTTTGTCCCTATTTGAACCAAGGCTGTAATGAGGTCAGGAGCTGAATGGCCCTAATGGAACCCAAACTGAGCATCAGTGAGCAGGTTATTGCTGAGTAAGTGCCGCTTGATTGCACTGTTGATGATCCCTTCCATCAATTTACTGATTATCAAGAGGAGACTGGTGGGGCGGTAATTGGCCAGGAAGGATTTGTCTTGCTTTTTGTGTACAGGACATGCCTGTGAAATTTTCCACATTGCCAGGTAGATATAGAATCATAGAATTTACAGTGCAGAAGGAGGCTATTCGGCCCATCGAGTCCGCACCGGCCCTTGGAAAGAGCACCCCAGCCAAGCCCACACCTCTACCCTATCCCGGTAACCCAGTAACCCCACCTGACCTGCACATCTTTGGACTGTGGGAGGAAACCGGAGCACCCGGAGAAACCCACGCAGACACGGGGAGAGCGCGCATAGTAACCCAAGCCGGGAATCGAACCTGGGACCCTGGAGCTGTGAATTAAATGTGCTAACCATTGTGCTAACGCGCAGTGTTGGAGTTGGACTGGAGCAGGTTGGCTAGGGGTGCAGCAACTTCTGGAGCACAAGTCTTCAGCACTGTTGCCGAAATATTGACAGGGCCACTAGCCTTTGCAGTATCCACTACCTTCAGTTGTTTCTTGATATCATGTGGAGGCAATTAAATTGACTGAAGACTGACATCTGTGATGCTGGGACCCTCTGGAGGAGACAGAGATGGAACATCCACTTCTGGCTGAAGGGAGTTGCGAATGCTTCAGTTTTATCTTTTGCTCTGATGTGCTGGGCTTCCCTATCATTGAGGATGGGAGCCTCCTGCTCCAGTGAGTTGTTTAATTATCTATCACTTGTCACAACTGGATGTGGCGGAACTGAAGAGCTTAGATCTAATCCGTTAGTTGTGGATTCACTTAGCTCTGTTTAACTCTTGCTGCTTACGCTGTTTAGCACACATATAGCCCTGTGTTGCAGCTTCACCAGGTTGGTACATTATTTTTATGTCTGGCGCTGTTCGTGGCATGCTCTCCTGCACTCTTCATTGAACCAGGGTTGATCCTATGGCTTGGTGGTAATGTTAGAGTGGGGGATATGCTGGGCCATGAGGTTACAGATTGTGGTTGTGTACAATTCTTCTGCTGCTGATGGCCCACAGCGCCTCATGGCCCACAGCGCCTCATGGCCCACAGCGTCTCATGGCCCACAGCGCCTCATGGACCACAGCGCCTCATGGCCCACAGCGCCTCATGGCCCACAGCGCCTCATGGACCACAGCGCCTCATGGCCCACAGCACCTCATGGCCCACAGCGCCTCATGGCCCACAGCGCCTCATGGCCCACAGCGTCTCATGGCCCACAGCGCCTCATGGACCACAGCGCCTCATGGCCCACAGCGCCTCATGGCCCACAGCGCCTCATGGCCCACAGCGCCTCATGGCCCACAGTGCCTCATGGACCACAGCGCCTCATGTCCCACAGCGCCTCATGGCCCACAGCGCCTCATGTGACAATGGGACTTTGCCTCCATAAGGACTGTGCAGTGGTCACTCCTAAGACAATGTCATGGACAGATGCATCTACGGCAGGCAGGTTGGTGAGGTGAAGTATGGTTTTCCCTCTTCTTGGTCCCCTCCTCATGTGCCGCAGTCCCAGTCTAGCAGTTATATCCCTTAGGATTTGGCCAGTTCGGTCTGTCGTGGTACTACCAAGCCACCCCTGGTCATGTACATTGAAGTCCCACACCCAGAGCACACTGTGTGTCCTTGTCACCCTCAGTGCTTTCTCCAAGTGGTGTTCTACATGGAGGAATATTGATTCATTTTGGAGAGAGGGTGGTGCAAGGTAATCAGCAGACGGTTTCCTTGCCCAGGTTTAACCTGATACCGTAAGACATCATGGGGTCCAGAGTCAATATTCAGGACTCCCAGGGCAATTAACTCCCAGATGTCTATCGCTGGTGGGACAGGACATACCCAGGCATGGTGATGGTGATGTTGGGATGTTATCTGTAAGGTATGATTCTATGTGTGCGACTATATATCAGGCTGTATACCGATGCCTCAGCCAATGGCGGGTGGTCCATCCTGTTTCATTCCTCATTGATTTGATATAATTGAGTGGCTTGCTAGGCCATTTCAAAGGGTATTTAAGAGTCAGCCACATTGCCGTGGGTATGGAGTCACGTGTCGGCCAGACCAGATATTGACCTAAAGGACATTAGTGAACCAGATGGGTTTTTATGACAATCGACAATGGTTTCATGGTCATCATTCAACTTTTAATTCCAGATGTTTATCGACTAAATTCAAATGACACCACCTACCATAGTAGTATTTGAACCTAGATCCCCAGAGCATTACACTGGGTCTCTGGATTACTAGTTAAAATACTATATCGTCAATACCGGCCCCACGTTTGGATCAAGATTGTAATGAGGGCAGGAGCTTTGCGGTCCAGGTGGATCCCAAACTCAGTGGCAGTCAGCAGGTTACTGCTGATGAAGTGCTGTCGCCTTCCATCACTCTGCTGATGATCGACGGTAGACTGACGAGATAGTAATTGGCCGGGTTTAGGAACACTCATTCTGAAGTTAAAATATCACTTTGGCTGAAGGAGTTCAACAAATACCACTAAGTGCATGACACACATTCAGTCAGTCACCCAAGTGGCAGAGACCAGCTGAAACCAATATACACACTGCGCAGGTGGCTATAAAGGTCTCATTACACTCTTACAAGGACGAGCTGGTGCATTATCCCTGGCATCCTGGTCGATGTTTAGCCGTCAACCAACATCACTCAAACCAAAGTTATCCGGTTATTATCACCATGTTGTTGATGGTACCTTTGCTGTGTCCAGATTACAACAGTGACAAAATTTCAGCTGAATTGCCTTTAAAATGCTTTGGGATATTCTCGATCAGTAAATGTGCTCTATAAATGCAAACACTTTTATTTACTAACCCTGCCCCCTCCTACATACACTACCCTACACTCAAAATGTTCTTAACTCCATGTTTAGTTACAAGCTCCAAATAGCGCAATCGTTGCCATGAATTACTTCCATGTTTCCCAAACATGCTAATTATTCCATCACAAGGCATGGTTATTGGCAACACCTTAACAACTGTTACTTCAACAACCAAATCCAAACACATATATTAGGCAAAATTCTCTGTTTGAGAGACTGTTGACGGCGTGACTGAATTGTGTGACAAACCTGCACATCTTTGGACAGTGGGAGGAAACCGGAGCACCTGTAGGAAACCCACGCAAACACGGGGAGAAAGTGCAGACTCCGCACAGACAGTGACCCAAGCCAGGAATCGAACCTGGGACCCTGGAGCAGTGATGCAACAGTGCTAACCCACTGTGCTACCGTGCCGCCCAACTTCGTGCAGCTTTGTGAGTGTTTTGTTGGAGCTGTACTCATCCAGGCAAGTGGAGAGTATTCCATGACACTCCTGACTTGTGTCTTGTGGATGGTGGACAGGCTTTGGGCAGACAGGGGGTGAGTTACTCGCCATGAGATTCCTAGCCTTTGACCTGCTCTGGTAGCCACAGTATTAATGTGGCTAGTCCAGTTCAGTTTCTGATCAACGATAGCCTCCACGATGTTAATTGTGGGGAATTCACCAAGCACCGATGGTTAAATCCTGTCTTGTAGGAGATTGTCATTGTCTGGCACTTGTGCGGCCCCAATGTAACTTGCCATTTGCCGGTCCAAACCTGCATATTGTCCAGGTCTTGTTGCATTTGGGACATGGATCAGACCTGCAGTGATTGTCCAGCAGTCTCTGTTTTTGTTTCAGATTCCAGCATCCGCAGTCATTTTCTAATACCTTTCACATGTTTATCCTTAACTTTAACAATAAAATTAACATAACATTAACAGTGAAAACAGAAGTATTTGCGGATTACAAGATAATGGGCTCGATTTTAACTCTGAGTACATGATTGGGCTTTGAGTGCATTTAAATCTGGCCCATAGTGTTTGATATACTTCAGGCTGCAGAAATGTCAGTGGAAGGCTATCAACTAAATTGACCCAATCTCTTCAGACTATGAAGAAATTATATTCTATAAAGTATCTCCTCCAGCCTGTAGTAGTTTCAATAAAGGGTTATGAAGCCATATTGCTGCGCGATCAATAACCACAGAAACGAAGGAGAAGTCCGAATCGAAGGCTTTAATCTACAAGATGTTTCCCCAGCAGCTCGAGTACAGAAAAAACGATGGCTGCTGGGAAACACGGGTTCTTATACCCCGCCTCATTGGGCGGAGCTACCTTTGTCTTGACCAATGAGAAAGCAACACTTGGGCCAATGAGCAGCGAGCCTTCTCCACCAATAGCAGCTCACACTCCCAGGTACTGTAGTACCTCTAGTCATACTACCACACATGCTTTATTTGACGTTTATGGATTTACTGGCTGGAAACCACTAATTGAAGTAAAAAAAAGGCACATTCCAAAGTCTTGACACCAGAGTCAAAGATGGCTGCACGTTTGCATCACTGTTCTTTCTAAATTCCAAAGTCATTGAAATGGAGGCAAATCTGTCTGCAAAGCCTTACCAGGAACACTGGCCTCAAAGGAGCATGAATGGGGGCCACCTCCTGAATAGTCACCTGAATAGTCAACTGGGTGGAGACAAGCCATTAGATCTAATCCCTCGGACAATGGGATTCTGGTTGTGAAAGTCTTGCAAGTGGAATCCACCATGCCGCAACCAAATCTGGAGTAACGAAGAAGTTGGACAGAGAAGGACATGCGACAAGCCAGCTGACACTTTGTGCGTTTAAGTGCCGAATTGGCAAGCTTATCCTTTTCAAAAAACCCTGAAGGAGTATGGGAAAAGGGAACTATTTGACTCCTCCTCACCTCACCTTATCAAGGGTTACATCCAAAATATTAATCTATCTTTCCCTTTCAATTTGACTGTATATTTCTGGAATTTTGTGTTTTTATTTCAAATTCCCGGCATTTGTACCTCTGACCTCTCCTGTTTTAAGGATATTACATTGGGCTTAGAATCGAATGCCCTTACCAGTTCCATGCACCTCCGAGAGGCTTCTTGCTCCCGCTCAACAAGCTCATCCATCTCCACTTTCATCTCCTCCACCCGCTGCTGGAAGCGTTTTGCAGTTTCCGTCTCCCTGGCCTCAGTCTCAGCAGCCTGTTCCAAATCCTCGCCCATCTTCATCACATTATCTCGCAAACGTAGAACCAATGTCTGCAAAACAGTAACAACTGAGAGTAAAACCTTTAGTTAAAATATGATGCACTCCCTCTCTTTGGAATGTGTGTGTGTGGGGGGGGGGGGGGGGGGGGGATACGTGTTTGAGTAAATACAGGTATATATATAATTTTTATTTGTTCATGGGACATGGGCGTCGATGGCTACGCCAGCATATTTTTCCCATATCTAATTGCCCTCGAGAAGGCAGTGGGGAGCTCCCTTCTTGAACCGCTGCAGTCCGTGTGGTGTAGGTACACCCACCGCGCTATTCAGAAGGGAATTCCAGGATGCTGACCCAGAGATAATGAAGGAACGACCGATATATTTCCGAGTCAGGATGGTGAGTGGCCTGCAGGGGAACTTCTAGCAGGTGACATTCCCGTGTATCTGCAAGCCCTTTTCCTTTTATTAATAATAATAATAATAATGTGTATTGTCACAAGTAGGCTCACATTAACACTGCAATGGAGTTACTGTGAAAATCCCCTAGTCGCCACACTCCAGTGCCTGTTCGGGTACACCGAGGGAGAATTCAGAATGTCCAATTCACCTAACAAGCACGTCTTTCAGGACTTGTGGGAGGAAAGAGGGGCACCCGGAGGAAACCCACGCAGACACGGGGAGAACGTGCAGACCCCGCACAGACAGTGACCAAGCTGGGAATCGAACCTGTGTATATATCTGTGTATATGTGTTTGCGAATTGATTCACTTCAAATACATTTTGTTCAGCTTTGTGAAGAAGATTCCAATAGCCACATTCAAGAATAATTTAAGCCCAAAGCACAAACAAAGGACAAGTAAGGAACCACTCCCTAAAGTACTGAAGAATATAATGTAACAGCCCGCCTCAGAAGACTATATGATGCTGCACATCCTCTTGTGAAATCTAGCAAGTAAAAATTAGAAGGATCAACTTTGCAAGAAGTTCAACAGACTGATATGCTACAAGGAGGCTGTTATATTCAGAGATTCAGAGACATTTACAGTGCAGAAGGAGGCCATTCGGCCCATTGTGTCCACGCTAGTCAACAATGATCTGACGACACTAATCCCATTTACCAGCTCATAGCCCTGGAGGTTATGGCAACGCAAGGGAATATCTAAATACTTTTTAAATGTTACGAGACTTTCTGACTCAATCACCCTTTCAGGTGGTGAATTCCAGACTCCCATCACCCTCTGAGTGAAAAGGTTTCTCCTCAACTCCCCTCTTAGCCTTCTACCTCTCACCTTAACTAATGCACTCTGGATATCGACCCCTCTACTAATGTAAAAGTGCCTTCCTATTCATCCTATCTATGCACCACATAATCTTGTTCACCTCTATCAGGTCTCCTCTCAACCTTTCATATTCCAAGGAAATAAACGCCAGCCTATCTAACCCTTGCTCAAAGCTCAGACCGTCCCCTCCCTCCCTCCCAGCCCAGGCTGCATCCTGGTAAATTTCCTCTCCACCATCTCCAGTGCAATCATATCCTTCCTATAATTCGGTGACCAGAACTGCACGCAGTACTCCAGTTGTTGCCTAACCAGCGTTTTATGCAGTTCCGGCATGCCCTCCCTGCTCTTGTCTTGTATACCTCGACTAATAAAGGCAAGTATCGCATATGTCTTCTTAACCACCTTATCTACCTGCCCTGCCACCTTCAGAGATCTGAGGATATACATTCCAAGCTCCCACTGATCTTCAGGATCCCAATATTCATAGTGTAACCCTTCACCTTTATGGCTCTCCCCAGGTGCATTATGCCACACTTTTGTGAGTTGACTTCCATTTGCCGTTGCTCTGTTCACCTGATCAGTCCATTGATATCCTCCTGCAGTTTGCAGCTATCTCACTATTTACCACCCTGCCAACTTTCATGTCATCTGCAAATTTGCAAATCATTAATGTACACCACAAATAGCAAGGGCCCAGCACTAAGCCCTGTAGAACCCCACTGGAACAGACCTCCAGTCATAGAAACATCCCTCCACCATCAACCCTCTGCTTCCTGTCTCTCAGCCAGTTTTAGATCTAATGAGCCATTTTGCCTTGGATCCCATGGACCATCTGCCTGAAGGACTTTATCAAAAGCCTTGCTAAAGTCCACACAGACCACATCAAATGAGTTACCCTCATCAACACTCCTGGTTCCCTCCTCAAAAAATGTAATTAAATTTGTTAACCTTCGATTAACAAATCAATGCTTACTGTAGCTGATTAATCTGTGTCTACCCAAGTGCAGATACATTCTGTCCCTCTGAATTCTTTCTGGTAATGTTCCCACCACCGAGGTTAGACTGACCAATAAATTCCTCATCTATCTCTATTTCTCTTTTTCAATAATAGGACAATGTTGGCAGTCCTCCAGTTCTCTGACACCTCATCTGTGGCCAGAGAGGGTTTGAAATAGCAGGCAGTATAATTCCTGTTGAGAAATGAGACTGAAGAATGTATTGACAATGTCGGGGTTGCATTAGATCTTTAAATAGAGGACAAACATTTATCCCCCAATAACCTTTGACCTGTTCCTAAAAACTGTAATGACTTTCTCCTTAATTTAGTGAAATTATTGAATGGGCTTAGAATACAATGGACAGCTGTGCAATGCCACATCAGGCCCAGCTGTTTGGTAGTGTGTGGCCTGTTATCTATATAATGTGCTATTTTTCACTGAGGAACACATGTGGTGTTTGATCATTTTGAAAATGACCACCTCCAAAAATGCTTTGTTGTCGGAACCAAAAGCAGGTCCCAACCCCAGTGGTATCAGCTGGTTGTGGAGCTTGCCGGCTGAGGTTATTCATGAAGGTTCTGCCTCCTCAACCATGTCCCTCGCCTGACGTGTGGCGATCCTCAGGTTAAATCACCACCAGTCAGCTCTCCCCCCTCAAATGGGGAAAGCAGCCTATGGTCATCTGGGACTATGGTCACTTTACCTTTTTACTCATACAATTGTACCAAGACATGCTTAATCATTGTAGTCCGGGTATTTGCAGTAAAGGTCAACGTGCTAAGTGCCTTCCTGATCGCTTGCACTAACTGCATGCTACCTTTATCCTTGCACAAGTCACTCTGAAAATCATTAAAAAGTTTTATGCTTTTAAAAAAATATTCTGCTTTTCTACTCTTCCAACCAAAGTAGATAACCTCACATTCCCCAACATTGTACTCCATCTTCCAATTTGTTGCCCCCTCACCTAACCGTGTCAGACAGCATCTGTGACAATTCAGCACTGCTGCAGCTTTACACTAAAGTATCAGCCATGTGGTCCAAAGGGGGACTTGAATCCGCAACCTCCTAACTCACTGGTGAAAGCTCCCCAGGGGTTCAGGCTGACCACCTGATAGGGTATTTGGATATGCCATTGGACAACTGGATGCACTTGAATGCACAAGCTGGGGTGTCACAACACTATGTGATGAACTAACTTTGTGCACTAGCTCAACGTCAACTCAAAGCATGGCAGATGTGCAAAATGTCCAGACTCTGTGTTAGGTGCTACGTTATCTGTCTCAATGAGAAGGGTGTGGAAATAGTAGCATATGACAATCAGAGAACTACCCCCTACACTTGACTTCGTATTTAAGTGAACGATGAGGCAGTGGAAACATAGTAAGTGATGATTTTTAAAATCTACATTGTGTACATGGGCAGCACAGTAGCACAATAGGTAACACTGTTGCTTCACAGCTGCAGCGTCCCAGGTTCAATTCCCGGCTTGGGTTGCTGTCTGTGCGGAGTCTGCACGTTCTCCCTGAGTCTACGTGGATTTCCTCCGGGTGCTCCGATTTCCTCCGGCAAGTCCCGAAAGACGTGCTGTTCGGTGAATTGGACATTCTGAACTCTCCCTCCGAACAGGAGCCGGAATGTGGCGACTAGGGGCTTTTCACAGTAACCTCACTGCAGTGTAAATGTAAGCCTACTTCTGACACTAATAAAGATGATTATTATTATTATTACTGGGGGAAGAGTCATTTCCCTGTCCCCCCACAGTGGTTGAACCAAAAACACGGGAATAAAATTATAAGTCTTTTCAAGTCAAAGAAAATATTTTGCCTTTGTCTTTGTGTGCGAGACATGTTAGGACGGTGATGTTGTGAATTAATAGCTCGCTATGAGTATTGGAAACAGTTCAACAAATGATTCCACCCATCAGGAGACCTTGAATATATGTGAGCTGCACAGCTCCTCCAGGCAGAATACCTTTGAAACAGCTCACGTCACGCTGATAAAGACTTGATTTAAACCCGTTGCCATCAAGTCATTTTTCAATATTGTTTCCATGGTTCCCATAAAATCCATAGGGCACAGAATGATGGTCTCTGAACTGAGTTGGCATTGAGATACGTGGTTCATAAAGTTCCGAATTCCCTGTAATAAATTACAACTATCCATCTCATTTATTTAAAGATCAGTCACCGGTCTTTGTTCAAACGATCAAAGAGGTTAATTTCCTATATCTAATAATGGTGTTGCTACTTTGAAGTGAAAGAAATAATGTGATCTATTGCATAGATGTTGTTTATAACATAGCCATGGCCACTGTGACAATGGAGTTTAATACATTCGTTCATTGTCTGTCCTTTGCCTATTAATATTAATAATAATCTTTATTATTATTGTCACAAGTAGGCTGACATTAATACTGCAATGAAGTTACTATGAAAAGCCCCTAGTCGCCACAGTCCAGTGCCTACACGGAAGGAGAATTCAGAATGTCCAATTCCCCCAAAAAGCACATCTTTGAGGGCTTGTGGGAAGAAAGCGGAGCATCCGGAGGAAACCCAAGCAGACACGGGGAGAACATGCAGACTCCGTACAGGCAGTGACCCAAGCGGGAATTGAACATCTTTCTAAAGTTTAATTTCAAAAGTTTAATTTAAAGGAATAAATCATGGCAGGACAGCTCCAAGGCGTGGTCTGCTCCTCTTGCTCCATGTGGCAGGCTGGGGACAGTTCCAGTCCCCAGGGTCAGTATGTGTGCAGGAAGTGTCTCCAGTTACAGCTCCTGGAAGCTCGAGTTGCAGAGATGGAGAGGTGGCTGGAGATACTGTGGAGCATCCGCAAGTCAGAGAGCATCGTGGATAGCACGTATAGAGAGGTGGTCACACAGCAGGCTCAGACTCCGCAGGCAGGAAGGGAATGGGTGACCACCAGACAGAGCAAGAGAGCGAGGCAGGTAGTGCAGGAATCTCCTGTGGCCTTTCCCCTGCAGAACAGATATACCACTTTTTGATAGTGTTGAGGGGAATGGCCCCTCAGGGGAAAACAGCAACAGCCAAACTCATGGCACCATGGTTGGTTCTGTTGCAGAGGGGAGGGGTAATAAGTGTGACAGTGCAATAGTTATAGGGGATTCAATTGTAAGGGGAATAGACAGGCCGCAAACGAGACTCCAGGATGGTATGTTGCCTCGCTGGTGCGAGGGTCAAGGATGTCTCGGAGCAGGTACAGGACATTATGGAGGCGGAAATCAGGAATAGTAAGGCAAAAAAGTCACTGATCGGAGTAGTCTATAGGCCACCAAAAAATCACATTATGGAGGAGCAGGCAACAAACAAAGAAATAACTGATACATGTAGAAATGGGACAGAAATTATCATGGGGGATTTTAATCTACATGTCGGTTGGTTTAACCAGGTCAGTCAGGGCAGCCTTGAGGAGGAGTTTATAGAATGTATCCGCGATAGTTTCCTAGAACAGGATGTAATGGAACCTACAAGGGAACAAGCGGTGCTAGATCTTTTCCTGTGTAATGAGACAGGATTGATTAATGATCTCATAGTTAGGGATCCTCTCGGAAGGAGCAATCACAATATGGTGGAATTTAAAATACAGATGGAGGGTGAGAAGGTAAAATCGAACACTCGTGTTTTGTGCTTAAACAAAAGGGATTACAATGGGATGAGAGAAGAGCTAACTAAGGTAGACTGGGAGCAAAGATTGTACGGTGGAACAGTTGAGGAACAGTGGAGAACCTTCCAAGTGATTTTTCACAGTGCTCAGCAAAGGTTTATACCAGCAAAAAGGAAAAACGGTAGAAAGAGGGAAAATAGACCGTGGATATCTAAGGAAATAAGGGAGAGTATCAAATTGAAGGAAAAAGCATACAAAGTGGCAAAGATTAGTGGGAGACTAGAGGACTGGGAAATCTTTAGAGGGCAACAGAAAGCTACTAGAAAAGCTAAAAAGAAGAGTAAGATAGCTTATGAGAGTAAACTTGCTCAGAATATAAAAACAGATAGTAAAAGTTTCTACAAATATATAAAACAAAAAAGAGTGGTTAAGGTAAATATTGGTCCTTTAGAGGATGAGAAGGGAGATTTAATAATGGGAGATGAGGAAATGGCTGAGGAATTCAACAGGTTTTTTGGGTCGGTCTTCACAGTGGAAGACACAAATAACATGCCAGTGACTGATGGAAATGAGGCTATAACAGGTGAGGACCTTGAGAGGATTGTTATCACTAAGGAGGTAGTGATGGGCAAGCTAATGGGGCTAAAGGTAGACAAGTCTCCTGGCCCTGTTGGTATGCATCCCAGAGTGCTAAAAGAGATGGCTAGGGAAATTGCAAATGCACTAGTGATAATTTACCAAAATTCATGAGACTCTGGGGTGGTCCTGACAGATTGGAAATTGGCAAACGTGACTCCACTGTTTAAAAAAGGAGGTAGGCAGAAAGCGGGGAATTATAGGCCAGTTAGCTTAACTTCGTTAGTAGGGAAGATGCTGGAATCTATCATCAAGGAAGAAATAGCGAGGCATCTGGATAGAAATTGTCCCATTGGGCAGACGCAGCATGGGTTCCTGAAGGGCAGGTCGTGCCAAACTAATTGAGTGGAATTTTCTGAGGGCATTACCAGTGCAGTAGATAACGGGGAGCCAATGGATGTGGTATATCTGGATTTCCAGAAAGCCTTTGACAAGGTGCCACACAAAAGGTTGCTGCATAAGATAAAGATGCATGGCATTAAGGGTAAAGTAGTAGCATGGATAGAGGATTGGTTAACTAATAGAAAGCAAAGAGTGGGGATTAATGGGTGTTTCTCTGGTTGGCAATCAGTAGCTAGTGGTGTCTCTCAGGGATCCGTGTTGGGCCCACAATTGTTCACAAGTTACATAGATGATTTGGAGTTGCGGACTAAGTGTAATGTGTCCACGTTTGCAGACGACACGAAGGTGAGTGATAAAGCAAAAAGTGCAGAGGATATCGGAAGTCTGAAGAGGGATTTAGATAGGTTAAGTGAATGGACTAGGGTCTGGCAGATGGAATACAATGTTGACAAATGAGAGATTATCCATTTTGGTAGGAATAACAGTAAAAGGGATTATTATTTAAATGATAAAATATTAAAACATGCTGCTGTGCAGAGAGACCTGGGTGTGCTAGTGCATGAGTCGCAAAAAGTTGGTTTACAGGTGCAACAGATGATTAAGAAGGCAAATGGAGTTTTGTCCTTCATTGCTAGAGGGGTGGAGTTTAGGACTAGGGAGGTTATGCTGCAATTGTATAAGGTGTTAGTGAGGCCACACCTGGAGTATTGTGTTCAATTTTGGTCTCCTTACCTGAGAAAGGATGTACTGGCGCTGGAGGGTGTGCAGAGGAGATTCACTAGGTTAATCCCAGAGCTGAAGATTACGGGGAACGGTTGAGTAGACTGGGACTGCACACGTTGGAATTTAGAAGGATGCGGGGGGGATCTTATAGAAACATCTAAAATTATGAAGGGAATAGTTAGGATAGATGCGGGCAGGTTGTTTCCATTGGCGGGTGAAAGCAGAACTAACCTGGGACACTGGCATTGTGAAGCAACAGTGTTAAGTATTGCTGTACAATGTACCTGGAAACACTTGTCACCAATAGAAATGTCAGTTTTGGCACTCAAGAGATTAACCGCAGGGGACTGTAACCTCTGCCAAATTCAGGTACTTTTGGAGATAAAGAGCTAATTTCACTGATTGCAGAATATGAGGTCTTATGTTCTGGTAGAAATAACCATTGATCAATGATGATCCCATATGCATGTGCGTCCCTCCAGATGCTCTCCCCAGTTGCCATGTCTGGGTTTAGACAGAGTATAGTCTGGCTATTCAAACATGGCAGCACGGTGGCGCAGTGGTTAGCACTGCTGCCGCACAGCGCCAGGGTCCTGGGTTCAATTCCAGCCTTGGGAGACTGTGTGGAGTTTTCACTTTCTCCCCGTGCCTGCGTGAATTTCCTCCGGATGCTCCGGTTTCCTCCCACAATCCAAAGATGTGCAGGTTAGGTGGATTGGCCATGCTAAATTATCCCTTAGTGTCCAACGGTTAGGTGGAGTTACTCGGTTACGGGGATAGGTCGGGGGATTGGGCCCCGGTAGGTTGGTCTTTCCAAGGGTAGGTGCAGACTAGACGGGCTGAATGGCCTCCTTCTGCACTGTAGAGATTCTATGATTCTATGAAGAGCATCAGATCTAAGCCACATTCTTACTCAACGAGCACTCACACCTTTTTCTGGGCGAGTCAGTGGAGCAGCACTGATTTTGAACTCCCCAGACCAGCAGCATTCAGGTGAACACTAAAGCCCGATCATCAGCCATATGGAGGCCGACTAACCCAGTACCAGCCAAATTCCGGCTTCAGATTCTGGGCACTGTATGGGCCATGTCATTACCCCCATTAAGCGTCGGCAGAGCTTAGTTTAGCCATTTCAGGTAAGGGAGCGTGGCTCCCTCCCAGCAACCTTGAGAATTTGTAAAAGTTGGCCACAGCATTTGGCTACAGATGTAGAGGGGGATCCTCGCAGTTGTGTCCAGGCAGCTGGAGTGGGCTTCCAAACTTGTCCCACAATCAGCCACTAGGAGGCAGTCGAGTCTGAGACACTGCGTGGAGGCCCACAGGGAATTTTCCAGTCGGCCTCTGTTATGGCTCTTCCGTCTCCAATTCTGCCTCCAGGAGAATGGTCTGGAGGCTGGTTGGTGCCGACGCCATGAACCCACCTCTGTACTTACCACCTAAAATTCTGTCCTGGTGTAAATGGCACAGGAAATTCACATTGCCAGGCCTAACCTCACTCTCTCACGAAGCACAACTTTCAGCTGGTTGAGAAATTTTGAAAAAAACATCTACTGAGAGTTATTAAAGTACATAATTTTTCTTATGTTATCTATCGAGATCTGGGGGGGGGGTGGGCTCCTTAAAAATAAAGGGTCTCCCATTAAAGATGGAGGTGAGAGGCAATTTCTTCTCTCAGAGCGTGATTAGTCTTTGCAATTCTGTTCAACAGAGAGCAGTGGAGGCTGAGCCACTGAATAAATTCCTAAGTTTGACAATGAATCATCGAGGCTTAAGACGTCAGCTCCCTTCTCTCTCCACATACGCCGTCAGACCTGCTGAGATTGTCCAGCATTTTCTGTCTTTGTTTCAGATTCCAGCATCTGCAGTAATTTGCTTTATCTTCGTGAATACGTTCAAGGCTGAGTTAGACGGATTGTTTTTTTTATAAATGTTTTTTATTGAGTTTTCATATTTTATATCGAACAAATTACAAATTATTAGAGAGAGAAAAAGAAAAAAAAAGAAAAAAAAAGAAAAGAAAAAATACGCAAAAATTAACATGTATATTTACAGGTAAGCATCTTCATAATAACAACTGTGGCCGCCCTCTTTAGCCGGCATCGGATTGTTGACCGACTAGGGGTTTGTGGGACAGGCAGGGGAGTGGAGTTGGAGCCACAATCAGAACAGCCTTGATCTTATCGAATTCTTGTTCCCGTTCACCTCAAGTGCCATATCAAGCTGCCTCTTGAATATATTCAATGTTTAGCCTCAACTACTTCCTGTGATAATGAATTGCACAGACTCACCACTCTTTGGGTGAAGAAATCTTTCCGCATCTCTGCCCTAAATGGTCTACACCGAATCCTCAGACTGTGACCGCTGGTTCTGGACACATCCACCATTGGGAACATCTTCCCTGCATCTACCTTGTCTAGTCCTGATCAAAATTTATAAGTCTCTGTGAGATCCCCCCTCATTCTTCTGAACTCCAGCGAGAACAATCCTAACCTAGTCAATCTCTCCTCATATGACAGTCCCGCCATCCCTGGAATCAGTCTGGTAAACCTTCGCTGTACTCCCTCGAGAGCAAGAACACCCTTCCTCAGAAAAGGAGACCAAAACTGTATGCAATATTCTAGGTGTGGCCTCACCAAGGCCCTGTATAATTGCAACAACACATCCCTGCTCCTTTCTCGAAACCTCTCGCAATGAAGGCCAACATATCATTTGCCTTCTTTACCACCTGATGCACCTGTATACTTACCTTCAACAACTGGTGCACAAGGACACCACCTAGCCTGCACATCTTTGGACTGTGGGAGGAAACCGGAGCACCCGGAGGAAACCCACGCACACACGGGGAGAACATGCAGACTCCGCACAGTGACCCAAGCCGGAATCGAACCTGGGACCCTGGAGCTGTGAAGCAATTGTGCTAACCACTATGCTACTGTACTGCCCTATCCAGCTCAATAAACTTCCCCCAGTCCCTTGCGCTTTAATCTTGCACGATAATCTCTTCTGCGGGACTTTGTCAAACACTTTCTCCACATTTATTTAATGATAGATTAAAAAAACGCAATTAATCAACTCTTTTCCTGACATTGAAAGGCCAGAAATGGTTTAAATTAAGAGGCTGGACTTCCAGAAGCAGGTATGAGCCTCTTTCAATGGATGCTGCTGGAGTGATACGTGTATATAGTTATATAAAGGGTTAATAACTACATCATAGTGTAATACAACCACTAGATGGCAGCACTAGATTCATGTATAAATATGTGAACTCAAAAGATCTTCGGTATCTTCGAACCAGGAGTGACTAGGCGGCAGAGTGTTAGAGAGATAGATAATAGCATAGTTAGCACGTGTAGTAAAATATAGTTAATAGTTTATTCTGAATTACTTGATCACTAGTTATAGTTCTGTAAGAGTGAACAAACTCAACATTAATCAATTCCTTATTCATGAAATCTAGTTTGCTTTGAATTGAAGATTGGTGGTTTCTTTAGCATCGCACCATCAGACCATCCTGGATAGATAAAGCAAAGAGTAACAACATATTACCCAAAGAGTAATATAACAGCTCAGTATTTGAAGCATTTTATGTTCCAATTTACGTTTTCAATGTCCACAGTATTTTGCTGTTGCATGCGCGAGCTTGATCCATTCCATGTGGGGTAAACTGAGAGGGAACTTGATCCGGGTACTGACAATGTTCAAGTGAATGGATGGCATGGGCACTAGCAAGTTTTGACAGCGAAGGTCGAAATAAGAAGTGCATAATGAGCAGGGGCTGCGGGATGACCCCAGCGTGTTTCAGCCGTGAGTAACCGCAGTGACCGGTACATCCAGAAGGGGGAGCTGTTGGGGGATGACAGTCACACCTCGGTTAAACAGCAAGGAAACGCCTGGAAATACATCACTGCTGCCACTACTGTGTGTATTAATCTTTTCCAAAGGCAACATAGTGGCAGAAAGACAAGGTCCAATTAAAAACATATAATTATCGGGAAATTGTGAGAAAACGAAAGACCATTTGTTGGGGGCCAAACAGAAGAATGGTGGGGGGGGGGGGTGAATACTGCAATTCGGCAAGATTAATAGTGCAGCTTGATGATGCAGATAAATAGCCTCTCACTGCATTAGCCCACCAGGTAAACTCCGTTTCAGATGAAAGTCTGAGATGGATAAAAGGATTTGAAGGATTTAACATCGCTTAGGGCTCAGATAATAATGGAATCAGATTAACGCGGGGACGTTTTTGATCAGCGAAGAAGCACATATTTTATGCTCCTTTCGACTATTCAATTTGGGAAATTACAGCACTGCATAAACTGGGGAAGCAGTTTGGAATGAACAGAGAGCCAGTTTTTGAAAGAGTCAAATTGCATACAAAGAATCAGAAAGAATCATTGGACAAATGATTGAGGCGACAACATTTCAGGGCAATGGGCAAAGAGCTAGGAAATTAACTGAACAGCCAGCACAGGATCAATGGAGTGAATGGTCTCCATGCTGTAACATTCCATGATGCGTGGCCCGACAAGAGGGATGTAGAGAATAATTTTATTACAGCTTGATACTGTTCGACAGGACACAGTAGCTACTTTATTTGGCAAAGGGATTCATTGTCATGCCCCAGTGGGGTAACAAGACAAGAGATTGTTTGAAAGATTATAATTAGAGCCTGAATTAAATCCTGATAAGCTAATAACTCAAGCAAGACAGAAGCTATCAAGAAATGAGGAGCAGTAATCAGGCAACAGCCAGCAGCAGGCGGAGACAGCAAGCAACCGGAGATAGGGGACGTCACAGCATACTGGGGAAAGAAATTGCAATCATATTATATACTCAGGGGCAGGAACTCAAGTATCATAAATTGCAGCGTATAAGTCAATGCCAAAGCTTTTACAAATCCTTGCAAAAACTGGGCTGACTCATACACCAAGCATAAAATGTAAACTGGCGGAGATGGTATGGTTCATCGTAGTTTTTAAATGTAAAAAAAATAAATATCGATTAAAATCATCTGCTCTGTGTGGACGTGTCTTAAACTCCCGCACACCTTACTGGCAATATTGTCTGCTTGATCCCATGGGCTGACTTATAAGATGAGTGTAACCTTGAACATGGGCTGGTACTCCGATTGGGAGACTATGGGCGGGGTTCTCAGTTTCTGAGACTAAGTGCCGGCCCGAACGGAGAATCCGCGCGGGTTTCACGGCAGGAAAATCGACGCGGACTCCTCACCGATTCCGGTACCAGTGAGGGGCTAACACTGGTGCCGCGTGAAACTCCCGGGACCTGGGCAGCACGTGCGCAGGGCTAACGACCTGCACCGGTCACGGCGTAAAACATGCCAGCGGCTATGCTCAAACCCTAACCCCACAGCCCACACCTTGGCCACGCCCCACCAGTCTCCCCAGCCCGAGCAGAAGCCCACCCAGCCAGCGGCACGGATCGCGGCCGAGTGTGACAGCGCTGGACACGGTCTGCAGCCAGCACGCCGGGTTCCCGACTGTTGGGACCACACGTGGCCCGCGTCCTTGAGATCTCGGCCCATTGGGGGTGGAGCATCGTGGGTGGGTCGGCCCATGACACACCAACGGCATTGAAACAGCACGCGGCACGCAACACAATGATGCCAGTTTGGAGGGGGTGGAGCATGGCGGACCGGCGCCGGTCCTGATTCCGGCATCGGAATCCATTCTCCACCCGATCGCTGATCATGATTTCGGCGCCGGGCTACAGCGAATCCAGCCCCATGTTCTCCCACCGGAACAGAATCACTTCTGGAATGTGCTGGCGCTGAGATAATTTCCCGGAAGCAATTCCTTCTCCCTTGCCATGCACATGTATGCATGGCAGGGAGCGCAAGGGATTCCGTGACAAATCCCGTTATCAGGCCGCCATTTTGAGCGGACAGCCTGTGCCGAGGTCCACCAGCTGACCCCCCCCCCCACAATGCAAATCCTGCCCCCCTACCCTCTCACCCTGCTGACAAGTAGGGGCATCCTCCGCCCCCACCACAGGAATTGTTGGGTCACACCCCCACAGCACACATGCATGAGAGTGACCTGACTCCCCACCCCCCTCCATGACCCCCACCAAACCCACATCAGACCCCCCCACAGAACCCACCCATCAGAGACCCCCAACAGACCCCCTCATCAGTGGCCCCCCCTCAGAGACCCCCCAACTGAAGCTAACCTAAATGTTTATGAACATCTAGCTGTAATTGACAGCCCCTGATCACATCAAAAGCTGTTAAGTGCTTTCTGCTGAGAAAAGGAGGAAGTGAAAGCACTTAACTTTGATGTTAGGTTCAAAGCAGTGTTCTTGAGATGCATTCAACTGTGAGGCAGCAGGTGTAAGGCATAGGTCAGCAAAAAAGCAGTGATATTTCCCTGTTACTTCCAGGCATGGGTGACTGATGGGGAGGGGGTCTCTGATTTGTAGGGTCTTTGACGGGTGGGCCTTTATTGCAGGGAGTCTCTGATATGGGGGGTCTTTGATATGGTGGATGGTAGGGGTCTGATAGGGGGCTCTGATGGAGGATTGGGGGTGGGGTGGCAAGGATTTAGTAATAATAATCTTTATTATTGTCGCACGTAGGCTTATATTAACACTGCAATGGCCTAGTTAACTGGAGATGCCCCACCCTTAATTGCTGAGTAGCAGTTATTTGGCAATCACCTGAAGCCTGATTAGAGGCAAAGGTGTAAATTGCATTCTTCTGTTTGAAGCTTAACTAGTGTGATTCATCTCAGCTTAGCTGGGTTCTATATAAGAGAGATGCATAAAGCGCACACTCGGTGAGCTTTGCGTACATGAAGTAGAGACAGCCTGAGTGAGAGAGCCCGAGTAAGAACTGAAACTTGGTAATTTGGTGCAGAGTGGGAGGAGGTGCTTTCCCCCTTTTGTTTTGTTTTCTTTCTTCTGGCTTTTCAGGAGCGGAGCCGAGCGGTTGGACCGATGGCATCTTGGGTAGGTAAGCGGGTAAACGGTAAATCTGAGGTTAAGACAGGGGGGAAACTGCAGAGTGGCATGACAGGAAGGTTGTGATTTGATTGGCCAAGAGGAGATCTGCTAATTTTTTTTTTCCCATAAATTTAGAGTACCCAATTCATTTTTTCCAATTAAGGGGCAATTTAGCGTGGCCAACCCACTTACCCTGCACATCTTTGGGTTGTGGGGGCGAAACCCACGCAAACACGGGGAGAATATGCAAACTCCACACGGACAGTGACCCAGAGCCAATATCGAACCTGGGACCTCGGCGACATGAGGCAGCAATGCTAACCACTGTGCTGCCCTGTGATCTGCTAAATTTAACCTATCTGGTAAGTAGTGGTGGCTGGTAAGTAGTTTTTCTTTTCTTTTCATTTTTCCATTTATTTTATTTTTTTGGCATTATAGTTGTATAAGTTAACCTAAGGGTTAAGGTATGGCAGGAGATCCCAGACCGTGTCATGCTTCTCGTGTACGATGTGGGAGCTCAAGGGGACATCCATTGACCCTGGCTCCTTCACGTGCAAGAAGTGTGTCCAGCTGCAGCTCCTGTTCGACCGCTTGACGGCTCTGGAGCTGCGGATGGACTCACTTTGGAGCATCCGCGATGCTGAGGAAGTCGTGGATAGCACGTTTAGCGAGTTGGTCACACCACAGATAAAGAGTACCGAGGGAGATAGGAAATGGGTGACCAACAGGCAGAGGAAGAGTGGGAAGGCAGTCAAGGGGTCCCCTGCGGTCATCTCCCTCCAAAACAGGAATACCGTTTTGGATACTGTTGGGGGAGATGGTTCACCAGAGATGGTCAACAGTAGCCAGGTCCATGGTACCGTGGTTAGCACTGCTGCGCAGGAGGGCAGGAAAAAGAGTGGTAGAGCTGTAGTGATAGGGGATTTGATTGTATGGGGAGTGGACAGGCATTTATGCGGATGCAAACGATACCCTAGGAAGGTATGTTTACTCCAGGAAGTATGTTGCCTCCTGGGTGCAAGGATGTTGGATGTCTCAGAGCGGCATGATAGGTTGTTGCAAAAGGTTAAATTTCATGGAATCCAGGGTGAGGTAGCCAATTGGATACAAAATTGGCTTGGCGACCGAAGCCAAAGGGTAGTTGTGGAGGGTTGTTTTTCAAACTGGAGGCCTGTGACCAGCGGTGTGCCTCAGGGATTGGTGCTGGGTGCAGTGTTATGTGCTATATATATATTAATGAATTTGATGAGAATGTAGGAGGCATGGTTAGTAAGTTTTCAGATGACACCAAGATTGGTGGCATAGTGGATAGTGAAGGAGGTTATATAAGATTGCAACAGGATCTTGACCAATTGGGCCAGTGGGCCGATGAATGGCAGAAGGAGTTTAATTTGGATAAATGGGAGGTGGTGCATTTTGGTAGATCAAATCAGGGCAGGACCTACTCAGTTAATGGTAGGGAGTTGGAGAGAGTTACAGAGATCTAGTGCTCCAGGTTCATGGCTCCTTGAAGGTGGGGTCGCAGGTGGACAGGGTGGTGAAGAAGGCGTTCAGCATGCTAAGTTTCATTGGTCAGAATATTGAATACAGGAGTTGGGACATCTTGTTGAAGTTGTACAAGACATTGGTAAGACCACACATGGAATACTGCATTCAGCTCTGGTCACCCTATTATAGGAAGGATATTGTTAAACTAGAAAAAGTGCAGAAGAGATTTATGAGGATTCTACAAGGACTTAATGGTCTGAGTTGAGAGGCCAGATACACTGGGATTTTTTTCCCTGGAGCGTAGAAGGCTTAGCGGTGACCTTATAGAGGTCTATAAAATAATGAGGGGCATAGATAAGGTCGATAGTCAACACCTTTTCCCAAAGGTAGAGGAGTCTAGAACTAGAGGACATTGGTTTAAGGTGAGAGGGGAGAGATACAAAAGAGACCAGAGGGGAAATGTTTTCATACAGAGGGTGGTGAGCATCTGGAATGGGCTGCCAGAGGCAGTGGTAGAGGCGGATACAATTTTGTCCTTTAGAAAAACATTTAGACAGTTACAAGAGCAGGGTGTGTATAGACGGATATGGGCCAAATGCAGCAATTGGGACTAGCTTAGTGATAGAAACTGGGTGGCATGGACAAGCTGGGCCGAAGGGCCTGTATCCATACTGTAAACATCTATGACTCTATGAAGTTACTGTGAAAAGCCCCTAGTCGCCATACTTAGGCGCGTGTTTGGGTACACAGAGGGAGAATTCAGAATGTCCAATTCACCTAACAAGCATGTCTTTCAGGACTGTGGGAGGAAACCGGGGCACCCGGAGGAAACCCACGCGGACGTGCAGGATGCGGACGCAGAACGTGCAGGCGCTGCACAGACAGCCATATTTGTATTATGGGGGGAGGGGGGTCCTCTGGTGGATTTTAGGGACATCTATATGAAATATCCTTAGCCTACCATAAGGTCCACCGCATCAGATCCAGGCTGGCAAATACGCAGCAATCCACACCCACGTGAATCCCGGCCTAGAGGGTTGGAGCATTACGGAGGTGTGGAGAATCCAGTGTCCAGCTTGTTACTAGGATGTTACTAGGATGCAAATGGATTCCTTTGCCAGTGCAGGGCGCGAACCTCGATGCCCAACACGAGATTCTCTGCCCCATCGGGAATTCCACGAGCAGCAACGGAGAATCCCCCCCCCCCCCGAATCTGCCCCCCCTCCATATATTTCTGCGCCAATAAAGCTAAGCTGCCTCCTAATGTGAATATTGCATGGGCATGTAATTATTAGCTGATAAGTGAGGAGTTGACTTATACTAGTTGAATATAGGCCTAAACGTGCAGTCAAAAATGGGTTACAGCCGATAAGGTTTGTAATGTCAATTACATTGTTACGGTTTGGAGAAACAGGTGAGAGACATTGGGCGGGATTCTCCAGTCGCCGACGCCGAAATCGCATTCGCCGATCGGCCGGAGAATCCCCGTTCATGACCAAATCGGGGCCGGCGCCGTTTCACGATGCTCTGCCCCCTCCAAAGTGGCATACTCAGAGAGTACGCCGCCTGCCGTATCGACGACCTCAGGACATTGCCCGAGGCCCACCCCCCGATGCTCCGTCCCCAACCGGCCAAGTTTCCGATGGCGACGGTAACATGTGGTGTCATCCATCAGGAACCCGGCACGGCGGCTGCAGACTCAGTCCAGCGCCGCCACAGTTGGCAGAGGGGCGATCCGCGGGCAGCAGGGACACTTTATCAGGGGCTGGGGGCACTGTTGGGTGGTGGTCCGGGGCATGTGAGCCAGCCAAACAGGGGGGCACTATTTTGTGGACCGGGTCAGCGCGCGGCTGACGCCTTGTTGCACGGCATAGCCGCTGCAGGCCGCCGCCGGGCGCAATCGCGGCTACGGACCCGACAATTCTCGGGGCCGTATTGGCACCTAGAGTTGGGAGTTCTACGCTGCCTCCCTGCTAGCCCCCAGCTAAACAGAGGATCGGTGGCCATTTTACGCCATTTTTTCAGTCGTAAAACACCACAGTTCTCCCGCCAGCCTCAAAATTAGAGAATCCAGCCCAAGTTGTCATATAAATAGAGGATTGTCCCGACTGACTGCCCCTGCACTGTGGCTACATTTTCAGATGAATGGTGGGAGCTCGGGGTGTCTGCGGGTACACTTCAGGCCTTCCACTACTGGTGGTGTAAGGACAATTTGGTTGAATGAGTTAAGTTTCCTTTTGACATATTATTTTAATTACAGTGCCCCACCAGGGGCTGTCACCCTCAGTTTAGTTTCTTGATTACCGGTTTTATTAAAACAGTATAAGTGGGGGATGGGCGGGACACTGGGTTGCGTGGGGGGAGAGACGGGTAAGGCTGACCAAGTCAATAAACTCTCAATAAAGAAAAGCTCGGGGTCTTGGTTTCTGGCTTCACCAATCAGCTTGCGGCCTATTAGTATCTCAAACACCAGGTCACCTTAAATGCTGCGATCTATGGTGGATCGCACCCAGGCGTTCGCTACTGTACCAGTGACAGACGTGAGAGCTTCACAGGTTCCCTGTCATAGGTGTCAAGTTTTCAGCGAACAACATAACCGGCCCCAAGAGAAGTCCCCGGTGGCATTTCTCGTACCAGCCGCCCCGAACAGGCGGCAGAATGTGGTGACTAGGGGCTTTTCACAATAACTTCATTGTGGTGACAATAAGCGATTATTATTATTATTAAATTGCTGTAGGGTGGATGTTTACACTCATTCAAACATCACCACCTGATAATTTTTACATCACATGTTACTAATTTACAGCTTTACCACATAACTCGTTGAAACAGCATTCCCCTCTCTCAGAAACCGTGTAACAGATGTTCCTGTGGCATGGTCACAAATCCAGGCTCTTTTTATGAAAACGGCGTTGATCATCTCCTCAATCGTGTTCTCCTGCTGAGATTTCTAATCTCTGAGAGTACTGGGAATTAGAATTCCTGATTATACCGCGAACATCTACGAGGACCTAAATCAAACGGGTCTGGATTTGCAAGAGGTACTTTGGCACATTCGAGAGATTCAAATGGCGTCCGGAAGGGTAGGAAGGGGATTCCAAAAGACAACAATGGTTACACCCAAATAAAAAAAGGTCTACCTCAAATCTCTTTAGCTGAGCCCTCTGGAACTCGAGCTTGTTTTCAAGATCACAGATGATAGCTTCCTGTCGGCTTACGATGCCACGCTCCACCATCGAGTGTTCCATATAGTCGATCCTCTTCTGAGCAATCTGCAGCTGTACATTTGAAAAGATTAATGACGCAGAGAGAGATGGACTTCAACATTGACCTACTGCACAGGTAATGGCAAAGAGGGTCAAATGAATCTTCATAGCTTTGCAAGAGATGTCATAGATCAGACATCTGCAATTCTCAACTTTCACCTTTTTCCTAATTCTGTTCGTTAATTCTCCAGTAGGGGGTGGAAAGGTGACGCCATTACCATGGCAATGCGTGCTTCAAATGGGCATTCTGATATAGTGTTATTCTGTATCGTGCGTTCTTTTTGTAATTCCAATGAAGAAATCTAAACATAAGCATACTTACAACTGCATTAATAATTGTAGATAGAAGGTGTAATAGACCTAAATTCAATTCAATTCAAGGGCAGCACGATAGCACAGTGGTTAGCACCGTGGCTTCACAGCACTGGGGTCCCAGGTTCGATTCCCTGCTGGGTCACTGTCTGAGCGGAGTCGCCATGTTCTCCCCGTGTCTGCGTGGGTTTCCTCCGGGTGCTCCGGTTTCCTCCCACATTCCAAAGACATGCTTGTTCGGTGGATCGACCATGATAAATGGCCCTTAGTGACCAAAAGAGGTTAGGAGGGGTTATTGGGTTACAGAGATCGGGTGGAAGTGGGGGCTTAAGTGGGTAGGTGCAGACTCGATGGGCCGAATGGCCTCCTTCTGCACTGTACGTTCTATGTTAGAAGCCTAATTGACTTCAGCCGTGGTGTACCATCCAAAAGACGCACTGTAGGGACTTACCAAGGCTCCTGAGGCAGCACCTTCCAAAACCACGACAGGGCTGAAGGTACCTTAGGGGCTGGTTTAGCACAGTGGGCTAAGACAGCTGGCTTGTAATGCAGAACAAGACCAGCAGCGCGGGTTCAATTCCCGTTCCAGCCTCCCCGAACAGGCGCCGGAATGTGGCGACTAGGGGCTTTTGACAGTAATTTCATTGAAGCCTACTTGTGACAATAAGTGATTATTATTATTACCTGGGAACCCCACCACCTGGAGGTTCCCCTCCCAAGTCACTCCCCATCGAGACTTGGAAATATATCACCGTTCCCTCGCTGTCACTGTCCTGGGATGGTGGATGCGCCTAACAGCATGGTGGATGTACCTACGCCACACGGACTGCCGCAAGAAAGCAGCTCACCGCCATTAGCAATTGGCAATAAATGCTGGCCTAGCCAGTGAAGCCCGCCGCCCTTGAATCAATTTTCAAAAAAAATAACAGGATCACAATCACAAATGGTTGTTCAATAGTAGTTTCTTAACTAGTCAATTACTGAGTTTGGCAGAATAGGAAATTTAGGGTATTTCACTGTTCCTCGTGAACTCTTTATTGACCTTGAGCAGAGAGTTGGGAGGCCACCATCAAATACTCTAACAAGCTACAACAGAGAGTGATGGGGCATGTCTTTATTTCTGTCCAGTGTGGTAAGGGATTGACCAATGGGGTAGCTTTTCCTCAATAGTGTCGCAAAGCAAGGGAGAGCGAGAATGTAACACAAAATTCATGTCCCAAGAAACTTTCAGAGAATCAGGACTCACAGAGGCAGCTCTAAAAACCTTGGCGGAAGCTATTTGTCAAGAGCTACAGTTGGAGAGTTTATCAATCGAGGAGGGTACTGGAAAGGAGAGTCGGAAGAATGGTTTATCAGCAAAAGTAAAGTACTCGGTGTTCGATGTCTAGCAAGGAATCCACAGAACTGCTGGTGGCTTGTCCAACCCAGGATCTTTATTAATACACACGTGGTGAGTTCACGATCAGATACAAAGCAAGGTATCATAGATTTCATAGAATTTACAGTGCAGAAGGAGGCCATTCGGCCCATCGAGTCTGCACCGACCCTTACAAAGAGCACCCTACTGAAACCCATCTATCTACCCCAGGGGTGGGCAAACTTTTCCGTGCAAGGGTCACATTCAGAAATTCACAATTTTAAAGGGCCGCATAGTATATTAAGTAAAATAATTAATACTTTGAATAGCCAAAATAAAAGGTCTTTAAAGAAAAAAAAGCACATTTATTTGAAAAACAAAGTAACTCAGTAAGTAACAGAACAATGTCAATGAGAATGATGCATCTGACTGCAGTCATTTACCAGTTTGTTGAAATCAGGTGTCAGGTTGCTTGTGCTGATCCTTAACACTGACAGAAGCACAGCCCAGCCAAGTCAACGATAAAAACGCGTGTAGTGGGGTGGATGAGTGGGGCTGCCTTATTGGTCGGTTTAGTTGGGTGTGCGACCAATA
Source organism: Scyliorhinus canicula (assembly GCF_902713615.1). Taxonomy (NCBI): domain Eukaryota; kingdom Metazoa; phylum Chordata; class Chondrichthyes; order Carcharhiniformes; family Scyliorhinidae; genus Scyliorhinus; species Scyliorhinus canicula. The sequence continues at coordinate 17,944,082 of NC_052146.1, forward strand.
GGAGTCCAGGTTACAAACAATAATAAGGCTTATTGTTTGTAACCTAGACTCCTATAGGTCGCACACCCAACTAAACCGACCAATGAGACAGCCCCACTCATCCACCCCACTACGCGCGTTTTTATGCGGCCCGCCAATGAGGTGCCCGGAATCATAACCGGCATTTTTGAAAAGCCGCCGGGGAAAAGCCGCTGAAGTAAATGCGCTTATTCAATAAGGCAGGGTCGGAAGTACAAAGGTTGGGGCTCAGGGTCCACGTATAACTTGGCGATGGCCCCCTTAATCTTGCCCAGGCACTCCTGAAAGTCTTTCCCAAGGCTTTGTAAAGTCCTTCGGTGTCCATCCGGAAGATCTGTTGGCAGTCCAGTCGGAGGCGGTGTAGCTGGCCAGGGCCCAGCAGATTCGGTCTGGGTTTCTGCACTATTATTAACGGCAGCCTAACAGACTGCTGCCCATAAGTACGGGGTGATCGCCGTGCGCACTATGGCTAGGGGGTTCCCCTGTATAGGTCGCTAATCTTGCCTCGGTGTCCAGCAACCCAACTGTTGAACTGCAGTCTTGGTCTGCTCCCTTATAACTGAAACTGCGGCCCCATGTCCAACTCTATCGCTAATTGGTGGCCAATTATCTTGACAGTAATCCTGATGGGGGCAACTCGTGGGGCAGCAAATAATTCAATTGCATACACTCCTCGTCATCAGGTTGTTCTAAGTGGAGGGTCTGGGCTCTGGGCTGGCATCTCCCTCAGTTAGGGCAGCAAATATGTTTGCTAACCTGTGGTTTCCTATCCCTCCAATTTCGCCAGCCACATCACCTGGTGTCCCACCTGGTTGTAGAGACCCATGGCCATCAGGCCTGGTCCTGATGGTGTTTGGGCCAGGGCAGGGGTCTGGGACTCCCAGCCCTGTGCTCCGGAATGGGGGGGGGGGGGGGGGGGGGGGGGGGCATCCCACACTGTTTATCTCAATCCATGACATTCCCTGGAATCATAGAATCATAGAATTTACAGTGCAGAAGGAGACCATTCGGCCCATTGAGCCTGCACCGGCCCTTACAAAGAGCACCCTACAGAAGCCCAGGTATCTACCCTATCCCCATAACACACTAACCCACAGTAACATTTTTTGGACACTAAGGGCAATTTATCATGGCCAATCCACCCAACCTGCACATCTTTGGACTGTGGGAGTAAACCGGAGCACCCGGAGGAAACCCACGCAGACACGGGGAGAACGTGCAGACACCGCACAGACAGTGACCCAGCAGAGAATCAAACCTGGGACCCTGGAGCTGTGAAGCAACGGTGCTAACCACTATGCTACCATGGAGTTTCTCGACTCCCTTCTCTGCACCCTTCTGCGAGGATCTGATCTAAACTTCCTTTTTCAGGTCCAGCAATGGTTGGGCCAGCAATTTCCTTTGGGTTGCCATATTATTTACCCCGCATACAAGGTGGTCTATCTTGGGCAGAGATGGCCCATAACCGCAAAATTCTGTCAATTTGTGCCACAAGCACGGTAGCAGACTTTCTTGGGGTCCTTTCGACCTCATTAAATCAATACCTCTGTACTTTATTCGATAAGTGACGGCTTAGGGCCTCCGCCCCTCAGCAGGGAAGCTCGTACTCCAAGAAGCTCACGGGGAGATTAATCGGGTTGTCCCTATGGGTCCCCTGGGGGTTATAACAGAGAGGAAGGTAAACATAATCATGGGTACCACTGAGGGACTAGTTGGCCACGTGTTGATCTACCTGGACTCCAGACAGATGGCGTGTCCTATTGGAGGGTTCGGCTCAGTTCTGAGGTGAAACATCGGTGCGTGAGCCGGAAGTGGATGATCAAGAGAATGTTCAGTAATAGGGAACAAAAATTACAACGAAGATTTTAGAACTGGATTCTCTCAGAAGTAGAGGCTTGAAGCAAATGATGAGCAAGGATGTGGCTTGGTTGTTAATGAACATTCAACAATAATTATTTTTGTCTTCTTCAAATGGATCAAAACTTTCAGCATCAAATATCCAAACTTTTGCAGAGAAAGTGAATTTATAAGGGCGGCAGGGTGGCACAGCGGTTAGCACTGCTGCCCCACAGCTCCAGGGTCCCGGGTTCAATTCCGGCCCGGGGTGACTGTCTGTGTGAAGTTTGCACTTTCTCCCCGTGTCTGCATGGGTTTCTTCCAGTTTCCTCCCATAGTCCAGAGATGAGCAGGTTGGGTGGATCGGCCATGATAAATTGCCCCTTGGTGACCAAAGGTTAGGTGAGGTTACTGGGGATAGGGTGGAGGTGTGGGCTTAAGCACAGTGCTCTTTCAAGGGCCGTTGTAGACTGGATGATTCTCTGATTCTATGTGAGCACATTTAGAGTCAAGAGTTTTTACAGCACAGAAAGAGACCATTCAGCCGGTCATGGCCGTGCCAGCCATCACACATCTACCTACTCTAATACCATTTTCCAGCACTTGGTCCGAGGCCCTTGCATGCGATGGCATTTTAAGTGCCCATCTAAATACTTCTTAAATGTCATGAGGGATCCTGCCTCTACCACACTTTGGACAGCGAGTTCCAGACTCCAACCACCCTCTGGGTGAAACCATTTTTCCTCACATCCCCTCTAAACCTCCTGCCCTTCACCTCAAATCTATGCCCTCTGGTTATTGACCCCTCTGCTCAGGGGGAAGCGTTCCTTCCTATCCACTTTACCTCTGCCCCTCATGATTTTATACACCTCAATATCTTTGAGGATTGGAGTTTTTTTAAATAAAGCAGTTTATTGTTGACGTGGCCTACTTTATGTAATTCCTTTGCCCTTTTCAGGCTCCAGCAACGTGTCACATAATGACTCAGTAAAAAAGGTGGCAGATGTGTCCCAATTTTACTGGTTAAAAAAAAAACCTCAACACTATTGCCGTCTTAAACGGTGTTACTGGTTGTGCCCTTAATAATGCATTAATATTTGATCTTCAGGAGACATTAACTCGCTGCTCGAATATCAAAATATTGTGCAGCTCATTATAAGATCTATCCATTATCGTAGCATAAAGGTTACACGCAATTGTTCAAAGGCAAACTAAGACAGTAGCTCTGGTCAATTTGCACAATGTAGGCACAGCAGCTATCTTTCCACTTCAGCTCAAAAAGAAAGGCTGGGATCTGATCTCAGAATTTGATTCATTCACCTAAAGCCAACCTTAAGGTCTCCTACCTTTTCCTCAAAACTTTGCTTTTCCTTTGTAGCTTCTTCCAACTGACGTTGTAACTCCTGTATCTGGGCAATGTCATTGGACGACTGGTGGTGAAGAGCAAAAGGAATTAGAACTAAAGAAAAATTAACATCAGCCATAAAACAATGTCACTTTAAGAATCTGCAAGGCTTCTCCTGAAGAAGATTGCGATCAGTGGAAACTCTTTCAGTGGATGAAGCTTCTTGCATGCAGCAAGACCTGGACAATAATCAGGCTTGGGCTGATAAGTGGCAAGTAACATTTGCACCACACAAGTGCCTGGCAATGACCATTGCCAACAAGGAAGAACCTATCCATCTCCCCCTGACATTCAATGTTATTACCATCACTGAATCCCCCGCTATCAACATGCCGGGGGTTATTAGTGACCAGAAACTGAACTGGACCGGCCACATAAGCACTATGGCTGCAGGGGCTGGTTTAGCACAGAGGGCTAAACAGCTGGCTTGTAATGCAGAACAAGGCAGCAGCGCGGGTTCAATTCCCGTACCGGCCTCCCCGAACAGGCGCCAGAATGTGGTGACTAGGGGCTTTTCACAGTCACTTCATTGAAGCCTAGTTGTGACAATAAGTGATTATTATTATTACAAGAGCAAGTCAAAAGCTGGGAATTCTGTGACACGTAACTCACCTCCTGACTCCCCGAAGCCTGTCCACCAGCTGCAACACGGAGGTCAGGATGGTTGCACTCAGGAAACTAAACACCACCAGGACAAACAGCCCATTTGACGGGCACTCTGTCCACCACCCTGTCCACCACCTTCAAATCGGAAATTGCAAACCACCTTTGTACAGTTTTGGTCTCCTTATTTAAGGATTCGCTCAACTCATACTTGGAATGGGAAGATGATTAGCACTGTGGCCTCACGACGCCGAGGACCCGGGTTCGATCCCGGCCCGGGTCATTGTCCGGGTGGAGTTTGCACATTCTCCCCATGTCTGTGTGGGTCTCACCCCCACAACTCAAAAAGATGTGCAGGGTAGGTGAACTGGTCACACTAAATTACCCCTTAATTGGAAAAAAAAAGAATTGGGTACTCTAATTTTTTTTTAATGGAAAGGTTGGACAAATTGGGCCTAAATCTCTTGGAGTTTAGAAGAATGAGAGGTGATCATACTGAAACACATAAGAGCCTGATGAGAATCGACAGAGCGAATGCTGAAAGAATGCTCGCCCTTCTGGGAGAGACCTGAATGAGGGGACATGGTTTAAAAATAAAGGGTCTCCCATTTAAGATGAGAAAATTGTTTTCTCTCATTGGGTTGTGCGTCTTTGGAACTCTCTTCCACAGAGAATGGGGGAGAAAAAAATCTTTGAATATATTTAAGGCAAAGGTCAATCGATTCTTGACTAACAAGGGAGTCAAAGGTTATCGGGTTGAGGCCATAACCAGGTCAGCCATGATCTTATTGAACAATGGAGCAGGCTCGAGAGGCCGAATGGCCTAATACTCTGCATTGTGTTCCTGTTTCATGGCAAAGTGTTCACAGTAGTAATTCCATATTTTCAGGTTGTGCCTCAGACAGAGAATTGTGAAAACGGTTAACTGAGCTGAAGCTGAGGCTATCAATTCAAAGAAAATGGGCTGGATTCTTCGTTTCAACGGCTAAGTGCCGGCTCGATGGGAGAATCCGCGGGAGGTTTACGTGGAAACAAATCGGCGAGAACCCCTCGCCAATTCCGGTACCGGTGAGGGGCTAGCACCAGCGGCAACCGAAAACCCCGCCCCCTGCACGGAAAACGGCTGGAGAATAGCCGGTTCCCCACAGCCCACCCCCTGGCCACCCCCCAACAGTCCCCCTAGCCCTCGCAGAAGCGCCCCCAGCCAGTGAAATGGATCCTGGTCGAGTGTAGCGGCGCTGGGCCCAGTCCGCAGCCGCCGCGCCAGGTTCACGATTTGTGTGAGCACACGTGTCCTGCGCCGTCGGGAACTTGGCCCATTGGGAGCGGACCATCGCAAGCGGGCCGGCCAGTGACACGGCAACGCCGTTGCAACGACGCGCGATGCGCAGCGCGAAGGTGCCATTTCCAAGGGGCTGGAGCGTGGCTGACCAGCGTTAAACCGGCGCCAACCCCGTTTCGGTGCCGGACCCCATTTTCCGCCCGATCGCTGAACAAGATTTCGGCGTCGGGCAACGGAGAATCCCTCCCAATATCTTTAAGACAGGACAACATTCTAGAGTATACATAATTAACGTGAGCCAAAGATCTAAAGGAAGTACTGTTCACCACTTTCAATGTAATAATAATCTTTATTGTCACAAGTAAGGGCCTGCCAGCAAGAATAGACAAAGTCGTCTGCCTACCTGAGCAATAAGGTCCTTGTGTTTTTTCATAAGTCCATTCAGATCCTCCTGGTCTTCCTCAAGACGCTTCAACAGATCGGCCTTTTCATGCTCCAGTTCGTTCAGCTGCTCATCGGCCTACCAGCAAAGAGGTAAAATCTCACTGAAGGACAAACCATTTCAACTTTAAAATCTTTCTTCCTGTCTAGTTGCCTCAGTATTTGCAGCTTAACCAGATGCCTTATGCTCCGCGTCCAGGTTCTTTCCTCAAATCCATCAATTTCGCCCGCTTTCCTCTCTGACATTTTGGCTACACTGCTTGATGGGGCAGCACGGTGGCACAGTGGTTAGCACACCCCTCACAGCGTCAGGGACCAGGGTTCAATTCCAGCCTTGGGTCACTCTCTGTGTGGCGCTTGTACGTTCTCCGCATGCCTGCATAGCTTTCCTCCGGGTGCTTTGGTTTCCTCCCACAGTCCAAAGATGTGTAAGTTAGCTGGATTGTGCTTGATAAGTTGCCCCTTGATGTCCAGGGATGTACAGGTTAGCTTACGGAGGCGGGGTGAGGGGGAGGGGGGGGGGGGGGTGGACCTGAGTAGAGAGCTCTTGCGGAGGGATAGTGCAGACTCAATGGGCCAAATGGCCTCCTTCTGCACTGTCGGGATTCTATGTTCAGTCTGTAAAATGGGCAAATAATGATTCCTCTCTCTCTCTGTCTGATCTAAAAACAGGTGAGCTTCTGCAGGCTGGCACTAACCCTTCAGAATTTCCAATAATGGGTGGAATCTCACGCTCTTACCAATCTTGGTGGTGAGCTTAGAGGTGAGAAGGGCATATACGTGGGCAGATAGTGCCATACCCGAACCATTCCCCCTTCACACCACTGTACAAATTACATTCTGCGCAAGAAGGCCCACAGTTGGACTTCCTGCCCCGCCACCAGTTGAAGCCTTTAAGTGGCCAAGCGAGGGTCTCATGGTCTCATGGTCTCATCTTGCTGCTGCAGGATTAACTTAGCCACAGGTGGGCCTGCCACCCACAAACTGTAAATCCACCTCTGACGCTGGGACAGTCTAAAGTGGAAGTAAAAGGAAAGCAAGCACGGTCAGAAGCTTGGTCAGTGGGGGGTGGTTAGGGAGGGTCAGAGATTGAGGGGGCTGGACGTCAGGGTGGGAAGGTCAAAGGTCAGGTGCGGGAGGTAGAGGGGGGGAGGTTGGAGGTCGTGGTCATAAGGTCAAGGGTCGGGGAGGTCAGGAGGGTAAAGAGGTGGGGGTCGTGTATGTGGATCATGTCGAATCCATGGACAGGGTGGGGTTATGGTCGGGTCCACGAATTGGGGGGGGGGGTTGAGTGGAAATTCTTGGTGGGGTGAAGGGGGGAGGTCAGAAGGGTGAGGAACACCATGCTTGGGCAGGGGTAGGGCCACGTATTCAGGGGTGTGGGAGAGTCACTTGGAGGATCAGTGATGGGGGGGGGGTACAGTCCCTTGGGATGGCAAGGGTGTGGGAGGGGGGCTGACTGGAGCCTCGTATGGTGGCAGGAGTGTGTGTGGGTGTGGGAGGGGGTTGAGTCCTTTGGGGTAGTAGGTTTGGGATTTACAACAATCACCCAGAAGTCCTTCTGCACTGTGAATTCTATGAAGTTAGAAGATGATTTAATTCTTTAACTTTTTCTGAGTCACTATTGTTATAACCGTGGTGGAACCATCTGAAATTAGTAACTTAAATCCCATTCTCGATTGGTTCCTAGCCCAACGCAATTGCCCAGCAGGCGTTAGTGCTTCTGAGCAATTGCCATATTAACTCTTACCTGCAAAATTCCAAGAGGGATTCTCCAGCACATCTTTGGGGCAACCCCAAATGCAACCCTGGGGAACTCGGAAGTTATGGTCCAATAATGTAGCCATTACCTCTAATGGCACAATGTGAGGCCCAAATAGGGCAAGATTTCAAAGCAAAATTACATCAACATGCAGCTAATTTTCAAAATTCATAATCCACTGCACGCGTGGCAGCACGGTGGCTGAGTGGTTAGCACTGCTGCCTCACAGCACCAGGGTCCCGGGTTCCATTCCGGCCTTGGGTGACTGTGTGGAGTTTGCATGTTCTCCCCGTGTTTGCGTGGATTTCCTTCGGGTGTTCTGGTTTCCCCCCCACATCCCATAGATGTATAGATCAGGTGGATTGGCCATGCTAAATTGGCCCTCAGTGTCCAAAAGGTGGGATGACTGGGATAAGGTGGGAGAGTGGGCCTAGGTAGGGTGCTCTTTCAGAGGTTCGGTGCAGACTCGATGGGCCGAACGGCCTCCTTCTGCACTGTAAATTTTGTGGTGATATGCATCACCGTACATACACAAAGGGTTAATGTAAATACACTGCAACTAAGTAAACACTAGAGGGAGCACCGGTGATGTCATGATATGCAAACATGCAGCTAATGAACGCTTAGAATAGGACACAACCAATGAGCAGTCAAGACACCCAGAGGTGGCATTACCACAAGGGGGCATTACACAACCCATATAAAAGGACGGGGCACACATGCTCTGTCTCTTTCCACAAGCGACACTTAGAGAGTAGGACAGGGGCAGATCAGGAAGCATCACACCCACCACGTGGCTTAGAGCAGACTGGTTAGTTAGACTGAGTTACTACAGCAAGATTAGCAGGAGAGTCAAACTCATAGAGAACTGTGCTGATGGTTCAATAAATCACATTGAACATACTTCAAAGTCTGGAGTATCTTTTGGTCAAAGCTGCATCGAGTTGCAGCCTGTGTTATCCCAGAGTACATAACACAACACATTCTATGATTCTATGATAAGGCGAGGAGCCAGAAAAATGGGTTTAGAGAGGAAACTGAGCTATAATTTATCTCCAGAAAAAAAAACAGGAGTTCAGTTGCGAAAATGTGCTGCTTCCCAGAATTTAGGACCAATGCTGCCAGGGATGTCTGCACTATTAACATAATGCAGCAGCTCCGATTGCCCAGGGCAACATGCGGCCTGTCATTTTAGCTGTCCGTACAGATTCGTCTGATGCTGCAACCATTTTCGGTACGAGAGAACAAAGGCTTTTGCAAACCTGCACCGCTGACAAATTGCAATAATGGTTCCAGCACCGGGGGAAAGGTCAAGGAGCCTGATCCGAACTGGGGAGGAAGTCCACCAACGACATTAAACATTCAAACATTTAATGTGCAGGGGGAGGGGGCCGGGGGTGGGGGGGGGGGGGGGGTGGGGGGGGAGGAATTCTGGAACTTTCTCTGAGCTGATTTGAAAGGAGGGCGGTAGGCAGAATGATGCCAAAGGAGACATTATTGGAAATTATTCGGCAGAAGGAATGCCAAGTTGAACTGAAGGTGGGGGGGGGGGGGGGGGGGGGCGGGAGGGGGTAAAGAGATGGGATAAACACCGGGAAAATTGTCACCCAGAGGGAAGGAAACAGGTCAAATAGCCCCCAGATTGTGAGTATAAGCTGGGAGTGCAGACGCAAGGACCAGAATGATCCCTCTCGGCGCTGCATCATTCTTTCGCTATCAGAGACGAGGCAAGCTGAGTGGGAGCACCAAAAAATGGAGTTTGCGGAGGACACGATATATATATTTTTTTTAAATGGTAAAAAGGATAACTCCTTTTTGATGTTAGATGAGAAGTTAGAGGGATAGATCGAGGTGCCTGCATTTGATGTGCCTGCTTTCATATTGGACGGAGCGCAGACAAGCTGAGGCGACACAACATCACACAGACGCAAAATAGAAGCAACAAAGAAAAACAAAGCAAAATGGATCCGAGCCGAATGTTTCAGATAGTCTTATCTTTTTTTCTCTCTCAGGAATGGAAATCCTCTGACGTCCTTAAGTATAGGCAGGGATAAGGATCAAAAAGACAGGAAGTGATTGTCAAGTCACACTGAAGAGGCTTTCAATCCACCATCGCCAAAGTTAATGAGGCTGGTTTAACCCACAGAGGGAATTCAGCTCTGCCTTTGATTTTTTTTTTCCATTTCTCACAGTGCACAGAATGGCAATTTCTGTTGTAAGATAAGGTTATTTGAGCACTAACTCTATAATGCTACAACACCGGGCATTCTACCCAGCTAATAAATGCAAGTATGCCAATCACACAATGGAAGCCTTAGGTATTACAGCTTATAATTCACTCGTGATGATTATTTTGTGGGAAACTTCATGGCGTGATTCTTTAATGTTCGTGAAGCCGCATGCAATGGAAGGTTTGAGGTGAAGTCAGCAGCAGCTGGGCAGAGGGGGGGGGGGGGGGGGGGGAGTCATCTGTCGGAGGGTCTGCAGAAAGTGGACGTTGGACTGGAGGCAGAGTTAAGCAACAAACGTCCTTACCGTGTTCTTGTTTCTCTGGGTATTTTCCAACTGGACATGAAGGTTCTCCAACTCCATCATGGTGGATTTGGAAACCTTCTCCATCTCCGCACATTGAGCCTTGCTCTCTTCCAACTGTTGAGGGAAAGGCAGAGGAACAGTTTTTCCGAGTAACAAAGGGAAACATCTGCATGCATAAGGAGAACAGAGCCTGTAACCTTTTCGGCCCGTAGGCCATTTACAATGAATTCTACCTCGCACATTTAATACCCTGAAGGAAATCTCCAGGTAAATGCTCCCTGTTATTTAAAGGTCACCAGAGTGTAACTCCAGCAGATTGCCTCATTTGGAACTCTCCACCATTCAACCTTAGCCCTCTCCGCGCATGGATTCGTTCCCAAAAAAGTACCAATGCGGAAACTATCATCTCCCATTGGCTATTTGAAGATTTCACTCAATACTCTGACCTCAAAACACATTCTCAACCAGAATTTTGATTCCTGATGTGGTACAAAATTAGGTTATTGTATATGGTTAACATGGGTTTGCGTGCCCAAGGGGTGATGTAAGAGAACACATGATCCACACCCAGGGATCAGTCTAGTGTAGTGTTTTTCAAACTTTTTTTCTGGGGACTCATTTTTACCAGTTGGCCGACCTTCGCGATCCACGCCAGCCGACCTTTGCAACCCACGCCGGACGACCTTTACGACCCACGCCGGACGACCTGCGTGACCCACCATTTTCTTTTACCTTGTTTTTTGCTGACAAAAATGGAGGAAATGGTTTTGGGTCCCTTTGGCCCCCTGAACCTGAAAGCAAAAGGCTGCGACCATATAAAAAAATGCGGCCACACTGCGCTTGCGTGTCCGATCATCGATGTGCATCAATGATCGCGCACACATGCAAAGTGCGGCCGAATTTTCTTTACCTGTTCCTGGCCATTTTGAAGGCCGCTCGCAGCCGGCATTATTAAAAACCGGCTACTGCGGCTGTTGCGCGTGGATTGGTGCGATCGGGAGCACCGCGGCGGACGACTCCACACCCTCCTGACACCCGCCCGCGATCCACCCATGGGTAGTACCCCCGGGTTTGACAATGCCTGATCTAGTGTTGGACAGAGCCATGTGCGCAAGCAAGCACCGGGGCAGTGCCTGGCTTGAGTCCTCAATTCTATATATGTACATTGAGTTTGTGTAGTTAATAAATATATGTAGTTAACCTACTTAAGACTACAGAGATTTCATTAAGGCCTGCCGAAAAACATCTGACACCCTTCAACACCTTGTTGAAGAATTTGTTCACCTCAGACTCAAATGCTTTGTTGAGAGTTTGTTTCACATATCAACGTCTATCCTGTGGGGAAAATGTCTTTTCTATCCACCAGACTTGCTTGAGGTCAATTAATCTTAAACCCATGGCCTTGATTTCTGAACTCACGTCCAAACTTAAGTAGCCAACCCATCGCTACGAGGTCGGAAAGCCAGGAAAGTAAAGCTGTTCTTCTCTGCAACAGATGTTATTAAACCCAAACGCCGCCTGGTATTTATGTGGTAAAAGTAATTGCTATCTTGGTTGCCCCTATTTATGTTAGAACATTTTTTCCGAATTCTCACTAGCACCATGATACTTGGTTGCGCAGAAGGAATGGGATGGATTTTGACAATGAACCATCACTGTTAGCCGTCATTATGGCTGCATCACATGGTTGTATCACAGCTTGTTATGGAGCCTGCTCTGCCCAAGACCGCAGGAAACTACAAAGGTTGTGAATGTAACCCAGTCCATCAGACAAACCAGCCTCCCATCCATTGACTCAATAATTCCCGCTGCCTCGGAAAGGCAGCCAGCATAATTAAGGACCCCACGCACCCTGGACATACTCTCTTCCACCTTCTTCCGTCAGGAAAAAATACCAAAGGTTGAGGTCACATACCAACCAGAAGATGCCATCTCCCTGGCCGTACACTCACCCCTGGAGCATCTCGACCACAAAGACTCTGGGGCCTCACGGTAGCATGGTGGTTAGCATCAATGCTTCACAGCTCCAGGGTCCCAGGTTCGATTCCCGGCTGGGTCACTGTCTGTGCGGAGTCTGCACATCCTCCCCGTGTGTGCGTGGGTTTCCTCCGGGTGCTCCGGTTTCCTCCCACAGTCCAAAGATGTGCGGGTTAGGTGGATTGGCCATGCTAAATTGCCCGTAGTGTAAGGTTAATGGGGGGATTGTTGGGTTACGGGTATACGGGTTACGTGGGTTTAAGTAGGGTGATCATTGCTCGGCACAACATCGAGGGCCGAAGGGCCTGTTCTGTGCTGTACTGTTCTATGTTCTATGTTCTATCAGACTCCGATTCATTGACTACAGCTCCGCCTTCAACACCATAATCCCAGCCAAACTCATAACAAAGCTCCAAAACCGAGGACTTGACTTCTCTCTCTGCAACTGGATCCTCGACTTTCTGACCCATGAACCACAATCAGTAAGGATAAATAACAACACCTCCTTCACGGTAGTTCTCAATACCGGGGCCCTGCAAGGCTGCCTACTTAGCCCCCTACTATACTCTCTGCACACACATGACTGCATGGCAAAATTTTTCTCCAACTCCATCTACAGGTTTGCTGATGACATCACCAAGAAAGCAAAACTTCCTCAGGAAATTAAGGGAATTCTGCATGTCCACATTGACGCTTACCAATTTTTACAGATGCACCATAGAAAGCATCCTATCTGGCTGCATCTCAGCCTGGTATGGCAACTGCTCGGCCCAAGACCGTAAGAAACTACAGAGAGTCATGAACACAGCCCAGTCCATCACTACCTCCCATCCATTAACTCTGGGAAAGCGGGCAGTATAATCAAAGACCCCTCCCACCTGGCTTATTCACTCTTCCAACCTCTTCCATCGGGCAGGAGATACAAAAATCTGAGAACACGCTCAAATAGGTTTAAAAACAGCTTCCCCCCCCACTGTTACCAGACTCCTGAATGCCCTTCTTATCAACTGATCTGATTTCTTCACACATCTTCTCTACTGAGTAGTACTACACTCCGCATGCTCACTCGTTGCTTGTGTCTATGTATTTACATTGTGTATACATAACAATCTTTATTATTGTCACAAGTCGGCTTACTTGTGACACTTACTTGTTAACACTGCAATTAAGTTACTGTGAAAATCCCCTGGTCGATACACTCCGGTGTCTGTTCGAGTACACAAGAGGGAGAATTCAGAATGTAAGTACAAAGGGCACGATTCTCCGCAAATGCGGCGAGTCGTAAAGGCTGCCGTGAAACTGGCCGTGTTTCACGGCAGCCTCCGCGCCCCCTCCCAGGACCCGATTCTCCCCCCCGGGCGGGGCTAGCAGCGGGGCCCCGTGAAGCACGGCATCGCGGGCTTAGCGACCGTCGCTAAGTCCGCGCGGCAAGCGTCACGCCGGCTGACGCGCACGATGACGTCAGCCGCTCATGCGTGGGTTGGACGACTCCAACCCGTGCATGCGCGGATGACGTCATCACACAGACGCGTCAAACCCACGCATGCGCGGGCCATCATGCCCCTCAGCCGCCCCGCGGACTGATCCTGCGGGGCGGCGGAAGAACAAATAGTGCGCGGGTATCGGACCCGCTGCCCGTGATTGGTGCCCACCGATCGCAGACCATGCCACCCTTGGCATGGCCATGGTACGGCCGTGCCAATCGGTGCCATGGTTGTCCGGGACGGCACTTTGCGACCGTTTTCACGAACGGTGAGAGCAGGTGTGATCGCGTTCGTGAAAACGGCCGTAAAGGCCTGGGAACTCGGCCCATCGGCCTGGGGAGAATCGCTGTTCGCCGTAAAAAAACGGCGAGCACCGATTTGTGTCGTGGGGCGGCCGTGGGGGTGGGGGGGGGGGTAGAGAATAGCGGGAGGGCGTGAAAATTGTCGGGAAGGCCCTCCCGCTATTCTCCGACCCGTCGTGGGCAGCGGAGAATCGCGCCCAATGTTTTTTTTTTCACGTACGGAATGATCTGTCTGGACTGTAAGCAGAACAATACTTTTCACTGTACCGCGGCAATAAAACAAATCCAAATCTCCACCCCAGTCCACTCTCTCTACATTTGACGGGCGGGGTGTTGGCACAGTGGTACAGCTGCCAGGAACCCAGGTTCAATTGCGGTTTCGAGGTGACTGTCTGTGTGGAGTCTGCATGTCCTCCTGTGTCTGCGTGGATTTCCTCCAGGTGCTCCAGTTTCCTCCCACAGTCCAAATATGTGCAGGTTAGATGGATTGGCCATGCTAAATTGACCCTAAGTGTCCAGGGATATGCAGGTTAGGTTAAGGGGTATTTGGAATAGGGCGGGGAAGTGGGCTTGGGTGGAGTGCTCTTTCAGAGGGTCGGCGAAGACTCGATGGGCTGAATGATCAATGAGCACTGTAAACAGCTTTCTCCAAAGCAGCACTATTAGAAAGTAAAATCTAACTCAAGACAACAATTGTTTTACTTAACTAGTCAATATTTCACCATTAAGGGCAGCTTTCTTCCGGACTGTTAAAACAAAGCAGCTGGATTGTTTTTAAGATAAATAGATTTTACCAGTCAATGCTAACCTCCGATGTCGCTCAGTGAACAAAGTAAGCAATCTTTCTTTAAAAAGAACGAGTGAATATTAACTTGTCAAAGATGTTCCAAGAGCCTAACTATAACATCGCTCAGATTAATGGTAAGCAGCATGGGGCACGACTTCTTAAACAAAAGGAAGTTGTTAGGAGTGGCACAATTTGATGAATGCGAGCAGTTTTGCTTTTCACTCTCATCAACCACCAACAGTTTAAGGTGTCACTCTTTCATCAATGGAAAATAGTTTGGAACATCACTCTCCCATTAACAGGAAGCAGTTTCACATCACTCTCTAGTTAATGGGAGACAGTTTAACATCACTCCCCAGCGAGTGAGTTTAATGTTGCTCACTAGTTAATGAGAAGGAGTTTCGAACATCACTCTTTAATTAGTGGAAAGCGGACACCACCCTGTAACGGAAAATTTGGATATGGGCATATTGTCACGTACTGAGGTACAGTGAAAAGGAGTGTACTGCGTACAGTCCAGACAGATCGTTCCATACATGAAAAACATAGGACATACGATAAATACACAACGTAAATACATAGACACAGGCATCGTGTGAAACATACGGAGTGTAGTACTACTCAGTAAAGAAGATGTGTGGAGAGATCAGTTCAGTCCATAAGAGGGTCGTTTAGGAGTCTGGTGACAGAGGGGAAGAAGCTGTTGTGAATCTGTTATTGTGTGTTCTCAAACTTCTGTATCTCCTGCCCGATGGAAGAAGTTGGAAGAGTGAGTAAGCCGGGTGGGAGAGGTCTTTGATTATGCTGCCCACTTCCCCCAGGCAGCGGGAGGTGTAGACGGAGTCAATGGATGGGAGGAGGGTTTGTGTAATGGACTGGACGGTGTTCACGACTCTCTGTAGTTTCTTACGGTCTTGGGCCGAGCAGTTGCCATACCAGGCTGTGATGCAGCCAGATGGGGTGCTTTCTGTGGTGCATCTCTATGGTCAGAGTCAACGTGGATGAATTTCAAATTGTTTGGGATGTGCTTCTCAAACAAGCAGCATTGTAAACTCATGGTGACTGCCGAGATTGCTGATTGATATGAAGCCACATTTCTACCCCTGTGCAGAAGACATCTAGCGACTTCACAGAGGGAACAGCAAACCTGGAGTTCCTGGGACAAGAGGGGAGGAAAGATAAGGGTAATATTCAGATGGGAACTAGGAGATTGGAGTGCAGGGTGGAAAAATAATCCAGAAAACCCCAATCACTCTGGCAGTGTACAAGCTTGGGCCCAGAATACTCAGTGGAATAAGAATGGTGATCAGGACACTGCTCATGATACAGAAAAGCCTGAGAATTAAGAAATCTGCTTTCAAAAAATGACCAAAGCCTGTGGAGGAATGTTCACTTCCAGAATTGTGATCCATTTCTATTCCGTAACACAAAAAACAAATCAAATCTGTAGCAGTATGCCATTTAAACCTGCTGTTGATTTGTTAAATTGATACCAGGAGCACCACATGTGGAAAACGCACCTTCATCTTACAGAAAATGCCAAAACGTCGAGAATTCTCCCAGGACCATTCCCCTCGCAAAACCGTCACACCCAGCAAGAATGTAAACCCCCAAAAGGGGAATGCAATCGTCAAATCACAATTCTCCCGTCACCTCGAAAATGGTGTCAATGCGTTTAACTCCACACATACTTTAAACACCGTTTGCATCCCATTAGCAGGCCCGACCCAGTATTCTCCGGGCTGTCCGCGATGCTAGGCCTCCGATGGGCCGAGTTCCCGACGGCGCGGTTCACTTGTGCTTTTACAAATTGTGAAACCGATGCGGTGGCTGCTGAGGGGGAGAGAGGGGGGGGGGGGGGGGTACGGAAGGTGTCCAATATCGGCATAGTTTGCTGAGAGTTATGCCGTCGGCCTGGAGGGGCTTCTGCCAGGGCTGGGGGGGGGGGGAGTAGTGGGGCACGGCCAGGAGGTGGGGTGTGAGCCCGGGGTGGGCGGGCACGGAACACCATTGCCACAGCCGGCATGGCAGCCATGCAGCTACGCGCACCGCTAACAGCCCACTTCAAACCGGGCACCACAGATCCTATAGGTGTCTCCCCCCCCCCCCCCCCCCCCCCGAAATCCCCCGGGTACCCTCTGGCCCCAGCGAACCCATCAGCTGTATGGAGGCACTCCAGCACAACCTGTCCCATTTTTTTGGCTGGGATACGTGTGTGTGGGGGAGAATTGTTTATGTGCGGCTGCAGCTTGGCAGCCTCCCGAGTGTCGATCACGGACCCGGCGAATCCCGTCCCATACCCGGTGCGGTGCCGATTTGTCTGCAGTAAAACTCCATGGATTCTCCGTTGGCGTCAGCACTTAGTCTCAGAAACGGAGAATCCCGCCCTTTGTCTCAACCCTGCGATTAAATTGTTGCTCTTTAATCACTACCAGATGTCCATACACAATCCATCCAAATCCCTGGATTAAATACCTTGCTAATACCTTGCGTGTATTGAGTCAGTTTTAACTCCTTCAATAATTTTGCCCCACCTCAAGTGGATTGTTTCAACAGATCGTCAGTTGCTATGGCGACCAGAGGTGTGGGATAGGGTCTAGCATCTAACTGCGTCTTCTCTGTACTTTATCTACATCAGTCAACCTTTGACTGAAATCATTACTCTTGACTAATCGGATGGGACTTTTTGCTTTTTAAAATAGAAACTGTGAATGCTTTGAAGGCAAAGCAACATTCATAGTGAAAAGGCCAAGGATTACTGGAGGGCAAATCTCAAACGTTAAATCATGTGTTAACTTGGCACTGAGATGACTGCAGGCTGGAATATGATAAGATTATTCCCAGAATATCTCTCCAAGTCCTTTCTGAAGCGGCTGAACAAACAAAATTGCAGCTCTAACAGTACTGAAGTGACAAAATGACAAAATGGCTTTTGTTAAATGCAGTTTGGTTTCTATGGGCCTTGCATACTGAAGATTTAAATTCAGAAATGGCTGAAGTATGGGAACCACGTATGAGCCAATCCCAGTGATCAAGGGGCTAGGATAAGGGTACACAGTCGCAAGTTTAAATGACAGAGAGGGGGAGAAATCTTCTTTCCCGCCAAGGGTTATGAAGCAGTGGAAGGTGTGGTGATATGCATCACTGTAAATACACAAGGGGTTAATGTAGAGACACTAGGACTGAGTAAACACTAAAGGGAGCACCAGAGACATCATGACATGCAGACATACAGCTAATGAACACATAGAATAGGACACGACCAATGGGCAGTCAAGACACCCAGAGGTGACACTGCCACAAGGGGTCAACCCATATATAAGGACAGGGCACACATGCTCTTTCTCTTTCCACAGGTGACACCAAGAGAGAAGATCGGGGCAGATAGGAAGCATCACACCCACCACATGGCTTAGAGCAGTGTTCTTCAAGGTCGGGGGCGCAACCCACGGGTGGGTCACGGGCGGGCGTCGGGAGGGTCACGGAGCTGTTGTCTGCGGCGCTCCGGACCGCGCAAATCCCCGCGCAGCAGCCGGCTTTTCATAACACCGACTGCAAGCGGCCGCGAACATGTTTTTTAAAAATCGGCCGCATTGTGCATGCGCGCACAATGATCGGGCACGCATGCGCAGTGCGGCCGCTATTTTTTTTAACGGTTGCAGCTTTTTGTTTCACAAGTTCTGTAGTGGTTTTTATTCATTTATTTTAGAATTAGAATTAGAACAGTACAGCACAGAACAGGCCCTTCGGCCCTCGATGTTGTGCCGAGCAATGATCACCCTACTCAAGCCCACGTATCCACCCTATACCAGTAACCCAACAACCCCCATTAACCTTATTTTTTAGGACACTAAGGGCAATTTAGCCTGGCCAATCCACCTAACCCTTTAATCATTTAATTTTTATTTTTTTCATTTATTTTATTCATTTTTTTTTACAAGTTCGGGGGGGTTTTATTCATTTTTTTTCATTTATTTTATTCATTTTATTTTTTTTAACAAGTTCGGGGGGGGGGGTTTATTCATTTTTTTCATTTATTTTACTCACTTTATTTTTTTTTTACAAGTTCGGATGGGGTTTTATTTGATAAAATTTTACAGGAACAAAATGCCGAACTTTGGACAGATGGAGACTCCATACTTTCCGACACCAGAAGGCTTCACATTCATCCAACAGGTTCCATTGGAGGAGCGTGTACGAGGGCCAAAGGGGCCCAAAACCATTCCCTCCATTTTTATCAGCAGCAAACAAGGTAAGAGAAAATGGTGGACCGCGCAGGTCGGCCGGCATGGGTCGCGAAGGTCAGCCAGCGTGGGTCGCAAAGGTTGGACGGGTTGGGTCCCGAAGTTTGGCCGGTTGGTAAAAATGGGTCCCCGGAAAAAAAGTTTGAAGAACACTGGCTTAGAGCAGACTGGTTAGTTAGATTGAGTTACTATAGCAAGATTAGCAGGAGAGTCAAACTCAAGTAGAATTGTTAACTGTTCAATAAATGTTTTAAACCTATCTCCAAGTCTGAACCTTCCTTTGTCAGAGCATACATCAAGGAAGCAGCTTATGCTACATGAAGAGGCATAACATAACAGAAGAAATTAGCAGTTTTATTGATTGAGGGAGAGAACATTGGTTTTCAACGTGATTGAAGGAATGAGAAATAAAGGGACACCTTGACAAGAGGGTGGGTTCCTGAGCTTAGGACAACAGCTCGTACAGAGAATTATGTCCAGTTTTTGAGTTTTAGACATGGATTTTCACCGAATCGGGTTGACTTGGGAGACCTTTAGAAATGGCGGGTGGGTCTCAATTCCACGACCCCATTCCCCAATTGTACCATTTTCAGGAGAGCCTTTAAAGAGTCCAGGCTGATTCCTGGGGGGGGGGGGGGGGGTGTTGATGGTGGGTGTGGGGGTTAGAGGCCCTGGAGTCCTGGGGGGTGGAAGCTCCAGGGTAGAGGTTGCAAGGTCTGGGGTGGGGTAGGGGGGCAGAAGATCCAGGTCGGCTGGTGTCAGATCTCTGGGGGTGGGTGTGTGGCAGATCTTGGTGTGGGGGCCAGGGGCTCTAATCGGATCAGTGGTGAAAGTCAGGTCCGCAGGGGAGAGGGGGGGGTGCAGAGTGGGGCTTATGGAGTGGAGATTGGGTCGGACCGTGTTGGGGGGGGGGGGGTTGGGGGGGGACATTGGGTTGGGTCTGTGGTGTTGGGGGGGGGTGCAGCATGCAGAATACTATCAGGAATTGGTTAGTTGGAGGATGGTGGTGTCCCCTGTGGGGGGGGGGGAGGGGGGGGGGGGTCCTGGGGTGTGGGGAAGTCACGTGGGGCAGCCAATTTGTCTATATGATAGTTACCCAGAAGTTGGAAGAGATTTTAAATTTTCCAACTTTTTTAGACTAACAATAGTTGTACTGTGGCAGAACCCTTGGAAGTTAGCGATTTTCAGATGCTTCACGGCTCGGCGCAATTGCCCAGAGAGAGTTTGCACCGTGGGCAATTGGCGTGCTAATTCCTACCTATGACGTTCCAAGAGGGGTTCCCCAGCACACCTTTGGGCTACCCCCCAAATCTGATGCTATGGAGGTCACAGCCCTACATCCGAGATCTTATCTTGGACAGACTGTAAATGGAATTGGGAGAACAGGAGCACACTTATAACTCCAAGAAGACCATCAATTGAATGGGCTAACTACCCAATCGGCCAAACAATCTATAGGGAGAACCAAGGTTATCTGAAGATTCACATATTGCCCAGTACAGTTTGAGACAGAACATGGAGAACATGAATCATTCGCAACCTCCGAGAGAGATGAGAGGACAGTCAGGGATATTGAGGCAACCTCCACAACGCATCTCTGTAAGACAGGGATGAAAGGAGAGATTTCCGGGGGAGATATAGGACAATGTAAATAATGTATTTAATTAAATCAGAGACTTGGGGGCGGGGCAGATGCGGTGTTAATGTTAAGTATGTAAATAGACAGTCAACGTCACCAATTATGCGAGATCGCACGGGAACAGAGTATGCTGAGAATTAGTCTACGTGAAGCCTCATGCGAAGCCTTGAACTGAGTTTTGCCTCTAGCAGTCTCTAGCCATCCTACCCAAGGCCAACCTCATCTAAAGCCCACAAGGATGGTAACTGCCCCCTGTCAGTGTTTCTTGTTCAATTTCTAATGGCAGTTCTGAGTGGGATTGGAAGGAGTGTGTTCTGACTGACCTGCATCTGGAGTTTCTCCACCTCCTGCTTGCTGCCGGTTTGTGCAGAGTCCTGCATGGCACCCAGCATCAACTGAGCGTCTGCCAGAAGAGCGTTCTTCCGTCGTAAATCCCTGCGTAGCCGCTTCTCCACGTCAAAATCTCGATGACCTATCTGGATCAGGAGAGTTTTATTATTAGTAAAAAATATATTTTTTAAAAATGTAATGAAGCAACTGTTGTGATTCCCATAAATCACGGCAAAGATTGGAGACTGTTGTGGCGGACAGTGTCTTTATCTTCCCCCTCTCCATTGAAACGGAATTTCATCCTTGCCTTGTTGTTATACCACAAAAAGTCATCATTTTTCATTTAATTCCCGATTCTACCACGCATTTCAACGTGGCCTCTTCCAATCGCATTCCCATGCCAAGAGAATAGAATATGAATCAAAACTATCCACAATACAATAACTCAAGACCGATTCTGGTGGACTGGTATTAATTTTTACCCAATTAGAGCAACATTACCCGCAATCTCCATTTAAAATTAGTTATTGCAAATAGCCAGCACTCTTTTGGTCGCTGGTATTTCTGTAATTAAGTTGGGGATTGCTGTAGAATTTAAATGTCTATTAAAGCATCCTTCAAATTAATGTTTGCTTAGCTCCACTCCAACAGCAGCTTGTATCATGTATTTTATGGAAAATAATTTAAGATTAAAATAATGTCACTGTCAAACACTCTCAATGCTGTGCTGACTGAGTGAGGTCTATTTGATATTTGACAGTCCATTTGGCTGTCCTATGAAGAGAGACTGGGGAAACTGGGCCTGTATTCTCTACAGTTTCGAACGGTGAGAACAGACCTCCTTGAAATCTGTAGAATGCCTGAAGGAATGGTCGGGGTTGATGCAGATAAGGGGCAGGATTCACTGTTCCCCGACGTCGATTTCGTAATCTCCGATCAGGAGGAGAATCCCTTTTTCCGATGGAATCGGGGGCGGCACCTGTTTTTGTATGCTCCGTCCCTTCCAAAACGGCGTAATTGAGGAGCGCGCCGCATGCTTGTAGGACATCACCTGAAGGCCCTCCCCCGATGCTCTGCTCCCGATGGGATGAGTTTTCCCAACTGTGCAGTTGACGTATGGCCTCAGCAGTCGGGAACTCGGCGTGGCAGCAGCCGGGTCCAGCACCACCACAGTCGGTTGGGTGCCGTGCTGCTGGCCAGGGGGGCTTCGGCGAGGGCCGGGGGTCTCATGGAAGGGTTCCTGGGGGTGGTGAGGGAGTGTCCAGGGGGGCACTAGCTGGCAGGTCGGGTCTGCGCACGGCAGGTGCCGTGTTGTACAGCCTGCGCATGCGCGGCCACGGACCCGGCTATTCTCCGACCGTTTTTGGCATGAAGGCCGGGCATTTTATGTGGCGCGGCTGCTCGCCCCTCACCAGTCGGAGGATCGGTGCTGGGGCGGCACCGATTCTTTTGACGTAAAACGCCACGGGTCCTTCGGACATAGCCTGGAAATTGGCCAATCCAGGCAAGATGTTTCCCGAGTCTAAGGCCAATTTCAAAATGGGGAAGTGATCACTTTGGATCAAGTTCAGGAGAAATTCTTTTACTCATGCGGCTAGGGAAATTGGGGGAGTGAAGGATGGGGGTGGAAATGTAGTGCAGAAGGGGACAGAAGTAAACGGGATCTTTAGGGACTTTTACGAGCGATTGTACCGGTCAGAACCTCCGAGGGGGAGAGAGGGGATAGAGAGCTTCATGAACAGGCTATGTTTCCCAAGGGTTCAAGAGAGGCTGGTAGAGGGGCTGGGGGCGCCGATAGAGTTGGAGGAGCTAGTCAGGGGGATCGGGCAAATGCAGTCAGGTAAGGCCCCGGGGCCGGACAGGTTCCCGGCAGAATTTTACAAAAAATATGCGGACCTGGTGGGCCCCCTGCTGGTGCGAACTTTCAATGAGGCGTGGGAGGGGGGGGGCTTTGCCCCCGACGATGTCGCGGGCACTGATCTCTTTGATCCTAAAACGGGATAAGGACCCCTTGCAGTGTGGATCATATAGGCCTATCTCGCTCCTTAACGTAGACGCTAAGTTGCTGGCGAAGATCCTGGCTACCACGTTAGAGGATTGTGTGCCAGAGGTAATTCATGAAGATCAGACAGGATTTGTCAAGGGGCGGCAGCTCAACACGAATGTGCGGAGACTGCTCAATGTTATCATGATGCCGGCAGTGGAGGGGGAGGCGGAGATAGAAAGCTTTTGATAGAGTTGAGTGGGGGTACCTGTGGGAGGTGCTGGAGAGGTTTGGATTTGGGGAGGGATTCATCAAATGGGTGAGGCTGCTTTACGCGGCGCCGATGGCGAGTGTAGTCACAAATGGAGGGAGATCGGAGTATTTTAGGCTCTATCGTGGGACCAGGCAGGGGTGTCCCCTGTCCCCCCTGCTCTTTGCACTGGCGATTGAACCGCTGGCCATGGCATTGAGGGAGTCAGGAAAGTGGAGGGGTCTGGTGCGGGGTGGGGAGGAGCACCGGGTATCGCTGTATGCGGACGACCTGCTGTTATATGTGGCGGACCCAGAGGGGGGAATGCCGGGGGTGATGGAGCTGTTAGCGGAATTTGGGGGCTTCTCGGGCTATAAGCTGAACTTAGGCAAGAGCGAGGTATTTGTAGTGCACCCGGGAGATCAGGAGGAGGGAATTGGGAGGCTCCCCTTCAGGAGGGCAGTGAAGAGTTTCAGGTACCTGGGGGTACAGGTGGCCAGGAGTTGGGGGGCTCTTCATAAGCTGAACATCACCAGACTAGTGGAACAGATGGAGGAGGAATTTAAAAGGTGGGACATGGTGCCGCTATCGCTGGCGGGCAGAGTGCAGTCCGAAAAAAGGGCTACGGGGAGAATGCTGGTAGGTGGAGTTGAAATGCCCATCAGCCATGATTGAATGGCGGAGTGGACTCGAAGGGCCAAATGGCCTTACTTCCACTCCTATGTCTTATGGTCTTATGGTCTTATGGTTGTGAACCGTTGGGAAATCTCTACCCCAGAGGGCCGTGTAGAAGCATTGATTATAGAGATTGACAAGCCAAAGATACAAAGAGATATGGGGATAGTGTGGGAAGAAGGCATTCAAATGGATGATCAGCCATGATCACATTGAATGTCAGAGCAGGCTCGATGGGCTGAAAGTGTTCCGATGTTCAATGCTATCTTTATTGTGTGACCTGGTACTCAGATGCATAAACAACAGGAGCAGCTACATCGAGGGTTGCTGTCTCTGGCTGAACCTATTCCTGGAGTCTTCAATCATATGATTGCACATCACCAAGTTCTACCCAGTCAAACAGCCTTTTTCCCCATGGCCAATATTTGAATAATTAATAAACAGTAGTGTTCAAAGCATATGCAAAGACAGACTACTTTGCTTGATGTCTCTCCAATGTTTCTCACAGATTGCTTGCTGCAGTGTACAGGATATTAATCTTTAATTCTTGGAGGCTGCAGGACAATCCTGGAGGATTGACAACCCATTGGTCGATCAGAGGTTGGACTGGGATGCTGCAAGTGCGCAATGAGATATAACAATGGGTTCACCACACACAGCTTTCCTCAGACCCAAAGCAATAAACCGCTTCCTCTGTTGGCGGGTGGAAAGTATTGCACACCGCTCCACCATCGGTCAATGTGCCTTTGGCTGTCCGGACCCTATCCTCTGGAATTCTCTTCTTCATCTCTCCATCCCCCTGTGTTCCTTTAAGGGAATCACTAAGACCAATGACTTTAGCCAAGTTTTTGGTCACCTATGTTAACCCGTGTTATGCTCCTCATGCTCGATGTGGGAGTTCAGGGACGCGGCCGATGCCCCTGACTCCTTCATGCGCGGGAAGTGTGTCCAGCTGCAGCTCCTGTTCGACCGCATGACGGCTCTGGAGCTGCGGATGGACTCACTTTGGACCATCCGTGATGCTGAGGAGGTCGTGGATAGCACGTTCAGTGAGTTGGTCACACCGTAGATTAGGATTGGTGAGGGAGACAGGGAATGGGTGACCAAAAGGCAGAGAAAAAGCAGGAAGGCAGTGCAGGTGTCCCCTGCGGCCATCTCCCTCCAAAACAGGTATGCCGTTTTGGATACTGTTGGGGGAGATGACTCATCAGGGGAAGGCAGTAGTAGCCAGGCGCATTTGTTTTAATGCGAGCAGTGTAGCAGGTAAGGCAGATGAATTTAGGGCTTGGATTAGTACCTGTGAATATGATGTTATTGGTATTACTGAGACTTGGTTGACGGAAGAGCAAGATTGGCAACTAAATATCCCAGGGCAGAGATGCTTCAGGAGGGATAGAGAGGGAGGTAAAAGGGGTGGAGGAGTTGTATTACTGGTCAGACATATCACAGCTGTGATTAAGGAGGGCACGATGGAGGATTTGAGCACTGAGGCAATATGGGTCGAACTAAGAAATAGGAAGGGTGCAGTAACATTGTTGGGACTTTACTACAGGCCTCCCAAAAGCAAGCGTTAAGTAGAGGTACAAATATGTAGACAGATTATAGAAACATGTAGGAGCAATAGGGCGGTTGTGATGGGAGATTTTAACTTGCCCAACATTGAATGGGACTTATGTAGTGTTGGAGGCGTAGATGGAGCAGAATTTGTAAGGAGCATCCAGGAGAGTTTTTTAGAGCAGTATGTAAATAGTCCAACTTGGGAAGGGGCCATACTGGACCTGGTATTGGGGAATGATCCCTTCCAGCTGGTTGAAGTTTCAGTCGGTGATTACTTTGGGAATAGCGATCACAATTCCGTAAGTTTTAGAATACTCATGGACAAAGATGAGAGTGGTCTTAAAGGAAGAGTGCTAAATTGGGCAAAGGCCAAGCATAACAAAATTCGGCAGGAGCTAGGGAATGTGGATTGGGAGCAGCTGTTTAAGGGTAAATCCACATTTGAAATGTGGGAGTCCTTTAAGGAAAGGTTGATCAGAGTTCAGGACAGACATGTCCCTGTGAAAATGAGGGCTAGAAATGGCAAGATTAGGGAACCATGGATGACGGATGGAATTGTGAGACTAGCTAAGATGTAAAAGGAAGCATACATAAGGGGCGCGATTCTCCGCACCCCACGCCGGGTGGGAGAATCGCGGGAGGGCCGGGTGAATCACGCCACGCCGCCCTGGCACCCCCCATGATTCTCTCCCCCCCCCCCAAAATGGCGTGTCGCGTTTTGCGACAGGCCGCTTGGAGAATCGCCACTCGCCTTTTCTCACGCCGTTTCTCAGCGCCAATCACACCTGGTCGCTGCCGGGGTGAACAGCACGCGACCGGTGAGTGTGGGGCCTGTGGGGGGCGGAGGGAGGATCGGGCACCACGGGCGTGCTCAGCAGATGTCTGGCCCGCGATCGGTGCCCACCGATCGTCGGGCCGGCATCTCTAAAAGACGCACACTTTTCCCTCCGCCGCCCCGCAAGATCAAGTCGCTATGTCTTGCGGGGCAGCGGAGTGGAAGACGGCAATCGCGCATGTGCGGCTGACATCACTTCGGCGCCGCCGGCCGCGTCATTCCCGGCGCGCCGCTTTGACGCAAGCATTAAGGCCCGGCACGCGGAATTCACGCGCCGCCGCTCCTAGCCCCCTGTGGGGGGGGGGGGGGGGGGGGGGGGGGAGAACAGGGGGCGAGCAGCGGCCTCCGACGCCGGAGTGAAACACTCCGGGTTTCACTCCGGCGTCGGCTGTTTGTCTCCCTTTGGGAGAATTACGCCCAAGATCTAGGCGACTTAAAATTGATGAAGCTTTGGAGGAATATCGAGAAAGTAGGACAAATCTCAAATGCGCAATAAAGAGGGCTAAAAGGGGTCATGAAATATCTTTGGCTAACAGGGTTAAGGAAAATCCCAAAGACTTTTATTTGTCTATAAGGAGCAAGAGGGTAACTAAAGAAAGGATTGGCCCACTCAAAGACAAAAGAGGGAATTTATGCGTGGAGTCAGAGGAAATGGGTGAGATTCTTAATGAGTACTTTGCATCGGTATTCACCAAGGAGAGGGACATGACGGATGTTGAAGTTAGGGATGGATGTTTAAATACTCGAGGTCAAGTCGGCATAAGGAAGGGGCAAGTTTTGGGTATTCTAAAAGGCATTAAGGTGGACAAGTCTCCAGGTCTGGATGGGATCTATCCCAGGTTACTGAGGGAAGTGAGGGACGAAATAGCTGGGGCCTTAACAGATATCTTTGCAGCATCCTTGAGCACGTGTGAGGTCCCAGAGCACTGGAGAATCGCTAATGTTGTCCCTTTGATTAAGAAGGGTAGCAGGGATAATCCAGGGAATTATAGACCTGTGAGCTTGATGTCAGTGGTAGGCAAACTGTTGGAGAAGATACTGAGGGATAGGATCTATTCACATTTGGAAGAAAATAGACTTATCAGTGATAGGCAGCATGGTTTTGTGCAGGGAAGGTCATGTCTTACAAACCAAATAGAATTATTTGAGGAAGTGACAAAGTTAATTGATGAGGGAAAGGCTGTAGATGTCATATGCATGGACTTGAGTAAGGCGTTTGATAAAGTTTCCCATGGTAGGTTGATGGAAAAAGTGAAGTTGTATGGGGTTCAGGGTGTACTAGCTAGATGGATACAGAACTGGCTGGGCAACAGGAGACAGAGAGTAGTGGTGGAAGGGAGTGTCTCAAAATGGAGAAGGGTGACTAGTGGTGTTCCACAGGGATCCGTGCTCGGACCACTGTTGTTTGTGATATACATAAATGATCTGGACGAAGGTATAGGTGGTCTGATGAGCAAGTTTGCAGATGATACTAAGATTGGTGGAGTTGCAGATAGTGAGGAGGACTGTCAGAGAATACAGCAAAATATAGATAGATTGGAGAGTTGGGCTGAGAAATGGCAGATGGAGTTCAATCCAGGCAAATGCGAGGTGATGGATTTTGGAACATACAATTCAAGAGCGGACTATACGGTCAATGGAAGAGTCCTGGGGAAAATTGATGTACTGAAAGATCTGGAAGTTCAGGTCCATTGTACCCTGAAGGTGGCAACACAGGTCGATAGAGTGGTCAAGAAGGCATATGGCATGCTTGCCTTCATCGGACGGGGTATTGAGTACAAGAGTCGGCAGGTCATGTTACAGTTGTATAGGACTTTGGTTAGGCCACATTTGGAATACTGCATGCAGTTCTGGTCGCCACATTACCAGAAGGATGTAGATGCTTTAGAGAGGGTGCAGAGGAGGTTCACCAGGATGTTGCCTGGTATGGAGGGTGCTAGCTATGAAGAAAGGTTGAGTAGATTAGGATTGTCTTCGTTGGAAAGACGGAGGTTGAGGGGGAACCTGATTGAGGTCTACAGAATTATGAGTGGTATGGACAGGGTGGATAGCAACAAGCTTTTTCCAAGAGTGGGGGTGTCAATTACAAGGAGTCACAATTTCAAGGTGAGAGGGGGAAAGTTTAAGGGAGATGTGCGTGGAAAGGTTTTTACGCAGAGGGTGGTGGGTGCCTGGAACGCTTTGCCAGCGGAGGTGGTAGAGGCGGGCATGGTAGCATCATTTAAGATGCATCCAGACAGATATATGAACAGGTGGGGAACAGAGGGAAGTACATCCTTGGAAAATATGCGACAGGTTTAGATAAAGGATCTGGGTCGGTGCAGGCTGGAAAGGCCGAAGGGCCTATTCCTGTGCTGTAATTTCCTTTGTTCTTTGTTCCATCGCAATATCTCTTCACGTGACCCAGTCTGAAACCTATTAGGATCCTGACTGGAAAAGACAGCAAGCAATGGAGGAAACACTGATGGAGAACTGCTATAACCAATCGCACGGACACTCATGGAATTTCCCAAACTTCCACATTGCCGGTCCACCTTGTGCGGATAGGCTTGCCACCTCTCTGGGATTGCCTTCATTGAGGGCACTGGGGGGCGGGGGGAGGGCAGTAGGTAAGGGGGCGGCACCATCGTCAGATTGGGGAAATGTTAAACACAATAAACCCTTCACCACAAGCAGTGTGACGCCTCTGCGACATGACCCGCCCACCCACGGGAATACACTTGGGTTGTGTGAAGTGCTCACTTAGCCACGGTTGCAATAAATAACCTTCAGCTGCAGAGCCAGAGGCCTCGGCAGTCGGTGGAGGTTATGGGTGGTCATGGGATAGACGGCCAGGGGCTTGGGTCACCCCCGGAAAGTGAACACGCGATCGAGGGGTTGGCATGGTGTTGCTGCGCGTGGTTGCTCCCCGATTGCCACTTTAGCGCCTCCTCCCCCCCTCCGACCTTCCCATGGTGGCCCACCCCCAGCCGAGGGTCCTGTATCCCCAGCCAAGAGTCCCCCACCCCCCCCCCCCCCCCCCCACTGTACTGGGGTGGCAAGCGCACCGCCCCCGGGCTCTTTGCCTGTGAGCAAAGATGGCTACTCACCTCCTTGGCTCCCCAAAGAATCCCTTCCACCAGATTCACGTTTTCAAAGAGGAGTACTAATAGGTGCCAGCGTGACCACTTGCTGGGGAGGCTGCTGAATGACGGGAGGCCGTTGGATCGGGGATGGCTCCCCTTAATTTTATGAAAATAGGACTAAAGTGGTGATAATTGGTTTATCGCCACGCTTCGATGAGATCCCGATTTTGGTTACAGGAGTGGGACGGTTGCATTGCAAACTGGTTGGCATTTGGTGTATTCTCATTTTCAGCCTCTCCCGCTATTCACCGGCCTCGTTCTCACTCGAGCGAGAATGTAACAAGGCATGAGTATCACGGCCATGAGATCCAACATGTTCTGGAACTACTTCAAAGACAAAGGCCGGGATTCTCCCTTCTGGGGACTAAGTGCCCACGCCGGCGGGAAAACCGGTGCCAACGACTCCGGTGTCAACTGCCCCCCAAGGTGAGAAATTCACACCTATCCAGGGGGCTAGGTGAGCGCCAGAGTGGTTGGCGCCGCTCCCTCTGGCGCTGATGGGCCAACATGAGTTCGCGCATGCGTGGAATGGCCGGCGAGATTCCGCGCATGCGCAGACCGGCCGCCGTATTTCCGCGAATGCGCGGGGGGTTTCTTCTCTGTGACGGCCCCTGGACAATATGGCGGAACCCTACAGGGGCCAACGCAGAAGTAAGAAGTGTCCCCACGGAACAAGCCCGCCCACAGATCTTACCCCGCGCCCCTGCCGAGGACCGTCCCGCATACTCACCTGCCAGGTCCCGCCGTGCGTGCGTGAGGTGAGTAATTCACGCCGGCGGGACTGGCCAAAATTGGATGGCCGCTTGGCTCATCGGGGCCTGGAGAATCACTGGGGGGGGGGGCTGCTGTCAACGGCCCCCGAACGGCGTGGCAGGAATCCTGCCACCACCCGAAAAATAGCACCAGAGAATACGGCAGCCGGCATCGGGGCGGGATTCACCCCTCCCCCCGGGGATTCTCCAGCCGGGGGGAACGGGGGAGGTCGGAGAATCCCGGCCAAGGGATTTCAAGATGGTTTTGGGAGCGATGATTGGAGATGTTGAAGGTAACAAAGAACAGGCAGAAAATAGCCAGCATTGCAGCGTGGCTGTGTGACTCTGTGGATGCAATGAAACAAGACTGAACTGTCGTTCATTTGTACATTGCTGGTGTCCATCTCAGAGGAAAGCTAATTACATAGTTGTGTCAAAGAACCAGCACAGGCAATGATGGGTAGAATGTCCTCCTCCCCTGCTGCACATCAGGAAAGCTAAATAGATAGATCAATTTATTCAGAGCAGAGTGGGGGAATTGTCTCCTCTGTTGTCAGTGTACTTCAGACTTTATTTGTGAACAGAACAGAGTTCTCAGCATCGGTCCATCAGCAATGCCTTTGCGATAGACGATCCTCGAGAGTCAATGGGAGGAGTGTCAAACAAACACACATGTCCTTCTTGAAACCAAATCCACCTGCATTCAGGCAAAACTCCTGCACAATTAGCTACAATGGGTTGGAGACTGTGACTGGATAGCTGATAAGCATCTCCCACCAATCAGGTTCTGTTTCCTCAATGCTCAAAAGGCCAACGTTCCAGGGCAGGGCAAAGGAAATGTTTCAAAGACACTCTGAAACTATCCTTGAAGTGCAGCAGGATATTCGTGACTGGGAGGAACTTGCTACCAATGGTTTAAAATGACAGCAACTTGTCCATCAAGCTGCATCACGCTATGCGTCTAAACGTTTGAATGATGAGGCACTGCAGCAGCAGAGAAGGAAAGAAAAGGTGGTAAATCCTGCATTCCAGATCTCTGTACCTCGTGGGATGTCTTGGCCAACTTGTCCTAATACCTGTGGGTCGAGACTCAGCCCATCCTGTCATGAGAAGACCCATACAGCAGGAACACGCAACCCTGAGTGGATGTCATCCCGAATCAAGGAACAACCAACATATGGGACCTTGACTCCCAGGTTTGACAGCCTCTAAGCTATTTTAACATTTCGCTTTTGGGGATAAATCTTTGGTCTTCTGAGGGTATTGCTGATGGAAGACCTCGCCAGCCAGGTCACTCAGGTCAAGTCACTCTCAGGTCAGATACTGCGTGAACTCAATAAGAGGATGAAGTTCCCCTTGCTCTCACAGAGATAGGCCTTAACCACCCCTCTCTCCTTCCCAGCTCTAGGCTTTATAAATTATTACAACAGGCTTGTGCCATCACCTATCCTTGTGAAAACTTACACGGAGACAAATTCAGTGCTAACTTTTAAACATTTTGTAGATACGGGAAAGTGATGGGACCCAGTGAGCATCCATTTTTGTTCCTCTCCATTCCCCTCCACTCCAAACCTTGAATCAGTTTAAACGCAAAGCAAAAAAAAAACAAGAGCAATAAAGTTGTATTCGTCGCTGTGTCCGACACAGACTGATGCATTGGCCCAAATGGCAGTACTTGTAAAATGAGCTGCAATCTTGCCAATAACAAAGGAGACATACCCTCACGGTGAAGGAAAAGGACAACCATTAAGTTGTGTAGAAGGGTCTCCTGCAGGCTGGATGTCTTTAGATGAAGAATGCATGGGTTTTATTTTTGGAGTCAGCCTTTCCTGCTAATTCATTGCAGATTCATGAGGCCCATCATCTTCCTTATCGTCGGGGAGTTACAATCTTTAAGGGCCCTGCTCATCAGTCTCCACTTGTTATGCTAACTCAGAGCCCTCCAGGCCGCACTAGGTAATCTGCCCCCATCGCTTGTCCTCGCTACAGGTGCCTTCATCACAGAGGTTACCAAACTAACAGGCTGACCTTCTCTCAGTCGGTGAGAGTGAGCTGAACCATTCCTTCAGGGTCACAGAGAGAGAAATGGGGAGAGAGAGAGAGAGGAGGAATCTCAGTAGCATACTGAGCTACGTTTGGTGGTCTGATTGATAGGCTGGACTGGAGATTTCACATCACTGTATCAACCTCTATTGAACAGACGGCATGCGAGACCTCAGTCATTTTAAGATTGTCCACATCTGCCAAATGTGATGAAGATTTTAAACTGCAGCATTTGAGGAGACATCCTGATTTAGTAATGTGCATGTGTCTTTTCAAGGAAAATAGTGCATTTATTACTCCACCCCCCTAATTAAAATTTACCATTCCCAGCTCAGGAATAACATAGAACATAGAACATAGAACGATAAAGCGCAGTACAGGCCCTTCGGCCCTCAATGTTGCACCGACATGGAAAAAAACTAAAGGCCATCTAACCTACACTATGCCCTTATCATCCATATGCTTATCCAATAAATTTTTAAATGCCCTCAATGTTGGCGAGTTCACTACTGTTGCAGGTAGGGCATTCCACGGCCTCACCACTCTTTGCGTAAAAAACCCACCTCTGACCTCTGTCCTATATCTATTACCCTTCAATTTAAGGCTATGTCCCCTCGTGATAGCCACCTCCATCCGCGGGAGAAGGCTCTCGCTGTCCACCCTATCTAACCCTCTGATCATTTTGTATGCCTCTATTAGGTCACCTCTTAACCTTCTTCTCTCTAACGAAAACAACCTCAAGTCCATCAGCCTTTCCTCATAAGATTTTCCCTCCATACCAGGCAACATCCTGGTAAATCTCCTCTGCACCCGTTCCAAAGCTTCTACGTCCTTCCTATAATGGGGCGACCAGAACTGTACGCAATACTCCAAATGCGGCCGTACTAGAGTTTTGTACAACTGCAACATGACCTCATGGCTCCGGAACTCAATCCCTCTACCAATAAAGGCCATCACACCATAGGCCTTCTTCACAACCCTATCAACCTGGGTGGCAACTTTCAGGGATCTATGTACATGGACACCGAGATCCCTCTGCTCATCCACACTACCAAGAATTTTACCATTAGCCAAATATTCCGCATTCCTGTTATTCTTTCCAAAGTGAATCACCTCACACTTCTCCACATTAAACTCCATTTGCCACCTCTCAGCCCAGCTCTGCAGCTTATCTATGTCCCTCTGTAACCTGCAACATCCTTCCGCACTGTCTACAACTCCACCGACTTTAGTGTCGTCTGCAAATTTACTTACCCATCCTTCTGCTCCCTCCTCTAGGTCATTTATAAAAATGACAAACAGCAACGGCCCCAGAACAGATCCTTGTGGTACGCCACTCGTAACTGAACTCCATTCTGAACATTTCCCATCAACCACCACTCTCTGTCTTCTTTCAACTAGCCAATTTCTGATCCACATCTCTAAATCACCCTCAATCCCCAGCCTCCGTATTTTCTGCAATAGCCGACCGTGGGGAACCTTATCAAACGCTTTACTGAAATCCATATACACCACATCAACTGCTTTACCCTCGTCCACCTGTTCAGTCACCTTCTCAAAGAACTCGATAAGGTTTGTGAGGCATGACCTACCCTTCACAAAACCATGCTGACTATCCCTAATCATATTATTCCTATCTAGATGATTATAAATCGTATCTTTTATAATCCTCTCCAAGACTTTACCCACCACAGATGTTAGGCTCACCGGCCTATAGTTACCGGGGTTATCTCTACTCCCCTTCTTGAACAAAGGGACCACATTTGCTATCCTCCAGTCCTCTGGCACTATTCCTGTAGCCAATGATGACCTAAAAATCAAAGGCAAAGGCTCAGCAATCTCTTCCCTGGCTTCCCAGAGAATCCTAGGATAAATCCCATCAGGCCCCGGGGACTTATCTATTTTCACCTTGTCCAGAATTGCCAACACTTCTTCCCTACTCACCTCAATGCCATCTATTCTAATAGCCTGGGTCTCAGCATTCTCCTCCACAATATTATCTTTTTCCTGAGTGAATACTGACAAAAAGTATTCATTTAGTATCTCGCTTATCTCCTCAGCCTCCACACACAACTTCCCACCACTGTCCTTGACTGGCCCTACTCTTACCCTAGTCATTCTTTTATTCCTGACATACCTATAGAAAGCTTTTGGGTTTTCCTTGATCCTACCTGCCAAAGACTTCTCATGTCCCCTCCTTGCTCGTCTTAGCTCTCTCTTTAGATCCTTCCTCGCTTCCCTGTAACTATCAAGCGCCCCAACTGAAACTTCACGCCTCATCTTCACATAGGCCTCCTTTTTCCTCTTAACAAGAGATTCCACTTCTTTGGTAAACCACGGTTCCCTCGCTCTACCCTTTCCTCCCTGTCTGACTGGTACGTACTGATCAAGAACACGCAATAGCTGTCCCTTGAACAAGCTCCACATATCCAGTGTGCCCAACCCTTGCAGCCTACTTCTCCAACCTACACATCCTAAGTCATGTCTAATGGCATCATAATTGCCCTTCCCCCAGCTATAACTCTTGCCCTGCGGGGTATACTTATCCCTTTCCATCACTAATGTAAAGGTCACCGAATTGTGGTCACTGTCTCCAAAGTGTTCACTTACCTCCAGATCTAACACCTGGCCTGGTTCATTACCCAAAACCAAATCCAAAGTGGCCTCACCTCTTGTTGGCCTGTCAACATATTGTGTCAGAAAACCCTCCTGCACACATTGTACAAAGAACGACCCATCCAATGTACTCGAACTATATCTTTTCCAGTCAATATTAGGAAAGTTAAAGTCTCCCATAACAACTACCCTGTTACTTTCGCTCTTTTCCAGAATCATCTTCGCCATCCTTTCCTCTACATCTCTAGAACTATTAGGTGGCCTATAGAAAACTCCCAGCAGGGTGACCTCTCCTTTCCTGTTTCTAACCTCAGCCCATACTACCTCGGAAGAAGAGTCCCCATCTTGCACCCTTTCTGCCACCGTAATACTGTCCTTGACTAGCAGCGCCACACCTCCCCCTCTTTTGCCCCCTTCTCTGACTTTACTAAAGCACCTAAACCCCGGAACCTGCAACAACCATTCCTGTCCCTGCTCTATCCATGTCTCTGAAATGGCCACAACATCGAAGTCCCAGGTACCAACCCATGCTGCCAGTTCCCCTACCTTATTTCGTATACTCCTGGCATTGAAATAGACACACTTCAAACCACCTACCTGAACACTGCCGCTTTCCTGCGAAGTCAAATCTGTGCTCCTGACCTCTCTACTCTCAATCTCTCGCACCCCAAAACTACAATCCAGGTTCCCATGCCCCTGCTGAATTAGTTTAAACCCCCCCAAAGAGTACTAACAAATCTCCCCCCCAGGATATTGGTGCCCCTTAGGTTCAGATGTAGACCATCCTGTCTATAGAGGTCCCACCTTCCCCAGAAAGAGCCCCAGTTATCCAGAAATCTGAATCCCTCCCGCCTGCACCATCCCTGTAGCCACGTGTTTAATTGCTCTCTCTCCCTATTCCTCGTCTCACTATCACGTGGCACGGGCAACAACCCAGAGATAACAACTCTGTTTGTTCTCGCTCTGAGCTTCCATCCTAGCTCCCTAAAGGCCTGCCTGACATCCTTGTCCCCTTTCCTACCTATGTCGTTAGTGCCAATGTGGACTACGACTTGGGGCTGCTCCCCCTCCCCCTTAAGGACCCGAAAAACACGATCCGAGACATCACTTACCCTTGCACCTGGGAGGCAACATACCAAACGTGAGTCTCTCTCGCTCCCACAAAATCTCCTATCTGTGCCCCTGACTATTGAGTCCCCAATTACTAATGTTCTACTCCTCTCCCCCCTTCCCTTCTGAGCAACAGGGACAGACTCCGTGCTAGAGTTCCGCACCCCATGGCTTACCCCTGGTAAGTCGTCCCCCCCACAAGTATCCAAAACGGTATACTTGTTACTCAGGGGAACGACCGCAGGGGGTCCCTGCACTGTCTGCTTCTTCCCAGTCCCTCTTACAGTTACCCATCTATCTCCAGTCTTTGGTGTAACTACTTCCCTGAAGCTCCTATCTATGACCACCTCTGCCTCCCGAATGATCCGAAGTTCATCCAACTCCAGCTCCAGTACCATAACTCGGTCTTGTAGGAGCTGGAGCTGGCTGCACTTCCTGCAGGTAAAATCAGCAGGGACACTAACAGCATCCCTCACCTCAAACATCCTGCAGGAGGAACATTGCACTACCTTCTCTGCCATCCCACTTAATTTCAACCAAGTTCTGGTAAACAAATATAAAACAAAAAAAAAAATAATAATATAATATAGCACTTACCTGCTCACCCCAATGGGTCTTATTATTAGGTTAGAGGAGGAGGGCGGATGGGAGACACTACACGTGTAGTGTCTCGGGTATCCACTCCACCACAATTTATTGGCTAGGAGAAAATCCTTCCCAGAAGTCCGCGGGTCGTACTTCCGGTTCCCGCCTTATATTATCTTTGCTCCCACTGGCACCCCGCCGCTCTCAATGTGTCCCCTCGCGCTCTTTTCAATGTCCTGGCTGTCTCTCCTCCCGCGCTCTTTTCAATGTCCCGGCTGTCTTACCTCTCGCGCTCTTTTCAATGTCCTGGCTGTCTCTCCTCTCGCGCTGTTTTCAATGTCCCGGCTGTCTTCCCTCTCGCGCTGTTTTCAATGTCCCGGCTGTCTCTCCTCTCGCGCTGTTTTCAATGTCCCGGCTGTCTCTCCTCCCGCGCTGTTTTCAATGTCCCGGCTGTCTCTCCTCTCGCGCTGTTTTCAATGTCCCGGCTGTCTCTCCTCCCGCGCTGTTTTCAATGTCCCGGCTGTCTCTCCTTTCGCGCTGTTTTCAATGTCCCGGCTGTCTCTCCTCTCGCGCTGTTTTCAATGTCCCGGCTGTCTCTCCTCTCGCGCTGTTTTCAATGTCCCGGCTGTCTCTCCTCTCGCGCTGTTTTCAATGTCCCGGCTGTCTCTCCTCTCGCGCTCTTTTCAATGTCCCGGCTGTCTCTCCTCCCGCGCTGTTTTCAATGTCCCAGCTGTCTCTCCTCCCGCGCTCTTTTCAATGTCCCGGCTGTCTCTCCTCTCGCGCTCTTTTCAATGTCCCGGCTGTCTTACCTCTCGCGCTGTTTTCAATGTCCCGGCTGTCTCTCCTCTCGCGCTCTTTTCAATGTCCCGGCTGTCTCTCCTCTCGCGCTCTTTTCAATGTCCCGGCTGTCTCTCCTCCCGCGCTGTTTTCAATGTCCCGGCTGTCTCACCTCTCGCGCTGTTTTCAATGTCCCGGCTGTCTCTCCTCCCGCGCTGTTTTCAATGTCCCGGCTGTCTCACCTCTCGCGCTGTTTTCAATGTCCCGGCTGTCTCTCCTCTCGCGCTGTTTTCAATGTCCCGACTGTCTCTCCTCTCGCGCTGTTTTCAATGTCCCGGCTGTCTCTCCTCTCGCGCTGTTTTCAATGTCCCGACTGTCTTACGTCTCGCGCTCTTTTCAATGTCCCGGCTGTCTCTCCTCTCGCGCTCTTTTCAATGTCCTGGCTGTCTTACCTCTCGCGCTCTTTTCAATGTCCCGGCTGTCTCTCCTCTCGCGCTCTTTTCAATGTCCTGGCTGTCTTACCTCTCGCGCTCTTTTCAATGTCCCGGCTGTCTCTCCTCTCGCGCTCTTTTCAATGTCCTGGCTGTCTTACCTCTCGCGCTGTTTTCAATGTCCTGGCTGTCTCTCCTCCCGCGCTCTTTTCAATGTCCTGGCTGTCTTACCTCTCATTGTTCTATCAATTCCACCAAATTACATAGATCGAGTCCAGCTGCGGACTTTGTTTAGAAATAAATCGTGGGCCTCATGCCTTTACATGGCTGTTCTTTTTAAATGTAGTGAGTTGTGGGTGAGGTGCTGTTGTTTTGCGGGTTAATGCTCTCTGTTGGTTATAGCAGAACATTCAGGTATTATTTTTAATAAACATTTTATTGAGGTATTTTTGGTTTTACAACAACAACACAATAAACAATGTACTTGAATCTATAAACATAGTGCAAAAGCCATCTTCCTCCCTTACAGATCCCACCTTTATTAACCCCCTAATCTAAGCTAAACTAACCCCCCCCCCCCCCCCCCACATTTCTGCTGATGATTAATTTTCTGCAAAGAAGTTGACAAACGGCTGCCACCTCCGGGCGAACCCTAACAGCGACCCTTTCAAGGCGAACTTGATTTTCTCCAGCCAGAGAAAGCTAGCCATGTCCGATAGCCAGGTCTCTGACTTTGGGGGCTTTGACTCCCTCCAGCTAATAATATCAGTCTCCAGGATACCAGGGAAGCAAAGGCCAGAACGTCTGCCTCTTTCTCCTCCTGGATTCCCGGGTCTTCCGACACCCCAAAAATCGCCTCCTCTGGACTTGGTGCCACACTTGTTTTTAACACCGTGGGCATGACATCTGCAAACTCCTGTCAGAATCCCCGAAGCTTTAGACATGTCCAGAACATGTGGACATGGTTCGCTGGTCTTCCCGCACATTGTCTTCCACCCCAAAGAATCTGCTCATCCGGGCCACTGTCATGTGAGCCCGGTGAACGACCTTGAGCCTGGCACATGGTGTGGATGCGTTGACTCTACTCAAT
Organism: Scyliorhinus canicula; assembly: GCF_902713615.1. Classification (NCBI taxonomy): domain Eukaryota; kingdom Metazoa; phylum Chordata; class Chondrichthyes; order Carcharhiniformes; family Scyliorhinidae; genus Scyliorhinus; species Scyliorhinus canicula. The sequence continues at coordinate 17,982,557 of NC_052146.1, forward strand.
GCCTCTGCCCATAGACCATCCTCTATCTCTCCTCCCAACTCCTCTTCCCACATGCACTTCAGCTCCTCAGTCTGCGTCTTCTCTGACCCCATAAGTTTCTTGTAAATGTCAGGGATGCTCCATTCTCCCACCCACCCTCTGGAAACTATCCTGTCCTGTATCCGTCTTGGTGGTAGGAGCGGGAAGGTTGAGACCTGTCTACGTAGGAAGTCCCGCACCTGCAGGTACCTGAATTAGAATCATAGAATTTACAGTGCAGAAGGAGGCCTTTTGGCCCATCGAGTCTGCACCGGCTCTTGGAAAGCGCACCCTACCCCCAAGCCCACAACCCCACCCTATCCCCATAACTCAGTAAACCCACCCAACACTAAGGACAATTTTGGACACTAAGGGAAATTTAGCATGGCCAATCCACCTAACCTGCACATCTTTGGCTGTGGGAAGAAACCGTAGCACCCGGAGGAAACCCACGCACGCACGGGGAGAACGTGCAGACTCCGCACAGACAGTGACCCAAGCCGAGAATCGAACCTGGGACCCTGGAGCTGTGAAGCAATTGTGCTAAACACGTGCTGCCCCAATTTGTTTCCCCTCGCCAATCCAAACTTCTCCTCCAGCTTCCTCAATCTTATAAAGTGCACGTCTATAAACATATCCCCCATCCTCTCAATCCCTGCTCTCTGCCATTTCCGAAACGCCGCGTCCATACTTCCCGGGGAAAACCGGTAATTGTTACAGATTGGAGACCAGACCGATGCTCCCACTGCTCCCACATGTCTCCTCCATCGCCCCCAGACTTTCAGGGCTGCCATCACCATGGGGCTGGTGGAGTACCGTGCCAGCGAGAACGGCAGAGGTGCCATTACCAATGCCCCCAAACTGGTGCCCTTGCATGAAGCCGCCTCCATACACCCCCACGCCGACCCTCCTCCCAACACCCACTTCCTGATCGTGGCTATATTCGCCGCCCAATAATAGTTACTGAAGTTTGGCAGCACCCGCCCGCCCTCTCCCCGGCTCCGCTCAAGCACCCCCCTCTTTACCCACGGGGTCTTGCCCGCCCAGACAAAGCCAGTGATCATATTGTTGACCCATTTAAAAAAGGACCGCGGAATAAAGATGGGGAGACACTGAAACACAAACAGGAATCTCGGGAGGACCGTCATCTTCTCCGTCTGCACCCTCCCAGCTAATGACAACAGGGTTGCGTCCCACCTCCGCAAATCGTCCTTCATTTGGTCTACTAGTGGGTGGGAGAATGGAGCATCCCTGACATTTAAACTACTAGATTTAAACTACTAGATTTAGTTTGTGCAACCGTTCCCATTCCCGCACCACTTGGATGCCAAGATACCTAAAGCTGCCCCTTACTACTCTAAACGGCAGCCTCCCCCTATCGCCTCTCCTGTTCCCTCCCTGGACCGCAAACATCTCACTTTTCCTCATATTTAGTTTATACCCCGCAAACCAGCCAAATTCCCCCAGAATCCTCATGATTTCTTCCATCCCCTCTGCTGGGTCCGATACATACAGGAGCAGGTTGTCTGCGTAAAGCGAGACTCTGTGTTCCACTCCCCCCCCCCCCCCCCCCCCCCCCCCGGACCAGCCCCTGGAGGCTCTCAGCGCAATTGCCAGCGGCTCTATGGCTAACGCAAACAACAGCGGGGAGAGGGGACATCCCTGTCTCGTCCCCGATGCAGCCTAAAATAGTCCGATGTTGTCCTGTTCATCCGTACGTTCGCTACAGGAGCCTGATATAGCATCCTGACCCAGTTAATAAAGCCCCGCCCAAATCCGAACCGTCCCAGCACCTCCCACAGATATTCCCATTCTACTAGAACATTCAGGTATAACTGAGTGTGTTACCCGGGCGTCTCACTTGTGTTAATTTAGTGTGGGGCTGACAAGTGTACAATTGATGAGCCAAGATTCAATTCCCAGCTTCTGCTGTGTCAGCCAGCGGCAGTTGCACCATGAACATTGCGCTCAGCATGGCTGGTCTGGGAAGGGGGAGTTGGGAGGAGAGGGGGTGTTGAATTGTGGAGGGGCTGTGGTGGTTTTTGTGTTGCTAAATTCAGGATGGTTGGTGCAGTGTTCACAAAGACCACAAAATAGCTTTAACTTGAAAAAAGCTATAAATTTATTAACACGACTAATTTGGATTCGGCACATACTCTTAAATAATGCACAGTTGATAATTAACATATAATCTACACTCACCTACAACTAAGCTCCACATTATTATAAACTATGATCTGCTCTCACTCACACCATCCTTCCTTCAGTCTGTACTCTAGCTAACGCCTTCACTTCTCTCCCCACAAAGCTTAGCATCAATGTCTTATATACTTATAACTATAGCTCCCTCTAGTGGCTGATCTAGGAACTTCATTAACCCTTGCAGTTCTTATATTTACGATAATACCACAGGGGCAAGAGAGGGGGATCCACCAAAGTCATGCTTTTGATTGTTGTTACAATGATCAGATGAAATGTATATGGGGACGTAGCACTCTGGAGTCAAATAACCTGACGCCATTCACTGTCTGGACCCATACACGAAGCATAGCTTCTCGGAACCTGAGACCAGAAACCTTCAGATGAAAATCGAATGTTCAATTTGGAATCATTTGATTGAAAAAGTTGCAAAGTTAAATTGCCAGAAGGCCTGGTGCACAGTTTAGTCTGATAGGCCATAGTTTACCAGTCACCAAACAAATATTCAACACTGTTGGTCCACCAGTAATGATACACATTCCCTGACAAATGTAACCATCCAGCATGGTGGGATTTGAGCTCGAATCCCGAATCCCAGAACGTTACTCTAAGTTTGTGATTTACCAGCTCAGCGGTCTACACCACTAGGCCACAGGAGAGAATTCAACTTTAAGCCTCACAATTATAACTTAAATTGGTTTCAGCTGAAAAGGTTGTCTACCTAAGTCTGCAAATCTCTTTCTGGAATACTGAATAGTTCATTCTCTTCACCTTTACCATCCTTGACTTCGCTAATTCATGGGCGGGATTCTCCCGCAACTGGCCGGATGGCCCGACGCCGGCGCCAAGGGTGGCGTGAACCACTCCGGCGTCGGGCTGACCAGAAGGTGCAGAATCCTCCGCACTTCCCGGGGCTAGGCCGGCAATGGAAGGGTTGGCGCCGCGCCAACCAGCGCCGAAGGGCCAGCGCGAGTTGGCGCATGTGCAGAACCGCCGGTGTGGTTCCGCGCATGCGCAGACCGGCCGGCGTGTTCCTGCGCATGCGCAGGGGGGTTCTTGGGTTCGTCTGCACGCCGGCCATGGCGGAGCCCCAAAGAGGCCGGCGCGGAAGGAAAGAGTGCCCCCACGGCACAGGCCCGCCCACAGATTGGTGGGCCCCGATCGCAGGTCAGGCCACCGTGGGGCCTGATCCCCCTGTGCCCCCCCCCCCAAGGACTCACCTAGCCGGCCTACAAGCCAGGTCCCATCATGATGGACCATGCCCATTTCACGCCGGCGGGACTGGCCAAAAACGGGCGGCCGCTCGGCCCATCGGGGCCCGGAGAATTGCCGGGACAGGGCCACTGCCAACGGCCCCAGACCAGCGTGGCATGATCCCCACCCCGCCCGAAAACCCCGGTGGGTCGGAATTCATGCCGCTCCCCGGCGATTCTCCGACCCGGTGGGGGTTTGGAAAATCCCGCCCCATGTATTTACATAGGATTACAAATGACACACATACAGAAACAGGCCATTCGCTCCATCAAGTCGATGCCCGCGTTTAGCCTCCCATTGCTCCTCATCTAAATTTATCGTCGTAATCCTCTATTCCCATCTCTCTCATTTAGGGGCTGGTTTAGCACACAAGGGGCTGGTTTAGCACACAAGGGGCTGGTTTAGCACACAAGGGGCTGGTTTAGCACACTGGGCTAAATCGTCTGTCTTTGAAAGCAGACTATGGCAGGCCAGCAGCACGGTTCAATTCCCGTACCAGCCTCCCCGAACAGGCGCCGGAATGTGGCGACTAGGGGCTTTTCACAGTAACTTCATTAAAGCCTACTTATGACAATAAGCGATTTTCACTTCATTTCATTTCATTTTCTTGTCTACCTTCACCTGAACTGTATCCTATACTATTCACTTCAACCACTAACCAGGAGAAGCGAGTTCCACATTCCCACCATCCTTTGGATAAAGAGGTTTCTTCTGAATTCCTCATTGGATTGCTTGGTGACTGTCTTACATTGATGATCTTCCCCACAGCAGGAAACACGATCAAAAGAAGAGAAAAGGGACCAGGCCTGTTGGTCCTGAACACCCAACAATTGCCAGCATCATTCTTGTAAATGTGTCCGACTTCCAGAGGTAGTTGTGCTGCTTCGCTGGGGTTTCAGAGATGTTTCCATCTCGCCAGCTTATAATCCCCATCACATATCTGAAACACTGACCTGTTCACAGAGAGTGCCAACCAAGCTCTCCAAGTCCTGTCTCTCATGAAGGACCAGCTGTCGTTCCTCAAACTCCTGCTCCAGCTGCATCTCCAACTGACGAAGCTATGACAAAGAGAAAGGACCCCCAGACATCAGACATGGTTCATGGCATTCTGAGTTAATTGCCCAACAAGCCTCAAGAAGACTCCAAATAAACCAGGTCGAGCACCTCAGTCGTATCAATAACCATACAAGCCTTCAGAGTAGGCCAGGACTTCAAGGGGGTGAACCACTATCTTTAATTGGATGCCGTTCCTGGAAACGGCCATTTAATTGGACCAGCCACACAAGTGCTGTGGCGAAAGGAGCAGGTCAGAGGCTGGGAATTCCGCAGTGAGTAACTCACCTCCTGAATCCTCAAAGACTGCCCATTCACAAGGCAGATGTGCAGTTGTATATTCTCCACTTGCCTGGACGAGCGCAGTTCCAACGACACTCAAGAACGTGACAGCGGGGCGGAATGTGCCGCAGTGGTTATCCCTGGCGCTGAGGACCCGGGTTCGAATCCCGGCCCTGGGTCACTGTCCGTGTGTAATTTGCACATTCTCCCCGTGTTTGCGTGAGTTTCACCCCCACAACCCAAAGTTGTGCAGGTTAGGTGGATTGGCCACGCTAAATTGCCCCTTACTTGGAAAGAAATTAATTGGGTACTCTAGAATTTTTCAAAAAAGAACGTGACAGCGGCCAAGCTAAGGAGTCCACTTGATCAGCACTCCAACCACCATCTTACATTTTCGTTCCCTCCAGCATCGGCATGCAGTGGCAGCAGTGTGTACCATCTGCAAGATGCACTGCAGCAACTTCTCAAGACTCCTTCAACAGTACCTTCCAAACCCATCACCTCTATGACTGAAAAGGACAGTGGGGCAGCACGGTGGCACAGTGGTTAGCACTGCTGCCTCGCAGCTCCAGGGACCCGGGTTCAATTCCAGCTCGGGTGACTGTGTGGAATTTGCACCTTTCCCCGTGTCTGTGAGGGTTTCCTCCGGGTGCTCCGGTTTCCTCCCACAGTCCTAAGATGTGCAGGTTAGGTGGATCGGCCGTGCTAAATTGCCCCTTAGTGTCCAAATGGTTCGGTGGGGTTACTCGGTTACGGGGAGAGGGTGAAGGCATGGGTTTAAGTAGGGTGCCCTTTCCAAGGGATGGTGCAGACTCGATCGGCTGAATGGCCTCCTTCTGTTGGGATTTTATGATTCTATTAACTCTGGATAAATAATATATGCAGAAGGAAGGAATCTGGTGCACACTGTATCGCAGTGCTGAGCATACCCTTCTCTGGCAGGACTTGCGAACGTCGTCCAGCTCTTCTTCCTTGTCTTCCAGCTCCTTCAGATGAATATCCTTCATTCGCTCCAGCTCTATTTCAGAACGCAGATGTGTCTGAATGCAGGGAGAGGAAGAGTAGGAGAGTGTAAGAGAGCGAGGGGGAGCAAGAGAAGTTAGGCAGTGGGAGAAGACAGATAGGAAGATAGAGAAAGAGGAGAAGAAGTAGAAGAAGAGGGAGTCGGAGAGGAATGAGAGATGACAGGGAGGAAGTTGGGGGGAGTGGAAAACAGAAAGATGGAGGGAGCGACAAAGGAGATGGAGGCAGAGGAAATAAAAGGGGCGGAGAATGAAAAATTAATATTCAGAAACAGTAAGAGCAAAATTAAAAGAATGAAAACAAGACAGACAACAAGTGAAACGATGGCTGAGACGAGAAACAGAGAAAGAAACATACTGGGGAATGACACAAAACAGAGAGGGAATATGGTCTGTTAAAAATGCAGGCAAGTAATACTGCAACAGCAAGAGCACATCATAAACATTTCATCAAGCAACACGTTCCAGATTAAAATGATTTTTCCTGTTTCCTTTCTGTAATTCCCCCCCCTCCACCCCCTCGACCCACCTCCTGAAAGTATTGCCTCTGTACTGGGGGGCCAAGCAGGAACAGTGATCTCTCGCCAAAGTGGTCGTGTTCCCATGTGAATGTAGAAAATGACTCTCAGCAACCAACAATCATCCAAGAGTTGGAGAAAAGGGAGGAAGAGGTTAAAAGGAGGATTCTGTATGAGTTGGATACAGTCAGGATTAAATATCAGCAATGATCCCATTGAATGGAGGAAGAGGAGGCACGGTGGCACAGTGGTCGGCACTGCTGCCTCACAGCGCCAGGGACCCAGGTTCAATTCCGGCCTCAAGTGACTGCGTGGAGTTTGCCCCGTTCTCCCCGTGTCTGCGTGGGTTTCCTCCGGGTGCTCCGGTTTCCTCCCGCAGTCCAAAGACGTGCAGGTTAGGTGGATTGGCCATGCTAAATTGTCCCTTAGCGTCCAAAAGGTTAGGTGGGGTTACTGGGTTACAGGGATAGGGTGAAGGCGTGGGCTTAAGTAGGGTGCTCTTTCCAAAGTCCGGTGCAGACCCGATGGGCTGAATGGCCTCCTTCTGCACTGTACATTCTATGATCCACTCCTGTTCCTGTGTTCCTAACATTCCAAATTGTTTAGTTACAATAATAACACGTGAGCTGCGAATATGCAGTATTTCTGCCAATGCACATTTTGAAAAATATAATCAGGACACAGAATGTAAATGTTCACATTTGTTTACGGGATGTGGGTGTAACTGGCACGGCCGCCATTTATTTATTGCCCACCCACAATTGTCCTTGAGAAGATGGCCGTGTCTCTGAATCATAATTTGTGCTCTTCAGCAGTCTTTTACCACACGGAACTAGTTGGCATTAGAAGCAACAAGTAAGCTCTATAAACTGTGTGATTCACGAGCTCTCCAAATTAAACTTGTTTCTATATTATCGGTCCTCAGTGAAAGTGTAATTTCTGGAATATAACGCAAGCTGGGAGTTCAAAGAGTTTTTTTTAGCTGGGCGTGGAGAGCAATTCATAGCTCTTTTCATCTCATTTTAACAAGGCTCGCTCCCGGTACAATGCTGACAATGCAGAGCGTGGCAACCAGCCCCGGGAGGTTCCTTATCTCCTCTGACATGCATCCCGGACAATGGAAGATGGGTTGGGAGAATATTGCAAAGCTGGAGTATAATCTAGAGGTTTTCAGCAAAACTAATGGGTATTTATACAGTTGTAATAACTCACGAGGCCACAGTGCAGCTGTGTAAGACACATTGTGCGACCCACTCTCCTCGCCTGACACATTTTATTGTGGGGTTTAAACTGCTGCCTTTAACCTTCCGACACCTCAGTCAAACAGGCTAGACAGTGGGCGCTGGCAATCTCATAGACACCTCATAGAATCCTTACAGTCAGAAGGAAACCATTCGGCCCACCGAGTCGGCCCATCTAGTCTGCGCCGGACCCCCCCCCCCCCCCATAATAAAGCTGTTGAGGCTGGTGGGAGTCAATTGAAAACTTCAGAACTGAGATTGCTAGATATGTTTTAGGTAACGGTATCAACGGATAGGAAATGAAAGATGGAATTGAGCTATAGACCATTTGGATGAATTGTGGAACAGACTCAGTGGGCTGAATGGCCTCCACATGTTCCTCTGTTCACATGACAGTTCTGGAGATGCAGGTATCAAGATACATGCAGAGCTCTCCATAAACAGGTGTCAATAGGCACAATGGTGATAATTCTGGATTAACTTGGGTATACCGAGGCTGAATTTAACAGTATACCTGTTGAACTTCATCATTCTTGTTTTTTGTTCCTTTTCGCCAGCTTCAAAGGCAGATGGGTTTTGCTTCTGAAGCCTCACTGCAAATAGGAGATTGATAAACGGAAAGGCAACATCTGGATCTAGTCCAATGGCCTGTCCGCCATCAACATAACGTCCCAGCCGACCACCCCCTCCGTGTCCAAAACTCATGCAGGAAAGTGTTTCCACACGATGACACAGTGAAACCACCCGCCAACTGCGAGATCGGATTTCAAAACTTCACGGGGGAAGGTAACAGCAGGGCATCCTGATCGGAGCCGCCAGACAAGTGACCAAATAACTGACAGACAACCACGCTAGATGCCAGCTGAGGGGGGGGGGAGCAGAACAGAGAAAATATAAGGGGTGGGGTGTGAGTTCGTCCTGCTTATTCAACCAGTGAAAACTATCTGATCATTTCAGCTGTAGGCAAACTGTGGGTTACTACAATTGCGTCAGGACCGGTAGAATAGGGGTAGGAAAATTGGCCCTTGTCCCTGCTCTTGATCACTGCACAGCATCCCCGGCTCTGATTCTGATGTCCTCCGCAACCACATAGCCTCTTGCCGCTCACTTTAGATTGGGGAAAGAAAAGGTATGAGTTAAAAGACATGGCAGGGACAGCCCTGGTTGTTGGGTGATCCGGCATTGGCTGACCTGCTCCAGTTTTTCAATCGTTCCCGCTTGTTCACTGTTCTCTTTACTCTGTTGCTTCGTGGTAGCCTCCAGGTGTCGGAGCTGCTTCTTTATCTGAGCCACAGTCTCCTGACCCTGCGGCTCACGGGATGCCAGGTCACCCAGTTCCAATTTCAGCTCTGCTGCTTTCTGATTTAGCGTTGTGACCTCCAATTCTTTTCCCTAACAAACAAGAAAAAAAACAGCAGTCACTTTCTTGGTAACTTTTGTTAACGAGGTAAATTCTGGAAATTTCTGCGTAGCACTGTACGTTCAAGTGACAATATTATTGTTAAGGTATCTTATGTGATAATCTTTATTATTGTCACAAGTAGGCTTACATTAACACTGTTACTGTGAAAAACCCCTCATCACCACACTCCGCCGCCTGTTTGGGTACACAGAGGGAGAAGTAAGAATGTCCAATTCATCTAACGGGAACGCCTTTCTGGACTTGTGGGAGGAAACCGGAGCACCCGGAGGAAACCCACGCAGACACGGGGAGAACATGCAGACTCTGCACAGACAGTGACCCAAGCGGGAATCGAACCTGGGACCCTGGCGCTGAGAAACAGCAGTGCTGACCACAGTGCTACCGTGCCATGTGAACCAACTCATCATTCTTTTTATTCAATGGGATGTGACAGTCGCTGGCAAGGCCAACAGTTGTTGCCCATCAGTATTAGCTCCTAAAATTCAGTGCTAAGCCATATCAGAGGACAGTTTTGATTCACCACATGACTGTGGAGCTGGAGTCACATGGACCAGGCAAGAATGGTAGTCTTTCTTCCAAAAAGGCATTAGTCAGACCAGATGGGTTTTTACAACAATCAACGATATTTGCAATGGCCACCATTACCGAGGCTAGCTTTTATATTCCAGGTTTATCAATTGAATTTCAATTCCACCAGCTGCCGTGGTGGGATTTCAACCAATGGATCTCGGGATTACGGGCAGCACGGTAGCATTGTGGATAGCACAATCGCTTCACAACTCCAGGGTCCCAGGTTCGATTCCGGCTTGGGTCACTGTCTGTGCGGAGTCTGTACATCCTCCCCGTGTGTGCGTGGGTTTCCTCCGGGTGCTCCGGTTTCCTCCCATAGTCAAAAAGATGTGCCGGTTAGGAGGGTTGGCCATGATAAATTGCCCTTAAGTGTCCAAAATTGCCCTTAGTGTTGGGTGGGGTTACTGGGTTATGGGGATACTGTACTGTACTGTAAATTCTATGAATTCTATGATTACGAGACTAGTGACATTAACACTATTCCACACCATCTCCCCGGGAGAGGGAGCAGATACTGTGTGGGAAGAGTGGCTGAGTTTTACTCTCTTTCTGATTCCGTCTCCCTCTCTGTCAGCTAGGATTCTCTCATATCCAATCCATGCTCATCACGCTCAATATTTCAGTCACAGAGGTGGATGATGATTTATTGATATACTTTCCCCATTGCTGATAGTGAGCTATGTGAATGCTAGATATGACAGACAATAAAACCAATCTCTCTTTAATTATATAACACCTGACCATCAGAACATGAACAGTTTAGATAAGCAACCTTAAAACACCAAACGTGTTTTCATTTACCTTAACGCATTCCATCATGGCCAGATCGAGGAATTACAGAATGTACACTCCTGTTTTTTTTCTATTTCTGTATCTATTGCCTTTCCCTTATTGCGTTGCATTTCAGAGCGCCATTAATAGTCATAAGTAGGGCACAGTTCCTTCCCTAAAGGACATTAGTAAACCAGATGGGTTTTTACAACAAGCAACACTGGTTTCATGATCGTCATTAGACTTTTAATTCCAGATTTTTATTGAGTTCAAATTTCACCATCTGCCCTGGTGGGATTTGAACCTAGGTCCCCAGATCTTGTCCTGAATCTCTAATTACTAAGCCCATGACACCACCGACTCCCCCACAATGCAACGTTTGTAATATGTGGGGCCCAAACAATTCTCTTTAATCTTTTAATTCATGATATCTTTGTTTCTGCAACTACACAAATGAAATTAAAATGAAAGTCCTCAGATGGCCATGGGCTGTTTTCCGCTTTGAGGGGGGAGAGCTGACTGGTGGTGATTTAACTTGAGGATCACCACACCTCAGGTGAGGGGCAAGGTGGGGCCTTCATGAATAACCTGAGCCGGAACAGGAATTGAACCCACGCTGTTGGCGTTGCTCTGTACCTCAATCCAACCAAGCTAACCGGCCACCCAACGCCATTAAACTCAGAACAGCTAATCACAGAAATCCCCAAATTGGCCACCACGTGAACTGAGATGTGCTGTGAAGTGGTGTGTAATTAGAAAAGTAAGGAATTAAGAAGGTGCAAGGACGGGCAGCACGGTGGCACAGTGGTTAGCACTGCTGCCTCACGGCGCCGAGGTCCCAGGTTCGATCCCGGCTCTGGGTCACTGTCCGTGTGGAGCTTGCACATTCTCCCCATGTTTGCGTGGGTTTCACTCCCAGAACCCAAAGATGTGGAGGGTAGGTGGATTGGCCATGCTAAATTGCCCCTTAATTGAAAAAAATTAATTGGGTACTCTAAATTTTTTTTTTAAAAAGGTGCAAGGAGCTTATTGAACCGTCTAAGGATTTAAGCAACATCTTTATCATTGGCTACAAATGTGCAGACAGATGATTAGTGCTCCCTCTGTCTGGGAAAGGCAACTGCTCATGATCAGTGTGGATGTTGCATGTGGTGGGGTCTTTGTTTCACTATAGGCAGGACCTGCATCACATAGTTGCTCAAACATCATTCACTGGTGTAAGTTAGGAACCTGAGGCTGGTGCGCTGTAAGCAGGTGCATGAATGGCAGATTCACGAAACAGACAGTCTACCATTTCCTCCCCTTCCATTACACATGCACAGATATCAGGGGCGGGATTCTCCCCGACACGGCGGGGCGGGGGGTCCCGGTGGGATGGAGTGGCGTGAACCACTCCGGCATCGGGCCGCCCCAAAGGTGCGGAATCCTTTAGGGGCCAAGCCCTCACCTTTAGGGGCTAGGCCCGCGCCGGAGAGGTTTGCACCCCGCCAGCTGGCATTGAAGGCCTTTGGGGCCACGCCAGCCAGGGCCGAAGGGACTCCGCCAGCCTGCGGAAGTCTGCGTATGCGCGGGAGCGTCAGTGGCTGCCATCCCGGAGGCTGACACGGCCGACACGGAGGGGAAAGAGTGCCCCCACGGCACAGGCCCGCCCGCGGATCGGTGGGCCCTGATCATGGGCCCGGCCACCGTGGGGGGCACCCCCCAGGGCCAGATCACCCCACGCCACCCCCCCCCCCCCCCCCCCCCAGGACCCCGGAGCCCGACCGCGCCGCCTGGTCCCGCCGGTAAGGGAGGTGTTTTAATTCACGCCGGCGGGACATTACAGCAGTGGGACTTCGGCCCATCATGGGCCGGAGAATCGCCGGGGGAAGGGGGGGGGGGGGGCGACCGGCGGGGGCGGGATTCATGCCGCCACCCCCCCCCCCCCAGCGATTCTCCAGCCTGGCGGGGGGTCGGAGAATTCTGCCCCAGACATCCCAAGTAGAAGCAAAGGATCCCTCCAGAGAAAGGAGAGGAACACTTGTTCTTCCAGTAACTTGTTTCTGTATAGTAATGAATTAGAGGTCCTGGTTACTCATTTGTCTCATCATTACACAAGGAAAGCCATGGAAGAGGAAGAAGAGAATAACTTAACAAGTAAGAAGCAAAGAGAGTACAGCTCTCAGCAGATGGAAAGATGCCGCTCGTCCAAGGTTTGTTCACTCAGATGGGTGGACTTCAAACACAAATGACATGAGCATTTGTGTTTCATACACATGATGGCTGATATGTAGGTATGTAAAGATTGAAGTTGCTGGGACGGTTAAAGGAATCATGCTGTAATCTGTGTCTCACCTGCAAATTTTGCTGTGTTCGATAAAGTTCAGTCCGCAACATTTGGTTTTCCTGTGTAACCTTTTCACGAAGGGTCTTTTCAAAGGCAGCTTCCCCAAGGGCTTGAGCCAGCTCCATGTCGAACCTGGTCAGTGAAAATGAACCACAAGCGAAATAATTATTATGAGAATAAATTAGAGTCAGGTTTTCCCTTGAGGTTCTCTTGGTAAATAGTACCAGGAGTTATCAGTGAAGGATGTGAGGAAAAGGTCCAGGTTTAATGGTATTAATCACCAATTTCTACCTCAAACCAGATCCAAAACCAATTCTTCAAAATGCGTCTCTCTTTCTCTCTCTGTCCCTCTCTCTCAATGAATTGAGAGAGGTCAGTTCTGTTGGCCAGATCACAACTGCAGTGGGTGAGTGCATTATAATAAATTGCTCTGAACATTGTCACGACACAATCGGCTAGTGTGTGGTCAATCCCAGCCCCGCTTGACCCAGAGTCGCAATACAGGTGAAATTAGATTTGATTTAAATTACCCAAGGTCCTTGGCTGAGCCCAATAAACTGCAGACGCCAGTGACGAGAATCTCCCACAGTTGGCGCGATGGCCGACGCCGCCTCCAAGAGCGGCGCAATCCATTCCGGCGTCGGGCCACCCGGAAGTTGCGGAATCCTCTGCACTTCCGGGGGCTAGGCTGGCGCTGGAGGGGTTGGTGCCGCACCAAACGGTGGCGAAGGGCTGCCGTGGGCATGCGCAAGTTAACGCATACGCAGAACCGCCGGCATGTACTGCCGCATGCACAGAACCGCCGGCACGTTTCCTGCGCAAGCACAAGGGGTTTCTTCTCCGCGCCGGCCATGGCGGAGCCTTACAGAGGCCGGCGCGGAGGGAAAGAGTACCCCCACGGCGGAGGCCCGCCTGCAGATTGGTGGGCCCCGATCACAGGCCAGGCCACCGTGGGGGCCCCACCCGGGGCCGGATCCCCCGCGCCCCCCCCCGAGGACCCCGCTAGACGGCCAACAAGCCAGGTCCTGCCGGGATGGAGCATGTCCATTTCACGCCGGCGGGACTGGCTGAAAATGGGCGGCCGCTCGGCCCATCGGGGCCCGGAGAATTGCTGCCAACGGCCCCCGACTGGCGCGGCGTGATCCCCGCACACGCCCAAAAAACGGCGCTGGAGAATTCGGCAGCCGGCGCAGAGCGGCGGGGCAGGATTCACGCCGCAACCCCCACCCCCCCCCCCCCCCCCCCCCCCCCCCCCCCGTGATTCTCTGACCTGGCGGGGGGGGCGGAGAATCCCGCCCCTAATTTGTAACTTTAACGAAAGTAACTTTTCATTCTGTACAGTTCTGGACAGCACGGCAGCACAGTGGTTAGCACTGTTGCTTCACAGCACCAGGGTCCCAGGTTCGATTCCCGGCTTGGATCACTGTCTGTGTGGAGTCTGCACATTCTCCCCATATCTGCGTGGGTTTCCTCCGGGTGCTCCGGTTTCCTCCCACAAGTCCCAAAAGACAAGCTTGTTATGTGAATTGGACATTCTGAATTCTCCCTCTGTGTACCCAAACAGGCACCCGAATGTGGCGACTAGGGGATTTTCACAGTAACTTCATTGTAGTGGTAATGTAAGCTTACTTGTGACAACAAAGATGATTATAAAGATTATTATATTGTTATGGACCAGGGTGTAGAGAACCCTCGAAGTGTATCATGGAGTTCACCTGACCCACAGCTTTTACTAGATTGTGGTATGGGGAGCACACGGCCCACTCTACAGGTGTGGTACAGCAGAAATGGAAAAGTATTTTTTAATGCAAAACAATGTTTATTCTATGAACTCAAGTTAACCTTTTTAAAACATACAGTGAACATCTTAGCAACCTTCAATTCAAATACAACCCCCAAAGAATGCAACACTAAGCAATCCTTAATAAATTCCCAAACAACATCCAGAAGATAAAAGACCCTTTTAACACAAAGATCAGGTTGAAATTCACTATTGAGAGCATTTACGACGTTGAAATCAGCAAGTGGACATTCATAAGCTTGTAGAGACTCACACACATCCTGCTGTGATTGCAGCTTCTCCAAAACTAAAATGAAACCAAATCCGCCCTGCAGCAAAAAGCCTAAAGCGAAAGTAAAAAGCTTACGGACAGCCCAGCTCCACCCACTCTCTGACATCACTGCAGTAATAAACACCCATTTCTTAAAGGTCATCTCACATGACAATATTATAAATCAATGGACACAAAATGTAACCGACTATCTAATACCCCTTTCTAAAAACCCCTCCCTAATAGCCCAACTCTCTACACACACACACAGCCAAACAACACAGAGGGAAAGGGTGGTGGAAAGAGAAAGAAAATATGAATCAAATAAAAAGATAAAGATCTTTGATGAACTGGGATGATTTCAGGTTAGTGTCTCTCGAAAGTTCAGCTTTCGTTTTGATACTTAATCCTGCTAGGCATCAGATGGTTTTCTTTGGGCAGGTTGTCGACCTTCTCTGTCAACTCCGCATCATTCTAGATTTAGAGCAAAGGCTGTGCCAGGCATCCACTTGATTCAGAACAATGGAGCAGTTCTTTTACTTCAGCAAGCAGGAGGGAGAGAGAGAGTGCTCTTTTCACTTTCGCGGTCTTAACGCTCCTGCCCAGTTCTCTCAGAAAGCATCACGCTAGGGCAGCACGGTGACGCAGTGGGTTAGCACTGCTGCCTCATGGCGCCGAGGTTCCAGGTTCGATCCCGGCTCTGGGTCCTTGTCCGTGTGGAGTTTGCACATTCTCCCTGTGTTTGCGTGGGTCTCGCCCTCACAACCCAAAGATGTGCAGGGTAGGTGGATTGAACACGCTAAATTGCCCCTTAATTTGAAAAAATGAATTGGATACTCTAAAAAAATGTTTTAAAGCATCACGCAGGAACCAATCACTGACAGTTGTCAGACAGAAGACTATCCCTGGCCAACCCACCAGCTGCCAGTTAACCATTCGATCCAACTCTCTCCAAACCTGGTTCCTACAGTCCACTCAGTGCCGAGGAGTGGTCATAAACAAAATCTGGGAACACAGTGACCCCCCACTGGGTCGGAGAATCACCAGGGGTTGCCGTGAATCCTGCCCCCGCCATCCTCCCAATTCTCCCGCCCCCCCAAAAACCGGCCCGGCGTGAATCGCGCCGCCTGCCTCAGAGAATGGCGAGGTCCAGCGCGACTCAATGGGCCCCGGGGCTGTCCCGACTCTCCGGCTCGCGATGGGCCGAAGTCCCGCCCGTTCTATACCGGTCACGCCGGCGTAAATTAGAGTTGGTCCCTTCCTGGTGGCACGGGCGGGCTCCAGGGTTCTTGGAGGGTGGCGGGGGGATCTGGCCCCGGGAGGTTCCCCCACAGTGGCCTGGCCCGCGGTCGGGGCCCACCGATCCGCTGGCGAGCCTGTGCCGTGGGGGCACTCTATTCCTTCCGCACCGGTGGCCGTGGTCATCCGCCATTCCCGGTGCAGAAGTGAATCCCTCTGCGCATGCGCGGGGATGACACCAGCGCTGCCGGCAGAGACCCTTCGGCACCTAGGGGGATTCCACACCTTTGGGGCAGCCCGACGCCGGAGTGGATCACGTCACTCCGTCCCGCCGGGACCCCCCGCCCCACCAGGTAGGGGAGAATCAAGTGTCCGAGCAAGCAGTCTGCTTCAACTTTGAGTCTTCTGCTTAAAGGCACATTCTGATTATGGGTCCGCGGACCAAAATCATAAAATAATGTCAAAGAAATGGGATCAAAGGAAAACAACAGGAAGAACTCTTGCAACATAAGCATATCACTGCTTGTGATATTGCCAAACACTTACAGCATTTATTTGCTATTTCCATGTCCATTATTTTAATGGAAGGGTTACCCCAAGTCATTTCATTAGCTTCATGCGCCCATTAAAATAGTGTTCCCAGAAATGTGACTCATTGCTCAGAGAATTCATTGGACAGTTCAAGAAGGAAATGCTTTGGGGGATAATTTTCTCAGATCGGGGCACAGGATACTTTTAGGACACAGCAGTGCAGTTTTACTGTGCATCTCACGGCTTTGCTGGTTTGGATGTGCTTGGGGCCCACATTGATTCCGGCATTGACATTGACATCTCTCACTCTGATAAGCACAACATTTCATGCAAAATACGTCTGAAAACTAAATCACCACAGTCAGAGAATGGTCTACTTTCATTGACCAATTGGCCAAATGCCAAGTTTATTTTTATTTTGGCCCTAGACTTCCTCCTGCTTTTTTTTCCTTACTTTTTTCCCCATCCTGTCTCATCCGACTTTCCGCCTCAGACCGGGTGAGTCCCGGGCATGTAGCACGCCCGCAGGGCCTAGTGTCGAAAGGCAGCTCAGTCAGATGCAAGGAGGGCACACCCCTATTCGTACAGCACTGACTTCTATGAATTAGGTAGGTTAAATGCCCCAGTAAGGTTTAAAGGTCCATGATTGGTCAGCAAGAAGGTAATCATAGATCATAGAATTTACAATGCACAAGGAGGCCATTCGGCCCATCGAGTCTGCACTGGCCCTTGGAAAGAGCAACCCAGCCAAGCCCACACCTCCACCCTATCCCAGTAACCCAGCAACCCCACCTAATCTAACCTTTTTTGGACACTAAGGGCAATTTATCATGGTCAATCCACCTAACCTGCACATCTTTGGACTGCAGAAGGAAACCGAAGCTGCTGGAGGAAACCTACGCAGACACAGGGAAAACGTGCTGACTCTGCACAGACAGTGGCCCGAGCCAGGAATCGAGCCTGGGACTCTGGAGCTGTGAAGCATCAGTGCTACCACTGTGCCACCATGGTAAGGTAAGTGTATAAGGTAAGTGGGTAGCATTTGGAGGGGTGAGGGGGCATGTTTTGAGGGAGGTTGAGGGATTGGGGAGTAGGGGGGCCAGAGGATGTGTCAGGACCCAATGGGGTGGAGGGCCTCAGGGACAGGGGGTGGGCGCCCGGCTTTTCGGTGAGTGGGGGTGGAGGGCATGAGATAGGGGTGTATTGTATCTCGGTGGGGGAGGGGTGTCAGGTCAGTCTTACCTTGGGGTGTGGGGGAGGGTGTTGTCAAATCAAGTCTGGCCTCGGTTGGAGTTATTGGTTTGGGTCGCGCCTCAGGATTGTGAGGGGGTGTCAGGCCGGGTCGGGCTTTGGTTGGGAGTGGGGGGTTCGTTGGAGGTTGGAGAGTCCCTGTGGGGGTGGGAGAATCCCCTGGGTTGTGGGGTTCCTGTCAATAGGAGGTGGAATCTCCTAGGGGGGAGGAGGCCAGGTGAAGGGAGGGGCAGGGAGAGTCGTCAGGGGCTGCACCATGACTCCAGTATGGGTGAGTAGTCGGAGGTGTTGGAGGAGTCCAGTGGGTCTGTACAATTGTTACCCAGAAGTTAGAAGAGCTTTTAATTCTCCTAACTTCTTCTGGGTAACTGTTGATGTAACCCACTCGGAACCATCTGAAGTTTGCTATTTATGTCACAATTTCTGGATGCCTCCTAGGGCAGGGCAATTGCCCAAAGGACGTTTGCTCTTCTATGCCCTGCAAACCCTTACTTCTGGAGAGAGGTGCTCCCGTGTGTCCTTGGGTACGACCCGAATATGATTCCCCGGAGTTTGGATGTTATAGCCCATGGTCATTTTATGAATCGTTTGGTGATACTATGGCCTAAAATTTCATTATGATGGAGACACTCTCCTCCATTGCAAAAATGGCAGAAGAGACCGAAATATGGAAGTCCTCCACCTGAACATGGCAGCCACCATTTTCACAGGGCTGGAAACGGGCCCAGATTGGGATTATTTGCATGTGCATTTCACCAAGGCAGCTGTGAAATAAAACTGCAGTTGCCTCCAGTCATGTCTGATTTTCATTCGCGAAGAGTGAGAATATAACATGTGTAGGAGCCGGCCTCAACTTTGTTATGAAAATGAAATGAAATGAAAATCGCTTATTGTCACAAGTAGGCTTCAAATGAAGTTACTGTGAAAAGCCCCTAGCTGCCACATTCCGGACCCTGTTCGGGGAGGCTGGTACGGGAATTGAACCGTGCTGCTGGCCTGCCTGGGTCTGCTTTAAAAGCCAGCGATTTAGCCCATTGTGCTAAACCAGCCTGTTAAGACCTTTTGAGAGGTGGGTATCCTTTTGCAAAGGGAGGGTTCTTCTTTCAATATATTCCCAGTGCACCTTTGGGTGGAGTAAGCTGCCCTATGCAGGGGGCGGGGTGGGGGAGACTAAAGTGCCAATTGGGATTGTTAAAAGTGGGAATGAATGTACATAAAACTTTCAAGAAGAACTGTCAAAAATGTCAAAAGCAACTGTCTATATGTCAAGACATTTAAAACTTCTATCCTTTAAATCTTTAAATCTGTGTAGAGTGTTAAAAAATAATTGCTAGCTAATTCACTCTCTGTTGACAAAAGACTTCGGCAAACGTGACTGGATTTGTGCTGTATGAACAATTTCACAATCTTCCATTATACAGTGGGGAGCCTGCGTTTCACAGTTTGTTTACTGATCCAAGTGACTGTAGATTCTTTCAGGTGAAATTACGAATTCCAATGCTTGTTTATTAAAAGTGATTAAGCTCGTAAATTAAATGTATTTTTCCGAAAAGGGACTATGAATTATTTTCTTTTTTAAAAAGCCTATAATAGGCATTTAGACCGGGATTCTCCGTTCCCTACTTCCACCCCGCGGGCTATTGCAGGCTGCCTGCCCTGTGCCGGCGGGAATGTGCAAACAGCTGATTTGCATGGATTAGAATGCGAAAATGTAGGCTCGCCAAGGATCAGTAGTAACAGATCCACCTGTCGAGGCAGAAGATCATGAGTTGAAGACTCACTCCAGGATTGAACAATTCAACTCAACTGCCACTTCCGTGTAATAAGGAGGGAGATCTGCTCTGCCGGTGGGGTTGTTAAAACTGAGGCCCCTCTGTCCTCTCAAGTGGACATAAAATATCCCATGATATCATCGAATTCCTACAGGGCAGAAGGAGGCCATTCGACCCATCGGGTCTGCACCGGCCCTCTGAAAGAGCACCCTACCTAGGCGCACTCCCTGCCCTGTTTAGACATACGTCCCCACCCTATCCCAATAACCCAGTAACCCCACCTCACCTTTTGGACACTAAGGGGCAATTTATCATGGTCAATGCACCTAACCTGTACATCTTTGCACTGTGTAAGGAAACCGGAGCAGCCGGAACAAACCCACGCAGACACGGGGAGAACGTGCAAACTCCACACAGTCACCCAAGGTCAGAATTGAGATTGGGTCGCTGGCGCTATGAGGCAACAGTGCAAACCACTGTGCTATCGTGCCGCCCGCTATATAAAGAAGAGTAAAGGAAATTCTCCTTGTCTTCTGAGCAGCAATAATCTCAACCAGCAGCGTTAGAACAGTTTAATTGTCATTGTCTCTCTCTGCTGTCCCAGGGATTTAGCCATGCACAAATTGGCTGCCGTATTTGCCTACACTACGAAAGTGGCTGTACTTCATTTGCCAAGCACCACGGTACATCCTAAAATTGTGAAAGAGGTTCTATAAATGTAATTTTTTTCAATCAAGTCAACTGGTTGGAACAACTTCTGATCCAGAAATCTTTTCAGGAAGTTCTTCAGAGTATAATAGAGGAGAACAGCAATACAATAGAATTAATAATGCTGCTTCTAGGTATCCAGAGGTGGCCAGGAAATTGGTTCCTACACCACTGGCAAATGCTTAGCGTCTCTACCTTTAAAATAGAACGGCAACTATCGGCCGCAGAATGGAAGGGAGACAATGAACCAAGAGTGGGTCTGACTACCATGTTTATCAAAAGAGCGATGTGTGAGGGAGCTGGAAAGTCAATGAAAAAATCATAATGGCCACAAAACATTCTCTATGTGATTGATAATGTACCCAATGCAGTTGTGAACTCACTAAGCGTTGAAGAATGCAGGGGAGCCCGTATTAAAATATTAATCTTGGGTACATCCTAATCAAGTTAGGAAGGAAAAGGGTTGAGGACAGTGGATCAATCTATATCTGCAAAGCGATAAAGGAGATTCACTGATATCTCGTGCACAACATGCAGCAGTATCATGAACTGTTTTGGGAGCGATATTTTCCAGCACATGCGTGCGACCATTCGTTCACGGGAGAGCAAGACCGCTATGTGCCTGGTGTAGCCATGGGGAGTTGGTGAAGAACACTGCTATAACACGGGACAAAGGCTGCGGGCAAAGGTATCAGCTGCAAGTAGCATAGTGAAAGAAAAATGCTGGATCAGATCAAGCAGCCAGACTAATAACAAGGACCTGTTCCTATGGAGGTCACTCCTACCTTTTTTGTTTCTTCTCCAACTCATGGTTTCGGCTTTGCTGACTTTCCATCAGTACCTTGGTGTCCTCCAGTTCAGAGGTCAAACACTTGCTCTTTCTCCTCAGCTGCTGGACATTCCGCTTGGCGATCTCGTAGCTTGCCTGCAGATCTGTAAGCTGACCAGGCCACAGAAATGAAAACCGGAGCTGACCAACAAACGTGAATAAATCTCCTTTCTAATCACCGCTCATTTCAGCCGCTTTGAGGAGCTTGCTCGAGTGTCAGTATCGGACAACAATCCCGACCGGCAGTCACACTGAACCAATTACATTGACATAAGATACCATTAGAAGCTCGATGACAGGGTGCCACAGTGGTCAGCACTGCTGCCTCACAACGCCAGGGACCCTGGTTCGATTCCAGCCGGGGAATGTTTGCACGTTCTCCCTGTGCCTGCGTGGGTTTCCTCCGGGTGCTCCAGTTTTCTCCCACTGTCCAAAAAGGTGCAGATTAGGTGGATTGGTCGTGCTAAAATTGCCCAAAGATGTGTAGGTTAGGTTAAGGGTTATTGGGGTAGGGCATGGAGTGGGCTTGGGTAGAGAGGGTCAGTGCAGATTCAATGGGCTGAATGGCCTTCTTCTGCGCTGTAGGGATTCTATAATTCGATGATTTTCCTCCCAACCAACTCCAAAAGCAGGTTGACTAGTTATTCCCATCATTGCCTTTTGTGGGGCTTTGACCTGCAGGAAAGTGGTGGTGGCATAATGTCACCAGCTTAGTATTCCAGAGACCCAGGTTCAAATCCCACCACAGCAGATCATGATATTTAAATGCAATAAAAAAAATGTGGGCTTAAAAGGTCCAATGGAACAATTGCTGATTACTGTAAAGATCCACCTGGTTCAATAATGCCCTTTAAGGAAGGAGATCTGTTAACCTTATGAATGAATTTTTAAAAACACACTTCCTTGACCCTTGGAGGGTGTCCTATTTGAAGGCTCCATTGTAGTTTAGTTTCTCCCAAATATTTTTCCTCATCCCGGCAGCATTCGGTGTCTTGCTCAAAATAAATGGGAAAAATAGGGAATATTGTTGGGTATTGTAACCCACTGCCTTGAAAAACAGAAGGGGTTCTCCTTTGACGGAACCCCGCAAAGGAAACGGCAAAAAGAGCGGGAAATGTTGACAAAAGAGAAGAGCCCTCCAGGTTGATAGCGTTTCCCCTCAAAATGCAGGTCCTTTACCTTCTGTTCCAGATCCTTTCTGATCTGTAATTCTGAATCGATCCTTTCCTCAAACGTACGGACACGTTTCCTGAGAAACTCCATTTCCAGCAAGGTGCAATCATAGCGTATTTTCCACTCCTCCTCTAGAAATAATAGGAGACAGCGTGAAAACATCATAAGATCAGGTGTGAAGCAGCACAAACATAAGTGTTGTAATAATTCCTAACGGCTGAGGCGGCAGAAGCCTACCAGGTATGATAGTAAAGGCTGCAGGTGCTGGAAATCTGAAATGAAAACAGTAAATGCTGGAAAAGTCAGCGGGTCAGGCAGAAAATGTGGAGAGCGAAACAAAGGCCATTATCCAACGGCCACACCACGCCAGATACGCAGCTCACCATGGTGCAGCGTGCCCATTGACAGTTGGGAGACCCTGCTCTCGGGATCTATCCGGCTCGCCACGCTTGGTGAGATCCAGCAGCGGCCCTAGGGTTGCTGGTGCCCCGGGCAAGCTGAACTTCGGCGCCCTTACAAGTGCCAATTTTAAAGGCCTCCAGAACTGCGCTCCATCGCCTTTCCCCGCTGCGGATAGCCTTTTCCTGCTCCCCTCGGCGGCCCTCCTCCTGCCGAGGACCCTCCGTGCAGCCACTGCCTCACACAGACACTGAGCAGCCGCCAGCGGCTGAATCAGACCGGCAGACGACCGAGGCCAATCAACATGGCGGCCGCACAGGGGCCGGGCCGGGGCTGAAGGAGCACCCCACGTGACTCCGGGCTGCGCGTGGGCAGCTACTGAGCATGCGTAGCTGCCATCAAGCGGAGGCAACATGTTGCAAATGCGCAGATCGTCCTTAGAATCTTACAACCTCAGTACTGATGGCGCCCCCTAGCACATGGCGCCCCGGGCGACTGCCCGAGTTGCCGGTACCTTGAGCCGGCCCTGGTGAGATCCAACTCAATCTTGCGAGACATTGCCAGGCGAATTCCATCCACAAAGGGAGGGATCACTTTTTGGCAAATCTGCATATTAGGGCGAGGTAGTGAGCCTGACTCTAATGTGCAGGTTACTGAGGTACCTGAGGCTTTGGGATTCAATCCCTTTGCTTCGGGCAAGCGCATTCAGCACTGGTCCCCGTGAACGTCACACGTGGGGGTCCTCCTAGGGAGGCACCAACTGCATGCCCTTTGGGCAGGGTTGTGCCCTGGCACTGCTGGTGCCACCTGGGAACCCTGGCAGTGCCAGCCTGGCACCTTGGCAGTGCCACCTGGGTGCCAGCCTGCCACTACCAAGGTGCCCAGATGGCAGTGGTTCTAATTGAGGGAGGACCATCAGGCAGGGCATCAAGAGAACTCATTTGTCCATCATCACAAAGTGGATCCAAAGCCTCCACCTGATCCAGCTGACAAGGGCCTCTGTTCACATCAGGCCTTAAAGGTGCAACACTCCCTCAATACTGCACTGGAGAGTGCCAGCCTTAATGATCAGATTAAGTGTCAGTCTGGAGTCCAAATGGACTATTTCCTGACCCAGCAGAGAGAATTCTTCCAACTGAACATCGAGAACCACAATTGAACTGACCACATTAAATGTATTGCTGCCTATGGGACACAACTGGCAGAGAATGGCCGTCAGATGAATGTATATAAAGGACCTCAGTGTGTGATGGTTTTGATATGGTGCTAAGGTGTTGTATAAATGCAGGTGTGTCTCTATAAACCTCATTGTGCTGTTTTACCTGTCACCGCAGTGCCCAGCTCCCTCATCTGGAGTTGCTGATGTGCTTCCTCCAACCGCTTCTCCACAGAGTTTAAATTTGTCACCACCTTCTCATACTTAGTCTGTGAACAGAGGAGGCAAAAACACGCACAGAAAAATAGAAAAGATATGTTAATTATCGAACAAACATATTGTTTGGCCTAAGTCACAGTAATTCAGACTAACTATTGCAGTAAAACATATTCAGTGGCATAACAGAGAACAGCCTGTGATGGCCATGAAAATGGTCTCGAAACTGAGCTCAAAATATTATCGGGGCGATTTAACCAGAACAAAATCTGTGGCTGGCCTTGGGTGTGATTACCCGCGTGTTTCCCGGCGGCTGCAGTGCTGAGAATCACCCTGCTATTCAACGGCACTTTGGCATTTTAGCCTCGAGGAGTTTCCCTTCACCGAGGCCGCATTTAGAGTCATTTACTGCTGGCAAGTCCAGCAGGAGAGGCAGAACGGGACGCCATTTTGTCTGGCAGTCCCAATATTTCTCCCCCCCCCCCCCCCCCCGCCCTTTCAGCCCAGCCCCGTTTCAAACCCCTCCCCCACCCAATCTTGGGGAGACCCCCGGGAATGTTCCCTCACCTCCCGGCCTGATCCCTGTCAGTGCCAACCTGTCAGTGGTTAGCACTGCTGCATCACGGCGCCGAGGACCCGGGTTCGGTCCCGGCCACGCGTCACTGTCCATGTTGAGCTTTCAGATTCTGGGCGGCACGGTAACACTGTTAGCACTGTTGCTTCACAGCGCCATGAACCTGGGTTTGATTGGTTCACAGTCTGTATGTTCTCCCCGTGTCTGCGTGGGCTTCTCCGGGTGCTCCGGTTTCCTCCCACAAGTCCCGAAAGACGTGCTTGTTAGGTGAATTGGGCATTCTGAATTCTCCCGCTGTGTTACCCGTATCGGAATGTGGCGACTAGGGGATTTCCACAGTAACTTCATTGCAGTATTAATGTAAGCCTGTTTGTGACAATAATAAAGATTATAGAAGATTACCTGGCACCCAAGTGCCTTGGCACTGCCACCCTGGCAGTGGCTCTGGCACCCTGGCAATACCTCTGGCAATGCCAAGATACCCATTGCCAAAGGAGGTGCCACATTGCCAACGTGCACTTTCTCCGACCGCCTGAGGGTCTCTAATGGCCTGGGAGTCCACCCACCACCCAGGAGCCATTACAATTGGTCCACGTTTGGTGAAACTAGTACTAAACGATGCCTTGGCAATGTCTAATGAGCTCATTTAAATATGCTGATCAGGATCTCGCCCAACCAGGTCGTTAAATCGTGCCCTATGTACTTTGACTGCCCATTTCCTTCCTTCAGATGAGCAACAGGCCATCTCCAAGAAACAATATCTCAAGTTTAATCTTCAAATTTGTCACAAATGAGATGGCAACCCGAGTTAGCCAGCCCAAAATAATTGCTTTGCTTGAGATAAATATCGCAGGACCCTGAGAGATTTGGGAATAACTTTATAAAGCACTGACAGATCATTAGGCACATAACCATAACTAGTAGTTTGGATGCAGACTTATGTGGCCTCCATATTAAAGCAAAGGTGAAAAGGCTCAACAACAACTTTTATTTATATAATGCCGTCAGCATAATAAAATGTTAAAGATGCTTAGGCGAAATATAAAATAAGATATGGTATTGAGTCACATATAGGGATATCAGAACAGATGACACTTAGGCAAAAATCTGAAAATTCCACCAAATGGCAAAACTATGAAAATTCCACAGTGTTAAACAAGAAACCTGAAAAAAAATAAGAAACCAACTCTGCTATCAGCTCTGGGAAAGAGTGACACACGTGATATTGCACCTTAGACCTCACTCAGGTGCAGAAAAGCCAGGCTTATGAAATTTTAGAATCCTGACGGACCTACTTTAAGCCCTCTACTAATGTTACTTATAAACGCTATGTGTTCAACACCAGAGTTCAAAAAGAGGGAGAAACATTGATCAGTATGTGATTGCATTGAGATGCACAGCTGAATCTTGTGAGTTTGAGATGATCTGATCAGAGATTGGATTGTCTTAGGGATAAGAGATCCCACTGTGAGAGCATGTCTGCTGAGCAAAGAGGAACGTACTCACAGGAAAGCTAGTGATATGTGCAGAAGCTCTGAAGCAGTCAATCATAAACTGCAGAGTATTGACGGGAGAACTGATGCGCTTTTGCATTCTGCTGAGAGGCAATTCAGGACTTCCAAGCGCAAAACAATGGAGAGAAGGAAGAATAAATATTTGCAGAAGGGCTAGCAGAAAGATTCTGGCTGGATACAGGACGTAAATGTTGCAGAAGACTCTGCACAATAAAAAAGGAGGCATGCCCAGTGTGGAGAAAGCAGTGTTCTAACTGCAAGAAGCTGAATAAGAAGAAACTACAAGAGAAGATGGCAGAGGTCAAGTGCATTGGTCAAGTACTGACAGCGAAAGGAGTTCACCCTGATCTTGATAAGGTGAGCGCTGGAGCAGAGATGTAACAACCACCAGATGTGAACAGGGTACAATGATTTGTTGTGTTTGAGAATCTCAACACAAGCAAAGGGTGTTCAATGATATTGGGGCACAGAACAAGAAGCAGCTTTCACTCACAACAAACAATGACTGATGATAACGCCAGCACTGAGGTACCACAATGTTAACGATGAGGTCACCTCACCCTGCAATGTGATGTTACTGAGATGTTCCTTTCCATTAAACAGTCAGAAGTGGGGATGTTTGTGGATGCCTGCACAATGATCAGCACCATTTGCGACTCCTCAGATAATGAAGCAGTCCGTGTCCGAATGCAGCAAGACCTGGACAATATCCAGGCTCGGGCTGACAAGTGGCAAGTTACATTTGCGCCATGCAAGTTCCAGGCAATGACCATCTCCTACAAGAGAGGATCTAACCACCGCCCCTTGACATTCAATGGCATTGCCATTGCTGAATCCCCCACAATCAACATCCTCAATAAAAGTCAGTCCACTGGCAGCTTGGGACCCGTGTAGAGAAGTTGCCCCTCAATCGTACACGGGGAAAATGAGCGACCAGATATATCGTCGTAACCCCAGACATGTACATACAACTGGAGAAGCTGCTTCCCTCCCAGCAGACAGCTGATGAGGATGGTGTGAGTTCACCGAAGGCACAAGGAACTGAATGACCCTCAGTCACAGAAGTCAACCATTCTCCAACCAAGGCAACAAATCAGCAGGGACAATTACCACAGCATCAACACTCGCCATGGTAACGACATTCCCCGCAGAGACAACATCACCCCTGGAATGAGCAGACACCAGGTTAACGGCTAATAGCAACCCACACAGGCATACTATTAGAAAACCAGGACACTGTAAGGATTACGTGTACAGCGTTGTGCAGGAACAGACGAAACTGGGTCAGACCAGAATGACCAGTTTTCTGGACATGCGTGATGATTCCCTTTGTACACCATGTATGTTTCTGATTTGCGACTGTAATGATAACGGAAAGAAGGAAGTTTTGAGAAATGCTTTTGTGCAATGTGACAATGGGCCAATTTTCCCCGCCCCTCGCCAGTGACACAATGAGCTGGGCGGGAACCTCGGCCGGGATTCTCCCCTACCCGGCGGGTTCTTGCGTGTTGAAGTGGCGTGAACCACTCCGGAGTCGGGCCGCCACAAAGGTGCGGAAGTCTCCGCACCTTTAGGGGCCAAGCCCTCACATTGAGGGGCTAGGCCCGCGTCGGAGTGGTTAGCGCTCTGTGCGGCTGGCGTGAACGGTCTTTGGTGCCACACAAGCTGGGGCCAAAAGGACTTCGCCGGCCAGCGTACGTCCGCGCATGCGCCGGAGCATCAGCGGCTGCTGACGTCATACCGGAACATGCGTAGGGGAGGGGGTCTCTTCCGCCTCTGCCATGGTGAAGACATGGCGAAGGCGGAAGAAAAAGAGTGCCCCCACGGCACAGGCCCGCCCGCCGATCGGTGGGCCCCGATCGCGGGCCAGGCCACCTTGGGGACACCACCCGGGGTCAGATCGCCCCGCGCCCCCCCCAGGACCTGGCGCCCGCCCGCGCTGCCAATCCCACCGGTAAGGTAGGTGGTTTAATCCACGCCAGCGGGAGAGGCTTGTCAGCGGCGGGACTCCGGCCCATCGCGGGTCTGGAGAATCGCCGCGGGGGGCCCGCTGACCGACGCAGCGCGATTCCCACCCCCGCCAAATCTCGGGTGGCGGAGAATTCGGGACACGGCGGGGGCGGGATTGACGCCGGCCCCAGGCAATTCTCCGACCCGGCGGGGGGGGTCGGAGAATCCCACCCCAGGAGTGCCAGATTATCTGGAGAGAAACTAGACCGTGCAGCTGGAGAACGCGGAGCGCCTGGAGTGGAAAATACCGCCCAGTGTTTGTTTGGTGTTTTAGGCCCATTCTCATGAGGGACTCAACTGAGACCACATGATATGTCGGACCCAGTAATCTAGGTTGGATGTAAACCGCTGCCCTCGAGTCAAAGAGCGGTCAATGCCTCCCTCACTGAGCCGATTCTCCTGTGCGCGATTATAAGACAAAAACACAAAAGAGAATTATAAAAAGCACACGTTTTTCATTTTCCAATCTCTTCCTCACCTCAAAGTGTTTACTCCTTAGTGGGAGACAGCAGCGAACATGACAGCAAGGTTAGACGGCAAGAGTCAGCAAGGTGGGCTGTTCGGAGGTTGGAGGGGATTATATCCATATCTGATTTTGTACTTGTACGCGCGCTTCCGTCAAGTTTCTGGACTTGGTGTGGGACAACTGGCCGATTTTCCCTCAGAGAATATTTTTAAAAATAAATTTATAGTACCCAATTCTATTTTTCCAATTAAGGGGCAATTTAGCCTGGCCAATCCACCTAACCTGCACATCTTTGGGTTGTGGGGGTGAGACCCACGCAGACACGGGGAGAATGTGCAAACCCCATGCAGACAGTGACCCGGGGCCAGGATCGAACCCGGGTCCTCGGCGCCGTGAGGCAGCAGAGCTAACCACTGTGCCGCCGTGCTGCCCCTTTTCCCTCAGAGATCAGAGGCCAATTTTCACACACTTACCGTTGCACTAGCTACGGTTCACTCACACACTTCCTGTAACAGCCTCCCCGAACAGGCGCCGGAATGTGGCGACTAGGGGCTTTTCACAGTAACTTCATTTCAAGCCTACAATAAGCGATTTTCATTTCATTATTTCACTGTGGACCAGAAATCAAACCTAACAAATTCTGCGGACGAACCAAAGCCACGTGAGCCATCCAGCCCCAGTGTCACGTGCTAGAGGCTGTTATACACCGGTGGATGCCACTGATTTGACAGAATAGGTTAGATTTCACACAAATTTCAGATTTACCCATTTACAAATTCAGACCCTCAGGTGACAGGAGTGAATCAGGAGATCAGGATCAAAGGTCAGAATGGCCTACCAAATAGCCCACCCGTTCATTTTAAAATGTCTCTCATTTAAAATGAGACAAGTGCGCAGGAACCCACGCCCAATTTCAGATCTGCACTTCCACTAAACAAAGCTCTAACCCAGGAATGCTAATCGACAAAATATCCCATTCTCACCTCGATCAGTGAAGGAACCATCAAGAATGACAACAGATGGTGTGGTTTATTAGAAAAGGTTTCAGTGAAAGGTTTACCGTACGAGATCTCAATCGCACACGGCATTGCAAATGCTTGCAGCCCATAATTAAAAGACGGGGAAAAGTGCACAACCGACAGCCTGTTCCTCGCTCGTAACTCCATTCAATTATTCACTGTGTGGCAGGTGGCTTATAATTACTGACATTGCTGCCGAATTAGAAATCGATGTTATTACAAGCAAACGCACAAGTGAAAAACGGGTGAGAGAGGCCAGCTCCGGCCACATTTCCTGCAGGTTCCACTAATGACAGGGATGGGGTGTGATATGTCCGTCTCCCTGGACCTTACCCACTGAACCTTAATGAGGCCACAGCCTTAAAATGATGGAAAGGAAGGGGCCTTTTTGTGGGCTGTATGTGCGGCTGGTCAGAGGTCAGATACCCCCCCCCCCCCTCCCCACACCCACCCCCGCTGTTCCTATACTGCTCCTCACCAGCATTTATGTGACCTACGACCCAACCCTCAGTGCCCAGAAATGGCCAATGACATCAAGTCCCAGAAGGCTACCAATACCTTGGCCGAGAAGAGAGGAAGATATAGAACCTGACAGTGCAGAAAGAGGCCATTTGGCCCATTGGGTCTGCACCAACCCTCTGAAACAGCACCCCTACCTAAGCCCGCGTCCCCGTCCCATCCCTGTGACCCCCACCTAACCGGCTCAGCTTTGGAGAATAAGGGGCAATTTGACTGTGGCCAATTCACCTATCTGGACATCTTTGGACTGTGGGAGGAAACTGGAGCACCCAGAGTAAAACCCAGAGGGAAAAAATAGTGAAAATGAGACCAACATACGTGGAAGGACTACTGCTATATATTTACTGACACAAACCTATCCTCATAGACCGCATTTCAGGGTTTCACTGCAAAATACTGCAGATGCTGGAAACCTGAAATAAAAACAGAAGAAGTCTGGCTACAATGAGCTCTCACCAGGACCTTTCTCATTACAGGATCAGAAACTCTGCTTCTCTTTCCCACAGATACCACCCGACCTGCTGTTTATGTCTAGAATTTTCTTTATGTCAGAGGGCGAGTTCAGTCACAGATTATTCCAGAGAATGCCTCAAAACCTCCAAATAGGGTTAATTTTACTGAGTTGGTGATATTACGAAAAACACTTCTCAGGGGAAAATAAAAATGTGGCCCAAAAAATAGCAATTTTCCTTTCAAGGCAGCGAGAAGCACTCGTTACAGAATTATTGCAAGTTGACCGGGGAATAATTGCAAACACCAAAAGTACTGATAGCTTTTAGATCACGCGATTCCACGTTGCACCATTTCTCACCTGCACGTCCTTCAGCTCCTGCGCGAGTTTCAGTCTCTCAGCTCGCTCGCTCTGCAGTACTCGACAGGCCACATCCCCCTTAAAACGTTCGTCCGTGAGCTCTGCTGTAAGGTCGGAAATCTGCAGGGACAGCAGCAAAATGAGAACAGAGTGGAGGACGGCAATCACCCTTCAGCCATCCGAGATCCGTTTTGCCGGAGTTGATCGGAGATTAACTCCAGAACCAGTCCAACTGCAGGATGGTTTACCCAGATAGTGGTGGGAATGTGGGACCTGCTGCTGCAAGGAATGGGAACACCTTGGATGCAGTTGAGGGGAAGTTAGGTAAATGTGTAAGGGTCAAAGCCATGGCAGGTTCTGCGTGTTGATAAGGTGAGGTGAAGTAGAGAGGGCGAGAGCTGTGTGGTGCACAAACCCTAGAATGGACCATTTGGACAGAATGGCCAGCTTCTCCACTGCAGTTGGTATGCAATATTCCTGCTCCTTTGGTCACACGTCTCTTGGCTCTTGCGAATAGACGTTGGTGCATTACTGTCATGCAACCTCCAACACAACGTAAATGATCACTCCAACATGTGTCAGCCTAGGCAGGGCTGATGGCAAAGCTAATGATGGCAAAGCCTCAGCTGATTAGCTTTGCCATCATACAGCAGAATTGGGCAGCACGGTAGCACAGTGGTTAGCACTGTTGCTTCACAGCTCCAGGGACGCAGGTTCGATGCCCGGCTTGGGTCACTGTGCGGAGTCTGCACGTTCTTCCTGTGTCTGCGTGGCTTTCCTTCGGGTGGTCTGGTTTCCACCAACAGGTCTCGAAAGACGTGCTGTTAGGTAATTTAGACATTCTGAATTTTCCCTTTGTGTACCCAAACAGGCGTCGGAATGTGGTGACTATAATAATAATAATCTTTATTGTCACAAGTAGACTCACATTAACACTGCAATGAGGTTACTGTGAAAAACCCCTAGTCGCCACATTCCAGCGCCTGTTCTGTTACATGGAGGGAGAATTCAGATTGTCCAAATTACCTAATAGCACATCATTCGGAACTTGTGGGAGGAAACCGGAGCACCCAGGAGGAAACCCACGCAGGCACGGGGAGAAAGTGCAGATTCCGCACAGACAGTGACCCAAGCCGGGAATCGGACCTGGGACCCTGGCGCTGTGAAACAACAGTGCTAGCCACTGTGCTACCGTGCTGCCCTGAGGAGATTTTCACAGTAACTTCATTACAGCGTTAATGTAAGCCTACTTGTGACAATAATAAAGATTATTATTATTATTGATGGTGCAATGTGTGCGCTTTGTACCAGGAATCACTGTGGTCAGGAGCAGATAGCGGCTTCATTTTCTCTCCCCTCAAAAATAAGAGTGTTGAGACTAACTGTACACTCTAATCAACAGAGAGAGGGGATCGAAAAAGGATCAAAGACGGGAATGCTGGTAATTTTGTGGGACTAATAATCCAGAGGCCCAGACTAATGCCCTGGGTACATGAGTCCCAGTGGCATCACAGCAACTGGGGGCATTCAAAATCAATTAATTCACACATTTTGAACAAAATACCAGACTCATTCATAATGATCATGAAACCCGGTGGTGGTGTCGTCCCTCAAAGTTTGGAGCCAGTTGAGGCGGCACTTTGGTGTGGGGAGTATGTCGGTACTGGCCCCAATATGTGGAAATCACAGATTGGCTCAAGCGGAGATGGATGCCATGTATCGGCATTCGCAGAGGGAAGGGGTGGAGCGGGTGAGGGATCAGTTTGTGGAAGGGAGGGTCGCAGGGTTGGGAAAGTGCCAGGAGAGATATGAGTTGCTGAGAGGGAAGTGAGTTTAGGTATGTACAGGTGCAGGACTTTGTTCCCTCAATTGCCAGAACATTCCCTGCTGGAACACAGGACGAGCTGGGTGATGGGAAGATTGCAGACATTTACGGGTGGTTGGTGGATAAAGAGAAGGCGCCAACTGAGGAGACAAAGCGTAAGAAGGAGGAACACCCGGGAATGGAATTGGGATGAGGGGGGGGGGGGGGGGGGGGGGTGAAGGTGTCGGCATGCCACCTGATGGTGATCTTCGGAGTGTCGGAGCTGCCAAAGCTTCTGGTGGGGAGGTGGGGGCCAATGTTGAGGCCTTCACCATTCTGATTGCTCGGCGCCAAATTCTACTGGGGTGGAGGTCGTTGAAGCCACCGAGGGTGGTCGGCCTGGTTGGGGGATGTGGCGGAGTTCCTCAAATGGGAAAGAAATTACGTTTGCTCTCAGAGGGTCAGAGGAGAGGTTCTTTGTAAGGTGGAGGATGTCCCTGTCCTTATTTGAGGACTTTTTGTTACCAGCAAGTGGTGGTGGTGGTGGGGCAAGGGTGTGTGTGTGGGGGTGGGGGTGGGGGTGGGGGGTGCGCGGGGGGGATCTGTTGTGGGGAGGAAAAAGGGAAAAATGATGTCCAACTGTAGATTGTGATTTGTTTTTGGAGAGATTTTGTATACTTTGGTTTGGAATAAAAATATATTAAAAAAAATAATGATCATGAAACTATTGGACTGCTGTAAAAACCCATCTGGTTCACTAATGTCCTTTTGGGGAAGGAGATCTGCCGTCCTTACCCAGTCTGGCCTACATGTGACTCCAGACCCACAGCAATGTGGTTGACTCTGAAATGCTCCCTCAAGGGCAATTAGGGATGGGCAATAAATGCTGGCACAGCCAGCGATGCCAACAAAGCCACATGGCAAAGGACTGATTGCTCCTGCCGCTGCACGGGGCAATTACCAACAAATCCAAAGGAAAGGGGCCAAATATGGAACGTTAATGTGCCCCAAATATTTCCCCTTTACTTCCAGAGGGATGGAATCCCTGATAAAAGTGTTTGTTTTGTCTCGTTTTGAATGCTAAGTCAACACACGGAAGGGTCAATCCACTGCCAGGTGGTCACCAGGTGGTTCCCATACCAGCCTCCCCGAACAGGTGCCGGAATGTGGCGACTAGGGGCTTTTCACAGTAACTACATTCAGCTCCTCGAGGCTGTTCTGTTGCTGGCAACGTTTTGTCAACATGTACCAACCGTTCAAACTAATAACGTCTCTGATGTGCTAACAATTGCACACAGAAACACGAAACGGTACAAAAGAGGCTTTATTACTGGGAGATGTGATTCCCTCAAGTGGAGCTGTAAAATGGCAGCTCAGGAGACCTCATGGATATTTATACTGCTCCTGTGGGCGGAGCTAGCTGGCAGGGGCTTACTGACAAACTATGCAGGGGCTTACCGACAAACCTGTAATAGCAGGTACTATTGTACATCCCCTAATAAAGGCACACACATAGAAACACAATGGTATTACCACAGTCTCACTGAATCATTTGCCCGACCCTGGGGAATATGGCCCCTACAGGTCAGAATGCAGTGTGTGATTAGATACATTGCTGGTGAGTTAGGACTCCTGACACCCTAGAAACAGATGTTAATTAGCTCCCGGTACTGGAACACCTTGGGCACAATTCTCCCAAAAGGGTACTAATCCCTAGCCAGCTTGTTCAGCTGTGTGTTTTCCGGTGCTCGCAGTGTCAGGAAACATGCGGGGCGGGATTCTCCGACCGCCAGCCGGGTGGGAGAATCGCCGCGCGAATCGCGCCATGCCGGCTCGACGCCAGGACGCGATTCTCCCACCCCTGTGAAAATGGCCGCGTGTGAATGGGGCCGGGCCGCACTGAGAATCGCCTCAATGAGCCGTAGCGTTGATTCTCCGGTGGGCCAGCGATTCTCCGGGCCAGATGGGCCGAAGTCCCACCGGCGCGACTGGATGTCACGCCGGCGCCGTTCCAGCATGCTATAAAACAGCGTCAACCAGTCGTGCAGGCTGACGCTGCTGGGGGGGGAGGTGGGTGATGGCGTGGGGAGGCCCCTCCCTCGGGGGGGCCGGGTGGTGCGCTACGGCATTGGGGGTGGGGACCCCGGGACGGGAAGAGAGACAGCCGTGTCCGTCGGCGGTTTGGGGGAGACCCCGGGAAGGGGGGGGGTGTGGCCCCACACATCTGCTGCCAGGGGTGAGGGTGGGGGGAGGTGAGGGTGGCGGTGGGGGCAGTGGGGGTGCGGAATGCTGCAGGGACATCTCAATGCCGTCTCGGAAAGGATGCCGGCAGCGAGGTAAAAGGTGGCCATTTTCCCGCCGGCGCCTGCACTCTGTCGCCAGAGCGGAGAATCGCGGCGGTGATTATTCAACCCGACTCACTTTGAAAAAGGGGCCTGAATGGGGAGCCCGCAGCCGAGGCCGTACATAGCCACGTTTTGTACAGTGGGGAGCTCCACTCACCAAAACTCCCCATTGTACCAAAATGATCCCCGGCACAGACCAGCTGGGACCAGTGCTAAGCGGCACTTGCCCAGGGTCTCTGAGGTGAAGGGGATGAATCCCAAAGCCTCGGGAATCTGCACATTAGAGTGGGGCTTTCTGTCTCGCTCTTCTTTGTAGATTTGCTAAAAAATGTGGATGTGATTCACACCTCAACATCTCGCGAGATCGCATTGAATCTCGAGAGGCACTGCAAGCCGGATAGAACTCGGGAGTGGGGGTCTTTTGGCTTTCAACGGCAACGCGGCACCGCAGTGAGCTGCTTTTCGGGTGCAGTATGGCCGTTGGATCGGACCCAGAATCTAAATTTCTCCAGGAGTAGCACTTGGGGAGAATGTGATCAAAGGTTATGGGCTAAAGCAGGATTAGGCTATTGAGTTGGAAGATCAGCCATGATCGTGATGAATGGCGGAGCAGGCTCGAAGGGCCAAAAGGCCTCTTCCTGCTCCTATCTTCTATGGATCGATGTATCCTCCTTGTGTTCAAATCGCTCCATGGCCTTGCCCCTCCCTATTCTCTGAAATCTCATTCAGCGTCACATCCCTCGGAAACCTCTGTGCTTCTGCAATACCAGCACTCAGCAAGAGGGGCTGGTTTAGCTCAGTGGGCTAAACAGCTGGTTTCTAATGCAGATTAAGGCCAGCAGCGCAGGTTCAATTCCTGTACCGGCCTCCCGGAACAGTCGACTAGGGACTTTTCACAGTAACTTCACTGAAGCCTACTTGTGACAATAAGCGATTATTATTATTACGCCTCCCCAATTTCCTTTGCCCCACCATTGGCAGCCATGCCTCAATCGGCCGAGACCCTGGGTTGCGGAATTATTTCCCTAATTTCTCCATCGCCCTCTCCTCCTTTAAGCTGCTCCTTAAAAGCTGCCCTAATACCTTATGTGGCTTGACATCAGATTTTGTTCGATAAAACTCCCATGAAGCACTTTGGGATGCTTCACTATGTCCTTGTTGGGTCTCAGTGAGTCTCCAGGGGGACATGAGCCACACGGACACAAACAAAATCTAAGTGATTTACATGAATGAATATTTGAACTGGATGGAGATTTGCATTTGTTGAACTGATACCT
Source organism: Scyliorhinus canicula (assembly GCF_902713615.1). Taxonomy (NCBI): domain Eukaryota; kingdom Metazoa; phylum Chordata; class Chondrichthyes; order Carcharhiniformes; family Scyliorhinidae; genus Scyliorhinus; species Scyliorhinus canicula. Next base: position 18,018,898 of record NC_052146.1, read on the forward strand.
GCAAAGAAACGACAAATAGTTCTCTCTTTACTGTAATTTATTCAAACGGCATGCTCTCAGTGAAAGGAGAACCTCATCAGAATTCACAGCCACAGGTCGCCAAATCCCCCGTCCCAGGCACAACGCAAGACGACCAATTCCATCTGTGGTTAATTAACCGCTCGGAGCATCTGCCACAATTCATCACATATCCCTTCCTCGCTGCCTTAACCCTATCGTTCTCAAACCTTCCCACAGTTTCCCAGGGCAGCCGGGGAGAGCTTAATGTGTCCGCACGGACTTAACGGGGAGAAAGGACGGCAGAATGATCCTGCGCCCGACTATATCCGTCCGAAGGGACAGCTGCTGCCTGTTCACGGTTCTGGGTTACAGTGCTGCTGGGTATAATCTCGCCACGGCAACGAGACAGTTGAGGAGATTTTCAGGAAATCTGAAACCAAGAAACAAAGGCACAAAATAATATGGGGGGGGGGGGGGGGCTGTGTGGGGGTGGGTGGATAGATGTAACTTTTCAATTTAAGAGGTTGGTGCAGATGGCAGCGCACACACTGAAACGATGGTCTGGCTGTGAGCCATCATAAAGATAACAGCTCACGAATCAGAGATTTTACTCCTGGTAATTTGTCTGTGAGGAAATGGGTCGATGAAGTAAGACTACCTCTCGTCGACGCTATTTGATCCTGTCACCGAGTGACTGCTTTGACCATGCAGCTCACAGATGCGAAACATCAACAGCGGGCAGAATCCCCCCCCCCCCCCCGCCTCAAAAAAAAAAGTACTGACTGAAAATCGGAGTGTTTAACATGCAGGTTTAACGTCCAGATCTTCCCACACTTAGGACGGGGGGGGGGGGGGGGGGGGGGGGGGGGGGCAGGTTTCGCACAGTCATTCTGAGGGAAGAGGCTTAAAGACGGCAGTTAGGCCCAGCTCCACAGAGATCAGATCGCCCAATATCATAATGAGGTTAAAGACCCCCCCCCAACAGCAAACTGCCCCCCTCCTGCCTCCACAGACATCAGGACTGCCTCCCCCACCCCCATCGACGATCGACTGCATCAACCCCCCCCCCCTTCCAATCCCTCCAAGGATCCATTGGCATTAATCCCCCCCCCCCCCCCCCAGGGACCCTGGAGCTGTGAAGCAATTGTGCTAACCACTGTGCTATCGCACTGGGATATCAGTGATGGCAACAAATGCTGGTGCAGTCAACAACACCCACATCACATTGATGAATTTAAAAAAAGATAAAGGGAATTGATTCACTCAGTCTTTCTCATTCCCTCTGCATATCTGCAATGAGTTGGAGGCAACGTCTTATATTTTACCTTAGTTCAGCTAATAGTAATTTTAGCTTTTAGTAAGGCACTGTGGACTGGACTTTCATGCTCTACCGAAAATGCCAGAGTTGATCGATGTGCCGATTTCCCCCACCGCATTTCCGGGACGGCCATTATGGCCGTTTGGGGGCCTCCATGTTGAAGCGCCCTCTCAGTTGTTTACCTTTCACTGCAGTTGGAATGTGGAAGGCCTCTGAATGAACCAATGCCACCGAGAGGTACCTACCTGATGACGTTATTGAATAGTGGACATGTCTCCATGCCATTTAAGGATATGCCCTGATCAAAATGATTCCAAGGAATGATTGTCTCCCACCCAGGTGAGAGACAGGGGAAGCAGTTTTGGTCCCAGCTCCTATTTTCCGTTCCCCCTCCCCCACCCCAAAATGTAACCCCGAACGTCAAGTCTCATGGCACCTGCTACTGCACCCCAACCTCGGGGCCCCCAACATTTTTCTGGCAAAGGTATGAAATGGGGTAAATGGTGTCAAGATACATCAGCCATGATCTAATCGAGTAATAAAAGAGGCTGAAGTGACAGAATGGGTTACACCTCTTCCAATGTTCCTACCCATTGCCATTATTTCAGGAAGAGCAGTGACGCACAACTGACATTTGATAAAATGTATAGCTGACGGAATAAAAGGGACAGTCGCAACATGCGTACAACATTGACTGAAAGACAGGAAACAGAGTAATGATTAATGGATGCTTTTCGGGATGGGGAAGGTTTGCAGTGGAGTTCCCCAGGGGTCAGAATTGGAACCCTTTTCCTGATATATATTTTATATATAAATTTAGAGTACCCAATTCATTTTTTCCAATTAAGGGGCAATTTATCGAGGCCAATCCACCTCCCCTGCACATCTTTGGGTTGTGGGGGCGAGACCCACGCAAACACGGGGAGAATGTGCAAACTCCACCTGGACAGTGACCCAGAGCCGGGATCGAACCTGGGACCTTAGCGCTGTGAGGCAGCAGGGCTAACCCACCGCGCCACCGTGCTGCCCATTTCCTGATATATATTAATGATCTAGATATTGGTGTCCGCGGAACAATTTCAAAATTTGCAAATAATACAAAACTTGGGAAGTATTGTAGACTGTGAGGAGGACAATGTCGAACTTCAAAAGGACACAACCAAGTTGGTGGAGTGGCCGGATAGATGGCAGATGAGGTTCAATGCGGGGAAATGGGAGGTGATGCATTTTGATGGGAAGAGCATGAAGAGACATAATGAAATAAAGGGCAGCATTCTAAAGGGGATGCTAGAGCAAGAGGGACTTGGGTGTATATGTTCATAAGTCATTGAAGGTGGCAGGACAGGTGTGGAGAGCAGTTACTAAATCACACAGTATCCTGGGCATTGGAAAGAAGGGCATTGAGTACAAGAGCCATGAAGCTATGTTGAATTTGTATAAATCACTTGTTCAGCCCCAGCAGGAATGTTGCTTCCAGATCTGGCCGACGCATTTGAGGAAAGATGCGAAGGCATTGGAGAGAGAGCGGAAAAGATTCCTGAGAACGGTTCCAGGGGTGAGGAACTTGAGTGATGAGGATAGATTGGAGATGTTGGGACTGTTCCCCTTGAATAAAAGAAGGCTGAGAGGAGATTTGATAGGGGGTGTTCAAGACCAAGAGGTCTTTGGACAGAGTAGATCAGGAGGAACTGCTCCCTCTCGGGTGAAATTATCGAGGGTGATGTGCGGGGGTGGGGAGGGGGGGCGGGGGGGGGGGGGGGGGGGGGGCGGGGGGGGTGCACAGATTTAAAGTAATTGGAAAAAGAAGCAAAAGCAGTATGAGAAAAAAAACTTTTCTCACAGCGAGTGGTTCGTGTCTGGAATGCACTGCCTTAGAGTGTGGCGGAGGTAGGTTCAATCGAGACATTCAAGAGGGAATGAGATGCTTATTTGAAAAGGAGCAATCTGCAGGGTTCCCTGGAGAAGGCGGGAGAATGGCTCTTGGTAAACTGCTTACTCAGAGAGCCAGTGCGGACACTGGCCTCCTTCGGTGCTGCAACAATTCTACGATCTGTGAAGAACCTCCTTCAACGAATACAACTAAATTAGGTCAGCTGAGCATTCATCCACTTGCGATTCAGGTGTAAAATGGCGGACGCAGTTGCACATTAAGAAAGCAATTGATTATGTGAAGAGTTTTGAGAGAATTTGCTGACGGGGGTACAGGTGCCATGTATTTCCTTCAGCCCTATTCTTATGCACTAAATTGCCTTTGAAGATTTTGTACTCTCCAGCATTGCCGTCATTAATTTTGAGAGGCATAAAGTCATAAATAGATTTTATTGGTATAGTTTGCGCATATGGTTTTATGCTTGTAATATTTTAGGGACTCAAAAGCATCACAACATTAACGACACAGCCGTGATTTAGTTTTTATCACAAAGCAGCTCCATCTGCCCTGATCTCATCAGAAACTAGTTTACTCCAGCTTTTTGCTCAGCCAGACAGATGCTGGGTGCCTTGTGAATTCCAGTGACAGCGGCAAACGTGAAATTAGTTTGATTCTTGACACTCTACCAGGCCTCAGGATCGTGGTTAGGTCTTCGTCAGCGCAGACCACAAGCATCAGACATTGTAGCATCACCGGCGTTAGACCCAGGGGCAGGGTTTCCGGCCCTGCCCGCCGGCGGGATCTTCCCACCCCCTCGCAGCACGTTGTATGGCAGCAGAGCGGGCGAGCAATGCAAAAGCCCATAGACCTTGACAGTACCGGAAGGTCCTGTGGTGATATGATCTGCATACTCGACTGCCATTGGGCCAGAACGTCGGCTTACCATTGGCCCTGGTCGGTCATGTGCCTCTCGACCGATTGGCCGAGAGGCTGAGTTAACCACGCCTCTATTAACGAGGTATAAATGGTCAGACGACTGACGATCGTCCCTTTCCATTGTAGACGATCGCAGAGCTGTGTTCTAGTCAATTAAAGCCAGACCTTGGTAAATCACTCGCCTCGCGTACAATCAGGTCCCTCTGGTAGCCAATGGCTCGCTGCCTCCGGAATACCGGGGTGCGGGGGGGGGGGGGGGGGGGGGGGGGGTGGAACATCCAGGGCCCTGGGGTCTTACTGTTCAGATAGAAAGCGGGCTCCAGTCTCCAACAATTGGAGGTTTGTAGTTCCCGCACTTGCTATCTTCAAGGATCTTTCAAGGATCTTCAAGGTGCTGGTTTAGCACATTGGGCTAAATGGCTGGCTTTGAAAGCAGACCAAGGCAGGCCAGCAGCACGGTTCAATTCCCGTACTAGCCTCCCCGAACAGGCGCCGGAATGTGGCGACTAGGGGCTTTTCACAGTAACTTCATTTGAAGCCTACTCATGACAATAAGCGTTTTTCATTGCATTTTGACACAGTCTGTTCAGATACAAAAATAACCAATTACGTGAACCCTCAGCGTGTTTTCCAAACTGTCAGCTTCGCCATGCTGTAAAGATTTGGAACTCTCTTTCACATGGCAGTTGATGCCAGGTCAATAGTCCATTTTAAATCTGATAGCGAGAGACTTTTGTCAGCCACAGGTATTAAGAGATATGGGACAAAGGCAAATATATGGAGTCAGGTCACAGATCACCCATGATCTCGATGAATAGCATGGAATAGGCTCGAGTGGCTAAATGGCCTCGACTTGTTCCTACCTCGGGTGACTGTCTGTGTGGAGTCTGCACATTCTCCCCGTGTCCGCGTGGGTTTCCTCCGGGTGCTCCGGTTTCCTCCCACAGTCCAAGGATGGAGGTGGATTGGCTTTGACAAATTGCTCCCAGGTGGGGATAGGTTGGGGGATTGGGCCTGGGTGGGGTGCTCTTTCAGAGGGTCGGTGCAGACTCGATGGGCTGAAGGGCCTCCTTCGGCAGATTCATTGATTCTATGTACCAGACCTTAGTGATTTATTTTTTAATTATTCGTTCATGGTGTGAAGGAATCTAGCTCTAAAGTTTATAAGATTAAAAAGAGTGATTCTATGAAGTAGGGATTAAAAATTAAAAGAAGAGTTCACCTGCTCGACAAGGGGTTAAAATTTCTTCATCATGCCTGAGCGTAATCAAGGACCCGGACATCCTGTCGTATAGCACACGGTATATACTATAATCGAGCTGAAACTGGCTGCCTGGAGGGCAGTAAAATTCTCCGGTAGTTTCTTTCATTCAGGGTGAGTTAGATCAATTCTTCAGACCTACTTAAGTGTCTGTGTAGCGTGTCGTTTTTAAATTTAGAAGTGACAGTGATCATCCGAACAGCATGTCTTATCTAGAATAGTCTCAAAGGGCAGCACGGTAGCATTGTGGATAGCACAAATGCTTCACAGAGCCAGGGTCCCAGGTTCGATTCCCCGCTGGGTCACTGTCTGTGTGGAGTCTGCACGTTCTCCCCATGTGTGCGTGGGTTTCCTCCGGGTGCTCCGGTTTCCTCCCACGGTCCAAAGATGTGCATGTTAGGTGGATTGGACATGATAAGTTGTCCTCAGGGTCCAAATTGCCCCTTAGTGTTAGGTGGGGTTTCTGGGTTATGGGGATAGGGTGGAGGTATGGGCTTGGGTAGGGTGCTCTTTCCAAGAGCCGGTGCAGATTCGATGGGCTGAATGGCCTCCTGCTGCACTGTAAATTCTATGAAAAAAAAGGGGAGAGGGTTATGGTCTACTTTAATCGGATGAGAGCGTCACTGGCAAGACCAGTATTGTTACTCATCCCTTAGTGCCCTTAAATGGATGTAAATCAAGTGGATTCATTGGTGGGAATTCTCCACCTTTGAGATGGATGCGGAGATGGAAGGCAACGAGAATGGCAAGCAAGTGAGTTGCTCAGGCTCGCCAACACATATACATCTCTTCGCACTGTTACTGGCTTCAGGGCATTGCCAGGAACACCCCCGGCAGTGTTAGGGAGCCAGTGGAAGTAGACGAGGAGATCATCAACCTGGCGACCCAGAACGTTGCAGTGTGCAGAATTCACCAGCTCACTTGAAAGGCCACTTGACATTTACACTCAGTCTGACCTTTACTTGCCAAAAACGAAAAGACAGCAATCATCCCCAAGACACAGGCCCGCATTTGCTGTAATGCCTCATGGATACTGATAACAAGGAGAGGGATTGAGTCAAAGAAAAGATTGACAATGTCTTTGCCTCACCGTCATTTCCTCACATCGTTGTCTCTCATGGCACAGTCACTGTAGCTGCACTCTCACCAGGAAGCCTACCAGCCTCGCCCAATGTTTGTCCCTGACTGGGCCTCCTCCCTCCTTAGCCCACCCGAATTGGTCAGCAAATCCGGAGGCGGGCTCTTCAATAATCACCATGGTAGCAGTGGCCACTGCTGGGGCTGCACCTAGATGATAAGGTGCCCATCGATACACGTGCCTCTCATAGCCAGGTAGGTGGGGTCTGGGAACAGTCAGGTAGGCCCCGGCGAGGAGGCCAGTAGTTTGCTGAGGGCACATGGTGCCGTTGCAGCGATGGCAGCCAGGGAGCCACTCTGTGGGTAAAGATTGCCCAAAAAGGGTGGCTTCTCCACACACCGTTCACTGTGGGTAGAATGCAAGCAAAAGTGAGAAGTGGCTCTTATTTGGCCACTTCTAAGTGGCTCAATTGTGTGGTGATATGCGTTCAGACATATCTATGTGTAATTGTGCATTGTTGTATCAATGTATATATTTGTATGTAACAGTGCCACTGTATATAGACAATGACCAACACATGTAGGGACAGCTATGACCTCCTGCCAGCAGGTGGAAACAGACTGAGCAGATGTATATATATCAGAGGACGGGCAGGGGCCAGACAGTGGGTAGCAGGGCGGACAAGACAACAGACATCATTATGGGCAGCACGGTAGCATTGTGGATAGCACAATTGCTTCACAGCTCCAGGGTCCCAGGTTCGATTCCGGCTTGGGTCACTGTCCGTGCGGAGTCTGCACATCCTCCCCGTGTGTGCCTGGGTTTCCTCCGGGTGCTCCGGTTTCCTCCCACAGTCCAAAGATGTGCAGGTTAGGTGGATCGGCCATGCTAAATTGCCCTTAGTGTCCAAAGTTGCCCTTGGTGTTGGGTGGGATTACTGGGTTATGGGGATAGGGTGGAGGTGTTGACCTTGGGTAGGGTGCTCTTTCCAAGAGCCTGTGCAGACTCGATGGGCCGAATGGCCTCCTTCTGCACTGTAAATTCTATGAATCTAAATTCTATGAATTAACAGAGACGGAATCGTTTGTGCATAGGAGTACATGGTTGCCATTAAGAATAAATACTTGTAGCAACTACATCTATGTGTTCTATGTGTATCTTCATCATCAAAGAAGTAATAGAACATAACAGATTGATGTTCCAGACCATCTGCTACCTCTCTGGCTGCTCTTAAAGGGGCATGGCAGTGGGAAGGCGGCAGGCCCACCAGCCAATGCCTTCCCTGCCATTTTGCCAGCCTCCCTGCCCATTCTCAGCATGCTGGCAAAATCCAGCCCAAGGCCACTCAGAGGCTGGAGAAAGATATTCCATTCTCCCCTCCTCTCTGCCTCCCTCCATCCGCACCAGCACGGTGCGGATGGAGGGAGGCAGAGAGGAGGGGAGAATGGAATATCTGGCACTCAGAATGAGTGATGGAGGAAGGCTTCGAGGTTCAGTGGCCTTTCGGTAGGATTGCTAAAAATGATGAAAGGATGAGCGATAAAGCAAGGAGAAACGTGAGCAGAAAGCCAATGTTAATCTTTTGGCCCGACCTGACACCATTGTACCTCCCTTTGAACACCCTGTTACACACGATTCTGAAAGAGTGAAATTAAGCCGCAGTCTCTGTGCAGTGGTAATAATCTCCACAACGCTTGCTGTTCTGGTCGGAGTAGAATAAAACCTATGCCAGTTACTCATGCCAACATCCCATCCTTGCAGGCTGACTCCTGCAGATAAAAATGTTTGAAGAAAATATAATAGTAATTCTTTCCCCTGCCGTGTGTCTGCTATCTACTGATGGTAATAATAAATGTTTTGACAGGTTTTACACTGAAATAGGAGGAACTGTGGGCCAACTAATTTAATCAGACCTCTAAGAAACCTACAATATAAAATGCCCTGCAACATTCTTTTATTGCAGCTTTGGGATTCATAAAAAAGTCTGTTGTCCCTTGTTTCAATCTCAACATTCCACCAAATCATTTTTTCAATTACAATTTTATGACTAATCTATTAATTTCCAAATAAGTTGCAGTACACAGTCTTCATCGCTTGGTTGATTGAAGCTGTTTAAATTGATCGGAGGTGGATATTAAGCTTGTTTCATTTTGGTGACATGCCCGTTTAGGTGACAGATGAGGGCTGGTGAATTCTGCTTTACTGGTAGCTCGATTGGCAGGTGCTTCGGCCATATTTGGAACCGAGACATCCGCGTTCGAGAAGGTGGGAGGGGCCATTCTCTGGACCATGCGGAGTTACAGTCAGCGAGGAACGGGGAATGGGCATCGTTCGCCGGCTGAGTCCGCCTGCCGACGGGAGAATCCCGCCCGAGGTCAATGGACTTCTCCGTTGTCCGGGGCTTGCCCCGGCATTCTTGCAACGGGCGGTGGGGCGATATGCATCACTGTAAATACACAAGGGGTTAATGTAAATACACATAGACTAGATAGACACTAGAGGGAGCACCAGAGACATGTCACACAGAATTCAACCAATAGGTCAGTAAGATAGGACACGACCAATGGGCATTCACGACACACACAGAGGTGACACTACCACAGGAGGACATTACACCAACCCATATAAAAGGACACAGCACACATGATCTTCCTCTTTCCAGTGGAGACACTCAGTGAGTACACAGGGTTGATCCGAAACACATCACACCCACCACGTGGATTGTAGCAGACTGGTTCGTCAGTCTGAGTAGCTATAGCAGGATTAACAGGAGAGTCGAATCCAAGTAGGAGAATTGTTAACAGTTTAATAAATGTGTTAAAGCTATCTCCAAGTCTGATCCTTCCTTTGTCAGAGTGCACATCAAGGAAGCAGCTAATGCTGCGTCAAGAGCATAACAAAACAGGCGGGGCAGACGAATCCAGCCCAATGGGCGCGAACGGATTACAGACCTAACAAGTTTCGTCGCCATCATACTCTTCTTCCTCAGCGACGGGGGGCAGATTTAATGAAGGACGGGGCGTACGGTTCACGCACGATATGGGACGAGGCCAAACAACAGACGGGGCAAGTCGTGCCGAATTGTTCAGCACAGAGGGTCTTAGAGTCATTTTAGGAGAGACTATAATTCAGAACAGCCGTATTTAGGCCTCAATTGTTGGATGAAGAAATGACACTTAAAGAGAACAAAACTGCAAGGAGGAATTCCAATCTGAAACCGCAGACAACAAAGTATTCAACAATAGTCGGAGCTGTAATTAAATCCAACTGGCTGTGAGTGAGGCTAAATAAAGTTTTATTTAATTTTAAATTATAAGCAATCGCCAGCAAGAGTGGTGATTGATTCACTCACCAAGCATCACATAATCAAAACACCAACTAAAGACAAGGAGAGAATCAGGTCCAAGATCTGTGTTGCAATGTTTTGACAACATAAGCTCTCCAACGACTTGATTTCTCTAGGGCTTTGAAATTCCCATCATTTAAGCCAAGAACCTTTTTTTAAATTCTGAGATATCAAGCTGTCTGCTGACTTGGGACCAAATTCTGATGAGCAGGCTAATCTTATGCTAATGCAACTTTTATTGAAAGCTTGTCTGCACATCTTATCAAAGCGCCAACAGTTCCCACCAAATAGTCCTTCTAATAAGAATTCCTAATTCCAACTACAACGCATATAACCACTGTTCCTGCATTTCAGTTATGATGACAAGGATTGGTGCGATTTCCCTCAACTCAGGCCATTCTCTGCTGCAGATGTTGACTCCTATTGGAGTGCAGTTCCACAAATGCTCACTCTCTCACAGACAGTGACCCAAGCCGGGAATCGAACCTGGGACCCTGGAGCTGTGAAGCAACTGTGCTAACCACTGTGCTACCGTGCTGCCCTGATTTTGCCCTCAAGACGTTCTCCCCAGGTGGGCATTGAAGTGTGTGAGTCTGCATGGTGAGAGCTTCCACAAGTTAACCCATTCGGGTTCCTCGCAACTAAGCCCAATCGCATCCTCAACTCCAGCCCACACAGGGACGGTCAAGAGCGGGCCTTTGCTTACCAACCCAGTGTGGGGATCTAGGCTGCTATATAACTTTCCATGGTCTAATAACAACCAGGCCAATTCTAACCCCTCCCTCCCTCTCCCCTTACCACAGTGATCCACCAACTCAGAGTAGGCCATGTTTAGCTCAGTTGGCTGGAGAGCTGGTTCGTGAACAGCGCGGGGTTCAACTCCCATACCGGCTGAGGTTTTTCATTACTTTTTAATTTAGAGCGCCCAATTCATTTTTTCAAAATAAGGGGCAATTTAGCGTGGCCAATCCACCTACCCTGCACATCTTTGGGTCGTGGGGGCGAAACCCACACAAACACAGGGAAAACGTCTTGAGGGCAAAGTCAGGGCAGCACGGTAGCATAGCGGTTAGCACAGTTGCTTCACAGCTCCAGGGTCCCGGGTTCGATTCGGCTTGGGTCACTGTCTGTGCTGAGTCTGCACGTTCTCCCCCTGTCTGCGTCGGGTTCCTCCGGGTGCTCCGGTTTCCTCCCACAGTCCAAAGATGTACAGGTTAGGTGGATTGGCCATGATAAATTGCCCTTAGTGTCCAAAGTTGCCCTTGGTGTTGGGTGGGGTTACTGGGTTATGGGGATAGGGTGGAGGTGTTGACCTTGGGTAGGGTGCTCTTTCCAAGAGCCTATGCAGACTCGATGGTCCAAATGGCCTCCTTCTGCACTGTAAATTCTATGATTCTAAATTCTATGAATTAACAGAGACGGAATCGTTTGTGCATTACTGAGGGTTACTGGGGTACGGGGATAGGGTAGATACGTGGGCTTCAGTAGGGTGCTCTTTGTAAGGGCCGGTGCAGACTCGATGGACTGAATGGCCTCCTTCTGCACTGTAAATTCTATGATTCTATGAACGTGCATTCTCCCAGAGGACAGTGACTCAGAGCCGCGATCGAACCTGGGACCTCGGCACCGTGAGACAGCAGTGCTAACCACTGCGCCACCATGCTGCCACGGCTGAGGTTATTCATCAAGGCCCCACCTTCTCAGCCTTGCCCCTCGCCTGAGGTGTGGTGATCCTCAGGTTAAGCCTCCACCAGTCAGCTCTCCCCCCTCGAAGGGGAAAGCAGCCTATGGTCACTGGGATCATGTCGATTGCACTTTCCTTTCATAGGCCAGGGAATAAGACGGGAGCGCCTCCTACAAAGATCGGGATCGGTTCGTCGGCGACGGGGCCACGCATGGGGGCTGCAACCCCGGTGATAAATTACAGGGAGAGGCCGGTGGAAGCTGTGTTGATCCGGGAGCGGAGTGAGCGAGGAAATCGGCGAGCTGCTCAAACATTTCCCCATAACAACAATATCAAGCCAAGAAGGCCAACGACAAGGGAATCAGACCAGCTCTTCCTCTTCCCAACTGAACATCGGGTTAAAAAATTCCAAGATGGCACCGGAGGGAGGCGACACTGTGAGAGCTCTCCCCTATAGATTCTCTTCCTACACTTTTTTTTTAATTTTCCAATTAAGGGGCAAATTAGTGTGGCCAATCCACTTACCCTGCACATCTTTGGGTTGTGGGGGTAAGACCCACGCAGACGCGGGGAGAATGTGCAAACGCAACACGGACAGTGACCCGGGGCCGGGATCGATCCCGGGTCCTCGGCGCTGTGAGGCAGCAGTGCTAACCACTGCACCACCGTACTGCCCCGATCCTCTCACTACATCTTTTATAACCATAATTACAGTATGTTCCATAATTATGAATTGTTTATAGCATGTTCTAAGTGAGTGACACGGTAGCACAGTGGTTAGCACTGTTGCTTCACAGCTCCAGGGTCCCAGGTTCGATTCCCGTCTTGGGTCACTGTCTGTGCGTTGTCTGCACGTTCTCCCCGTGCTTGCGTGGGTTTCCTCCGGGTGCTCCGCTTTCCTCCCACAAGTCCTGAAAGACGTGCTCTTAGGTGGATTGAACATTCTGAATTCTCTCTCCGTGTACCCGAACAGGCACCGGAATGTGGCGACACGGGGATTTTCACAGTAACTTCATTGCAGTGTTAATGTAAACCTACTTGTGACACTAATAAAGATTATTATTTTTATTCTGTATTTATGTATGGAGCGATCTGCTGGAACTGTAGGCAAGACAATACTTTTCACTGTAACTCGGGATATGTGACAATCAATAAATCAATCAGTCAATCACTGTACTGTTACTCACTGAGCCAGGCATCGGCACGCACATATTTAAGAGGTGGACTCAGTTTTTTGATACATAAGGAGTTGGATTCTCTGTCCCGCCGCGCTACATTTCAGCCCTGACCCGCCGGTGGGATTCTCCGTTACGCCAGCCGGTCAAGGCGGTTTCCCAATGTGGGGCAACCCCACGCCGTCGGGAAACCCCCCCCCCCGATGCCGGCAAAACAGAGAATCCCACCGATGGAGAATCCCACAGCTGGTGTCTGAATTCAGTCTCGGCAAGCTTCTGATGTTTAAACATTGTAGCCCTTAATATAACAATTAATGAGAAGTCTTACAACACCAGGTTAAAGTCAAACAGGTTTGTTTCAAACACGAGCTTTCGGAGTGCAGCTCCTTCCTCAGGTGAATGGCGAGGTATGTTCCAGAAACATTTATATAGACAAAGTCAGAGATGCTGGACAATGCTTGGAATGCGAGCATTTAAATGCTGTTACGGGAATTGAACCGTGCTGCTGGTTTGCCTTGGTCTGCTTTCAAAGCCAGCGATTTAGCCCTGTGAGCTAAACAGGAGGCAATTTAAAAATGTGCTGCTGGAAATCTAGAAATCCGGCACCAAGCTTCGACAAATGTGAACGGAAACAACTCAATACAAAACACGTCCGTCATACGATGGTTTAAATTTGGAAAGAAGTAGAACAGGGAGTTTTGATGTAAGTCCAATTAATTCGTTCCCCCTTTTCCCCGACTGTTTCTTATGACGCATACAAACCTACTGAGCAAGTAGCTATTTCAGACAGTTTAGTACAGTTGACTGCAGACCTTACAAAGCATTGGTCTCCTAATCTGTGCCCACAGACATACGAATGGAGTAGGCCACTTGGCCCCTCGAGCCTGCTCCGCCATTCGATAAGGCCATGGCTGGTCTGGGGCGGAACCTCCAGTTCCCCTGCAGCGTGTTTCTTGGTGGCACACCGTTCGCTGGAGCAGGACACTATACTCCTGCCGTCTGCCAATGGGATTTCCAATGATTCACCTCCCACCATCGGGAAACCTACGGGCGGGAGTGCAATGCCGGCATGAAGGGTGAATCGCAACAGCCGGGAATTCTGGCTCTGATTGTAACCTTAATTTTGCATCCCCGCCTATCCCTGATAACCTTCCACCCCCTTGCTTACCAAGAATCCATCTATCTGTGCCTTAAAAACAATTGAGTTTGAGACTATTCACACCTCTTTAACCTGGGATTGTCCCTCTCTCTGTGTCGTAATATACACACAAGTATATGATGGTGCACAGACAGACATTGATTGACACACAGGATGACCAATGAACACACAGAACACAGCAGCCAATCACCAGACAGGACACGGCCACAATAAAGCCAGAGGGTACCAGTTTTCCCGTTCTCTTGGGATGCAGCCTCTGAGACAGTCAGAGCTCGTGAGCAACAACACGAACATCCACTATGTGGTAGTAAGATAGTCTGGTCAGGTTAGCCTCAGGTCACCAGTCAACTCAGCATAGTGTCAACCCACCACATTTAAAGCATGTTTAATAGTTGAGAGTTAATAAAATAGAGTTGCATTTCCCCAAGTGTTGGAAGCCTCTCTCTCACTGCTGCAGTAAACGCAGTCCTCGCAGACCCAGCATACCCAACACATCACTCTGGATCTGTAAAGACTTAATTACCTGCAAATCCTCACCTTCAAAGCATCATCTTGCATCTTTGACTTTGTCTATGTATATGTTTCTGGAACCTACCTCTTCATTCACCTGAGGAAGGAGCAGTGCTCCGAAACCTAGTGATTTGAAACAAACCTGCTGGGTTTTAACCAGGTGTTGTAAGACTTCTTACTGTGCTCACCCCAGTCCACCGCTGGTATCTCCACATTTTAAAAATATTCAAGGACTCTGCTTGTGTTATGACTTCCTGTTACCTCAAGGTAAGTATGAGTGCTGCACATTTGCAGCTTGGCTCTCTGCAGCCTGCTCCGGAAGTGTTAAGAGCTGATGGTCAACTGTTATGTATCAGAGTAACACCATTGGCTGGTGTGATGTCACTTGTTACGCAATGATGCCATCGGAGCGTTTCGCGGGCTTTTGTGCAGTTCACCATTGTACCCAGTTTGAGCAGCATCTTGTAAAGCGCAGCACGGTAGCACAATGGTTAGCACCATTGCTTCACACGGCCAGGGTCCCAGGTTCGATTCCCGGCTTGGGTCACTGGCTGTGCGGAATCTGACCTGTCTGCGTGGGTTTCCTCCGGGTGCTCCGGTTTCCTCCCACAAGACCCGAAAGGCGTGCTTGTTAGGTGAATCGGACATTCTGAATTCTCCCTCTGTGCGCCGGAGTGTGGCGGCGAGGGGATTTTCACAGTAACTTCATTGCAGTGTTAATGTAAGCCTGCTTGTGACAATAAAGATTATTATTATAAATAAACCCCTTGCGCAACGTTACATAAAATCGGCATGTGCCACCTCTGATTATTCTTCTTTGGAGCTACAACAAAGAATAACATCACCCAAAGAGCCAGGGTCATCACCAGGACCCGGAAGGGTTCACCCACCGAGTGTTAGGGTTCTGCTAACTTTACCCTAACTGGTAGCTTTGTTGTGGTAATCTGCACCGTGGCTAAACATCTCAATACCCTTTCATACAACACATTCCTAATATTAGATCTTGCCAATGATTTGCTAGTGTGGCTCACATGTCTTCAGGAACACGGCGCATATTCCTAATTAGGCAACAGAACATTATTTGTCCGGATTTCTCAGGAGCTACCAAGTGTTAGAGATTTTCATCAGGTCACCCCTCAACCTAGTTCATTCCTCATCACCCCAGGCCAGACGGATATGAACTATAAAAGTTTCAGAGGAACTCTATGAGGGTGGGCTCCAAATCCCCAACAGCCGGACGGTCAAATTTTACCAGAGCAACCAGACAAGAGCTTCTTCAAAACGGGAGGATCCACGGGAGTCAGCACAGAGAAAGGAGCAAAAACAAACCCAGACAAAGACACAGTACAGTGACTGGGGTGGTGAACGGTGTGGCTAGGCAGGACAAATAACACAGAAGATTACGGTTAAAACTTCTATTTAGTGTGACAAATAAAGGAAGGATTTTAAACTCAGCTCCTTTTATTTTTATTCTTGCATGGGAGGTGATTGCCCATCTCTAATTGCCCTTGAGTGGCTTGCTCGACCATTTCAAAGCAATTAAGAATCAACCACATTGCCAGGGGCCTGGAGTCACCTGTAGGCCAGACCCAGGTAAGGATACCAGTGAGGTGTTCTTTGTGACTCTGTTATCAGGATGGATGTCGTAGTGTTCACAAAGACCACAGAAGCTAAGTTCATTAACGAAACTAACTTTTATTCACACTACTTAAATTAAGCTCGACCACTTGCTCCGATAATAAACAATAATTACAGTAATCTGCTCTCTACTAACACTAGTCTCCACACTCTAACTCTAACTGTACTCCATCCTGTCTAGATCTCTCCTCTGCACTCTGATCCAGCCTCCCCTCTCCCAGAAGCTTGAGAGTCAGTGCTTTATATCGTACTGCATCCAGCTCCATTGGTGGCTAATTGTAACATGACATGAACTCTTTGCAAACTGAACATTTCTATAATGTCACAGGCAGGTTTCCTTCCCTCAAGGACATCAATGAACCAGATGGGTTTTCACGATAATTGACAATGTTTTCATGGTCACCACTACTGACTGTGGAGTGGCTTTTAATTTAATGTAATTTCAATTGAATTCCTCCAGCCACTCTGGTGGGATTTGAGCTGATGTCCCCAGAAAATTAGCCTAGTCCTTCGGATTGCGAAGCCAAGGACAACACTATCTCCCCACTGAGAGGCCTATCTCAAGGCCTATCTACATTGCAAAATATGGAAAATCTACCGTGTGGTTTACAGACAGAATATCCACTTTCTTCAAAGGAAAGCCTGTTTTCATAGAATTTACAGTGCAGAAGGAGGCCATTCGGCCCATCGGGTCTGCACCGGCTCTTGGAAAGAGCACCCTACCCGAGGTCAACACCTCCACCCTATCCCCATAACCCAGTAACCCCACCCAACACTAAGGGCAATTTTGGACACTAAGGGCAATTTAGCAAGGCCAACCGACCTAACCTGCACATCTTTGGACTGTGGGAGGAAACCGGAGCACCCGGGAGGAAACCCACGCACACATGAGGAGGATGTGCAGACTCCGCACAGACAGTGACCCAAGCCGGGAATCGAACCTGGGACCCTGGAGCTGTGAAGCAATTGTGCTATCCACAATGCTACGGTGCTGTTATAAGCCCAAGGCCTGTTGCAGATAGCATCTTAGGATCAGTGGTGCCAATTGCCCTCAAGCGTGGCTTGGGCACATTAATTGTATGGGTGTTGACTCACACTGGTCTGTATGGGTGCTGACTCACACTGGTCTGTATGGGTGCTGACTCACACTGGTCTGTATGGGTGTTGACTCACACTGGTCTGTATGGATGTTGACTCACACTGGTCTGTATGGGTGTTGACTCACACTGGTCTGTATGGGTGTTGACTCACACTGGTCTGTATGGGTGCTGACTCACACTGGTCTGTATGGGTGCTGACTCACACTGGTCTGTATGGGTGTTGACTCACACTGGTCTGTATGGGTGTTGACTCACACTGGTCTGTATGGGTGCTGACTCACACTGGTCTGTATGGGTGTTGACTCACACTGGTCTGTATGGGTGCTGACTCACACTGGTCTGTATGGGTGCTGACTCACACTGGTCTGTATGGGTGTTGACTCACACTGGTCTGTATGGGTGCTGACTCACACTGGGACTCTCGTGTCACCTGAAGGTTACATCTGCTTCTGTATTCCCTTCTGTTTGTGCTTTGTGCTTCTCCTCAAAGGCAGGCTGAACAAACACTGAGTTAGGTAACCAGGTCGGGGGCAAAGCTTGACATCCCAATCACACCGGGAGCAGTTCAATAGGCCCATTGACTTCGACAGGATCACAAAATCCCGCCTGCATAAAATCCCGCCCATGAACTGGGAAACAGCTCTATTTCAGTTGGTTATATTTATTTAACTTGAATCAGTATAATCAATCTGTAAATGAAAGAATCCATCACACTGGTGCTTGACTGTTTCACTTGAACAAAGCGGCTTTTAATTGTTCTCCAGCATTTTGAATCTTTCACGTTGGCAAAAACTCTCACATCTATTTGAAAACCCATGTCCATTTGCCTCAGTGTTTTTCAAGCCAGAAAGAGATCTAGATTTTCCAAACTCCAGACCCAACACAGTAATATGGATGGTGAAGTGAGCGTTCATTCCTGGCTTGTGCTGCTGAACCTTGTAACTGGTAATCCATTACAAAAATGGCGAGTGAACAAAGAGAGATCAGAGCGTATACGTGGACTGAGAAAAGGGGCAAAATTCTCCGACCCACCCCCCCCCCCCGCAGGGTCGAAGAATCGCTCGGGACCGGCAGAAATCCCGCCCCCGCTGTGGCTGGAATTCTCCGCCACCCGGGAATTGGCGGGGGCGGGAATCGCGCCGATTGCCGTGCCCTCCGTGCTGATCGGCGAGCCCCCTGCGGCGGTTCTCCGGCCCGCGATGGGACAAAGTTCCGCCGCTGAGAGGCCTCTCCCACTGCCGTGGTTTCAACCACCTCTGGTGGCGGCAGGATTGGTGGCGGGAGCAGACCCCCGGGGTCCTGGAGGGGGTGCGGGGCGATCAGACCCCCGGGGGGGGTACCCCCATGGTGGCCAGGACCGCGATCGGGGCCCACTGATCGGCGAGCGGGCCAGTGCTGCGGGTGCACTCTTTTTCTTCCGCCGCCGCCACGGCCTCCACCATGGCGGAGACGGAAGAGAATCCCTCAGCGCACATGTGCCAACCTAAACAGCGCCAAGGGGCTGTTTAGCTCACTGGGCTAAATCACTGGCTTTGAAAGCAGACCAAGGCAAGCCAGCAGCATGGTTCGATTCCCGTAACAGCCTCCCCGAACAGGTGCCGGAATATGGCGACTAGGGGCTTTTCATAGTGACTTCATTCGAAACCTACTCGTGACAATAAGCGATTTTCATTTTTCAACCGGCGAAGGCCTTTCGGCCAGCCCCCTTTTCCAGCGGGCGGGCGTCAAAGGCTGTTGGCGCCGGTTTTGGTGCCAGTCGGCTTGGCCCCCACAGGTGCGGAGAATTCCGCACCTTTGGGGAGGCCCGATGCCGGAGTGGTTGGCGCCACTCCGCTACGCCGGGACCCCCCGCCCCGCCGGGTAGGGGAGAATCCCGGCCAAGGTCACTGCCCAATCAGGCTCACAGCCAAGAAGGGCTCAAGAAAATATGGAAACTTCATAATGTTGACAAAAAAGCAAAAAGAAACAAACTTGCCTTGCCCTCAAGTAGGTCAGCTGTCTCCCGGACCTCGTTACGTTCCCGATGGGATTTCTCCAACTTCTTGCGCAGTTCGCAAACCTCTTCCTAGATGCGTAAAGACATCACATTAGGACGAACACAAGGACATCCTCTATTACAGGGAGAGTGAGGTAAATTAAATCTCTTTTTGTTGACTTCAAAGTGATGGACCTGGCGATGACAAACTGGAACAAACGGTCAACCCTTTACAGCAGACTTTCTAATCCATGGGGGATACCCAGAGAGTAGGGAGAATATGGAACTCACTGATACAAGGGGAAGTGTTTTTCGGATGGTGGAGTTTTCCACCCCACCACTTCCCCACAGTGGGGAATTCATCCCTGCCAATCACAGCAGCCCCACAGACATTTAACGAGGAGTGTTAATTGGCTGGGGACAGGACTTCCGTCGCTTCCTCAGAGTGCTGTCAGCCAACCAGATTAATGAGCAGTGGCCAGGACTAGGACTACAAGCAGTCCGTGGACTCTTTAAGACTTGGCGTCGAGGATCAACTAAATGTGGGGGAGTCTCATGGCAGGGAGGGGAGGTGAGGTGAGGCCAGGGAGTGAGGGTGTGGAGAAGGTGCTGGGAATCTTGATGGAGCGGCTGGAGGGGTTAGGCAGACATTTGGAGCGGGGACCCCATGTGGATAGGGGGCCTCTCCCGTCCTGCTCCTGTTACGAGCTGCGCAGCCCACCGGCCTTCCTCCCTGCTCCGGAACACCTCCCACTTTCCCCAAAATTGAAGGCAGACAGAAGCAACCCTTAAGTGGGCAAGTATTGCGGACAGGCCAGGGGCGAGCAGGAAGGTGGTGGGAAGGCCATCCGGGGAATATTCCGGGCACCCCCTACCATCAAATGCACCAGTGGGACAACCATAAAATTCTGCCCAAGGAGTAATCGAGGCAAATAAGAAAGATGCCTTTGAAGGAATGTTAAATAAACACATGGAGGAGAAAAGAACAGAAGGATATGTTAATGGAGTGAGATGAATGCGGTTGGGGAGGTTCGAATGGAGCATAAACACCAGCAGAGAGCTGCTGGGCTGAATGACCTGAATCTTTGTAAGGGTTTAAGTGCAATGATTTCCAGAGATTGGGACAATTCTGGTGGCTGAGCGATATATGGAAGTAACTTCAACTTCTGACAGCTGAGTGAGGCAAAACAAAGTACTCTGAGACTAGTGGAACAATAAAATAATTTCTTCCAATTGGATGGCTCCCTCTTTATATCATCAGCAATACAATTCTTTAGAGTCGCAGGTTGACTAGAAAATAAATAGCTCTATTAATCTAACAAAGTAAATCGACAGCATTTTTCTGGCTAACCTAAAGCACAGATTCCAAGCACTGGTTCTGTGTCATAGTCTATCAATGAATTTGCTGTTACCATTCAGTGAGTTGCCCCAGTGGATATTTAGAAGGTCAACTACATCTCACTGATAGATTTATATTGGATATATTGTGAAACTGACTTTCCCTGAAAGTGTATTTAATATTACAACGTTCCATTAAATGATCTCATAGAATGATAGAATTTACAGTGCAGAAGGAGGCCATTTGGCCCATCGACTCTGCACCAGCCCTTGGAAAGAGCACCCCACTTAAGCCCACACCTCCACCCTATTCCCGTTACCCAGTAACCCCACCTATCAATTTTGGACACTAAGGGGCAATTTAGCATGGCCAATCCACCTAACCTGCACATCTTTGGACTGTGGGAGGAAACTGGAGCATCCGGAGGAAACCCACGCACACACGGGGAGAACGTGAAGACTCCGCACAGACAGTGACCCAAGCTGGGAATCGAACCTGGGACCCTGGAGCTGTGAAGCAACTGTGCTAATCACTGTGCTACCGTGCTGCTCTGAGGCACATTCTTTCACGTCAAACAAGAAATTTGGGTTTGATTGATGATTGGATTTGTTTATTGTCACGTGTACCGAGGTACAGTGAAAAGTATTTTTCTGCGAGCGGCTCAGCAGATTATTAAGTACATGGGAAGAAAAGGGAATAAAAGAAAATACATAATAGGGCAACACTACATCGGCATTGAATGAAGCATACAGGGGTGTAGTGTTAATGAGGTCAGTCCAGAAGAGGGTCATTTAGGTAACAGCGGGGAAGAAGCTGTTTCTGAGTCTGTTCGTGCGTGTTCTCAGACTTCTGTGTCTCCTGCCCAATGGAAGAAGTTGGAAGAGTGAGTAAGCCGGGTGGGAGGGGTCTTTGATTATGCTGCCCGCTTTCCCCCGGCAGCGGGAGGTGTAGATGGAGTCAATGGATGGGAAGGTTTGCATATGCAGAAAGGTCACTGAGCACAAACACACCTCTTTGGCTCGGAGAGTTTCATCCACCAAGTTAATGTTAAGCATCGGGCGGATACTGGACATCAGTTGCCACCATTGCCACTGGTGGATCTTCCAGTACGACCTGATGTTCTTCTGAATGCAGCAAAGAGCTAAACGCCAGGTCTGGAGAAAGGGAAAAGCCACCATAGTTAACACGTTCAACACGGAGAATCCAGGCTATTTCGTAAAGGGAAAATACAGCGGCCATGGAGTCGTCATCTCCTCCCCCCCCCCCCCCCCCCCCCCCCCCCCCCCCCCCCCCCCCCCCGCCCCCGTGTCTGAAATGTACACTCCATTTCCTCGCCTTAAGTAAGCACAACGGCTGTCGGCTGTGGGCCATTACAAGCGCTAAAGCACGAGGCGTGAGAGTTTACCTTCATCTTCTTGAACTGTTGTCGTCCTAAGAATCCCTGGCACGCAGCTTGCAACAAAATCAAATTTCGTCCGATCAGCTTCTCACGCTGTTTCTCCAATCGGGGGACAACTCCAGCTTTGAAGAAGACCTGGAAACCAATCCACATTCGAATGTTAGCCGATCGGTTCTTCCAGAGTTTCAGAGAACTAAATTTCTTTGCAGGAATGGTTTCTTTCCTTAAAAGATAATTCTTTCAATAACAGCATGGACCCAGTTGGGCTGAATGGCTTGTTTCTGTGCTGTACCCTCTATGTTTGATAAAGAATAACGTAACTTTGTTTAAATTACATCTAATCCAAGTGCACTTACTAGAAACAGGAGTAGGCCACTCAGCCCCTTGGGTTTGTTCCGTTATTCAATAAACTCATCATTAATCTGTCACCTAACATATACTCGCCTTTTCTCCATATCCTTTAATTTATTTATTGAGTGTGAGACTATCAGAGAGCCAAGCACTAGCATTGCTAATAGCATTTGAGTTCATTGGAGTTCAGATTTAGTCAGCGAACACTCCTTGACAAAGTTAGCCATTGTTTGGACTGCACCACAGTGACGGCCGGGATGGTCTTGGTGACCCCACTGATGCTGGTTGGTTGCACAGAGAACCTTAGTCAGCCCAGGAATGGTTTAGAAGGACCCACTGTCACTGTGGGAGATCAAAGCTGGGTCGACGAGCAGTTGGGTCTCCTATGGGAGAATGGGTTCCGGTGGATGTTTTCTTCTCGCCAGTCTTCCTACCATAGCTACTCAGCCGTTACTCCCTGGTATGGTGGGTGTCACCATCTGGGGAGGCCTGAGAAAAGGTGTACTTCTGTGGGTTGAGGAGGTCTTTGAATAATGGCAGACGTGGGTTACGGTAGACCTTCGCCTGTTGTCATTACCCTCTTGATGTTGGTGGGGCTTGCGGATGTGGGGAAGGAGGGGACGAATGGTGGGGGGGTGGGGATGCAGGGGCAATGTTACTCAAAACTGAGGGCCGAAGGGGTGAGTTAGTCAAAGAGTGTCTGTGTCAATGCTTATTGTTGAGTTGAATCCCACATCAATAGGTTTGGTGTGGACAGATTGGTACCATGGTGGGGTCCAGTATTCTGAAGTTGGTACGTGATAGCAAGAGCAGAGGTTCTTGGGGTCGTGGCCTGAGGTACTGGTCAGTTTACTCAGGAGGTAATTGTGGGTGTCTTGATAAGGAGCTATTAAGTTGACACCTGGATAAACAGAGTGCGGATCGTGGTTCAGTCTCTAGTCCCTTCAATTCGTTCTGAGCACTTTATTGTGAAGATGGAATGTGTGAGGCTCGGTCTGAGGTGCCATGTTGCGCAGTGGTCCATCAGTTTTGTGATCAGGAATTATGGGGAGAAGGCAGGAGAATGGGAATGAGAAAATATCTGCCATGATTGAATGGCGGAGCAGACTCGATGGGCCAAGTGGCCTAATTCTGCTCCTATGTCTTTTGGTCTAATGGTGATATCATTGTTCAGTGTGTCTTCCAGAGCAGGGAATGAACCAGCATTCCCATTCCCACCTGGCCTACACTGGGAAAAGATCCCCCCTGTAAACTGAATTCAAAAAGTCTGCACTCGATAAACCCTGGTATCACAGGATCAAAACGAGCAGTAATATATCCCTTTACACTTCTAATGAACAAAAATCAAACAATCTCAGTTTTTAAATTAGTAATTGATTTTTATCAATTGTTTTGTGTGGAAGAAAATGTCAAACGTCTATCATCCTATGTATGTCGATCACAGTTCAGAATTAATTGTTTCACAAGTTGTGATTGGTTGTCAAGCGGATGAACTTTAATCTGTTCTTCTAAACACAAAGAGAGTCATTTTGATTTAGCTGGTTGTGTAACATAAGTCAGATTAGCAAACCAGTAACCGATCTTACATCTCTCCATACTTCAGCACTCCCCATTCTCACTGAATTATTTTCCCAATCGCGAACCTTACATACTGAGAGTATTTCCCAGGGGGAGGTGCAGTCCAGAGAACTGTTTACCTCCTGTACCCCTCATCCTTTCCTTCCCATCTGCTCCACTCTCCTAATTTTCCCTGCCCACCTCTCTCCTCTGCTTCCCTTCCTCTCCTGCCTTCCATATGCCCACCCTATCCTTCTCCACATTCCTGTTGTGTCTCCTTATTCCAACTTGCCTCCTCTCTCTCGCGCTCTACTCACTCCCTCACCTCTTGCTCTCCACTTGGCCTCAAATCTTGCTCCTCCTCCCAGAAACACAAGTTCCATTATTCCCTGGTTTCGTGCCCTGTGCAGAGATGTCATCGTATGAGCTGCCAGGCAATGTTTTTAAGAAAACAAGCTATTAAAATGGCTGCCACAAATCATGGGACCTTTGACATTTGATTCACAAAGAGTACCGTGTCTCGAGCAAATACTTGATTAAATATGGACATTCTAAGCTCTCCAGGTGCCTTCACACATGATGTGACCATCAATTCACTCGAGACACGATTGGAAGTAAACTGTGGTTTTAATAGACTTACAACTGAGCCTGCCTGTGACCAGAAGAACTGAGGGCAGGCTCACACGGCTGCAGCACTTAATACTTCCGGTAGTGGGAGGGGCTATGGGCGGAGCCATGGGCGTAGCCGGGGGTGGAGTCCTGTACAAGCTCCTCATCTCCCCCTGTGGGCAGAGCCGCGTAACGGCTCACAGACAGAGCCCACAAGGACACAATACAATACAGTGTGAATTAAATTCACCACATTACATCTCTTTGTTTAAGGATGGGCCATACGAAAAAGTCTATGGAGTTTTCCTGATTGTCAGTTTCCATGTTTCATGGTGAGCTAAAGGGAAAATGGAGACTCGATTGTTGGGAAAAGAATGGCCACATGATTGAGGCAGAGAGAAAACAAATGCAAAGAAATGCAAAATGCTGCAGAAGTTGGAATTCTGAAATAAAAACAGAACATGTTGGATAAACTCAGCAGGTCTGGCAGCATCTGCAGAGGGAAACAGTGAATGCCTCTGATCTAAATGGCCCTCCAACAGAACTGAAGCAAGGTCGACACGTACAGAATAATATAGCTGGAAAGGGGGTGGAGAAGGTGGGGTAGAATAGAAGACCAGGGATAGGTCGATGCAAAGGAGATGTGGACGAATGTTTCATGGACTGTGGTGAATGTAACTCCGTAATTCACACTGTATTGCATATACATGAGACCATGCATTGATAAGCGCAGTTGCGTTGCCCGACCACTAGGGGGAGTAGCGCTGGGAATGCTTAGGAGTTTGTACAGGGCTCCACCCTTGGCTCCGCCCATGACTCCTCCCCCTGGACTGCTGTTTAAATACCAATGCTCAGAGCCAGTCGTTCAGTTCATCGAGAGTTCAACGTGGAACAGGCTGGCTCTGTTGTAAGTAGATTAAAACCACTGTTCATATCTTAAAGCACATGTCCAGTGAATTGATGGTTCCATCATGGACGTAAGACAAGAGGGGAGAGTTCACGGCGCCATTAAAGGATGAAGAGTGAGATTGGCGGCAAAAGGCGAAATAGCAGAATATATTACTGGGAACAACTAAACAGCAAGGGACAGGTGGCAAAACAAATGCGCTCTGCCTGTGATATCTACCCTCTAATACTGCATGACTGAAATATATTCAAATTGGACTGGACAGCCCATGTTAAATGCCACAGGCCATCGACCAGTGACTCAGAAATATCAGAATGTGCACAGTCGAATACTGGAGGGTATCAA
Organism: Scyliorhinus canicula; assembly: GCF_902713615.1. Classification (NCBI taxonomy): domain Eukaryota; kingdom Metazoa; phylum Chordata; class Chondrichthyes; order Carcharhiniformes; family Scyliorhinidae; genus Scyliorhinus; species Scyliorhinus canicula. The sequence goes on from NC_052146.1 coordinate 18,044,455, forward strand.
TTCTAGACTGCTTACCAACTATAATTCCCAACTTTTGGTTTCCTTTTCCTTTTTTTTATTGGCCTGATTTTGCGGTTGCAATAACTGTGAAACTATCATCTTCACTCGCGTTACAATAGTCAAATTGATGGAAATCTCTAGTGAACACAGAAATCAAACATAGAAACACAGAAAATAGGAGCAGGAAGTGGCCAGTCAGCCCATCGAGCCTGCTCCGCCATTCCTTATGATCATGGCCTATCACCCAGTTCAGTAGCCGAATCCTGCTTTCCCCCCTTAGCCTTTGATCACTTCGCTCGAAGTGCTATTCCTAACTGCTCACTGCCCTACCACCGGCTGCACTGTAGGAATCCCCATGGGCAGAATTCATTTGAAATCACCTGTCAATTGGCGTGAATTTCCATTTTGAGCTGTTTAATTCACCGTAAAGAACACTGCAAAAAGTGACGCCGTGTGGAGTAAGGTGTTGCTGGGTTTTTAATGATGTACTGCGTTCAGAACTACTGCAGAACAACCCCTTCTAGTCCTGTAACTGGTGCAGTCCATGAAGGCAGCTCGCCACCACCTTCTCAAAGGCAACTAGGGATGGGCAATAAATGCTGACCTAGCCAGCGACGCCCACATCCCAAGAATACATTTTAAAAAAAATAAATGTTTTAAAGAGGTCACCGCTTTGGAATCGAAGCTCGTCGGGAATCACACTTCAGTTTCAAACATACAAGTGAGTTTGGCCTTTGTTATACATACCCGACTCTGTCCCATTGTAAAACTGTGCTTCTCCAAATTCAACAAGCTAAGAAGTTCTTCTGTAGCCTGAAAAATAAATCAGCCATTCAATAATTTCAATAGGTTTATGTTTGCTGACAAATATTTTGCCACATTTATCAAAGAGACAGGTATTTATTAGGTTTGGATTCCCTTCCTAATCGAGGCTTCAATGCAGTTCTGGGGGTCAGTGGTATTTTTTGGAGGCTCTCAGAGGTGATGGTAAACTGTGGCCTCCCTTCCATCACAGCTGGACATAGAAGAGTTTGCCTGGAGTCCTGGCACCCTTCACCTCCTAAGCAACAGCACCAGAGTCAGCTCATTTGTTCCAGTGCTGTTTATGGCGCCTTGCTGTGAACCAAATTTGCCAGTGACCACACTTCAAATAGGAATTCTTTGATTGTGAGATACTTTGGGAGCTCATGTGATAGTATCCCTGTCTCTGAGCTAGAATCTCCGGGTTGAAGTCCCACTTGGTGCCCATGGAAGGTGCATTGATAAGGTGGCCAAACTGGTGGATTATCAACCTGCAAATCCTCCCATCATGCCTGCTGGCAGGTGGTAAGAAGGGGCTCATCCATTTAAGACAGAGATGGGGAAGAAGTTCTTCTCTCAGACGGTAGTGAATCTGTGGAATTCCTTACCACAGAGAGCTGTGGAGGTTGGAACATTAAGTATGTTCAAGACTGGGCAACACGGTGGCGCAGTGGTTAGCACTGCTGCCTCACGGCGCCGAGGTCCCAGGTTCGTTCCCGGCTCTGGGTCACTGTCCGTGTGGAGTTTGCACATTCTCCCCATGTTTGCGTGGGTTTCACCCCCACAACCCAAAGATGTGCAGGGTAGGTGGATTGGCCACGTTACATAGCCCCTTAATTGGAAAAAATGAATTGGGTACTCTAAATTTATTTTTAAAAAGTATGTTCAAGATTGAGATAGACAGATTTTTAATCAGTAAGGGAATCAAGAGTTATGGGGTGAAGGCGGGAAAGTGGATTAACCATGATCTAATTGAATGGTGGAGCAGACTTGATGGGCCGAGTGGCCCACTTCTGCACCTACGTCTCCTGTTCAGCCATGATTGATGTGGAGTGGTGTCCCCCAGGCTATAGCCCCTGGAAACAGGCCAATGACCTGTTCCAGGAAAAACCGGCCATGGAAACTGACATAACCACATGATTCATCTGCCTCATGTGCTACTAGGAACAAGAGAACACACAAGGGAAGGGCTTTGGAATGCTCTGTGTAGCAATGGAAGTTCTCTAATCTAATCACTTCTCCACATTTTCCTTCTTAAAGTAATTTTATAACAAATACAAATATTCTATCACTCTAAGATGTTTCCAGACGTGGGCAAAACCAGATTTGGCAGCTGTAACTTTATAGCAGTGACGAATAAATCGAGAGAGTGGTGAGAATGTGAAACTCACGACCATGAGGAGTAGTTGAGGTGAATCGCATTGATGTATTTAAAGGTAAGTTAGATGAATATGTGAGGGAGAAAGGCAGAGGAGGGTGTGATAATAGGGTGGGTTGAAGAAGGATGCAAGAAGGCTCATGAGGGACTAAAACATCAACTGGACCTTTTGGGCCCAATGGCCAGTTTTGGTGCTGTAAATACGGTGTAAAATATACCCTTAGATTCAGGAGTCTGATGCTGGAGAGGAGTCAAGGGTAGAATAAAAATCTGACGCAGTGATTGTCTTCGAAATTATGTAATGCTTTATCAATAAATCAAATGTATGCCATGGAGGGAGTGCAGCGAAGGTTTACCAGACTGAATCTTGGGATGGCGGAATGGGGGGATGAGGAGAGATTGAGTCACTGGAGTTCAGAAGGATGGGGGGGGATCTCATAGAAACCTATAAAATTCTAACAGGACTAGACAGGTTGGATGCAAGAAGGAATTCGATCCCACAGAAAGTAGTACGGTTGGAATTCTCCAGCCAATTGCTGGCAGCCGAATTCTGAGGTCCTGGTGGCAGCACCACAACGGTGTGGGTGGGTTCAAAGGGAATTCTCATTGACAGTGATGGGAGCACAGAATCCCACCCCCAGCGAATGGCGCACTTCCTCCAGCCACCGCGGAACACGCAGCTGGGAGGCAGGATGATCCCGCCCTATACATTGTCAAGAAGGAGTTCGAAACACTCTTGGGGCTAAAGGGATCAAAGGACGTGGGAGGAAATCAGGAACAAATTATGGAAATGGATGGTCAGCCACGATCGTATGAATGGCAGAGCAGGCTCGAAGGGCTGAATGGCCTCCCCTGCTCCTATTTTCTATAATTCTATCCATGATGTGGAGATGCCGGCGTTGGACTGGGGTGAGCACAGTAAGAAGTCTTACAACACCAGGTTAAAGTCCAACAGGTTTGTTTCAAACACGAGCTTTCGGAGCACGGCTCCTTCTTCAAGAAGGAGCCGTGCTCCGAAAGCTCGTGTTTGAAACAAACCTGTTGGACTTTAACCTGGTGTTGTAAGACTTCTTACTATAATTCTATGTTTAACCTAAAAAATTCAGGAAATCTGCGCATATAACATAGACATAGACATAGAACAGTACAGCACAGAACAGGCCCTTCGGCCCTCGATGTTGTGCCGAGCAATGATCACCCTACTCAAACCCATGTATCCACCCTATACCTGTAACCCAACAACCCCCCCCCCCCTTAACCTTACTTTTTAGGACACTACGGGCAATTTAGCATGGCCAATCCACCTAACCCGCACATCTTTGGACTGTGGGAGGAAACCGGAACACCCGGAGGAAACCCACGCACACACGGGGAGGACGTGCAGACTCCGCACAGACAGTGACCCAGCCAGGAATCGAACCTGGGACCCTGGAGCTGTGAAGCATTTATGCTAACCACCATGCTACCGTGCTGCCCATATAAACAATGATGGACAGGAAAAGACCCTCGGGTACTCCTGATTGCCACACACAATAGATATCTTGTGTATCTTGTAGATCGTTTGGAGACCTGGGCGGAGAGATGGCAAATGGAGTTTAATCCAGACAAATGTGAGGTAATGCATTTTGGAAGGTCTAATACAGGTAGGGAATATATAGTGGTAGAACCCTCAAGAGTATTGACAGTCAGAGAGATCTAGGTGTACAGGTCCATAGATCACTGAAAAGAGCAACACAGGTGGAGAAGGTAGTCAAGAAAGCATACAGCATGCTTGCCTTCATTGGCCGGGGCATTGAGTATAAAATTGGCAAGTCATGTTGCAGCTGTATGGAACCTTAGTTAGGCCACACTTGGAGTATAGTGTTCAATTCTGGTCGCCACACTACCAGAAGGATGTGGAGGCTTTAGAGAGCGTGCAGAAGAAATTTACCAGGATCTTGCCTGATATGGAGGGCATTAGCTGTGATGAGAGGTTGAATACGGACCCCTTAGAAGATTTTAGTTCAGACAGGCAACATGATCGGTGCAGGCTTGGAGGGCTGAAGGGGCTGTTCCTGTGCTGCACTTTTCTTTGTTCTTTGTTCTATCCCTGCCTGAAACCTTGTGATTTCCCGGAGAGATTACCAATCAAAAATCCAGGCTGATTTGGAGCACAAAACATTTGGGAAATTGCCCTCGGACTCCACCCCCACTGAGTTCGAAATTAGTCCATGAGATCACTCCACCCCTGATAATTTATTCGGCACACATAATTTGTGTAAGTGATCACTGTCGCAGCCAGTAACCCATCTAGCTCTCCGTAACAACAGACAGAATAGGCCATTCAGCCCATCAAGATACTCTGCTATTCAATAAGATCATGATTGATCAGACTGTGGTTTTAACTCCACTTTCATGCTTTCCTCTATAACCTTTGACTCACCTGTTAATCAAAAGTCTGTCCAACTCAATCGGAATAAATAATAATAATCTTTAGTGTCACAAGTCGGTTTACATTAACACTGCAATGAAGTTACTGTGAAAAGCCCCTAGTCACCACACTCCGGCGCCTGTTCAGGTACACAGAGGGAGAATTCAGAATGTCCAAATCACCTAACAGCACGTCTTTCTGGAGTTGTGGGGGGAAACTGGAGCACCCGGAGGAAACCCACGCAGACACTGGGAGAACATGCAGACTCCGCACAGACAGTGACCCAAGCCGGGAATCAAACCTGGGACCCTAGCGCAGTGAAGCCATAGTGCTAACCACTGTGCTACCATGCTGCCCCTGATTAAATCTTGAATATATTGAATGACCCAGCCTCCACTACTCCATGGGGCAGTGAATGCCAATGGTTAGCGAAAGGTGTATAGCTGGATTCTCCAGTCGCTGAGGCAAAAATCGCGTTCGCCGATGAGCCGGATAATCCCCGTTTGCGCCGAAATCGGGGACGGCGCCGCTTTTGCGATGCACCGCCCCCTCTAAAACGCCATACTCGGGGAGTACGCCGCACGGACGGCCTCAGGACGTTACCAGAGGCTCTCCTCTGATGCTCTGCCCCCGATGGGCCGTGTTCCCGACAATGTGGGTCACCCAAGCTATTTTCTTTCGTGGACCTCGTGTGGCGCTGTGGAGTAAGTCCGTGGGCAGGGGGGTGCTTTGGCGGGGGTGGGGGGCACTGGTGGCTGGCGGTCCAGGGGTGGTGAGGTGGGGAGGGGGATACTGGGAGACAGTGTTTGACAGGCCGCCGCGGTGCGTGGCCCGCACCATGTTGCACATCGCGGCCGCCACAGGCCGCCACTGTGCGCATGTGCGGCCACTGATCCGCCAATTATCCGGCCATATCCGCAGGTAAAGTCGGACGGAGGATCGCTGCAGCTGTTGTGCCGTTTTTTCTGGCCATTGTTCCCATGCCGGCGACAGCACTTAAATACTTTTCACTGTACCTCGGTACATGGGACCAGAAACAAATCCAATCCAATCCAAATCGGAGAATCCAGCCCGTAATTCTTCTTAATTTCCATTTTAATTGGGAGACCCTAAACTGTGCGCCTAGTTGTAGATTCCCCATGTGAGGGGAAAGATCCCTTCATCATCTCCACCCTGCCAAACGTTATCCAACATCCAGCACTGAATGAGCAGAAACGTTTTCCAGTTAAATATTGGGAAGGCTCAAACCTTTGCTTTTTGGTACCAAACTCCATTCTCTAATCACTGACTCCACAGAAAGAATTGAAGCAAGAAAAACTGGACGAAAGGTATAAAGTCTACCCCTCCGCACTCCCGCAACACCCACTCCACCCCCCCCTCAAAAAGATGACAAATACCACAACCATGAAAAAGCAACCCCCATTTGGCAAATCCACGATATGCTGCAAAAAGTTGCCAAATGAGAGCGGCACAGTGGTTGGCGCTGCTGCCTCACGGGGCCGAGGACCCCGGGCCACTGTCCATGTGGAGTTTGCAGATTCTCTCCGTGTCTGCGTGGGTCTCACCCCCACAATCCAAAGGTTATGAGGGGCATAGACAGAGTGGATAGTCAGGCTTTTCCCCAGTGTAGAGGGGTCAATTACTTGGGGGGTTTAAGGTGCGAGGGGCAAGGTTCAGGGTAGATGTACGAGGCAAGTTTTTTTACACAGAGGGTAGTGGGTGCCTGGAACTCGCTGCCGGAGGAGGTGGTGGAAGTAGGGACGATAGTGACGTTTAAGGGGCATCTTGACAAATACATGAATAGGATGGGAATAGAGGGAAACGGACCCAGGAAGTGTAGAAGATTGTAGTTTAGTCGGGCAGCATGGTCGGCACAGGCTTGGAGGGCCGAAGGGCCTGTTCCTGTGCTGTACTTTTCTTTGTTCTTTGTTTGCAGGGTAGGTGGATTGGCCAGGCTAAATTGCCCCTTAATTACAAAAAAAGGTCCCAAATAAATAGATCGCACCTCACCTCCTCCCAGCAAGTTCGGCACCTTTCTTCCAAACTGCCCTCCTGTTCTCAGGCGTCCCGTCCAACACAAGCAACTAACCATTATTATCTAACTATACATCACATTCTTGGAGTGTTTCAAACTGCTTCACTCGCTTTACCTTTTGCGGTTCCATTGACTCTTATTACATAGGCAAACAAAACAGCAACTTTTCAGTCAGGATATTGCACGGGCAGCAAGGAAATAAAAACTGCCAGTCAGTCCATGGTTTTAGTGAGTTTGTCAGGGAAAAAAGTTGTCAGCCACACTACACCAATTAATTTCTCTTCTTCAAACAGTGCCATTGGGTTTGAGACCCGGACAGACAGAAGGGACGTCAGTTTAACATTTCCGCTGATGGAAGTCGGGACTGACTGTAAAACACTTCCTTTGAGCGAGAACGGAGCGTCACCTGAGTGTATGTGCTCAATCCAGGAGCAGGTTACTAGCTGGGAAAATCTCACTGAAGTTGTCCTTATTCTCCCGGAAGAGGTTCACCTTTTGACAAGAAAATTCATCCACAGTTGTTCACAGTTTGACATGAATCTCTTTCCTTTTGAATTTGCTCAGCTGCTATGGAAGAACCTCGCAGTCTAGTTTCTATTATCACATTGATCTTTTCTTCAATCAGCCCGACAGTGGCCCTCTTTCACTTTCTTTGACTCTTATTCGTGTGATTGGAGGTGAAGGGCTAGGGGAGAGCAGTCAGATTACAGGCGGATCACAGAGAGGCTTAGAAGTCACAGCAAAGTGAGTCAAGAGATTAAAGGGAGCGAGAGGTGGAAGGAGAAGGGGCTGTGAGCTGGTCTAGTGGATCTGGCTTTTACTATGATCAGTACCGACTCCTGAAGCTCGGAGTTACTTCTTTTTAAAAATAAATTTAGAGTAAACAATTCATTTTTTCCAATTAAGGGGCAATTTAACATGGCCAACCCACCTACCCTGCACAACTTTGGGTTGTGGGGGCGAGACCCGCGCAGACAAGGGGAGAATGTGCAAACTCCACACGGACAGTGAGCCAGAGCCAGGATCGAACCTGGGACTTCGGCGCCGTGAGGCAGCTGTGCTAACCACTGCGCCACCATGCTGCTTGCTCAGAGTTACTTTACCTGCTTGGCTTACTGTTCTAAATTCTAAATTCTAAATACGTTTTCACATCCTTGTACCTTTGTGTCTCCACTCGCTATTCACCTCATCTACCAAAGGTACCACGCACTAAATTGATCTTGGGCATCAGGGCAAAGAGTGAGTCATTCAGTTTTACTTCACCTGGCTTATCCTTGGATACGGTTGCATAGGTGACAGCGAGAGTGGGGAGTCTATCCAATCAGTGCGAAACTCAAAGCCAGACCTGATGCCCTGCTTGCCCAACATCCAGGATTAAAGAGACCTGGATTTTACTGGCCCTATAAAAACAGGCTGGGAGGTGGCAGAGTTGATAAAATGACAGCTGAACGAGATGGGAGGAATGTCCATTCTGCCTGCCACTGTCAGTGGCAGGAATCGCAGTGGCAATTAAATGTCCAATTAAGAGTGATCTCTTGCCCCCCACTGGCATTATACTAACGTTCGGTGGGTGTTATGTTCCTTGTTTTGTTCTCCAAGATAGCCAAAGATGTAGTGTTGACAAAGAATATGAAACTATATGTTTAAAACAGAACTAATTTATTTTACACTACATAACTTGATTTGGTTTGCACACTCTACTGAGTAACATAGACATAGAACAGTACATCACAGAACAGGCCCTTCGGCCCTCAATGTTGTGCCGAGCCATGATCACCCTACTCAAACCCACGTATCCACCCTATACCCGCAACCCAACAACCCCCCTCTTAACCTTACTTTTTTTAGGACACTACGGGCAATTTAGCATGGCCAATCCACCTAACCCGCACATCTTTGGACTGTGGGAGGAAACCGGAGCACCCGGAGGAAACCCACGCACACAGGGGGAGGACGTGCAGACTCCACACAGACAGTGACCCAGCCAGGAATCGAACCTGGGACCCTGGAGCTGTGAAGCATTTATGCTAACCACCATGCTACCCTGCTGCCCCAGGTATTGAATACTATTGAATCTGTGATACAGCAATTAATAATCTCTCTAATATATAAACTACACTCTAACTCAACCTCACACTATCCTTCTCCAATTAAATCTCCAACAGCTTCTCCCAGCATGCCTAGAGACACAGCCTTCTATGAAACTACTCAGTGATGCCATCTAGTGTTGATATACACGAACATCATCTTGTTAACCCTTTACTCTCCTTACACTATACATATCATTACAGTGGGGCCCTTGCCGATGTCAGTAGACTCTGGGGACCTGGTTGTGCATGGTGGGGGCTCCTTTATGGCCGCTTCAAGACTTGCAGAAGGCAACAACCTCCCTTCCACCATGGCTCCAGTGCCATCACTTGAAGGCGCCACACCACCTGTCACCTCAATTGCCAGAGCCTGTCTGCCTGGACGCAGCTCATTGTAGAGAAACCTACCTTGCCTTCAACGGCACCTCGCCAAGGAGGCACCCCCAACTTCAACTTGCAGCCTCAGCAGTGACCACTTCCAACCTGTGAATGGGTGGGCAGCTCTGGGAGGTGGGCTGCCACCTTCAATCGGATGGTTTCGGTCCTAAGGGCGGGACTAATTCAGCCCTTAGGCCCAGACTGTGCAACAGTAATGAAGGTGAAACTGTCGCATTACTTCCGTCACTCCTCTGAAACTGACAGCAGCTTTGCGACCCCCACACACCCAGTGGAAAATCGTAAGTTATTGTCAGTAATTCTATTGTCCTTCACCGAGTACACAGACTCCAACCAATTAGAAATCACTGAACTGATGAAAACTCTCTTTTTAAAATCATCTGAAAGGGTTTCAAAAGCAAAATATAGTACATGAAACTTCAGAGAGTCATGAACACAGCCCAGTCCATCACATGAACCCGCCTTCCATCCATTGACTCCATCTACACCTCCCGCTGCCTGGGGAAAGCGGGCAGCATAATCAAATACTTCTTCCACCCGGCTTACTCACTCTTCCAACCTCTTCCATCGGGCAGGGGATACAAAAGTCTGAGAACACGCACAAACAGATTCAAAAACAGCTTCTTACCCGCTGTTACCAGCCTCCTAAATGACCCTCTTATGGACTGACCTGATTAATTCTACACTCCTTTATGCTTCACCCAATGGCAGTGTCTGTGTGTTTACATTGTGGATCTTGTGTTGCCCCATTATGTATTTTCTTTTTATTTTATTTTATTTTCATGCACTTAATTATCTGTTTGAGCTACTGGCATAAAATTACTTTTCGCTGTGTCTCGGTACACGGGACATTAACAAATCCAAATGCTAAAATGGTGAAATAAAAACAGAAAATGCTGCAAATAATCAGCAAATCAGGCAGCCTCTACAGAGAAAGTCGATAACCTTTCATCAGAACTGAGAGAAACGTTAGAAATGTAATAGATTTTTAGCAAAGAAAAGAGGGGGGGGGGTGGAGTGTGATAAAGAAAAAAAGGGAAAATCTATGATAGGGCAGAAGACAGGAGAGATTTAATGAAAAAAGGGTTGATAGTGGAACGCCAATAGGAATGGTGATGGAGCAAGTAAAGGAACTGAAGATGGATCTAAAGGAGGTGGGAATGGAAGAATGGTCAACAGCTGCTGTTGAAAAGCAGAAACAAGCACAAAACAGGAGTAAAACCAAAACCAACACAGAAAATAGAAACAAAATGGGGGAGGACAGAGTTTATGGCCTGAAATTGTTAATCTCAATGTTGATTCCAGAAGAGTCAACTAATTGAAAGATGAGGACTGAATCATAGAATTTACAGTGCAGAAGGAGGCCATTTGGCCCATCGAGTCTGCACCGGCCCTTGAAAAGAGCACCCCACTTAAACCCACACTTCTAACCCATCCCCGTAAACTAGTAATCCCAGCTAATCTTTTTGGACACTCGGCAATTTATCACGGCCAATCCACCTAACCCGCACATCTTTGGACTGTGGGAGGAAACCGGAGCACCCGGAGGAAACCCACGCAGATACGGGAAGAACGTGCAGACTCCGCACAGACAGTGACCCAAGCCGGGAATTGAACCCGGGACCCTGGAGCTGTGAAACAACTGTGCTAACCATTGTGCTACCGTGCTGCCCTTACCGGTAGCGAACCCACGTCCGCAGGGTTCCCGGCGGCGTGGGGTGGCTTCAATGGGAAACCCCATTGACAAACGGAAGGTTTAAAGGATCCCGCTGCCAGCGAATGGCATGCCACCCAGAAACATGCGGCTGGGGGAACCGAAGAGCCATGCCCGAGGTGCTGTTCCTCGAGAACGTTACACCGTGTTAATGAAGTGCAACTGCGTTTGCAATGGTGTACTGAGTTACGTTTGAGTCTCACGGCCATTTCAAAGCTTAGAAGGGGGAGGAATTCCTACAGGTTTGGACAATGACTTGACATTCACAACCACTGCGCCCACAATCCAAACAGACGACCTATCCCGTCAATTCGGCAATCCAGCCATTTTTCTGAAGAGGAGTCATATTCGACTCAAAACATTACCTTTGCTATTCCCACCACAGATGCTGCCAGACCTGCTGAATATTTTTTACACCTGCTGGTTTTATTGTAGTTTTTACCTGGCTGTTTCTCTCTTGCCTTCGCTGAAGGTAACGGGCAAGCTTTATTGAAACTCACGCTTAAAGTAGCAAACCTTATCCACGGTAGCATTGTGGATAGCACAATTGCTTCACAGCTCCAGGGTCCCAGGTTCGATTCCGGCTTGGGTCACGGTCTGTGCGGAGTCTGCACATCCTCCCCGTGTGTGCCTGGGTTTCCTCCGGGTGCTCCGGTTTCCTCCCACAGTCCAAAGATGTGCAGGTTAGGTGGATTGGCCATGCTAAATTGCCCTTGTGTCCACAATTGCCCTTAGTGTTGGGCGGGGTTACTGGGTTATGGGGATAGGGTGGAGGTGTTGACCTTGGGTATGGTACTCTTTCCAAGAGCTGGTGCAGACTTGATGGGCCGAATAGCCTCCTTCTGCACTGTAAATTCTATGATAATCTATGATTAACATCTACACACAAAAGCACATTGATAGCTTATTTTTTTAATCATAAACTTAGAGTACGCAATTCTTTTTTTCCAGTTAAGGGGCAATTTAGCCTGGCCTACCCTGCACATCTTTTTGAGTTGTGAGGTTGGGACGCAGACAAGAATGTTGCAAACTCCACACGGACAGTGACCCGGGACCAGGATCAAAACTGGGGTCCTCAGTGCCGTGAGGCAGCAGTGCTAACCACCGTGCCACCCACATATTGATAGCTTAGCCATATTATGATTGCCCACATCACAGGCAAGGGTTGGCAATTATGGGAAAGAATATAAAATATTAAATATCTTGGAAAACACAAATCCTATACATCATTTTAAAGTGAAGCTGAATAACAGGAAAAGGGATTGTCAATATAAGCTAGCAAAAAACTAATTTTAATAACAGACAAAAAAAAATCATATAATAATGGATTCCTTTCGAATAAAATAATTCTGAAATAACCTGAGTCATTGAGATGTGATCTTCAGTGGCATTCAAAGCACATTTGGAGGCTGAACACGCTGATTTAGAATAAAATACCTCCCAAGTGAGCTTTTCGTAGGCTTGGCCTTCCTTATATTAATGGAACAAAATGCATTTGACCCCCCCCCCACCCCTCCTGCACCCCCACCTGTCCCCACCCGCAACCTCCACTCCCCAACACCCCCCCAACCTGCCCCCCATCCCCCTCACTTCCCACCCCTGCCCCCACCCCGGTGCATAATAGAGAGCTTAAATCAATGTATAGACAATGTAAAGATGGTTCATCCTGTTCAATTATTCAGCCGTTGACACTGAATCTGCATTTCACGCACCTTCTTTTCGTCTGTGACCATAAACGCTGCACCATATTTCTTCAGGATTGCTGGGGCCAGCACCTGGAAGCGGCGTCGGAATTCCCCGTGCACCATGTGGTCAGGAAATCCTGCAAAGCAACCGAATAGCCGAGTCACTGTCAAGCTTGTATGAGATGAAGGGATGACCCACCTCAACCCCAGCGTCAGTGGATAAATGCCACGCCTGACGTGCAATTCAAATTCTCTCCCGAAATCTCACTGCCCTATCACTTGACAACTCACAATAAAATGTGATCTCACCCACAATCTGAGGACAAATAGATGACAATAACCCCAGGGTCACCCGGAGAAATGCTCCAAAGGATTCATGGTCATGGAACAAGCCCTAATTTCAGTTTTCCTCTGCGTTGACCCTTTTAGTGGGATAGCCCCCTGTCTTCGCACTGCTGAACATCAAGGGCAGCCAAAAAAAGTGGCACTAAATCCCTCCTCCAGTCGTACCCCAAAGTCTAGTGGCCTGCAAGCGGATATCAAGATCATGGGATGCCAAGAGTCACAGTCATGGGAGGAAGGCTAAAGTGGCCCTTAGGTCTCATGGGGCTGGTTTAGCTCACTGGGCTAAATCGCTGGCTTTGAAAGCAGACCAAGGCAGGCCAGCAGCACGGTTCAATTCCCGTACCAGCCTCCCCGAACAGACGCAGGAATGTGGTGACTAGGGGCTTTTCACAGTAACTTCATTTGAAGCCTACTTGTGACAATAAATGATTTTCATTTCATTTCATAATGAATTTTCATTCCATGAATGCCCTGCCCAAAGAACATATGAAACAGGAGTAAGAGTGGACCACAGGGCCCTTTGAGCCTGTTCTGCCATTCAGCATGATCATGACTGATCCTGAGCTTCAACTCCATGTCCCTTAATTCCCTCATCAACTCATTGTCTGCTGATGTTTCATCCTGAAGTGCTTTACTTGGGAGTTTTTGTCAGCGATGGTTTGTCACTGTGGTAATATGCCTTTAAGAGATAACAGCATGACATCACCAGAAGGGAAGTGTGACATGTGATCCAGTCTTAGTTTCGCTTTTGCTTTGAGCAGAACGCACACACACGGCTCAAGCTTTGTACCTATGCATACCTGTTCTCATGTGCCTAGTCTTAAATGAACCCACGACATGCTTACCCAATCCCTTCCTGAGCAATTTGTGCCTTGTGGCTTCGCAGTAAATAAATATTATATTGTTATAATAAAGTGGCAGCCATTGCCGTCCACTCTCAGGGACAGAGCGAGACCACAGGAGCCAAGTGTACCACCTCTGAAGTGGGAATTGAACCTGCGCTGTTGGTGCTGAAACACAGGCTAGCCATCTAGCCAACTGAGCTAACCGGCACCTGAGTTATAAATAGGACTGCCTTGAACAGTGCAATTCTCACCTTCATAATGAGGTTGTGGCCTGCAGTGAGAGATAATGAATATCCTCGCGGATGAGCCTGATTATAATTGAGGCTTGCAAACATTTTGGCTTCAGCCACCACCTGGTTGGGAATGGGAGGATCTGCGTCAATATTCTGTCCGTTAAAATTCAGGCTGAGTAACTCAAAAGGGACAACATTCTGCATCCAACCCATCCAAACCTTGTCTGCTCAAAATGATCACTGATATCCAAATTGGAAAGCATTCCATCACCAACGTCACTATTCCTCATCTCAACAGGCACAGCCTTCATGAATAAAGTCATTAAAAATCAAATCCAGCGAGTCTAAGATTGTAATCTACTTATGGCTGGGTGATTCAGCTTGCGGAAATCATTTATCTAGTCTCAGTGATGACAGAGACATATCTTATTAACCAGCAGGAAAATACAGCACCTCACATCACTGGTGTCATCTCAGGACACACTGATCAGGCTGAATCTTTGACAGGACTCATTTAGAAATGTGTTGCTCTTCTCCTACTCAATTACGTAACTGGCCTAACTAAACACAGCATTAAAAAAAAAGACTGAGAATTACATGAAACTTAACTGAACTTCTTTTAAAAATCATCAGCTCTCCGATGCCATCGTTGAGAGACTCGCGAAAGGATCACCTAAGGTTACATAGGACGCACCAACAGGCCTGATGGCCCAACCTGTCCACAAGGAAATATTATCACTCCGTGCAAAGTGTGATATTTCTGTTAACAAAGTCCACTTGTGTGGATAGAAATAGCACGTCATTGCAGGTGAATTGGTTGGTGCTAATGTACTGGAAGATCCTACTTTTTTTAAACTTGGAAGGGAAAAGAGGAGCCAATGACAAGGTGCCGTACAGATTGCTGCTGCATAAGGTAAAGGTGCATGGCGTTAAGCATGGATAGAGGATTGGTTAACTAACAGAAAGCAAATAGTGAGGATAAATGGGTGTTTTTCTGGTTGGCGATCAGTGGCTAGTGGCGTGCCTCAGGGATCAGTATTGGGTCCGCAATTGTTCACAATTTACATAGTTTATCTGAAGTTGGGGACCAAGTGTAATGTGTCAAACTTCGCGAAAGCACTAAAATGAATGGTAGAGTAAAGTGCGCAGAGGACACTAAGGGCGCGATTCTCCGCAAAGGCGGAGAGTCGTGAAGGCTGCCACGAAACCGGCCGTGTTTCACGGCAGCCTCCGCGCCCCCTCCCGGGACCCGATTCTGCTCCCCGGTCGGGGCTAGCATCGCAGCCCTGTGAACTCCGGCATCGCGGGCTTAACGAATTTCGCTAAGCCCGCGCGCCAAAGTTAACGACGGCTGACGCACATGATGACGTCAGCCGCGCATATGCGTCAGACCTGCGCATGCGCGGTCAGTAATGCCCCTCAGCCGCCCCGCGGACTTATCCTGCGGGGCGGCGGAGGGAGAAAGAGTGCGCGGGAATCGGACCCGCTGCCCGCGATCGGTGGGCACCGATCGCGGGCCCATGCCACCCTTGGCACGGCCGTGCCAATCGGTGGCATGGTTGTGCAGAACGGCACTTTGCGGCCGTTTTCACGAACTGGTATAGCAGGTGTATTAAAAATCGCGAAAACGGCCGTAAAGGCCTTGGAAATCGGCCCATCGGCCAGGGGAGAATCGCTGCTCGCCGTAAAAAAACGGCGAGCAGCGATTCGTGTCGGGGGGGCGGGCGTGGGGGGGGAGAATAGCGGGAGGGCGTCGGACCAGCGTCGCCATAAAAATTTGCGCCGCCCGCTATTCTCCGCCCCGTCGTGAGTGCGGAGAATCGCGCCCTAAAACTCTGCAGAGGGATATAGATAGTTTATGTGAGTGGGCAAGGGTCTGGTAGATGGAGTTCAGTGTTGGTAAATGCGAGGTCATCCATTTTGCTAGGAATAACAGCAAAATGGACTCTTATTTAAAGGTAAAATATTGCAGCATGCTGCTGTGCAGAGGGACCTGGCTGTCCTTGTGCATGAATCACAAAATGTTGGTTTGCAGGTGCAGCAGGTAATTAAGAAGGCAAATGGAATGTTGTCCTTCTTTGCTGGAGGGATGGGGTTTAAAAGCAGGGAGGTTATGTTGCACTGTATAAGGTGCTGGTGAGGACACACCTGGAGTACAGTTTTGGTCGCCTTACTTGAGAAAGGATGTACTGGCACTGGAGGGGGTACAGAGGAGATTCACTTGGTTGATTCCGGTGTTGAGAGGATTGGTTTATGAGGAGAGACTGAGTAGACTGGGACTATACTTATTGGAATGTAGAAGAAAAGCAGGTTAGATGGATTGGCCATGCTAAGTTGCCCTGCAGTGTCAGAAACGTGAGGTGGGATTATGGGGATAGGGTGGAGGTGTGGACTTAAGTCGGGTGCTCTTTCCAAGGGCCAGTGCAGACACGATGGGGTAAATGGCCTCCTTCTGCACTGTAGGGATTCAATGATTCTTCTATGAATGAGAGGGAATCTTATAGAAACACATATAATTATGGAGGGAATGGCTAAGATAGAAGCAGGGAGGTTGATTCCATTGGCGGGTGAAACTAGATCGAGGGGGCATAGCCTGAAAACAAGGAGGAGCAGCTTTCGGACTAAGTTGAGGAGGAACTTCTTCACCCATAGGGTTGTAAATTTGTGGAATTCCCTGCCCAGTGAAGCAGTTGAGGCTACCTTGTTAAATGTTTTTAAGGCAAAGATAGATAGATTTTTGAACAATAAAGGAATTAAGGTTTATGGTGAGCAGGCGGGTAAGGGGAGCTGAGTCCATTAAAAGATCAGCCATGATCATACTGAATGGTGGAGCAGGCTCCAGGGGCCAGGTGGCCTACTCCTGCTCCTAGTTCTTATGTTCTTATGCGCGAAATGAATAGGTCACTGTTACTTCAAGATATTTTCATTTGTATATGGGATTGTTGTTTGTGGTGCCCGTGAGGTTCAAGACTCCTGGATGCTTCTCTCCAGATATTGCACAGGGCCAGGTTCAACGCATTTGTTGCATTATATGAATGACCAAATTGTTTGCAATTGCCCGACAAAACTGTGGTTGTAAAGTGTATCATAGTGAAACCTGGGGCGAGATTCTCTGCAAATGCGGAGAATCGTAAAGGCTGCCGTGGGACAAGCCGCGACCCACGGCAGCCTTCACGGCCACTTCCAGGGCCCATTCTCCCCCCCGGGTGGGGCTAGGAGTGCGGCCCCGTGCGTCACAGCCTTGACGACGGTCATCAAGGCCGCACGTCAAGCATCACGGCGGCTGACGCGGCCGATGACGTCAGCCGCGCATGCGCAGGTTGGACAACGCCAACCCGCGCATGCGCAGTTGGCGTCTTTCTCCTCAGCCACCCGGCAAGACGTGGCAGCTTGATCTTGCCGGGCGGCGGAGGGGAAAGAGTGCGTCCGTTTTGGATGCTGGTCCGACGATCAGTGGGCACCGATCACGGGCCTGTCCCCTCCCGAGCACAGTCGTGGTGCTCCCGTGCCAATCGGGCCTCTAGGTGCCCCAAACGGGCATCTGGTGCCCGTTTCACGATGGTAGCGAGCAGGTGTGTTTGCTGCCGTGGTGAAACGGGCGTGAAGGGCCGGTCACTCGGCCCATCGGCCTCGGAGAATCGGCGCTCGCCGTGCCGTGGGTCGGGCGTGGGGGGGAGGTGAATAGCGTGAGGGCGTGAAAAATGTCGGGAGGCCCTCCCGCTATTCTCCCACCCGGCGTGGGGGGCGGAGAATCGCGCCCCTGAGCTTTCGATCGATTTTATAATAATCTTTATTAGTGCCACAAGGTTACTACCATTAGTATCCGAACAGGCACTGGAACTCCACCACAGGGCTCACAGGCTGAACCCCACCACAGTGCTCACCAGGCTAAAGCCCACCACAGGTCCCACAGGCTGAACTCCATTACAGGGCTCGTAGACTGAGATCCACCACAGGTTTCACTGGCTGAACCCCACCACAGGGCTCGCAGGCTGAACCCCACCACAGGGCTCGCAGGATGAACTCCACCGCAGGACTCGCAGTGAGCTCCATCACAGGGCTCACAGGCTGAGCTCCACTACAGGGCTCGCAGTGAGCTCCACCACAGGGCTCACAGGCTGATCTCCACCACAGGGCTTGCAGGCTGAACCCAACCACAGGGCTCACAGGCTGAGCTCCACTACAGGGCTCGCAGTGAGCTCCACCACAGGGCTCGCAGGATGAACTCCACCGCAGGACTCGCAGTGGGCTCCACCACAGGGCTAACAGGCTGATCTCCACCACAGGGCTCGCAGGATGAACTCCACCACAGGGCTCGCAGGATGAACTCCACCACAGGGCTCGCAGGCTGAACTCCACCGTAGGGCTTGCAGTATGAGCTCCACTGGCTATATTAACATTATAGTGAATAAATAGCATACAACATGGGCTGGATTCTCTGGTCCCTCAGTCGTGTGTTTATTGGCAGTGCGCCGTTCGCTGGTGATGGGATTCTCTCTTCAGTCGCTTGTCAATGAGATTTCCTATTAAAGCCACCCAACGTCGCTGGAAAACCCACAGATGGGAGTGCGGGAAAATCCTAACGGCCAGAGAACTCTCATCCATACGTCTATTGGCACAGGAAAGGACAACTCAATCTGGGTGAATTAATGAAGAGATTTCAGTCGTACATTCATGATACAATCCGAGAACAGTTACTGTACCTAGCCTGTAGAGACGAAGTGCATCCATTAGCTGTGATCCCTGTAGCTGTGTCTTCAGTGTTGGGGTATCAAATGTGGCCGGCAATTGTTCTTTGCTGTGCTGTGCCTCTGCTCCATCTTCAACTTTTTGATTCATTCTCCCTTCTGTATCCCGCACCTCTGATCTTGCTACAAAGCAGTGGACAAAGTGTGCTTCAGAACGTTTCATAAGGTTTGTGAGAACATCCTAGGATTTTAAAGAAAAGCATTAAAAATCAATTGGAACTTAATTGAGAATAAATCATTTGGGATACTGTACATCACATTATTGGAATATCATTGCACTGGAGACTGTGGTACAACTCAAGAGAGCTTGCGATCGCATCATTAAAGGTCCTCACCAACATCGAAGTGTTTAACTTCAGTCACACG
This sequence comes from Scyliorhinus canicula, assembly GCF_902713615.1. Lineage (NCBI taxonomy): Eukaryota > Metazoa > Chordata > Chondrichthyes > Carcharhiniformes > Scyliorhinidae > Scyliorhinus > Scyliorhinus canicula. The sequence goes on from NC_052146.1 coordinate 18,063,498, forward strand.
CAACAGAAAATCTTCAATTCCTTCCAATGAAAATTGCCCAGACACTTCCCTTCTGAAAATCAACATCTGGTGACACATCAGTTAAACAAATGTTCATCTATATGGTTGGAAAATTTTACATTCTGAAATCTAAACCCAACCCACCCACTTCCAGTTTTAGTGGAGGTATACCTGGCCAAGGGCAAGTGACCAAACTGTTCTCAAGATACGGTTGGTAAGAACTTCTTCCTTGGACTTTGCCCCCATTTTAACAGGATTTTTATTTTTAACCCATGGAGACAAGATTTTGGCTTCGGAATCTTGGCAGGTAAAAGGAGGCAAGGCAGATTGAGGAAGTAAATGCACCTGGGTTACGGGGATAGGGTGGAGGCGTGGGCTTAGGTAGGGTGCTCTTTCCAAGAGCCGGTGCAGACTCGAAGGGCCGAACGGCCTCCTTTTGCACTATAAATTCTATGGTTCTATGACATTCTATGATTCTATAGCACTGCTTGTGGGCCAAAAGGAGCAGGAATATTTCCACCAGACCCAACATGCTTAACATGCCCACCCTACCAGCATTCTGCTTCATCTCCCCATGTATCTGACTCCCTCACCATGATGGCCAATGTCTCTCACTCCAACACTGAAACCCCCGGTGACCTCCAACTCCACAACCCTCTGCAATCTCAGAGTCCACATTCCCTCATGATTTCAGACTCTCCTAACCTTCATGATCTCAGAATCTTCCCCACGGCACCACAATCATCAACACCCCCCCCCCCCACCCCCCACTACCTGTGATCTCTGCGTACCCCACTCTACCACGATCTCTCCCTCCCCATACCATTTGCATAATCCCATTCTCCCCACCTCTCGCAACCTCCAATTCTCTGACTGCCGCCATCCCACTATGATCACTAACCCGCCGGCACTTCTGATCTCTGACTCTCCCATGCCAACTCTGACCCCCTCAGGACCCCGGCAGTCTCTAATGTACCAGCCATCTGCTCCAAGGCTGTTTTGCTGCCCAACAGGTATCATAGAACATAGAACAGACAGTGTAGAAGGAGGCCATTCGGCCCATCGAGTCTGCACCGACCTACTTAAGCCCTCGCTCCCACCCTATCCCCGTAACCCAATAACCTCTCCTAACCTTTTTGGACACTAAGGGCAATTTATCATGGCCAATCCACCTAACCTGCACGTCTTTGGACTGTGGGAGGAAACCGGAGCACCCAGAGGAAACCCACACAGACATGGGGAGAACGTGCAGACTCCGCACAGACAGTGACCCAGCGGGGAATCGAACCTGGGACCCTGGCACTATGAAGCCACAGTGCTAACCACTGTGCTATTGTGCTGACCACTCTGCCCGAACATCAGACAAGAGATCTGCCGTGAAGATTTTAAAGACATGTCAGCCAAAACTCCAGGAAATCCAGGCGCTGAAGCTTCCATCAGGAAATCCTTCCTCTCCCACACCCAGCTTCGTCTGGGATCCAGACAATATGCTTCACCCCAAGAACCTGTTTGCAAAAAGTCTTTCGTATTTTAGATGAATGAAACAAAAAAATGAACTTGGAAAGCAGCCAGCGGAACTGGAGTGGCCCATTCAACTCCTCCAGTCTGTTCAGTAATAATACCATCAAAGGTTTGGGAAATGTGATTTAAAGTTGTCTTATCCTCGGCCAGCAAAACGGAACTGAGTCAAACATTACTATTACTGGCGAGCATTAAAATGCTTTTGCTGGGGAAAAAAAACAGCATGCCAATTTTTCATCTCCAATCAGTTCATGTAACGAAAGCTTAGCTGTGCCGGCCATGAAGTTGATACCACACTGGCCGGCTCTATTTCTGCAGGCGAAACTTCTGATGATTTCCCCGCCCCCCTCATTGAGGGAGCTCATTCCCAAGATCCACGGGATACCCATCGCTGGAGGTCCCTCAACAGAGGTATCCTCCCTTTAAAACCTTGGGGACCTGGGGTGGAGGGTGATGCATGCAGCAGTACCGTCCAATCACCATCTGCACCGGTTCACGGACGCCCAAGAGCCTTGCCACTTTTGTGTCCTTGTGGAGTCCATGAGCCATGTCGGCGTTGAGTGTCTGAGGTCACACTCCCTTTTCAGTTTCTGGACAATGTTTTTGTTGAGGTTTTGTTTGCACTTCAGCCCCACGCTCCTGATCTATGGGCATCCGGTGAGGAGGGCGGGGGGAGGGGGGGGGGGGAGAGAAGATGGAGGACCTCCTCGTGAACCTGCTCCTAAGCCTGCCGCAACTTGCCATTAACAGGTCCAGGCAGCGGGCGACCGAGGGGGGTCATCCGACCAGACTGTCTGCCCCTCTTCCGTGGCTTCACCTGTGGCCAGTTCTCCCTGGAGAGGGAGCGTGCGGTGTCCACAGGCACACTCGAGGCCCTCCGTGCCCGGTGGGCACTGCAGGGGTTGGATTGCTTCATCAATCCCAGCTTTCACATTTTGATTTAATGTTTTTAAGTTTCCGTTCCTCTTTATTCTTTTTTGGGCTGTGCCCCATTTGTATTTCAGGAGCGGCCCCTTTGAATTTATCCCTCAGTTAATTTCTGTTTTTCTATTTAGTTGATTAACCCCAAAATACATCACGGGATACCCAATAGGCCACAGCCAATAGTATTCAGACAGGTTATAACATGAGCTCAATTACTTTAATGAAGCCGCAAGCTTTTCCTGGCAGTCCAGTAATCTCAGTCCTGCTCCCTCTCCCACACCTGTGGAATTCTGGAAATTTCAATTAATCTCATCTGTTAACTCTGGATTTTGTATGCTTTCGAGTGTATCTTCCCTAATATCACTGCACTTGCACCATTCCCAGCAACGGAGAATCTTTCTAAGACTTGTTTTTTTTTAAATTTAGATTACCCAATTATTTTTTCCAATTAAGGGGCAATTTAACGTGACCAATCCATCTACTCTGCACATTTTTGGGTTGTGGGGGCGAAACCCACGCAAACACGGGGAGAATGTGCAAACTCCTCACGGACAGTGACCCAGAGCCGGGATCGAACCTGGGACCTCAGCGTCATGAGGCAGCTGTGCTAACCACTAGGCCACCATGGTGCCCTTTCTAAGACTTGTTTTAATCACTCCATCCACTTGACGTTTCCCCAGGACCTTTCTGCTGCCTTTGGAGTGCGGTAAAAATATCACAGGAGACCTCATTCTGACTTCTGCAATCAACGCAATTTAATGAATAGGGGTAAATCAAATATTTAATGGAAAAATAATATTTACAGCCTAACTATACGAAGCAGTCCCTCAAAAGGCATAAATGGTCGCAGTGTTTATACTGAAGCTACTATTTTCTACTTAATCTTTGTATAAACAATATATTTTTCTTGTAATTCACTTGCAGGAGCTAAGTTGGTCTAACTGAAGGTTCCCTGAAGATTCTTGGCTGACTCAATTAAACTCAGATTGTTCAACAATGCTTTAAGTACCCTCAGAAATTGTGGCCAGGGTGTTCTGGATAAGTTTAGCTCCTGGTTATATTTAGAAGTGAATCAATCGCGCTGGAACTGAACAAATTGCTGGTCCATGTTGGTTCTGAATATGACTGAGCCCCTCCCTTCAGCCTTTCGCTGACTGGCACAATATTTGTGTTGGGTTAGCCTGGGAATGGAACCTGCCGTCAGGTGGCTCTTCCGCATCTTGGTCTGGATGTAACCTCTTCCCGCCATTCCCGCCCTGACATGGTGCTGAGCCATTTTCCTCGGATTATTTATGGAACATCAGCTCCCCACACAGGGGGCTGGTTTAGCACAGGGCTAAATCACTGACTTTGAAAGCAGACCAAGGCAGGCCAGCAGCACGGTTCAATTCCCGTACCAGCCTCCCCGAACAGGCGCCGGAATGTGGCGACTGGGGGATTTCCACAGTAACGTCATTTGAAGCCTACTTGTGACAATAGCGAGTTTCATTTTCATTTCATTTTCACATGATGCGCTCCAGCAAGAGGGTTATGGGAAACTAAATTTAGCAGTGTCGCAATGTGACATCTGCTGCAGTGACAAAGGAAGAGGAGGAATTTTTTTTAAAAAATCTTTGTCTCTCTCTCTCTCTCCTTCCTCCTCTGATTCCGGGAATAATTCCAATAAAACCGCCCATACTGCCCAGTTCAGACCTCAAATATATATCATGGTATTGTTAGTGTTTCAAATGGGCCTAGAAAGGCCTGACTCAGCGGAATACTCTAGCCATCTAGGCCCGGGTCAGTGTAGTAAGCCATTGCCTCCTCTTTTCGGAGGTTCTAATGTCTCAATATGGTGGTCTGGTGGTGCAGTTTAGCACCCTTGCCTCTGAACCAGAAGCTCTGGGTTTGAGTTCAGCCCTGGGACTTGATGGCCAAGGAAAGTGCAATCACAGCATGGCCAAACAGGTCGAGTATATCGACCTGCAAATCCTTTTTTTAAATAATAATCTATATTAATGTCACAAGTAGGCTTACATTAACACTGCAATGAACATTACATTGAGGGAGAATTCAGAATGTCCAATTCACCTAAAGTCTTTTGGGACTTGTAGGAGGAAACGGGAGCACCCAGAGGAAACCCGCGCAGACATGGGGAGAGCGTGCAGACTGGGCACAGACAGTGACCCAAGCCAGGAATCCTCCTGGGACCCTGGCCCTGTGAAGCAACAGTGCTAACCACTGTGCTACCACCCAGTAATGGTAGGCAGGAGGAGCAGGAGTCATCCATGTGATGAAAAGGATGTTTCAGACTCTACCATAACTATCCATAGCTTGAGACTACAACTTGCATGTTTAAACACGCATGTTGCCACAGCTCGGACCTCCTGAATGAACTGTAACGTACCATCGTTACGATCTTAGTGTTAAGTGAATGTTATGTTCTTGCACAGAGACAGTTACTGAGACGGCGTACGAAAGAACATCTAGTTCAAAACTAGTTAGTTTTATTATAGTATAATAGGCTGTGGGTAGGAAACTAATGTTATAAAACTGGAGCTAGGGCAGCACGGTGGCACAGTGGTTAGCATTGCTGCCTACGGCTCTGAGGACCCGGGTTCGAATCCCGGCCCTGGGTCACTGTCTGTGTGGAGTTTGCACATTCTCCCCGTGTTTGCGTGGGTTTCACCCCCACAACCCAAAAGATGTGCAGGATAGGTGGATTGGCCATGCTAAATTGCCCTTTAATTGGAAAAAATAATTGGGTACTCTAAATTTTAATAAAAAATAAAAAAATAAAAAATAAAACTGGAACTAATACAGACACGACTAACCACGATGGTTTCTCCCCAAGACTCCCCCCAGGCTACAGTGTCGCGTGCTATTACTTGCCTGGCACCTACTGGTCGGATGCTATACATATTTATGCATACATTTGTTAATGCATATCACTAAAGTGAACTCTACCCAAAATGGCCATTCAGATTTCCATCCCAAAGGGAATAAAAGGTAAAGTATGAGATTAAAAGAAGACTAAGAGATGTATTCAGACCAAATGGCAGGGTGGGGGAAGCGAGGTGGGGAGGTAATTTTGAGTTTGAGCGCAGAACAATCAATCAACTGCCTGTTCACATTTCTCCTTCTTTTTATTTCCAGCACAGTCATAAACCTAACATTAGCCCCAGGAGTCTGTCAAGCACTCAGCTCTCCGGTTGAATTTGATGGGCTTCCATCAGTTCAATTATGTTAAACAGAACTAAGTGGAAACCAATACCATTTATAAGTGTCATTACTCAGCCTGCTCATACTTACTACTTGCAGCTTGATAAGCGCACAGACTGAATTTCTCTTCACAGCTGCAAAGCTGGTGCTGAACGTCTTCCGTACGCAACTGATCCTGTGCAAGGCCTGCTGGGAAGTGCCTTCCAAACCAGACACTGATCGGCATATCATCGGGATTTTAGATCGCGAAGAGAAAAGTTTCTTGAGGAACTCACTGGAATGAGGAAATGACCGATTAATTAGCTGCATTTCACTGGTGGTGCTGTCAAACAGTACGGCAATTGTGATCATAGAATCCCTGCAGTGCGAAGGAGGCCATTTGGCCCATCGAGACTGCACAGACCCTCTGAAAGAAAACCCCCATGAGGCCCATGCCCGAACCTTACTCCCATCACCCAATAACCACACCTAACATTTTGCAGACTAAGGGGCACATTTTAGGATGGCCAATCCACCTAACCTGCACATCTGTGGGAGGAAACTGGAGCACCCGGAGGAAACCCACGCAGACACGGGGAGAACATGCAAACTACACACAGTACTTCCCCGGACCGGAGAAACTACGACATCTTCTTCGCAGCCTTCAACACGTCATTGAAGACAAATATCATGCCAAGGTCATCCCCACACCCCCACTACTTGCCTTCAAACAACCGCGCAACCTCAAACAGACCATTGTTTGCAGCAAACTACCCAGCCTTCAGAACAGCGACCATGACACCACACAACCCTGCCATGGCAATCTCTGCAAGACGTGCCAGATCATTGACATGGGTACCCCCATTATACGTGAGAACACCACTCACCAGGTACGCGGTACATATTCCTGCGACTCAGCCAATAAGCTGCAGGAAAGGATGTCCCGAAGCGCGGTACATTCACGAGACCATGCAGACGCTACGACAACGGATGAACGTACATCGCACGACAATTGCCAGGCAGGAGTGTTCCCTTCCAGTCGGGGAACACTTCAGGAATCAAGGGCATTCAGCCTCTGATCTTTGGGTAAGAGTTCTCCAAGGCGGCCTTCAGGACGCGCGACAACGCAAAATGGCTGAGCAGAAACTTATAGCCAAGTTCCGCACACATGAGTACGACCTCAACCAGGACGTTGGATTCATGTCACATTACATTCATCCCCACCATCTGGCCTGGGTTTGCGAAATCCTCCCAACTGTCCTGGCATGAGATAATTCACATCTCTTTAACCTGGGATTACCCCTCTCTCCACTCGCTCCATCTGGACCTGTAAAGACTTAATTACCTGCAAAGACTGGCATTCAAAGTATCGTCTTGCATTATTGACTTTGTCTATATATATGTTTCTGGAACCCACCTCTTCATTCACCTGAGGAAGGAGCTGTGCTCCAAAAGCTAGTGATTCAAAACAAACCTGTTGGACTTTAACCTGGTGTTGTAAGACTTGTTACTATAGTTAACCTGTTCTTGCTTAATAAATGCTTTATTCTTTTGTCAAAAGTTAATCGGCTGTACTGCGACTCTATTCATCCATATCTCTAAACAAAAAAATAAAAGTTACAATCTGTTCAGCCAGGGTCCACTCCGGGACCTGACTGTCCAGTGGTACCATAGCTGGGGTCGACACAATCTCCTATGTCGTCAGTCTGACAATGTTTTATAACACCTCTGTGAAGTGCCCTGGGTTGATATATTATGTTATAGATGCTTTACATAAACATAAGTTGGTGTTCATGTTGAAGAAAGGGTTTCATCATGTTATGTTTGTTAGGTGAAAGTCATGCATCCCATTCTCATTGCCCTGTTGAATGGCGAGTAGGGACAGAGACCAAAATACTCCCACCCAACACTCAAATCTCTATCTGTAAAATAGTAAGAAGTCTTACAACACCAGGTTAAAGTCCAACAGGTTTGTTTCGATTCACTAGCTTTCGGAGCACTGCTCCTTCCTCAGATGAATGAAAAGGTGGGTTCCAGAAACATATATATAGACAAAGTCAAAGATGCAAGATAATAATTTGAATGCGAGTCTTTCCTGGTAATTAAGTCTTTACAGGTCCAGACGGAGCAACTGGAGAGAGGGATAATCACAGGTTTTCTGGATAAGACAATCTTCGAGCAGCACTGACAATTGCATTCCAAGGTGCCTGCCTGCCAAGGATACTCCACCCACTTGAGAATAACATTTATCAGACTACAGCACTCCTTAAACATTATGGGTGGGATTCTCCCGCAATCGGCTGGGCGAGCCGTACCGGTGCCAAATAATGGCATAAACCATTCCGGCGTCAGGCCGCCCGGAAGGTGCGGAAACCTCCAGTGGTTAGCGCCGTGCCGAAGGGCCTCCGCTGGCCGGCACGAGTTGGCGCATGCACAGGAACGGCAGCATATTCTGGCGCATGCGCGGAACCGCTGGCGTGGTTCTTGCACATGTGCAGGGCGTTTCTTCTCCACGCCGGCCATCGCGGAGCCTTACAGAGGCCGGCGCGGAGAAGGAAAGAGTTCCCCCAATGCACAGGCCTGCCCGCAGATCGGTGGGCCCCGGTCAGTCCCCCCCCCCTCCCCCCCCCCCCCCACCCCCCGAAGACTCCGCAAGCTTCCCTCAAAGCCAGGTGCCGCCAGTATGGACCTTGTCTAATCCACGCCGGCGGGACTGGCCGAAAACGGGCAGTCGCCCGGCTCATCGGGGCCCCGAGAATTGACAGTGGGGGGGTGGGGGTGGGGGGGGGAACTACTGCCAACGACCCCCGTCCGGCGCAGCGCTATCCACGCTCCTTCCCAAAAACTGGCGCCGGAGAAGTCGGCAGCCGGCGTCGGATCGGGATTCACGCCGCCGTCCGGCGATTCTCCGACCCGGCGGGGGTTGGAGAATTCCACCCTATAAGCGGAACACAACCAACAATGAAATGGGCGGAATTTTCCCACCTGCCCGCCACGTGTTTTCAGTGGCGGTGGCCCGCAAGTGAGATCTACCAGTCCCGCCATTGTCAATGGAAACCCGTGCACTGGCATGGGACTGGAATTTCTCGCTGGTGTGATCTTGCCGGTAAATACTACCCATACTGGCCTATTTGGGAGAGAAATCTCTGATCACAGGATAAAAACAGATAATAAAAAAAATAAATAAAGTTTATTGTCAAGAGTAGGCTTCAATGAAGTTACTGTGAAAAGCCCCTAGTCGCCACATTCCGGCGCCTGTCCGGGGAGGCTGGTACGGGAATACAATTCGAATACGAATACGAATAATACAATTGCTTTGAGTTTTTCTGTCTCGTTCCTTCCAGGTCAAGGCCAATTTACATTCTGTTTGCTGGATCTTGACTGTATAGGAATAAAGGGCTGAATTTCTGTTAGAGAGCCCACTCTGGGTGGACCCTGGAGTAGATTTCGGGAGGCAACCTCGGGTGGGCCAATGGGAGCTCCCAATTCTCTCGGCAACTGGCAGGCCCACGGGGAGAGGTGGGTACGGCCAATAAAACCAGAAAATAACAGGAAAACTCAGCAGGTCTGACAGCCTCTGTGGAGACAGAAAATCTCCATGCTAACGTTCGGAGTCCGTATGACTCTTCTTCAGAACTAAAGAGAGAGGGAGAAATGTGACAGATGTTATACTGTATATGAGGGGTGGAACAGGAGGAGAAAAACAGAAAGTTAGGGATAGATGGGAGTTCAGGAGAGATTAAACAAAGATGTCATGGAACACAAGACAAAGAGGATGTTAATGGTAATATTAAAGTCACGGAGCTGAGGTCCCAGGTTTGATCCCAGCTCTGGGTCACTGTCCGTGTGGAGTTTGCACATTCTCCCCGTGTTTGCGTGGGTTTCGCCCCCACAACTCAAGTAAGTGCAAGCTAGGTGGATTGGCCAAGCTAAATTGGAAAAAAATGAATTGGGTACTCTAAATTTGTAAAAAAAAAATGTAAATGGTAATGTTAAAGACTAAAGACCGTGCTGATAGTGGTACAAAGATAAGATAGCAGAATGTGTTAATAGCAGAACAAGGGTCAGCGCTGCCAACATTGGTGTTGGACTTAGACAGTGCCTCAAGCTGGAGATGCCCAATGTAGACTGGTAAATGATAGAAAATACACTACGGCCACATCATTGCGGAGGGGTACATGCCATGGCCCTCACTGTTCAGCAGCTCTGTGGTGGCCTTCTTTGTCCGATGCACCTCTGGCAATGCCACCCCCACCTCTCCCGCCCCACACCCAACCAGCCAGCCACTGGATGAGCACCACCATTCCAGCTGTGTGCTCCATTAATATAAGGGTAAGGATAATCCAGACAATGCATGAAGAGTGGCCTCAGCTGGCAACGCACAACTGGCAGGCAGGTGGCCACCAATCTCCAGAAGCCCCCTTCCTGTGGGTAGTGAGAAATTGTTATCATGCCCGCCTCCAAACACACTTTCTGGCTTGGGATGAAAATGAAGCCCAAGGATTCACGGCCTCATTGGTGCACCTGCTTGGTGTCATTATCTCAGCTCCTTTCCTACTCTTTTCACCCTTTATTGTGTCCCGTGTTCAGGGCCTCAGTTCTTTGCTACATTCTTCAATAAAACAACAGCTTGTATCACTGGTTTATTTTCCATTAAATCAACCAGATCTCCATTTAGACATCAAGCTTAAGTGAGGCTTCCCTTTATAGTTTGTGCAGTACGAAGAAAAAACTTGCCCTCATCCATCAGAGATTTATTCTAATACAGAAATACAATTCTAAATGTGCTTTAAAAAGCCAAAGTGAAGCATATATCAATCGCAAACACTATTGTAAAGACCCACAAGGGAGCTGAGTAACAATAAATTATTGTATATTGATTAATTGCTAATGGGTGTAATATGTATTAATAATGCAGATAGCCTAAAGGAACATTCATTATATAAAAAGAACAGGTGAAATAGCGCTCGACATACAATGGGCCACATAGGACATGGGCTCGTGCTCACAGCTAGCTGAAGAAACCTGAAGTAACGACTACTTTGTGTCGGTGACAATTATAAATGGTTTTAATGGGTTTGGGTGAAGAATATTTTAATTGCCATCCCTTGTGTGAAAGACCTGGAGAATGTGGGTAATTTCTGTAGCTTTGATTAATCAGTTGTCCCTCTCAAGTGGAAAGGTGTCGCACTTGTGGGAGACTCCAGGACCCGAGGGCATAATCTCAGAGTAAAGGTGTCGCCTATTTAAATCGGAGATGTGGAGGAATTTCTTATCTCAGAGGGTAGTTAATCTGTGGAATTCTTCACCGCAGAGGGCTGTAGAGGCTGGGTCACTCAGTATGGTCAAGGCTGAGACAGACAGATTTTTAGTCAGTAATGAAATGAAAATCACTTATTATCACAAGTAGGCTTCAAATGAAGTTACTGTGAAAAGCCCCTAGTCGCCACATTCTGGCGCCTGTTCGGAGAGGCTGGTACGGGAATCGAACCGTGATGTTGACCTGCTTTCAAAGCCAGCGATTTAGCCCTGAGCTAAACAGCCCCTGGAATCAAGGGAATCAAGGGTTATGGGGATAAAGTGAAAAAGTGGAGTTGAGAATTATCACGTCAGATCAGGCATGATCTTATTGAATGGTGGAGCAGACTCGATGGGCCAAATGGTCACAGGGTTGTTGATGTAGAAAGCAATGGTGTGTAACTTACAGCTCTGGGGCATTAGCTTTGGGTAGCAGGGTGGTGCAGTGGGTTAGCCCTGTTGCCTCACGGCACCGAGGTCCCAGGTTCGATCCCGGCTCTGGGTCACTGCCCGTGTGGAGTCTGCACATTCTCCCTGTGTTTGTGTGGGTTTCACCCCCGCAACCCAAAGATGTGCAGGGTAGTTGGATTGGTCATGCTAAATTGCTCCTTCATTGGAAAAAATGAATTGATTTATCGGGCAGCACGGTAGCATTGTGGATAGCACATTCGCTTCACAGCTCCAGGGTCCCAGGTTCAATTCCGGCTTGGGTCACTGTCTGTGCGGAGTCTGCACATCCTCCCTGTGTGTGCGTGGGTTTCCTCCGGGTGCTCTGGTTTCCTCCCACAGTCCAAAGATGTGCAGGTTAGGTGGATTGGCCATGATAAATTGCCCTTAGTGTCCAAAATTGCCCTTAGTGTTGGGTGGGGTTACTGGGTTATGGGGATAGGGAGGAGGTGTTAACCTTGGGTAGGGTGTTCTTTCCAGGAGCCGGTGCAGACTCAATGGGCCGAATGGCCTCCTTCTGCACTGTAAATTCTATCTATCTATCTATTATAATGGGGGGGGCACCCCGAAGATGTGTTAGGGAATACCCCACGGACGTTCCCAGGTAAGGACTGCATTCAATTGCCAGGGATGTTTAAACTTCCATTGGGCACTACACTGGGAACTATCTGAAGATACAATATAAATCACACTCTGGAGGGCTCCGACCATTTTACCAGAATGGTTCCCCAGGAAACATTAGAATTAAAACCACTTCTAACTCCTGGGTAACTACAGTACTAACCCCCCCACTCCAACCCCACCCACCGACCACTCAACCCTCTCCCACTAAACACCTGATCCCCCCCAAACTTGTCTACCAACCACTCAACCCCACCTGACCATCCAACAGCCCCCCCCCACAGCCCAACCCCAATAACCTCTTGACCCCCCCAAACCCCTCCAACCATCTGCGCCCAAACTCTTGACACCCGCCTCCCTGACCACTCGCACCCCCTGACCACCATACCGTTTCCCTCTCTGACCACCTGACCCCCCCCCTCAACCCCCCGACTACCTGACCCCCTTCCCTCGCCAACCTCCAATCCCAACCCACGTACCTCACAAACCTACCTTGGCCCTGACTACTCAAAGTGGCTAGACTTTAGAATTAACTGCTTTATGGCAGCTAGTGCTTTCTTACTTCGAACTCACCAGCCCTCGATACAGGGCCCACTGCACTAGACAGCACCCACCCGACCTGTGTCGGAAGATCAGGAGAGGAGAGGATGGCTTGGTTTTCGGGTAAGAAACCAGGAACGGAGCGGCAATTGGATTTGGATTACCACTAAACGGAAGTTCATGCAAATAGTGCACATCCAAACGGAGTGCGCGTTAGGTTAATAAACCTGGGACAGGGAAGAGGGACTTTTAATCTCCATGAAACCTTGTCTACGTCGCTGACATAAAAGTACTCATGGACGCCATAGGAGGTATGAATGAATTCATGCATGTGTCAGTTTTACCCATTGGTGAGACAAGCAAGTCTCTGTCTCTCTCTGACAAGAACCATCAATTCATGAAGTACATTCAGGTTGACGAAGTCAACGTTGAACTCCAGGGAATAGGTTGAATTGATTTATGTTTAATAATTACAAGCATTGACTCTTTCAATTGCATTAGTGTTGGTTATCAATACAGTGCCTGAAAGTGTGGTGGATACAGATTGAATACTGCGAACTGGATAAGTACTCAAAGGAAAAAATATTGTAGGCATATGGGGAAAGAGGGGAATGGTGGGGATTGGGACCAACTGGATCGCTGTTTGAAAGAGCCAGGACGTAGTGGGGTCAAATAATCTCCCTGCCTGTGTGGAGGTCTTCTATTCTGCACTCAAATACTATTTTGTCAATACTGGTGCCAAAAGAAAAAGGGGGAAATTTCTTTGGCATGCTGTGGCAGAGGATAGAAGCCAAGGAACCCAGCCCCATTTCTGGAGGAGAATAAAATCAGTCCATAAAAACTCTGAAATATCACATCCATGAAATTCAAGCAAAAATCCGTGCAAAATGTGTACAAGATTTGGTGGCCTGGCCCCACTCCATTCCTGAAGAGACAGCTCCGCTAGGGTCATGAAACGAGTCCTCCCTCAATTGACTATTGTCCATAAAATAATGAGGAGCATTGATAAGGTAGATAGTCAACATCTTTTCCCAAAGGCAGAGGAATCTGGAACTAGAGGGCATAGGTTTATGGTGAGAGGGGAGAGGTACAAAAGAGGCCAGAGGGGAAATGGCTTCACACAGAGGGTGGTGAGCATCTGGAACGAGCTGGTAGAGGCAGGTACAATTTTGTCCTTTAAAAAACAGCTAGACAGTTACATGGGCAGGGTGGGATAAGATCGATAGGGCCAAATGCAGGCAAGTGGGACTAGCTTAGTGATACGAACTGGGCAGCATGGACAAGCTGGGCCAAAGGGCCTGTTTCCATGCTATAAACATCTATGACTCTATGACCATTGTTCATGTGTGAAGCTTGTATTTTGAGAGGCTATGCAATGGCAAAGCATGAGAGCCTACCTCAGAACTATCATCACATGTCAATTTACATGCACCCCCAGTCAGTGTCAGCTTGGCTGATCATTTCCCTTCTTAACCCAGTGACGTCGCACCCAATTGTCACAGCCATGTTGTCAATCAGACTAAGATCAGTTGACGCAGTACAAACTAGGACCCTGGAGGGCTTGCATGACTCAGTAGGTGCATGTTTTCGCTTCTAGATCTTACAAGTCGCCATCTATCAGGCTACAACACTTACATTCTTGATTCCTGCAGCAGCTGACTGGCGTTCTCTCGTGACATGTTCTGTTTGGCTTTATTGATCCAGCCCGTCAGGTCATACCTCACAGGGTTCGTGCCAAGCTGGTGGGCAATCACAAATTGCTGTTCCTGCTCGCACCTCCTCACTGGCTGTTTCTCTGCAAACCCAAAATCATTGATCATTCTTAGATAGGAGACATTAAGGTTTCGTCAAGATACGTTAAACATTCTGCCTCGGATCCAGACGCCGTAACTGTTAGGAAAATTTGTAATGACTCTAAAATATTTGGGGATTTTGTATCCATCTTTAAAAATGCTCGAAAATAACTTTTAAGAGTTTGTGTCACTTTAAAGGGATCAATTATCATTTTTGGGTATTATTTTCATTACGATTATCATTAAGAAATACTGGTCCCTGTGTCCCAGCAACCCTTGACATGTAAGCAATACAGGCATAAGGAAATTAAAATATAGAGACCGTATGACACACAAAGAGGAAACGGAAGAACTGGAGAGAGGGAAACCAGCCAGCAATCTGAGCGGCCAACTCCATGAGATAGTCTTTGCTCTCTTATTCCATGTATAATTTATAACTCAAACAAATTTGTGATATAAAAGCAAACTACTGCGGCTGCTGGAATCTTAAACAAAAGACCAAATGCTGGAAAATCTCAGCAGGTCTGGCAGCATCTGTAGGGAGAGAAAGAGCTCATGTTTTGAGTGCAGATGACCCTTTCTCAAAGCTTGGCTTTGTCAAAGCTGTCATCTGGACTCGAAACGTGAGCTCTTTTCTCTCCCTACAGATGCTGCCAGACCTGCTGAGATTTCCCAGCATTTTCTCTTTTGTTTCAGATTTGTGATACGCCTGTTAATTCATGTTTAATTGACATCGATTCTGATACGTGTTAAAGTAAAAGTTACAAAAAGCGACATCTCATTGGTAATTTCTTCACTTGGTAAATTTAGTTCCTTTGGTTTGTGGATCCCTGTTGGCCTCGTAATACTGAAAACCCAAGAACTGAATAGATCTCAATGCATCGACGGATCCCAGAAGACTTAAATGAAGGAAATGAAATGAAATGAAAATCGCTTATTGTCACAAGTAAGCTTCAAATGAAGTTACTGTGAAAAGCCCCTAATTGCCACATTCCGGCGCCTGTTCAGGGAGGCTGGTACGGGAATTGAACCGTGTTGCTGGCCTGCCTTGGTCTGCTTTCAAAGCCAGCGATTTAGCCCAGTGTGCTAAACCAGCCCCTAAACAACATGAGGGGAAAGGATGAGGTGATGGGACAGGGAAAAGGGAAGCAATTCCTATTCTAATAACTCTCGCAATGGATATCTCAAAAGACCTGTCCTCTCCCTTAATCCCATATATATTTATTTTCCTTCCTTTACATGACATAAATGCAATTTATATTTCCTGTTTTTTATTTTCCTGGATTGCAGTCTAGTGTGTCTCAGTGCAAATACTTCAATCCGATTCACTGAGGAGCTCGCCGTTGTTGGTCCTGCCCAGAAACTCAATGTCAATGTCCTGGGGGTTGCCATTGACCAGAAACTGAAGTGCACCAGCCGTATAAATACTGTGGCTATAAAAGTAGGCCCGGAGGCTGGGAATTCTGCAATGAGTAACTCGCCTCCAAAGCCTGTTCACCATCCACGAGGCAAAAGTCAGGGGTGTGAGGGAATACCCCCCCCCCCCCCCCCCCGCACTTACCTGGATGAGTGCAGCTCCAACGCTCAAGAAGCTCAACACCATCCAGGACAAAATAGCCCAGTTGATTGGCACCCCATCCACCACTTTCAACATTCACGTCTTCCATTACTGGTGCGCAGTGGTAGCAGTGCTTACTATCTACAAGGTGCACTGCAGCAGCTCGCCAAGACTCCTTAAACAGCACCTACCGAATGCATAACCTCTACCACCTAGATGGACAAGGGCAGCAGACACATACGAATAGCACCACCTGCAAGTTCTCCTCCAAGCCACTCATTATCCTGACTTGGAACTGCCACTGAGTCAAAATCCTGGAACTCCCTTCCTAACAGCACTGTGGGTGTACCTACACCACATGGACTGCAGAGGCTCAAGGAGGTGGTTTATCACTACTTTCTCAAGGTTGAGCCATAATTAGGGGCTGGTTTAGCACAGTGGGCTAAATAGCTGGCTTACAATGCCAGTACGTAGGTTCAATTCCCCGTACCGGCCTCCCCGAACAGGCGCCAGAATGTGGTGACTAGGGGCTTTTCATAGTAACTTCACTGAAGCCTACTTGTGACAATAAGCGATTATCATTATTATTATTATTATTATTAATTTCTGGCCTAACCAGCGATGTTCAAATCCCGTGAACAAATAAATACATTTTCAAATACCCTATAGAGGGTGTCAAACTAATCAGACAATGGGTTAGTGGAAATCACCCACCAATCAGCCCACAGGAATCTCTGGGCAATTGGTAAATCTCCTCTGGAACCGTCCCAAGGGCTTGACATAATTAGAATTAAAGAATAGAATCAGAGAATCACTACAATGCAGAAGGATGCCATTCGGCCCATCGAGTCTACACCAACCCTCTGAAAGGGTACCGTACCTAGGTACCCTATCCCCTTAACCCAGTAACCCCACCTCACCTAACCTTTTGTACACTAACGGGCAATTGATCATGGCTAATCCATCTAACCTGCACATCTTTGGGAGAAAACTGGAGCACCCGGAGGAAACCCACGTGGACAAGGGGCAGAAAGTGCAAACTCCACACAGACAGTCATCCGAAGCCAGAATTGAACCTGGGCCCCTGGAGCTGTGAGGCAGCAGTGCTAACCACTGTGCCGCTTCATGCCACTATATTCCATTTTAGGCATAACTAATGATTTATAAAGGTCTAGTACGATCTCTTTGCTATTATATTCCATTCCTCCATTAACAGACCCAAACAAATCAGATGTTTTTACCACCACCTTACGAACTTGTCATGCCACCTTTAAGAAATGAACATACGTGGATACCCAGGTTTCCAATTACACAGCTACACTTTTTAAAATTGTGCCATTATCTGGTCATTCACCTCATTGTGATTTAGCGTGTGCAAACTGGCTACTGTCTTTGTCAACATGACAACAGTGACCACGCATTATTAGCTGTGAAACACTGTGGAACATCACTGAGATGTTCAAGGCGCTGAATAGATGTAACTCTGACGGAAAGAATGCTGCAACAAAGCAGGTGTTTCCTGAAAGGTTTCATGCTTTTCCCATCAAGCAGATTCAGGTTAAAATTGTCAAAGACTCCGGACCTCTTCGCTCTGTTGTAACTCTGGGATTGGTAGGAGCCTCGGACCAAGACCAAAGATACCCAATTTTTGTGCACGATCTTTGTTGCAAAAACATGAGAGCCTGAATAGCAGATAGAATACATTAACAGCTTCAAGTCGCTGCATTGTAGGATTACTGCAGGAATTTCTATCATGAGCTTTCAGGGTGAGAGGCAGGTGTTCCGCAGACCTAGTTGTTTATTCGACAAGGAATATCTGAGAAAATATCTGTGTTGATTTCTTCATCAGCTGCTTGCACTGACATCAACATTAATCTGTCACTGAGTTAGTGGATTTAACAAGAAATACATTACTGAAGATAGACAACGGACCTGCCCAGATACTGTGCTCAATAAGCCATCACTGATTTGTTGATTATAACTTTGCAACTGATCTCCTGAGTGTGCTAATTAAAATAAGATATTAGAGTTACAGGGCATGAATTAACGGAAATCAACCAGAGTCTCACCCCGGGCATGTTTAGCGGGGTGTTTCCCGGCACTTGCAGTGCGAGAGTCACCCCGCTATTAATGGGACTCTGCTTCATTTCCGGGCCTCGTTAAGGAACACCCGCTGAGGCCACAATTAGTCCCAATTCCTGCAGCTCGTTGGTGCAGGAGATCAGGGTGTAATTTTTAAATGGCACCCCAATCTCTGGGGCGGGATTCTCCAACCCCCCGCCGGGTCGGAGAATCTCCCAGGGCCGGCGTCAATCCCGCCCCCGCCGTGTCCCGAATTCTCCGCCACCAGAGATTCGGCGGGGGCGGGAATCGCGCCGCGCCGGTTGGCGGGCGCCCCCCCCACCCCCCGGCGATTCTCCGGCCCGCGATGGGCCAAAGTCCCGCCGTTGACAAGCCTCTCCCGCCGGTGGGAATCAAAACACCTAACTGACCGGCAGGGTTGGCGGCGCAGGCGGGCGCCGGGGTCCTGGGGGGGGGGGGGGGGGGGGTGCGGGGTGATCTGACCCCGGGGAGGTGCCCCCACGGTGTCCTGGTCCGCGATTGGGGCCCACCGATCGGCAGGCGGGCCTGTGCCGTGGGGGCACTCTTTTGCTTCCGCCTTCATCATGGTCTTCACCATAGTGGAGGCGGAAGAGAGCCCCTCACCTGAGCATGCGCCGGTATGACGTCAGCAGCCGCTGACGCTCCGGCGCATGCGCGGACTTACGCCGACCGGTGAAGTCCTTTCGGCCCCAGCTGGCGTGACGCCAAAGGCCGTTCACACCAGCCGGCAGAGCGGGAACCACTCCGGCGCGGGCCTAGCCCCTCAATGTGAGGGCTTGGCCCCTAAAGGTGCGGAGACTTCCGCATTTTTGGGGCGGCCCGACGCCAGAGTAGTTCACGCCACGCCAACAAGCCAGGACCCCCCGCCCCGCCGGGTAGGGGAGAATACCGGCCCTGATCTCCCCCATCACGGCCTCCAGACCCCGTCAATGCCCTAGCTTACCACTGAGGGTGAGCCCCCTGCACTCAATTTCATAGCAGCAGGACATCCGCAGGCCCGATCCAAGGTGTGGGAAAAAATGCCTGGTCCCCTGGGCAGTGACCTTGTCGGGGTGACCAGGTGGCATTGCCAGGGTACCATGCTGGCAGTGCCACAGTGCCCAGGTGACGTCAGGAGTGGCAGGGTTAGAGCCCAACCACCCAGTGGCCCCCAATTGCCTGCCCCCCCCCCCAAGTGCCAATACACTTCGTCCACGTTGGTGGAGAAACTTGGCTAAACAACACTTGCTCGGGGTCTCCGAAGCACGCGAGTTACATCCCACACCTTGGGTAACTCTGGTGAGAACATATTGAAGAGAGCCTGACTGCACACTTGAATATACAAATTTAGGTCCCGCCCATTGTGGGCAGGAATCCAGATCGCCAGGCCCGGTGGTGTCACGAGCTGGTAAAACCTGCGAGATGCCTCTCGCGGGGTGTACCAGCCACGCCATGTCCCGAATCGGGTGCAGCGCGGCCGTTAGAGCGCGCCCACAGTCCCCCACACAACTCCTTGAGGAGACTTTACACACCACGCCAGTTAGTTTTTTTCTATCATTACCTTCGTTTCCCATTCCCTTCTTCTCAAAGTAGGAACAAAGGCGATTGAGGACGACAGCATCATTGGAGCCTTGAACTAGCACCTCTTCATCCAGAATCCACAGAAGGCCTTTGGGCTCCTCGCCCTTGTTGGATGGTTGAACCTTGAACTGACAGATAAAGTACTGAGTGTGAGGTAGAGGCACAAATTAAATGCAAAGTAATTAATTCTACTTGTAATTCTATGCTGATTGCGAATATCTGGATGTAGTGACAGGGGGTGGGGTTAGTTTGGTCCGTCTGAAGTAGCCATGCATCTCAATTGTAACTCTTTATTGACTCAGAAACATTTACAAGTATAAAGCAAAAGGGTACAAGCTATAGAAGCTATGTCCATGCTTGCAGGTACGCATGGCTCTGTCCAACATTAGGCTGACCCTGGGTGCAGGTCATGTGCTCTCTTACATCACTGTGTGGGCAGCACTATATTCAGTCCCACATTAACCCTATATGTGCCACACCCTTATGCTAAAACTTAAGTATCCAGAAGACAATGCAATGCAGTTAACAGCCTCTGAAGCAGTTTTTGGAAATAAAACCAAATGAGTGGCAGTAAAATGATAAGATTGTCTAACCATAGAGTGCCAGAGAGAAGCACTGAAAGGTAGCTCAGAAATGGACAGTTCACATGGGTCACTCTTCAGAAGGTGAGATTAAGGCCTCTCGGTAGACAATGGCAAGGGTGTTCCACACCGGGACCAGACTGTCTTTTACCTAACCTGGGAATTGTTCTGGGGCAGGATTTAGAGAACCCCAAAGTGTATCATGGAGTTCACCTGACCCACAACTTTCAATAGATTGTGGTATGGGGAGCGCACGGCCCACTCTACAGGTGTGGTACAGCAGAAATGGAAAAGTATTTTTTAAAGCAAAACAATGTTTATTCTATGAACTCAAGTTAACCTTTTTAAAACATACAGTGAACATCTTAGCAACTATCAATTCAAATACAACCCCCAAAGAATACAACACTAAGTAATCCTTAATAACTTCCCAAACAACACCCAGAAAGCAGAAGAAACACCTTTTAACAGAAGCACATTAGGTTTACATTCACCTGCTGCGAACGTTTATAATTCTGAATTCACCAAATGATCAAGAGATAGTCTTTTCATGGCAGAGAGATCAACAGTGCACTTGCTCTGTCTGGCTTCAGCTCCAAAACTAAACCACAGCCTGCAGCAAACAGCCTAAAACAAAAGTAAAAAGCTGACAGACAGCCCAGCTCCACCCACACTCTGACATCACTGATAAACACCCTTTTCTTAAAGGTACATTTCTTAAACACCCATTTCTTGAAGGTACTCTCACATGACAGAATGCTTTATGCAATAAAAAGGGACAAATGTTCTATTCCTCAGCACAACCGATCCACACCTTGATCAATAGAAATGTCCCCTCCCTCAGACTACATTTCAAAACAAACAGGACGAATGCTAACCAACTGGTGTGAAGCAAGAATGTCTATCATAGGTGCCTTTTCCCATCTATTAGCATCTATTTTGAATACAGAAATTTCATTGACCAAACATTACCCTCAGAAGTTAACAAATAAGTCCAACAATTTATTTGCTTTGGTCTAAATCATAGATATTACTGCCTGCCTGCTCTTGAATATCGCTGAGCACAGCCTGGTTAACCAGCAATAGAAGTGGACAGTGTCTTTCCAAATATATCCTCCCGGGATATTCAATGTAATATAACGAAAGCACAGGAAGACATTAATTGCAGAAGTGGTTAGCACAGTGGTTAGTACTGCTGCTTCACAACGCCAGGGTCCCAGGTCCAATTCCCGACTTGGGTCACTGTGCGGAGTCTGCGTGTTCTCCCCGTGTCTATGTGGGTTTCCTCCGGGTGCTCCGGTTTTTCTCCCACAAATCCCGGAAGACGTGCTTGTTCGGTGTATTGGACATTCTGAATTCTCCCTCCGTGTACCCGAACAGGTGCCGGAGTGTGGCAACTAGGGGATTTTCACAGTAACTTCATTGCAGTGTTAATGTAAACCTACGTGTGACACTAATAAAAATTATCATTATTATTATTATTATTATTATTATTAATAAAGATCATTAAAGAATGACAATGTAAATGGCAAAATGACTTCAATAATGATAAGGCTGAAGCAATATACTTTTGGTAGAAAAAATAAGGAGGTCACATACTCTTTGGAAAGTAAATGTCCAGGTAGGAAAGAGGAACAGAGGGATGTGGGCGCATAGTTACACAAATCAATCAAAGTAGCGACGCTGGTTAATAAGACCATCGAAATATATCAAAGAAACACTGGGGTTCATCATTGGGGAGTTAGTATTGAAAAGTAAAAAAAATTATCTTAAATTGTATGGAACCTTGGTTAATCTACACTGGAGTACAGTAAGCAATTATGGTCTCTGTATTGTGAAATGTGTATAGATGTCCTAGAGAAGATGCAGAAATTCTTTGCTCGAATTATACCAGAGGTGATAACACTGAGCGGTGTGCTGATAAAATCTTTGAGGCTATGAAAGGGTTTGACAGGGTAGACAGGGGGAAAATATTTCTGCTTAGGAGCAAAACCAGCACATAAACATCGATATAAAATAGTCGTTAATAAATCCGATAGGGAATTCAGGAGATATGCCGTTACCACAAGGAGTAACTGAGGTGAATACATAGATGCATTTAAGGAGAAGCTAGATAAATACGTGTGGGAGAAAGGAACAGAAGGCTATGTTGATGGGTTTAATTAAAGAAACAATTTTGTGTGGAGCATAAACAGTGACATCGATCTGCTGAGCTGAAATGGTCTGTTTCTGTTCTGTAAACACTATCCATTCTGTTTCTCATCTCTCCCTCTCTGGTTTATTCTCTCCCGGGACCTCAAAAACGAAGCAATCTTCTCGCTCCCGAGTCCGCTCATCCTCTCATCATGCAGCATGTTTTCCCAAGCTCAGCTAATCACGATTTATCGGTTGCCCCCTTCTTCCCTCCACTCTTTACAACCTTACGGAGGTCCTGCATTATGTGTCCTTCGAATGGGTCCTCAACAATATAAAAAAGGAGACTAAGAGTTGGACGTAAATCTCAGAGTGTTACTTATTTGCTGAGAAGGTGCAGGAAAAGATGACAGCAGAGGAAGAGGTCAGGCTCTTTCCAGATGGACCTTTCTCGTCTTGAATTATCATTTGGTTCTGCATTAAGGGTGATTTCTGAATCCAAAATTCTTGGGTGGAGAGCTTGAGTTTTTAAGATGCTGTGCTACGATGTGTAACCCATTGTTAAAAGATTTGGGTTAATTTTTTTTACGATAGTTATTAGAAGGCCATTTGCATATTTACTTGAAATGGGGTCAGTGACATTGTAAAGAGTAGTGCGAAGGGGGAGAATTTCCACCCCCAACATCATGTGAGGCTGGATTCTCCATTTTTGGGACTATGTCTCCACGCTGTCGTGAAAACTATGGTCTTTTTACGCCAGAAAAACTGGTGTCAAAAGGCCACCGCTTCACTTGCAAGGGAACTAGTGCTCTAGTGAACTAGCCGCGCCGTGCTCCATGGAATACTCAGCCCGCGGCAACCACCCTCCCCTGCTCTCCGATCGGTTCTCCCCTGACTGTGGCGGCCCCAGACTGAGTCAGCAGCTGCCACCGCTGGTTTATCGCGGTACGGTGGGAACATGATGTTGAGTCACGCCGTGTGTGAATTCGTGACGGTAGGGGACGGAGAACAGCGGGGCTGGCCTCAGGCAATGGCCTGAGGCAGTGGATAATCGGCCACTCCACGATTATGCCGCTTTGAGGGGGGCGGAGAATCGCTGAACCGGCGCCGGTCCTGATTTCGTGCTGGAAACGTGATTCTCCGCCTCGTCGCCGAACGCACTTTCGGCGTTGGGGTGCAGAGAATCCAGCCCCTTAAATCAGTTCATTAAAATGATTTGCATTGCAAACATTTCACGCAAAACTCACATTCCAAATATCGGTCTTTATGAAGCTGCGCAAAGAAGAAATTTAACTCATGTCTGAAATAATGTTAAATAATAAGCAGCTTTCGCTGCTGTGCTGTCTCGAGCTTGAGTGAGCATCGTTAGTTAAAGCCTTCACTGCCTCAGATCTGAATAATTCCACTGTTGAATTATTCGAGAGGTCGACACTATGCTTGTGAAAGGTGCAATGTCACGAGATCTGTTTGTGCTCTTTGCCGTATTAATTGTCAAAGGCATTTCCAAAATAATGGGGTGTTCAAAAAAGAACAAGGCACTGAAAGGATCTCACGTTAATTTCATCATCAACCATTGGTTCTGGCATATACAGGCCTATCTATTG
This sequence comes from Scyliorhinus canicula, assembly GCF_902713615.1. Taxonomy (NCBI): domain Eukaryota; kingdom Metazoa; phylum Chordata; class Chondrichthyes; order Carcharhiniformes; family Scyliorhinidae; genus Scyliorhinus; species Scyliorhinus canicula. The sequence continues at coordinate 18,087,361 of NC_052146.1, forward strand.
TGGGCAGCATGGTAGCATAGTGGTTAGCACAGTTGCTTCACAGCTCCAGGGTCCCAGGTTTGATTCCAGGCTTGGGTCACTGTCTGTGCGGAGTCTGCACGTTCTCTCCGTGTCTGCGTGGGTTTCCTCCGGGTGCTCCGGTTTCCTCCCACAATCCAAAGATGTGCAGGTTAGGTAATTGGCCATTCTAAATTGCCCTTAGTGTCCAAAAAGGATAGGTTGGGGATAAAGGGGATAGGATGGAGGGGTGGGGCTTAAGTAGGGTGCTCTTTCCAAGGGCCGGGGCAGACCTGATGGGCTGAATGGCCTCTTTCTGCACTGTAAATTCTCTGATTCTATTGCTGTATTAGTGACTCACATTTCCAAACAAATTGGAAAAGTCCTCCCTTATTGTTTCAATTTCTTTTATTTTGGTTATTTTTGGTCCATGAACCCATAAGTAGAATGTGCCTTTCAGCAGAAGAGTGCTTGCCTGGACAGTGTGTTCCTAAGGTTTTGTATTTTGGAGAGAAGAAACCAGACCATCGGCACCGAGTGAATCTCAGGGACCGGCTGTGGGGAAATCGGGTCGATTGGCTGGCAAGCGGTGGGTTATCCAGGGGCAGTGCTCTGCCTGACAACAGTCAGTGATTGGTTCCTGCCAGGTTTTTCTTTTCAGAGAGAACCTGCCAGAAGCCTCTAGACCCTCGAAGGAGGAGGGGCTGTGTTTTCTCCCTCTGCTGCCGGTCCCTGCTGTCCCTGTCAGTCTGCAGCGAAGAGCTGAAGGAGAAGGACGCACCCAACTGGCGGCCTAACCTTGAGAAAGAAACTAACTGGAGGACATCCTTCTGAATCAAAGATCCTTTTTCCTTTTATTTTATGATATTTTCTTTACCTATCAAACACCCTTTTCCCTTTGTGTTTTTTGTGTGTGTATGTGTGTGTGTATCGAGAGGTGGGGGTGAGTTAGAAAGGGGGGGGTTGTTGTTTGTGTGTGTATGTTAGTGTATAGAGAGGGGGGGAGTTAGAAAGGGGGGGTTGTTGTTTGTGTGTGTATGTGTGTGTGTATCGAGAGGGGTGGGGAGATAGAAAGGGGGGGGGGTTGTTGTTTGTGTGTGTATGTGTGTGTATAGAGAGGGGGGGAGTTAGAAAGGGGGGGGTTCGGAATCAGATAGTGGATTGTCGGTTGTTTTTGCCTATTTAATTATAATTAGTTAATAATAAAAGGTTACTTGTATTTACATTTTCAAACTTGTTGACTGTGGTCAATTTAACTCAACCAAAAACCACAAGTATTAATATAAAATCTAATTTCACCTATGTTGTGACTCCGGATCAGGTGGGGCTGGAATTGGCCGCGCCCTAGCCCAGGTCGTCCTAACAGAATACATTGCTGAAGACAGACACTCAGCTGCATTCTCCGATTCTCAGGTTATGTCCTGACGGCGGTGTGGGAACGGTGGCGTTTTAGGACTGAAAATCCTCGGTTTTCCTGAGGATCGGCTCTCCTCCGACTGTGGAGCCGCTGGACTGACAACTGCGCGGACAAAGATGTCGTGCTCCTCCAGTACCGAGGCAAAGCTCTTGCTGATCTGAGTGCCCATGTATAGAAACGGGATGACCACAACAAAGACTTTCATGAGGCCAAAGGAAGTCTTGACGGGCCTGGGTAAAATGGCTCCCGATCTCGTCATCACCAGCCTTCTGGAAGAGTGCAGTTGAATGTCCGCTTTGGCCCGCGAATTCAGGAGGCCCCAGTTTACCTCAGACCGCAGGGCACCGAGCAGATGCCACCCAGCCACCACGCCGACAAATAATAGCATGAGAGCCGCACGCCGTTGGGAACTTGGCTGGTCGGGGGCGGAGCATCGGGCAGAAGCCCTCAGGTAACATCCTGAGGCAGCCGATACGGCGTGTGCTGTACTCCTAGAGTACGCCGCTCTGGTGGGGGTGGAGCATCGCAAATGTAGTGCTGCTTCCGATTTCGCCGTCAACATTGATTCTCCGCCCAATGTTCCTCACCAGATACCACACCAAATATGCCAGCAGATAACATGTTGATTATATCTCCGTAATATTTTGGGCATGCCAATAACGAATAAAAGCTGCAGCCCCCATATTTGAAACAATGGATGTTTTTGTAGTTCGGAGAAATGGCTCATTTTTAATAAACATTTCAATGGGTTTGGTGGCTGAATGTATTGCCCAGTACATCACTATGCTGTATAGTCCATGTTAATGTACCTGTCTGTGGTGAGTTAGTGACTGACTGCAGCAGTCTGGACCTAGTGGGGGAGGAAAAGGATCAGAGAGGTTTCCTGATTTTAATTGCTTTTGCTAAAGGAACCACGGTAACACAGTGAGTAGCACTGTTGCTTCACAGCGCCAGGAACACGGGCTCAATTCCCGGCTTGGGTCACTGTCTGTGCAGAATCTGCACGTTCTCCCTGTGTCTGCGTGGGTTTCCTCCGGATGCTCCGGTTTCCTCCCACAAGTCCCGAAAGGCGTGCTTGTTATGTGAATTGAGCATTCTGAATTCTCCCTCTGTGTACCTGAACAGGCGCCGGAATGTGGCGACTAGGGGATTTTCACAGTAACGTCATTGCAGTGTTAATGTGCGCCTACTTGTGACAATAATAAAGATTATTATTATTATTTTTGAATTATTTTCATTCCCTCCGCAGCCTCGCTCCCTCCCTTCCTTCATCCCCTCTTACCCACAAACCTCCAAGATATTAGTTCCGGCACCTGTGAATTGAGAAATTCATTATATTTGTCATCCAGTGCAGAGGAAAATATAGGTTTGCATTTATATCATGTCTTTCACGTCCACTGGTTGACCCAGCGCTCTCTAGCCAATGAAGTATTGTTTGAACTGTAGCTGCTGTTGTAATGTAGGAAACCTGGGCAGTCAATTTGTGCACAGCAAGCTCCCATGCACAGCAGTGTAACAATGGCCAGGTAATCTGTTTAGGTGATGTTCATTGAGGGATAAATATTGCCCAGGGCACAGGGAGAGCTCCCTTGTTCTTCTTCAAGCGAGGGCTGGTTTAGCACAGTGGGCTAAATAGCTGGCTTGCAAAGCAGAACAATGCCAGCGGCGCGTGTTCAAATTCCGTCCCGGCCTCCCCGAACAGGCGCCGGAATGTGGCAACTAGGGGTTTTTCACAGTAACTTGATTGAAGCCTACTTGTGACAATAAGCGATTGTCATTATTATTATTATTAACTAGCGTGAGACATTTTACACCCATCTGAGAGGGTAGATGGCATCTCATTTTAATGTGTCATTCAAAAGACAATGGGCGCTATTCTCCGTCCCGCCAGATCCTTGCTGGCGCAGCGCGCACCCGCCCCCATGCCGTCAGGAAATCAGCGGGCATGAGTGCGTTGCCGGCGAAGCGGAGGATCCTGCCGACGGAGAATCCCGCTGAACACCTCTGACAGTGGGAGAGACGAGAACATTGGGACACAGTTTAAAATTTAGGCCCCCTCCCATTTAAGATAGATGTGAGACGAACTTTTTTCTCTCAGAGGTTCGCAAATCTCTTTCCCCCAGAGACAGGATCATTGCATATTTTTAAGACTGAAGAAGATAGATTCTTGACTGACAAGGGAGTCAAAGGGTACAGGGGATAGTAAGGAATGTGAATTTGAGGCCACAATCACATCAGCCATGACCTTATTGAATGGCGGAGCAGGTTCGAGGGGCCGAATGACGTACTCCTGCTCCTAATTCGTATGTTTGTGTGTCTGCACCACGCGTCCAATGCTGCAATGGACCCTTGATTTCTGTGCTCATGTCCTGGGGCGGGAATTGAACCTTCTGACTCGGTGGAGAGTGCCGCCAACTGAGCCACGACTGGCAGCAAAGGTAAGTAACTTGCTTAAGTCTACATTAATTTCTGGAATTTTTTGCCCTCAAGTGTTATTCTGTTTATTTATAATTTTGCGTTCCATTTGATGTGACTGCAGCCGCTCGATTTACAAATTAAGCATGTTAGAGATCAATTTTTCTCATGCCCACAGCCCCCTCACCAATATTTCTCCCTTCCTCCCTCCATGAAGACAATAGCCAATGCCACTGGTGTGAGAGTAACATCTTGAGAGTGGCAGTCGATCTCCACTAACTTGATAAAGTGGCTAATCTCCGTGTACGAGCCTGATGAGCATTGGCAAATCATTCCACACAGATCATAACAGTCACCCCTAATCCTTCTGGGTCATGTTGTTTGGCCACACATCTTTACTGTTATCAAAGAGAGGAGTGGGGTGAAGGAGTAGCACTCCTTCATTTAATCAAAGCTGATTAATTCTTTTCAATTCCATCTCCGCTCTCGGGTAGTTGTAGAAAGTCCAACAGAATTACTCGCAGAGGAACAGAAAAGTATGCTTGTTGGTCCAAGCCAAGATTTATCAACTCTTTCAAAAGGGATTATCTGGCCGCTTCTCTCATTGTTTTCTTTTGTGGATTTTGTCATGTGAGAGTATCTTTAAGAAATGAGGGGGTTAAAAAATAGCTGTAGTGGATGTACCTTTAAGAAATGGGTGTTAGTGATGTCAGAGTGTGGGTGGAGCTGGGCTGTCTGTCTGCAGGCTCGATGGGCCAAATGGCCTCCTTCTGCACTGTAGAAATTCTACGATTCGATGAATCACTGCATCAGTGACTATGAAATACTTTAGGACATGCTGAGGACATGATAGGTGCTATGTAAATGAAAAGCTCCTTCATTAGTTCACTGGTAAATTCAGGGAAGTCCATATCTGCCACCGACAAGTGATTTTTGATATCTTCAGCTCAGGAAATGTGATATTGAAAAATATGCAAACATTTCACTCAAATATCACATATCAGGAATGACTTTTAACCCTAAAATTAAAGCTAATAACAAATTATAAGTTTGCATAAAACATCTGAGCAGAGGGAGATTGACTATCTCATGAGTGACAAGGTCACGAGAGGGTCTGCAGGAGCTTTTCCTTCTTAGAATTTGTTGCCGTTTACAGGTGACAGATGTTCCCGTTGCACATGAAATGCTCTCAGCTTTGGGAATCTAGTGTTTGGCATGAATCACTCCCAGATAGATTAGTTTGGATAAACTGGGAGCATTGACAAGACTTTGGCAGCTTTGGATAAGGTACACAAAGTGAAGTTGTTTCCAATTAGCGGAAAGTATAAGGCGCTGAATTCTGCGCCGTCGGAATTCTCCGTTTTTGCCGGCAGCCCGGGGGGTTTCCCGAAGGCGTGGGGCTGCCCCACAATGGGAAACTCCACTGATCCGCCAGCGAAACGGAGAATCCCAACAGCGTGCTGCACCAGAAATCCTGTGCGACGGGGCGGAGAAACCCGCCCAAGGACCGGGGAACACAAATTTAATGTTTTGGGCAGAAGTGCAAAGGGGGACGTGAGGAAGACCCGTTTTACGCAGTGACTGGGTAGACTAGTTAGGACTCCGATGAGGAGAAATTTCCTCACCCAGTGAGTGATCAGCCTGTCCAATTCGTTACCACAGAAAATAGTTGAGGCCGAAACATTGGGCGGGATTCTCCGCTCCGACGGCAGCGCACCCACGCCCTCGGGTTTCCCGGCAGCCTGGGGTGGGCATAATGGGAAATCCCCTTGCCAGGTGTCGGGAGTGGAGACTCCAGCTGCCAGCGAGGGTGCGCCACCCAGGAAAACGCGGCTGGTGAATCGGAAAATCCTACCCATTATGTTTTCAAGAAGGAGTTAGATAGCACAGTTGGGGCTAAAGGGAATAGAGGATATGGGGGGAGGCGGGGTCTGGGCATTGAGTTGATCAGCCATGATCATAATGAATGGAGGAGCAGGATCGATGGGCCGAATGGCCTCCGCCTGCTCCTATTTTCTATGTTCCTATAGTTGTGGAAATATTACAGTAATCGCCAGATTGAACGCCTGACCGTAATATTTGAAGATATGTCGGTGCCACTGTACTAGTAATATGACCATAATGTTACTCCTCGTGTCAGAGTGCATTAACTGGCTGTTTGGGGGTGGGTGGATCAGAGCTTGCATGTAGGAAGGGGTTTGTAAACAGTTTAATTGAGAGTAGGAAGGTTGATGGCTCACTCTCACAAGCCAGACACTGTGGTTAAAAATAAACAAGGATTGCTGGAAAGCATCCTGGCTTTGTCCACTCAATTTCCTGCACTTCCTGAACCTTAGAAGGAGTTAAAATCCAACACGTTCGAGGGCTAATCAATGTGAACAAAAGTGTTATAGAAAATAATGAGTGCAGCTATCACCAAGTCACGGCGGAAGACTAGCATTAGAAATAGCAATTACTTTGTTGGAAATCAAATAACATTGCAAATTAAATACTGGGCCTTGCATGGGCAGCATGGACTCCGGATTCCGAGGTATTTTTAAGCCAGAAAGTCCTGTTGTTCTTCCAAGAACTGAATAACAAGAAAGAGGATAGAAAAGAGGTACAATTCCAGAACACCTCCTGAGTGGGGGTGAGGGGGTGGCCTGGAGGTGGGGGAGGCTCGGGAGACTGGGACTGCCAGACAAAATGCCACCCCATCGACAGACAACCTTTCCTGAAATGACTCAAAGTGCGGCCTTGACGGAACGAGACTCCCCAAAGCCAAAAAAACGGCAAAGCGCCGTTGAATAGAGAGATGTGTCTCACTGCTGAATCCGCCAAGAAATACACCCGTCAGCGGACTTAGCTTGAAGTCCGCTGAATCACACCTGTTGTCTCTTGCTCAGTTGTAGATGTTGCCCAGTCTTCCTGTCCATTATTGATCTGTAAAGCTGGACAATGAGTGGCTATATTAATGTGACTGATGTAACATTTGAACCCTGTGCCCCCCCCCCCCCCCCCCCCCCCCCGCCACACACACACACAATCAGAGATTGGCGCGATTCTCCGCAAATGCGGAGAGTCATAAAGGCTGCCTTGAAACTGGCCGTGTTTCACGGCAGCCTCCGCGCCCTCTCCTGGGACCCGATTCTCCCCCCCCCGGGTCAGGGCTAGCAGCGCCAAGCGTCACGGCGGCTGACGTGCACGATGACGTCAGCAGCGCATGCGCGGGTTGGACGGCTCCAACCCGCGCATGCGCGGATGACGTCATCACGCATATGCGTCAAACCCGCGCATGCGCGCGTCGTCATGCCCCTCAGCCGCCCCGCGGACTGATCCTGCGGGGCGGCGGAGGAACAAAGAGTGCGTGGGAATCGGACCCGCTACCCGCGATCGGTGCCCACCAATCGCAGGCCCATGCCACCCTTGGCACGGCCGTGGTGCGGCCGTGCCAATCGGTGCCATGGTTGTCCGGGACGGCACTTTGCGGCCGTTTTCACGAACGGTGAGAGCAGGTGTGTTTACGTTCGTGAAAACGGCCGTAAAGGCCTGGGAACTCGGCCCATCGGCCAGGGGAGAATCGCTGTTCGCCGTAAAAAATGGCGAGCAGCGATTCATGTCGTGGGGCGGCCTTGGGGGGGGAGAATAGCGGGAGGTCGGGAAAAATGTCGGGAAGGCCCTTCCGCTATTCTCCGACCCGTCGTGGGCAGTGGAGAATCGCGCCCCCCTTTAGCTGATTTCTCCCCCTTCTTTTCCATTCCCCTCAGCGGAGGACGAGGGGGCACTCTGCCCCCCCTCCCACCCCCCACCCTGGGGGGCCAGAGTGCCCCCTCGTCCTCCGCTACTGCCCTGTGTGAGATTCACTAACATAGTGTGGATAAGGGATCAAAGCTATGCCCTCGCATCTCTGATTATCTCAGTGCCATGCTGGGTGATGCATTTGCCCATTAAGTCATCTGGAAGCTTTCTGTCACATCATCAATCATGGGACTCAACGATCAGCACGCTGTCCTTTCACCTCTGGGATTTGTGTGCGGAGCAGACTGATGGATGCGCTCCCTTTTGTCGTTTGCTGTGAAACCTCGTCCTCAATTCATGTGTCTGTATAATCCCCGAGGAAAGGTGCTCATCTGAAGTAGCCATTCCTTCATTACTAACACACTCGCTCCAACTTCACCCCACCGATTCAGCACTGCCAACCAAATAAGTGAAGCGCTGGAGAGTAGGGTAGGTGGGGTGGGGGAGCTTTAGATTATTCTGTTCTTTAAATAAATACACTGCTGTTTGAACTGTCTCCCATTCTACTTATGCTGAAGGCTCCCAAAATAGCTCAGTGTTATATAGTCCTTTCATATTTCCTTCGATAGATCTTTTATATAACACATTATTTATTCTCTTTTGCTATCAAAATAGGAGGGTGTGTCAATGAGTAAACTCTTCATAAACAGCTGTCGTGTCATTGCCCTGAATTACGCAAATGCACTGTGTGGTGCAGATACACAGCACTGCATTCACCCCTCAAGCATTCAGGAATAATAAATTACTTGCTAAATTATAGATTGCAGCTCAGTTTGGAGATGCCACTCTTTGCATGGAACGGATCCATTGCCTGCCCCGAGGTTGATCCATGGCCTATCCAATCCCAACTGAGCCCCACACCGTAGAGCAGATGTTCTCCCCGTGGAGACGGTAATCAGGAGTCCTGAATGTTTTGGGTCCCAAACACGTCTCTGGTGGGAAGCCGATTAAAGTCAAGGGTAAGCCCTGAATTGTCATGGCGATGGGTTCCCCTGCCCAATTGAGGACATAGTGTGTGCCCTTAATACCTGGAGTGCCAGTCAGCAACCTGCCAGCTTCAGAGATGCCCCCCCTGCCCTGGTTTCAGTATAAGGTACATAACTAGGAGGGCGCCTCAATAACCGGCCCTCTCAGCCACTTTTTTAAAAACTTCAATGAAAAAAAAACACACACAAAAAGCATCAGGTCACCAATGAGACTGAGGGAAGGACCCCTCTGCAGGATGACCTTTGACCTCAGCCCCACCCAGGGGAGCAGGTGCCTGGTGTGTTGACCCTTAGGGAGTTAATATTTATTGTCACTCTGCAATGAAGTTACTGTGGAAAACCCCTAGTCGCCACATTCCGGTGCCTGTTCGGATACACAGAGGGAGAATTCAGAATGTCCAATTCTGTCCCAGATTTGATTCCGGCTTGGGTCACTGTCTGTGCGGAGTCTGCACATCCTCCCCGTGTGTGCGTGGGTTTCCACCGGGTGCTCCGGTTTCCTCCCACAGTCCAAAGATGTGCAGGTTAGGTGGATTGGCCATGATAAATTGCCCTTAGTGTCCAAAATTGCCCTTAGTGTTGGGTGGGGTTACTGAGTTATTGGGATAGGGTGGAGGTGTTGAACTTGGGTAGGGTGCTCTTTCCAAGAGCCGGTGCAGACTCGATGGGCTGAATGGCCTCCTTCTGCACTGTAAATTCTATGATCTATGACCTGACAAGCACGTCTTTCGGGACTTTGTGGGAGGAAACCGGAGCTCCCGGCGGAAACCCAAGCAGACACAGGAAGAACATGCAGATTCGACTCAGGCAGTGACCCAGGCCGGGAATCGAACCTGGGACCCTGGCGCTGTGAAGCAACAGTGCTAGCTACTGTGCTACCATGCTGCCCTGTTGATCAGCCCCCTGCCGCAACAAGGTAACTGGAGACCAACTGGAAAATTGCCAGTCAACCTCCATTACCTGTCTTTAACAAGGCTCTTATTGCACCTGATCCTCTGCAATTCTCGTGGAGATGGACAGTCTTCCTCAGCGCCAAGCCCCCATCAGTAAAAATGGCCAACATCAGGAAAGGCAATGTCCAGGGCGGCCAAATAACCTTCAGGCCCTGGCTCCGTGATTTCTGATTGATAGGCCTGGAAATTCAGCCAATTACTTGAGCAAACTAGCACTTCAGCACAAGAAAGAAAGACCCTCCATTGATATAGCGTCTTTCATGACCTCAGAATATCTAGTGATATTCGTTGAGAGATAAATACTTTCCAGGACAAACAGGTAGAACTCCTTTTGGTCCTATTTGAAGTAGTGCCATGAGATCCTTCAGATCTAGTTGACAGGGCAGACTGTACCTCATGTCTCATCGACAAGACAATCCTCTGACAGTTCCAGTCTAGATAGGGTGTACGACTGTCTGGAGTGGGACTGGTTCCCTCTATGGAAGGTTATCCCATCTTCAGGTGTAGCTTTATGAGTGTTTACATTATTGTTTTCTACATTTTGTGAAAAGATTACTCCATCAATGTGTATAAACATTGTAGTTAGGTTCACAGCATTTAGCTTAAGGCGAATCCGATATTTTCCTTTGCTTTTAAATATTAATAAATATGTTTGAGATTTTGGGCAGGTTCTCTGCCACCCGTTGCCGTTAGCAGAGTTCCCGATAAGGCAGAGAATCCTGTGTCAGTGCCCGTTTGCAATGCTCTGGTCCTCTGCTGGCAACGGCATTGAGATGTCAGCGGGAGGATGCAAATGGGTCAATGGACATCGGATTCGCCACACCTTCGTAATGCTCCGACCCTCTGGGCAGGGATTGGTGCAAGTATTTGCCAGCCTGGCCCTGGCATGGTGGACGTGGCGGTGGGTCAAGGGGCTATGTATTAAGGTCGGTGCCCCCAAGTTCATCAGAGGACCCCCCTCCCCGTACAATGTTAATTCTGCCCATCCCAACAACCAGCCTGCCCCATCAGGTGCACCCCCCCCCCCCCCACCAGCCCCCATCAGACCCTCCCATCAGACCCCTCCATGTCAGAGACCCCCAATATCAGAGAAGCCCTGCATATCTGAGACCCTCACAACAGAGAACCCTCCTCCATTAGATGCCCTAAAATCAGAGAACCATCCATATCAGAGAACCCGCATATCAGAGAATCCCCATAACAGACACCACCAATAACAGAGACTCCCTCTACCCAATCAGCTAACCCAGACTGGAAGCTAAAGAGCAGTTCAGACAGAAACAGTGAAAAACATCACTGCTTTTCCACTGACCTGACACTTACACCTGCTGCCTCAGACAGATGTCTCGAGAGCAGCAGCTGTGACTTCTTAGAAAGCCAAAACCACATCACAAGGCTTTATACCCCTTCAGACCCTTTGATATGCAAAGCTTCTATTCTCTTCAAATATAACTAACTCTTAGTACGCTCTAATTGACAGTTTCCATACAGCCAGGTGTCTGGGTTGTTTATTTTAATTTCCCTTCATGCTTGAATGCATCTCAAGTCGCCTGCTTTGAACCTAACCACAATGTTTATAAACATCTCGGAGTTGAGTGCTTTCCCGTCCTCTTTTTCTCTGCAGAAGGCACTGAACTTCTTTTGATGTGGTCAAGAGCTGTCAATCATAGCTAGATGTGTATAAACATTGTAGTTAGGTTCACAGCAGGCTAACATTTGCATGGCTAGGGAGAGCGAATCACTTCTGGGCACCTCTCCCAGCACCAGCGCAAACCAGAAGCAATCCAGTTACGGCGGGAAAATATAGGGCTGGATTCTCCGATTATGAGGCTATGTCCAGAGGCAGTGTCTAGTATTGCGATGAAAAAGCTGTCGCCACCCTCGCGCCGATGCTCCGCTCAGTGGGGGGCTAGCAATCGCGACACGTAAAACTCCCAGCGGTCCCCACATAATCGAGCGGAGAATTGCTGAGTCCAAGGCCACGCATGCGCACGGCGACGATCTACTGCTGTCGTGCCGTACAACATGGCACCAGCTGTAACCCCCCTCGCCACCCCTGGAACATACACCCCCAGTCCCGCCAGCCCCAGCCAAAGCCCCCCCAGCCAGGGGAACGGCTCCCCCCCCCCCACCCCCGCCTGTGGTGGCGCTGGACACAGTCCGTAGCCGCCACGCGAGGTTGACGAAAACGCAGAGCACACGGGTCCCGCGCCGTCGAGAAGTCGGCCATCGTGGGCGGAGCATCGGGGGAGGGCCTTCAGCTTCAGTCCCGACGGTGTGCGGCGTACTCACCGATGACGGCGTTTTGGAGGAGGTGGGGCATCCGATCTCGGCACCAAAAAGGATTCTTCGGGCAATCGGCAAATGCGATTTTGACGTCGGACAACGGAGAACCCCGCCCATAGTCTCCCAAACGGAGAATCCAGCACTTGATCTTCACAAACCTCTGACAAACCTCAGCGGCTTGAAAAGTCATCCCCACAAGTAGGATCAAAGACGTTCTACCTGGCCTCCTGACAAATATCTATCCCCAACAAACGTGAGGAGAAATAGATAATCATTTTCTCAACGTTGTCTGTGGGAACGTGTGTGCAAATTGGCTGCCATTTCCCCCTTTACAACGGAGACTAAACCTCCCCAGAGTGTTACTACCGCATCCTGTTATTACAAAGTTCAATTGGCTCGGAGAATCCTCTATCTGCTATGTCACTGGAAATTTTATCAAACACGCTCGTGATGTGTTCCACATTCAAGGTCAGATTTTAGTTAACCTTAAAACATGTTCAAAGTAAGCTTATTGCAAATACACAGAATAGAAAGTGGCAATGGGAATGGCCACGGTCAGGTAATTTTGTATCGGGAAGGAAATCGGGAAGGTAAAAGGTAGGAAACAGCCATTTTCCCGCAAGGCATTCCTTAGAACAAATTTGATGATGTCAAGACCAGCTCGCCGCCTTCAATTTTTTTCGGGGTGATAACTTAGCATCGCAAAGAACTGAGCGTGAATTATTCCCGCCAAAGGCACTAAAATCACCATGACAACCAACTGCATCTGCTGGTCCTCTTTCAGACTAGGCTTCAAAAACAATTCAAAAAGCAGATACCAGGTCATCAGCACATTTTAATACATGAGCAGGTTTCATAGTTTTCCTTTTGCTTCGATGCGCTTTAATGGCTGTTCCTCTCTCGCTGACACAGTGGGTGTGTCTGCCCTATCGCAGCAATCCCCCTGAGCTGTCATCCACTTCCTCCCTTCGATTCAGGCACTTGCTCCCCGCCTCTATTATCGGAGTTTAATCCTTCTATCGCTACACTCCCGTCCACTGAAACTCCCTCCCCCCAACCACTTGGCTTCGTCACCTATCCCCAAGCTTCAGGAATCTCCGAAAACTCCTCCTCCGCTTCTCTTTGACGACACCATTTGTCTCCTTAAGAAACCACCCAGTATCTGTCTGCGTTTTCTCCCCCTGCTCCTCTTTCACAGTTATATGTCTGGAGGCTTTTTTTTTACTGTGAGGACATACACAAAATTTTATAATGCCGTAATTGGACTGGCTCGCAATCAAATTGAAGGTTAATAAAATGTTACATACACGCAGGCAGAATTGGAATGTGAAAGGGGGAAGTAAAGGATGTAACAACATTTAAGTAAAATTGTAGTATTGAACCCTTGAGACATAGAGTGCAGAAGGAGGCCATTTGGCCAATCGAGTCTGCACCCTCCAAAAGAGCACCGTACCTAGGCCCATGCCACCAATCGCCCCGTAACCCAGTAACCCTTTGGACATTAAGGGGCAACTTTTGAGTGGCCAATTGGCCTAACCGGCACATCTTTCGACTGTGGGAGGATACCGGCGCACCCAGGGGAAACCCAGGAAGACACGGGGAGAACATGCAAACTCCACACAGACAGTGACCCGAGAACAGGATTGGACCTGGGTCCCTGGCGCTGTGAGGCATCAGTGCTAACCACTGTGCCACCGTGCGGCTCATTATGAGGACTCGGGCTGCAGCTGCAGGGGACCTGAGCAGGGTGGAAGTTTTCTGACAAAGATACAAGATGCTGCTTTGTCCATTGTAGCCCTGAGTTGAAAGTTGTAGCTATGGTGGAAACACTATTCACGACGCCCTATGCTGCTCCTGCTCATGTATTTGCTTTGTTTGCTTTGCCTGGCCCCTTGTTCTGCACTGTAGCCAATCACTGTTTTGTTGATGCACTATTTGTCAATGTTCTTTGTTGATTATTCTTGGGCGAAATTCTCCGACCCCCAGCAGGGTCAGAGAATCGCCTGGGGCCGCCGAAAATCCCGCCCCCACCGTGGCAAAAATTCTCCGCCACCCGGGAATTGGCGGGGGCGGGAATCGGCATGACGTCCGCGCTGATCGGCGAGATCCCTGCGGCGATTCTCCGGCCCACAATGGGCCAAAGTCCCGCCGCTGGGAGGCCTCTCCCGCCGCCGAGGTCTGAACCACCTCTGGTGGCGGCGGGATCGGCGGCGCGAGCGGGCCCCCAGGGTCCTGGGGGGGGGGGTGCGGGCGATCAGACCACGGGGGGTGCCCCAACGGTGGCCAGGCCCATGATCGGGGCCCACCGATCGGCGGGCGGGCCAGTGCCGTCGGGGCACTCTTTCTCTTCCGCCGCCGCTGTCACGGCCTCCACCATGGCGGAGGCAGAAGAGAATCTCCCAGTTACCGCTGATGTCACCACCGGCGCATGCGCGAACCGGCAAAGGCCTTTCGGCCAGCCCCGGCGCTGGGCGGCGGGCCTGAAAGGCCGTTGGTGCCGGTTTTGGCGCCAGTCGGTGTGGTGCCAACCGCTCCGGCGCGGGCCTAGCCCCCAAAGGTGCGGAGAATTCCGCACCTTTGCGGAGGCCCGATGCCGGAGTGGTTGGCGGTACTCCCCTACGCCGGGACCTACCGCCCCGCCGGGTAGGGGAGAATGCCGCCCATTGTGTCTACTATGTGCGTACTTTGTACATTCCTCGGCCGCAGAAAAATACTTGTCACTGTACTCCGGTACATGTGACAATAAATCTAATCAAATCAAATGTGATGGTGTAATCACTATATACGTGTATGAATATTGATTGGGTATCTGTATTAAAGTAGCAAATAATGTTAATTTGTGATTGGTAAATGCAAATGAACCTGTATAACATTTTGTCTGGGTATAGCTTCCCTGCATATGTTTGAATAATGTGCTTAACAAGAAATTTGAGTCTTGTTTGGTCTCTACGGAATTGGAGAGCACTGATTGTGGGCGGCACGGTGGCACAGTGGTTAGCACTGCTGCCCCACAACGCCAGGGACACAGGTTCAATTCCAGCCTCGGGTAACTGGCTGCGCGGAGTTTGCACGTTCTCCCCGTGTCTGCGTGTGTTTGCTCCGTGTGCTCCGGTTTCCTCCCACAGTCTAAAGATGTGTAGGTTAGGTGGATTGTCCATGATAAAATTGCCCCTTAGTTTGCAAAGATTAGGTGGGGTAATGGTGATGGGGTGGGGGGTTTCTTTCAGAAGGTTGGTGCAGTCTCGATGGGCCGAATGGCCTCCTTCTATGATTCCTTCCCTTTGAGAAGGCATGAGGTTACACACGATAGTTTGCCCCCCTACAAATACTGCATGGGTTCCAATCAGAGGGGTGGATCAGCCTGCCCAGCCCCCAAAATGCCTCTCATCACTTCAGTACAAACGTTCCAGTTTAATATTCCCAGATCCCATTGGAAGCCCTCTAACTTTGCTTACCTGGCTTGAGGTTTGGTCGATGACTGACACCGTAGATGCTGGAACAGATTCGGCCATGTCAAATGTCACCTGAACTTTTTCCTGTTGAACGAGATTAAAACTGTAAAATTAATAACTTTCAATATTCTGTTTTCGCTGCTGGAAATGTCGAAAATCCTAGATTGTTATAAAAGAACTGGCTTATTTATTTTTAATACCTCTATCCGTTATTCTGTGCAAATAAAAGTCCTACAGTTCAAGAAAAAAGTCATTTTTCTGATTGGTTCAAATAACCAAGCCATTTACTTAAAAATGAACCCAATGAAAAAACTACAAAAAGCCATTTGTTACTTTAGCTGTCGAACAGTTTGGCATAATTGTTTTTTAAACCTCCTCCAGCAATGTGGAGGCCGGCTCCACCGGGAAGCTCTGTATCTCCTTTCTGGCAAAGTCTCGAACCTGCATGTATCTATATATTTCCCCCTGCTCCAGCCCATACTTCTCCCACAGCTCCTTCAATCCAGCAAAACATCCCCCAAGAAATAAATCTTTTAGTGTCCGAATTCCTTTCTCCTCCCATCTCCGAAAATTCCCATCCCACTTCCCTGGCTCAAATCTGTGGTTCCTCCAAATCGGCATTTCCCTTGACCCTGTCCCCAACCCTATGTGCTGTCGAAACTGCCTCCAAATTCTCAACAAAACTATTAATACTGGACTCCCGGAGTGTCTCCCCGGGGCCATCGGGAGCGGCGCTGTCGCTAGCGCCTTCAATCCCGACCCCCTGCACAAACTCTCCTCCATTCTGACCCACTGGGAGTCAACCCCTCTGACCCAGCTCCGCACCTTCTCCATGTTCGCCGGCCAGCAATAATACATCAGGTTCGGAAGACCCAAACCCCCTGCCTGCCTTCCTCTCTGTAGCAGCACCTTTTTCATTCTGGCCACCTTCCCTCCCCATATGAACAAGGTAATCATCCCTTCAATCTCTCTAAAAAATGCCTTTGGCAGGAAAATTGGCAGGCATTGAAAAATAAACAGAAATCGCAGCAACACGTTCATTTTAATCGCCTGTACCCGGCCCGCCAGTGACCGAGGGAGACCATCCCACCTTGCCAGATCAGCTTTCTCTCTCCCCACCAAACTAGAAATGTTGTGCCTACGGAGCTCCCCCGCCCCCAATCTCGGGCAACCTGCACCCCCAGGTATCTAAAGTGGGTCCCTGCCTTATGTAATGGCAGCCCACCCACCCCTGCCCCCACCCCTGGCCGAGACACCACAAAATATTCACTCTTGTCTAGATTTAATTTGTACCCTGAGAAAGGCCCAAACACCTGAAGCAGCTCCGGTATTCCCTTCGGTTCCGACAGGTATAATAACAAGTCAACAGCATATAAGGACACCCTATGGTCTTTCCCCCTCCCCCCCCCTCCCCCCCCGCCCCCTGCACACTCACATTCCATACCCCCGAACGTCTTAATGCGATGGCCAATAGCTCAATTGCGAGTGCAAACAGCAGGGAGGACATAGGACATCCCGGCCTAGTCCCATGGTGGAGAGAAAAGTATCTCGAGCTGATATTGTTTGTGCGGACACTCGCCCTCTGCTCCTTATATAATAGCTTTACCCAGTCCACAAATCTTGGTCCAATCCCAAACCGCTCCAGAACTGCCATCAAGTACCCCCATTCTACCCGGTCAAACGCTTTCTCGGCGTCCAATGCCACAACCACCTGTTTCCTTCCTCTCCGCCGGTACCATAATCACGTTCAATACCCTCCTAATGTTCGAAAAGAGCTGCCTCCCTCTCACCGACCCCGTCTGATCTTCGCCTATCACCTTCGGGAGGCACATCTACAGCCTACCCGCCAGTACCTTCGCCAATATCTTTGCGTCCAGGTTTGAAAGTGATATGGGCCTGTACGACCCACACTCCGTCAAATCCTTATCTTTCCTAAGTAGCAGGGAAATTGATTACCTGCCCCAAGGTTTCTGGTAACACCTCCTTCCCTATCGCCTCCTCAAACATCCCCGCCATCAGCGGTACCAGCTTACTTTTGAATTTTTTGTAATAACAGTTTGACATTATTAATAACATTTGTAGCATACAGAATTCTGGATTCCTGAAAATGGTTATACTGAATTTGATTACCTATTGTATTTTGACAAACATTCATCAATTCTTGACTCAATCGGCCTACACTTGCCCCGCTTTTCCTTTCTGCTCCAACTTGCATTTTTCAACCATTCCCAACACGTTGGACAGGATTCTCCGGCCTCCCAGGCCCGTGGTTCCTGTAGGCGGAGCGCTGGTGGCGGGATTCTCCGCTCCCGCCTCTGTCAATGGGATTTCCCATTGAAGCCGCCCCACTCCGCCCGGAAATCCGCGAGCGGGGGGGGCCACGCTGCCGGCAGAACCAGAGAATTCCGGCGCCAGCGAACGGCGGGAGTATTCCTGCCCTCCCTCCTTTTCACGTTCTTCTTTACCTCAGTAATTTGGGGCCCCTCAAAAGCTGTTTCTGATTTCCCCACGTGTACGATTTACTCCCCATTCTTTACCTTTCAAATGTTCCATCCCGATTACTTTTGTCATAGGGTCACAGAGCTTTACAGCGGAGAAAGAGGCTCTTCGGCCCATCGTGTCTGTGCCAGCCATCGAACACCATGCTATCCATTCCCAAAGGCAATCTTGAATCCATCTGCGTAGGCAATTGGATGATGCTCCCACTGAGCAATAATAATGTCATTAATGCCCAGCTTCAACAAATAAAGTGCACTTCTGCCCGATGGTTATCGGGTTGTCGGTCGCAAGTTCACAAGAGAATCCTTTTTAACTCATCTATCTCGGGGCCTCACGGTAGCATGGTGGTTAGCATCAATGCTTCACAGCTCCAGTGGTCCCAGGTTCGATTCCCGGCTGGGTCACTGTCTGTGTGGAGTCTGCACGTCCTCCCCGTTTGTGCGTGGGTTTCCTCCGGGTGCTCCGGTTTCCTCCCACAGTCCAAAGATGTGCGGGTTAGGTGGATTGGCCATGCTAAATTGCCCGTAGTGTAAGGTTAATGGGGGGATTGTTGGGTTACCGGGTATACGGGTTACGTGGGTTTAAGTAGGGTGATCATTGCTCGGCACAACATCGAGGGCCGAAGGGCCTGTTCTGTGCTGTACTGTTCTATGTCTATCTGCAACAACCCACCACAGACTCTTCATAAATTCCCTGTTCTTTTGCCTCCCCCATCTAACCCAGAGTCTATTGGAAATATTGATCACTGTTTGTGCACAGTGATCTTCTTTGCACCATTTCTAAATCTGGGTTTCATAACTTTGGCGGAAAGGAAGGTGAGCTTTTACAAAACATCTTTAAATGTTCCAAAGTTCAGGATGGAGTGGGTTTTTAAAAACTGTATCCTGCTGTTCTATTCCCATAAGTAGTTTTGGAATAACGTAGATTCATATTTTCCATTTAAGTTTTGATCTTATCTGCCTGCATGCTTTTCTGCAATCCCCGCTTTGGGCCCAGAACTCCTCAGAATGTTCCACTGCCACTGGAAGCCTCAACGTCCCACTTAAACATTACCTCCTTCACAGCTGTTGTAAAAGATTAATAACCACAGATGCCCAAGGTTAAATAATCCACAGCAATCTAAGCCATTTGGTAAAATGCGAGACTTCCAAAAGGTTCAACAAAGTTCACCGAAATAAATAAAAATAAAACTTGTAGCTTTAGTGGCGTCACCTCCTTGAATCTTTCCAGCTGAGACACCAGAGTCCGCTCGTGGTAAAGCAGCTGCAGTCTCTCGTGTACATAGTTGTGACACAGCTCTTCGAACGTGGCTGCTCTCTCCCTGTTTTCATGGTGCGGATTCTGAAAGCCGGGTGTGTCCACCACCATGATGGACGTCAGTGCCAACTGCTGGGAAGAGACTGACCTGTGGGGCGTAGAGACAGAAACGGGGGTCATTCCATATCCAGGTGCTGCTGTACTATCTGTCCAAATGCCAAATATAGAGTTGAAATTTCAATTCGACTTTATAGCATTCCCCAAATTGGAGACTGGAGTTAGAGGATGCCATTCAGCCCCTCAGACCTATTCTGACATTCAGTGAGATCATGGCTGATCTGCATCTTAATCCCATCCACATGCCTTGGCTCTCTGTCCACTTTTATACCCTTGCCAAGCAAAAGTCCATCAACCTCGGATTCAAGGTTAACAATTGAGCTTGCATCTATTGCTTTTCCCCACCTCCCTTTACATAAATTTACATAGAATTTACAGTGCAGAAGGGGGCCATTCGGCCCATCGAGTCTGCACCGGCTCCTGGAAAGAGCACCCTACCCAAGGTCAACACCTCCACCCTATCCCCATAACCCAGTAACCCCACCCAATACTAAGGGCAATTTTGGACACTAAGGGCAATTTATCATGGCCAATCCACCTAACCTGCACATCTTTGGACTGCTGAAGAACTGTTTCCTAAACTGCCTTCTGAATCGCCCAACACTGATTTTGAGATTAATCTCTTTTGCTCTGGACTCCCCCCACCATCAGAAAATGTTTCTCTTCATCCACCCCAACAATTCCTTCCAAAATCCTCAATCAATCACCCGGTATTGTTCTATACTTTGGGGACAACGAGCCAACTCCTCTTTATGACGTAAGCCCTGGGGCATTTCTGGCGAATCTACGCTTTCTGAGGGTAATATATGCAACTTGCTTAGATGATAGGAAGAGAATTGAGGTGTGGGATTGGTCTTGTACCAGTAGCAATCACCAATCAATTTAATGCAATACTCCACCATATTCACAATGCCTGCAAATGATCGTTAATGTTCCAGCGGCTAAGGGGATATGATGCATAATGGTAATCTCACTGGACTGCTAAACCAGAGGCCCGGCTAATGGGGCCTTGGATTCAAATTTAAATTTAATTAATTAATAAAGCAGGAATATAAACCAGTCTCAGTAATGATCACCACAAAGCTATCACCGATTGTGGTAAAAACTCATCTTGACCATTCCTTTCAGGAAGGAAATCTGCCAGACTTACCCTGTCTGACCTACATGTGACTCCAGACCCACAGCAATGTGGTTAACAGCCCCCTGAGATGGTCAAATTCAAGGGAATAGGAATGGTCAACAAATGCTGCCCCTGCCAGCGACACCCTCATCTCATGAAAGAATAAAAAGTTATTTCCCTGACGATTGATCTCGCTGTTTACCTGTTGATGAGCATGATGATAATTGCAAATAATTCTTCATATAATCCAGCAGCCATTCCTTCCACACATTCCAAACCTGTCAAACGAGGGCCTAAAAACAAGAGAAGGACACACATTGCACATTTTACACTCACGTGACACCATCAACAACTTTCCTTTCCAACACTGCGGGATAGATTCAAAACCAAATCACCAATGATTTGAATTTGCATTTTGTTTATTGTCACATGTACCGAGGTACAGTGAAAAGTATTTTTCTGTGAGCAGCTCAACAGATCATTAAGTACATGAAAAGAAAAGGAAATAAAAGAAAATACATAATAGGGCAACACAAGGTACACAATGTAACATAACACCGGCATCAGGTGAAACATACAGGAGCGTAGTATTAATCAGGTCAGTCCCTAAGAGGGCCGTTTAGGAGTCTGGTGACAGCGGGGAAGAAGCTGTTTTTGAATCTGTCCCTGTGTGTTCTCAGACTTTTGTATCTCGTGCCCGATGGAAGAGGTTGGAAGAGTGAGTAAGCCGGGTGGGAGGGGTCTTTGATTATGCTGCCCACTTTCCCTAGGCAGCCGGAGGTGTAGATGGAGTCAATGGATGGGAAGCAGGTTCGTGTGATGGACTGGGCTGTATTCACAACTCTCTGAAGTTTCTTGCGGTCCTGGGCCGAGCAGGCTGTGATGCAGCCCAATAGGATGCTCTCTGTGGTGCATCTGTAAAAGTTGGTAAGAGTTAATGTGGACATTTCCTTAGTTTCCTGTGGAAGTATAGGCACTGAAAGGATCAACTGAAATTCATGCCCACCCATAGTCCCACCTGCTACTCAGAAGAAAGCTCCATAATGTTTTCCTTTGTGAATCCAAACTATACTTTAGAATTTTCAAAATAAAAGACCATTTCTGATAAGGGTGATGCCAAGAATGTGTGGGTTTGCATATCAGGAAAGGATTCAGAGTTTGGATCTTTCCCTCTTGAAAAAGGAAACAAAAAGGGTGATCTAATTGAGGTATTTGAAGGTGCCTAAGGTTTAGATAAAGAGAGGATGGGCGCAATTCTCCCATCGGAGTGCCGACGCCGGTGTGAAAACCGGAGTGTTTCACTCCGGCGTCGGAGGCCGCTCCCAGCCCCCTATTCTCCCGCTCTCGGGGGGCTAGGAGCGGCGCCACGTCATTTACGCACGCCGGGCCTTGGCGCCGCGTAAAAGCGGCGTCCCGTAGATGACGCTGCCGGCGCCACGTAAATGACGTCACCCGCACATGCGCAGGTTGGCCGGCGCCAACCCGCGCATGCGTGGTTGCCGTCCTCCCCGCGGCCACCCCGCAAGATGCCGGATGGATCTTGTTGGGCGGCGGAGGAAAGGAGGTCCTCCTTCAGAGAGACCGGCCCGCCGATTGATGGGCACCGATTGCGGGTCAGACCCCTTTTGAGGCCCCCCCCGGTGCAAGAACCCCCGTCCTCCCCCCACAGACCGCCC
The DNA here is from genome assembly GCF_902713615.1 of Scyliorhinus canicula. NCBI lineage: Eukaryota > Metazoa > Chordata > Chondrichthyes > Carcharhiniformes > Scyliorhinidae > Scyliorhinus > Scyliorhinus canicula. The sequence continues at coordinate 18,109,313 of NC_052146.1, forward strand.
CCCCCCCCCCAGCGTTCCCACGCAGTTCCCGCAGTCATCCGCAAACGCCCCCACTTCTGACCTTATGATGGAAGGAAGGTAATGAAGCAGCTGAAGATGGTTGGGCCTAGGACATTACCCTGAGGAACTCCTGCAGTGATGTCCTGGAACTGGGGTGATTAACCTCCAACCACCACAACCATCTTCCTTTGTGCCAGATATGACTCCAACCAGCGGAGAGTTTTCCCCCTGATTCCCATTGACTCCAGTTTTGCTCAGGATGCTACTTTGATGTCCAGAGCAATCACTCTCACCTCAGTCTCCAACCTGCCCAGAAGAAATCAGTCATCCAGACTATACCTTTTCCCTCAATTAATGTCTGCCCCTGCTGGAAGGAGGAGTAAAGCACAACTTTTATTTTAATTGACAGTGAACAAATAGCTTTCTTGACATTGTGCCAAATGGTCAGAATATAACTGGGGATGTAGGAAATTATAGAACTCTTTGCCTAATGTCTGTTGTAGTGAAGTTATTGAAATCCATTTTGTAGCACTCTCACATTCACAGACCTGTCTCTGCCCACCTTACCCAGTGTGGCTGTTGGGGCACCAACGCTGCCAATTGTCTGATTAGATAAGCAATATGAAATCCACCCACTGTCCTTAATAGGATGGTGAGACTGGTGGAGGCCAATTAAGAGACCCTCTCCAGTAAAAGCATTTTCTCAAACTTTCGCCCAACACAGGTGGGCTTGGCACCCTCTTTGATTCCGACATTGGGATCCTGAAGCCTGCAGGAAAATCCTACCCAGGGCGGCATGGTGGCACAGTGATTAGCTCTGCTGCCTCACAATGCCAGGGACCCCGGTTCAATCCCAGATTTAGGTCACTGTGTGAGCGGTTTGTACATTCTTCTTGCGTCTTTGTGGGTTTCCTCCGGCTGCTCTGCTTTCCTCCCAAAGTCCAAAGATGGGCAGATTAGGTAGATTGGCCATGATAAATTGCCCCTTAGTGTCATGGATGTGCAGGTTAGGTTATGGGGTTACGGGGCTAGGGGGGAGTGGGCAAGGGTAGAATGCTCATTCGAAGGGTCGGTGCAGACCTGACGGGCTGAATGGCCTCCTTGTGAACTGTAGGGATTTTATGATTCAACGGATGACAGAAAACCGAACTGCAAATTTCTTGGCCAGGAACCAGAACTCGAGGAAAAACGTGTGGGTGAATCTATAGAATAGTTGCCACAGGAACAGTCTTTTTCCCATTGGTGAAAGAAAAATACCTCATAAGGTTAAGAAAAATATCTTTACAATGTAACAGGCTATTATTATTCATTGTTTCAACAGTTAGATGTTGAGCTTGAAGCATCACTTTATACACTTGGGTATAGCAAATGAACAAGATAAGCTGATTGGTGAACCTCCCTTAAAGGGCCAGTGTAACAAAATCAAAACGTTAATGGAAACTTGGTAAATTGAATTAAACGGTGATTTTAGAGGGAGATAATGGACTTCAGGCCCTGTGATAGTCCACCAGTGATGGTGTCACTTTACAGTGCGGTCCATCAATTACAGAAAGTTGAATCCTGCCAGTCCCACCAGTAACGGGAAGCCTGTTGGGCAGAGGTAAGGAATTTACTCTGACACCAAACATTTTTGAGACGTTAAAGGTCGGTTGAGCTTCCGGATGAACAATGTCAAGAAGCCCTTTCGCATGTTCGTTAAAAGACCACCTCATAGGAACTAAGTTTTTCTTCCAAATTAAGCTCCCTACCGGCAAGAAATTAGAACGTTTGTTAATGCGGCTGCACATAAGTTGCCTATGACTGGTGAGGATGACAGCCTCCATAATTAACGGTGAGCTGGTGCTGCGTTGTTCTCTTTGGTGAGCTTCAGACCGGCTGGTAGTAAGTGGAGGTTGCATGGAGAGTGCCCAAGGAAGGGAAGGAAGGGTTGGTGGGGAAATGTTGAACCGGGCAGGCAAAGCATAAGGGATAGTGCAGACTGTCCGGGTGCCCTTCAAATTTGGGGCCGGGACCCTCAACCCCATGAGGTAACGGCGGAGATGGCGACTTCCTGTCCTCCCCTGCCTCGGGATTTGGCGAGCTCCTCACAGGTGTCGATGAGCTGAACACCGCAAGATCAGGCACGGTCGGCAGTCCTGCCCCACAGCAAGAAAACCTCTCACTTCCATGTCCACCACCAAATTGAAACTCCAGAAGAGCAGATTCTGGCCAGTTTACCATGAGGCGAGTTGGCTACAGGAAATATATAATTATCTGAACTGTGCCCTGTGAAGAAAAGGAACAAAAAAACCTGCATTTATATAGTTTGTTTTATGACCACGGGACACCACAGGGCATCTTCCAGCCAATGAAGTACATTTGAAGTGTTATCGCTGTTGCAATGCAGGGCATTTGGTCACCAGTTTATGCACAGCAAGCTCTCACACGCATCAAATGTTTTCCAAAGAGCCAAGCCCTGGTGTTGAGAATGAATCAGAAATCCCTGAACATGAGTTTGACCCAATAAATAATTTGAACCGGGACTGTACAGCACTGAAATCCACCTTTGAGCAGAGAGAAGGAGCCTCCAGTGACAATAAATGAGACATTAACATGACTCATGGGACTGTTGAACTAACGCACTGAGAGCAGGAGATTCTCATTCAACTTTTGCCTTGAACACAGCCGCCGATGTACAAAGGTTTAAAATCAGAGTGTGCAGGGGCTATATAAATGCAAACATTTCACAGGATTTCTTCTCACATGTTGAAAATCTATGTTAGCAGCTCTGGTCTGTGATGGAGTGAAACTTCCCTCTCGGGAGAAAAGATAGATACGGTTCAATTTGAACTCTCTGATCTATGGAGATTGCATTTCATCGGTGCGCTCATTAATTGTAGTGCAACCCACTCATTTGCATACAACTCACATCAGGTTCTGCTCATTTGGAAGCACAGCTACTGAAGCATTGTAACCTCCTGGCTACATTCCAAGCATATTAATCACCGACCAACATAACATTCCCCCTTTTTACTTGGAGTCTCATTAAAATGAAGGGTCACCCGAATGGCTGGTTTAGCACAGGGCTAAAGAGCTGGCTTTTAAAGAGCAGACCAAGGCAGGCCAGCAGCACGGTTCAATTCCCGTACCAGGCGCCGGAATGTGGCGACTAGGGGCTTTTCACAGTAACTTCATTTGAAGCCTACTTGTGACAATAAGCGATTTTCATTCCATTTTTCATTTTCATCGATAATGCAACATCTCTTGCTTTATATGACTTTTTTGCTTTATGCCAATTGCCAAATGGCCAACAATCTTCTGCTTAAAGACCCCGACTGCTGAACTATAAATATCTCAGATGCATTTAGGGGAAACATGTTCTACCTACACAGCATCGATGAATTTTATTCAAGAGATTCACTGTCGTTACAAGGCAGATCGTCAACAAAAATTTTCATTTATGCCTTTATGCCTTTAAAGCAGTAAAACAAATCCCAAAACTCTTCATCGGAGCGTTAGCAGACAAAACGTGGAATCAAACTACATGAAGGGTGATGCACTATCAATTGATCACAGAAGCGAAGTTGTAGTCCGAACTGAAGGCTTTAATAGACAAGATGTTTCCCCAGCAGCTCAGGTACAGGAAGGAAGCTGTGGGGAACACACGGGCTCTTATACCCCGCCTTACAGGGCGGAGCTACCTTATAGCTTTAGCCAATGGGTGACTAGTGTTACCTACCATTGGGCCAATGAGCAGCAAGCCTTGTCCACCAATGGTGTCTCGGCATTGCTAGTTACCGTAATACCTCTAGTCATACTACCACAAAGGGATGTTAGGATATGTGACAAAGGTTTGGAGGAATGACTAAAAGGAGTAAGGTAGAGGGCCCTTTAATTAACCTTATGCTATAGAGCCATACAAAGGAACGTTTAACGCCTGAAATCTGTTCCCTCATTCAGTGAGATCATAACAGATCTGTGATCTAATTGTTCCACATTCCATAATACCTTGAGTGAACAAAAACCTTTCAATCTCAGATCTAAATTTACAATTCATTCGGCATCAATCGTCATTGTGGAAGAGAGTTCCAAACCCCTAGCACCCATTGCGTTTATCCGTGTTTCCTCATTCCACTGTTGAAAAACCTGACTCTAAGTTTTGGATCATGTCCTAGATTCTCCAATCAGCAGAGATAGTTTCTCTGTATCAAGCCTATCTGTTCCCCTTAATATTTTGAAAACTTGGATCAAATCACCCTTAGCCTCCTACATTGCAAGGCCAGCATCTTTGCTAAGGTGCAAGCAAGGGTGGAGGATTGAAAATGCTACCCCAGGCCTGGTCCAACCAGGCCTTTGTACAGCTGAACCCTCACTTCTGACCCCTTTGAATTCCAGTCCTCTAAGATATAGGGGGTGGGAATCTCTGCCCTCCGAGCCGCGTTTTTCTCGGTGGCGGGAGGTGGCGTGACATTCACTGGTGGTGGGATTCTCCACTCCCAACTAAGAAAGCACAACAGCTCCGACCAAGAAAGCGCAACAGGGCCTATACTTCCTCAGGAAACTAAGGAAATTCGGCATATCCATATTGACTCTTACCAACTTTTACAGATGCTCCATAGAAAGCTTCCTATCTGGCTGCATCAAGCCTGGTATGGCAACTGCTCAGCCCAAGTCCGCAAGAAACTTCAGAGAGTTGTGAACGTAGCCCAGTCCACCGCGCAAAACCTGCCTCCCATCCACTGACTCCGTCGTCCATACACCTCCCGCTGCCTGGGGAAAGTGGCAGCATAATAAATGACCCCTCCCACCTGGCTTATTCACTCTTCCAATTTCTTCCATCGGGCAGGAGATACAAAAGTCTGAGAACACGCACTAACAGACTCAAAAACAGCTTCTTCCCCACTGTTACCAGACTCCTGAATGACCCTCTTATGGACTGAACTGATCTCTCCACACATCATCTTTACTGAGTACTATTACACTCCTGTATGCTTCACCCGATGCCTGGGTCTATGTATTTATATTGTGTATTTATCGTCCTTGTTATGATCTACCTGGACTGTATGCAGAACAATACTTTTCACTGTACCTTGGTACACGTGACAATAAATCAAATCCAATCAAATCCCACCTCTGTCAATGGAAATTCCCATTGATGCCACCTCACGCCACCGGGAAACCCACGGACAGAGGGGCGCTCCCGGCAGGACCAGAAAATCCCACCGCCAGCGAACGGCCGGAAAATCCCGACTGTGATCACATGTTGTGTAGTCAGTGTTGTCAGATGAGAAAGGCCCTAAACCCATTTCAGCTCATCCTTCCAGATGAATCAAACACCCTTCCCTGGCAACCCAGTCCATTTACTGATCATCCCCTGTATGTAATTCAAACAGAAATTCTACTTCTGCCCCTAATCTTTGCTAATATGACTAGAGGAGCTCGCAGTTGAGAAGATCACGTCCTCATTTCACCCCATCCACTCCAGTTTCAGGCTCTACTGAGCAATCTTTTCTCCCCTCTCCTTTCAATTTTCTCTTCCCCCTCCTCTCCCGACAGTGTTAATTGGTTGTAATTTCATAGACACTGACCATCCTTTTGCATTGTTGCCAGGTGGCCATTGTTCATCCTGAGTTTTGACAGCAACCACCGGACTGGGAAGTGATTACATCCGGATCTGTTCCATCCTGTCACATCCACACACAGCCATAAGGCAGGGATCGTTGACTGGTCATCAGCAGCATTAACCCTCGATGGTTTTCTCTTCCCTATTTCAGGACAAATGTACTACCTATTCTGCCCCCTCCCTGGGCTAAGAGAGCATTGTAGATAAGCAACCTGGGGCCTTTCCATTCTCTCCGGGTTAGACATAAGATACAGGAGCAGAATTAGTCCATTTGGCCCATCGAGTCTGCTCCACCATTCAATCATGGTTGATCCCATCCTGTCCTTAACTCCGCCGTCCTGCCCATTCTCCATAACCCTTCAACCCATTACCAATTAAGAACCTGTCTAACTCCTCCTTAAATTTACTCACTGTCCCAGCATCCACCGCACTCTGTGGTAGCGAATTCCACAGATTCATAACCCTTTGGGAGAAGTAGTTTCTCCTCAACTCTTTTTTAAATGTGCTACCTCTTATCCTGAGTCTATGACCTTTCGTTCTAGAATGCCTTACAAGAGGAAGCATCCGCTGTCAATACCATTGCATGCCCAAGAGGGATGGACCTCTCCTTAAGAGATTAAGATCAAGCTCATTCAATGACCTTCAGGAATCCCATAAGTATTCCTTTCACCCAGGACTCAGGGCAACTCGAATCACCCAACAAAAATAAATAATAGGTTTGAATTCACTTGTGGTTAGTATTGTTCTAGGCTGACTCTCCAGCAGTCAACGCAGTCACTGGGTCAATGGGTGGAACCGTTTAAGTAAATATGCCTTGAGAGTGCAACAGACAGGCCGGAAACAATCAACTCCCGTTTTATTTTTGGGAAAGCATAGTCATTAAACATAAGCAAATTAGGTCGATCCAATTTAGTTTTACAGATCAGATACTCTTCTTCTCTACCTGTTGTGCTGTCTGCAGTCTCCTCTGAGTGAATCTTGCTCGTAGCCTGCTGGATGATCAGTTTGAGGTGATGTTTGAAGACAGCAGTTGAGAGTTCCTCGAGTTCACAACCGAGCACGCTGGCTGCATTCTGCGCCCACTCAAACTTCATAAATTGCCTCCTGCCAACTGAATGAACATGAAAAGTGAAAACAGAAATTCCTTCAGCATTAACAGATAATGAGGTCAATCAGTCGGAATGCAAATTCAGCTCCCAAATCTGAAGCCATCAGTTCTGCTCCATGTAATGGTCTGGGCTGGGAAACAGAAATGTGTCTTGGGTTTGGATAAAGTTAGTATTTCCATTTTCTTTTAATAAAAGGGGCATTTCTATTGTATGAGTCGGCCTTTTATGTTTCTACACTCATCAAAACATTCTTCCACCTGTGCTGCAGTTGCGTTATGTCATCAAAACCAGTTGGAAAAGGAATGTTCCATCAGACTGATGAGAAGTGGTTGAAAGACATCATGGGGGTGTATCAAAACGGCCATGTTGTGGACTAATTGGACTGAGTGGGTAGCAGTAGATTATGGGCAGCATGGTAACACAGTGGTTAGCACTGTGACTTCACAGCACCAGAGCCCCAGGTTCGATTCCCGCTTGGGTCACTGTCTGTGCGGCGTCTGTACATTCTCCCCGTGTCTGCGTGGGTTTCTTCTGGGTGCTCTGGTTTCCACCTACGAGTCCCGAAAGACGCGCTGTTAGGTGAATTGGACTTTCTGCATTCTCCCTCAGTGTACCCGAAAAGGTGCCGGTGTGTGGCGACTAGGGGCTTTTCACAGTAACATCATTGCAGTGTTAATGTAAGCCTACTTGTGACCCAATAAAGATTATTATTATTATTACCAGTATGTTGAAGGACTTCAACGAGCAAGTCGCTTAAAAATAGAGTAAAACAGCGTCAGGTACCTGGGTTCAATTCCAGCCTCGGGTAACTGTCTGCGTGGAGTTTGAACTTTCTTCCCTTGTCTGCGTGGGTTTCTTCCAGGTTCACTGGTTTCTTCCCACAGTACAAAGGTGTGCAGGTTAGGTGGATTGGCCATGCTAAATTGCCCCTTAGTATCCAAAGTTTAGGTTGGGTTAAGGGGTTACGAGGGAGTGGGGTGGTGCAGACTCGATGGGCCGAATGGCCTACTTCTGCACTGTAAATTCAATGATTCTAGGTGGGGTTAAGGGGTTATGAGGGAGTAGATGGTGCAGACTCGATGGGCCGAATGGCCTCCTCCTGCCCGGTAGGGATTCTATGAGGTTGCGAATACAAATCTTAATGCCTTGACTGCCACCTCCTCACCTGAAAACTAACACTACCCGGTTGTAAAATATACTCTCATAGTTCTGCCAAGTACATCTCATGTCCAAGGAAATAATTGGTACAATTGTAATTGTTTCAAAAAACACTTAATTTGTTGAGGGTTTTATCTTCCCTGATACCAACAGGAGTCGTTGGACAAGTTGCAGCTTGAGAATTTACTCTGGCCTCACAGTTAATAATGTTGGCAATCTGAAGTGTAAATGGGAAATAGTGCAGTGACAGAGCCAAGTCCATCCGAGTCAATGTATTCGCCTGAACTCAATCTCTACTTGGCATTCACCCTTTATACATTGTTTTCTCCCTGGGACGTGTCCTGACGCGTGCTTATCAGGCCATGTAAATGATCCCATTTAAAATGTTAGCCGGCCTTCCCAGTTAAATCAGAGTACCATGGTATTCCGGGCTTTATCCAGTATTTTGTAAAGCAACATCAAGTTCCCAGCACTCCTCCGCTTTCTAAAGTCTGCGCTACAAATATCTAAATGGAAAATTATAACAAAGGGTCTACTTTCAAATGTACAGCTCCTTGCCACTCGACAGAAAGAAAATGGCAGTGGATTCCTTGCCCTCTATCCCACACGATTTTTAAATAATATTTACTGCCGGAGCCCAGACCCCAAACGGTCTTGGCTGATGAGTCATTTGCAAAAGGTCAAGTCACTACTCTGCAATCGTGATTTTCTTTCCACTGTAACTTGCCAGCGGAGGATAAAACATGCACCTTGTCAGAAAGCTCCTAAAAGTGTCTCTTGTACAGCATTACCTTGGATTGCAGTGTAGGCAATTGCTGTCAGCAATTTTGCCGGTGTTGATTGAGGAAGGAATGAGGAGAGATTATGGTACCAGGAGAACTTGTTGTCCTTCATATACACATGGAATCTTTCTCAAACATCGAGAGCTGGCAAACAGGGGCTCGAATATAATGCACCATTAAAGACAGCATGTCTGACAGTAAAACAGATCCTTCATTGCACTGATCTGGCAGTTCAAGGGTTAATGTGGGGCTGAGTACAGCATCGCCCACGCAGTGATGTAAGAGCACATATGACCTACACCGAGGGGTCAGTGTGGTGTTGAACAGAGCCGTGTGTAGAAGCAAGCACGGAGACAGCTCCGAGCTCGAACCTTGACAGTACCTATGTATATAGCTTCCAGTACTTAATAAATACTTACTGTTGAATTACCTAAGACTATGAGTACCTTAAAAAGATCTACACGTAACACTTAACAGCAGGCTGGAGTGTCAGCTGAGAGTATATGCTCAAGTCCTGGAGTTGGATTTGAACCCATGGCTCACTCGGCACGCAATGGCACATAATCCAAATACAAATGTAAAAGGGCTCTCATACTGTGAATGTGGCTTGATTTTTAGAAACAAATTTGGGCGAGATTCTCCGCAAATGCGGAGAGTCGTAAAGGCTGCCGTGGGACAGGCCGTGACCCCCCCAGGGTGGGGCTAGGAGCGCGGCCCCGTGTGTCACGGCGGCGCGGCGTTGACGATGGTCATCAAGCGTCACGCCGGCTGACGCGGCTGATGATGTCAGCCGCGCATGCGCAGGTTGGACAACGGCAACCCGCGCATGCGCAGTTGGCGTCTTTTCCCTCAGCCGCCCCGCAAGATGTGGCGGCTTGATCTTGCGGGGCGGCGGAGGGAAAAGAGTGCGTCCGTTATGGACGCACGGCCCGTGATCGGTTGGCACCGATCGCGGGCCTATGCCCCCCTTGGTACGGCCGTGGTACTGCCGTGCCAATCGGGCCCCCAGATGCCCCATCAATAAAAATCAAGCCACATTCACAGTATGAGAGCCCTTTTACATTTGTATTTGGATTATGTGCCATTGCGTGCCTAGTGAGCCATGGGTTCAAATCCAACTCCAGGACTTGAGCATATACTCTCAGCTGACACTCCAGCCTGCTGTTAAGTGTTAGGTGTAGATCTTTTTAAGGTACTCATAGTCTTAGGTAATTCAACAGTAAGCATCTGGCGCCCGTTTCACGACGGCAGCGAACAGGTGTGTTTGCTGCCGTGTTGAAACGGGCGTGAAGGCCCGGCCGCTCGGCCCATCGGCCTCAGAGAATCGCCGCTCGCCGTAAAAAACGGCGAGCGGCGATTCGTGACGTGGGGGGTGAATAACGGGAGGGCATGAAAAATGTCGGGATGCCCTCCCACTATTCTCCCACCCGGCGTGGGGGGCGGAGAATCACGCCGAGTAACTTGATTTGAGGCAGTCATAACAGGAAATATTTTGATGCAAAGCTGCAATTGTACACAAAACAAGTAGCATGAAGTACGAAAACCCTCAAAACCCATCTCCATGGTTGCATTGTGTAGCCATGCTGGCCACGCAAAATGGACACTGAGCCAAACTAAAATGGAAGACAGCAGGGAAAGCCTGTTTAGTGAGAACAGACAGCCTGCTCTCAACTAATTAGCATTTTGCAAGCAGCAAACCAGTTTTCTGGCCAGGTGCAGATCTCCAAGCCAAAGGTGTTAATGGCAAAGCGCTTAACATTCTGATGAGGCAGCCCAGATCCAGGCACACACAATGGCAACATTTCCATCTCAATGTAGCACTTAATTGGTGGAGCAGACAGGATGGCACCAGAGTAACGAATATCGAAACCACCCCCCAACATCGAGGGAAGCCCCCGCATTGGAGGATTTCGAAGGTAGCCGTTTGGAAACGTTCCAATCGGTACCGAAAGGTAGAGCCCGCCTAGAAGGGGGCAAGGACATTAGAGAGGGGTATAAAAGCAAATTCCCCACAGAGCCCGGTCTGTTAAACTCGTGCTCCGGCTCTGACTGACATCTTGCATCCTGACTCCAGCTGTTGAGCACCAGCCGCCGAAACCGTAAGTTCAACGCTCGCTACGCGATCCAAGCCCACTAGACTCCCAAGTACCAGAACGCTTGCTGAAGGCTGCAGTACAAGACCAGGACGAAAGCCTCGTTCTCTGACCTTGCCTGTTCCTGTTAGATAAGTATTCTGTTCACTTAAGTTTAGTTATAGCTTAGTCTCTTAGTGTGTGCATGAGTATTTATTATAACTGTATAATAAATATTGATCGTTTGAACTTTACTAATCGGTGTATCGTCTTTATTACTTTGAACTTGACCTTGGAATACTTGTGACGTTGCCTATACGGCAACTGGCGACTCCAGAGCTAAATAATTACATAGAACAGAGCCTAGTAGTGTTAAGCACACGTCGAACTCGGAGGCGTGTTAATACACTCCAATAAACGCGTTTTACAACCACAGTAAAACGTGCAACAATTGACAAGCAGGAACTATTAACAATAAAAGCCGAAACACATTCCAATCCAGACAACAATAACCTGCATTTTACAGCACCTTAATGGTAATGAAACGTGTCGGGGCACTTCACAGAAGCATAATCAGGTGACAATTTTTAACTGGAAATTCATGTGAGCACTCTTTAAACAGACACAGATAGAGCTGTGTCTGTTGGTTTAGGAGGTGTATGATGCATGTCCAATTCTGTAATAAATATATAAGTGTGTAAAACTGGTTCGAATTCTCAAAAACTGGCTTTCTGGATTTGAACACTGGGAATAGTGAAGAGGATGGGAGTGGGAAGGGAGGGACGGAGAACGTGCCATTAACCTGCGAAGGTGGGGAAGGGGGGAGGAGTCAAAGATCAGGGGGCGGGATCTGGTGATCTGGGAGGGAGCTGGAGATGGCAGGACTGAGGATTAGTTGGAGGCCTGTGAGGTGGGGGAGTCGGAGATCATGGGAAGAATTGGGAAATGGGGGTGGGAGAGGGGTGACCAGACAACCATGGAGTGGTCAAGGAATGTTAAAAGGACTAGCTTTAAGGTTTCGTACCTGAATGCTCGGAGCAGTGGAAACAAAATGGATGAATTAGTTGTGCAGATAAATGTGAAGGGGTATAATATAGTTGGGATTACAGAGTAATGGCTCCAAAGAGGCCAAGGATGGGAACTAAACAGTGAGGGCTTTTCAATTTTTAGGAAGGACAGAGAGAAATGAAAAGGAAAAGGTGGAGTCGCATTGTTGATTAAAGAAAATATGGATACAATACTGAGGAACGATATTAGCACAGACGATGTGGAATCTGTAGGGGTTGAGTTAAGAAGCACCACAGGGCAAAAAACATTTGTCAGGGTGGTATACAGACTACCAAACTGCAATGATAATGTTGAGAGTAGCATTAGACAGGAGATCAGAGATGCATGTGATAAAGGAACATCTGCGATTATGGGTGACTTTAATCTGCATATAGATTGGGTGAGTTAAATTAGTCACAGTACAATAGAGGAGGAATTTCTGGAATGTGTAGAGGATGGTTTTCTGGACCAATATGTTGAGGAACCAACAAGGGAATGGGCCATCTTGGACTGGATGTTGTGCAATGAGAAATAGTTAGTTGGCAGCCTAGTTGTGAGAGAACCCTTGGGGATGAGTGACCATAACATGATAAAGTGGTTAGTGAGTTAGGTGATTCTGAGACCAGGGTCCTGAATCTCAATCAAGGTAAGTATGACTAGCACAAGTGGGTAGCACTGTGGCTTCACAGCGCCAGGGTCCCAGGTTCAATTCCCCGCTGGGTCACTGTGCGGAGTCTGCACGTTCTCCCCGTGTCGGCGTGGGTTTCCTCCGGGTGCTCCGGTTTCCTCCCACAGTCGAAAGACGTTCACGTTAGGTGGATTGGCCATGATATATTGCCCTTCGTGACCAAAAAAAAGGTTAGGAGGGGTTATTGGGTTACGGGGATAGGGTGGAAGTGAGGGCTTAAATGGGTCGGTGCAGACTCGATGGACCGAATGGCCTCCTTCTGCACTGTATGTTCTATGAGCTGGCTATGACGGACTGGGAAACATTACTGAGAGGAAGGACAGTGGACAAACAATGGAGGGCATTCGCGGAATGAGCGGATGACCTCCGAAAGTTGTGTATTCCTATTTGGCGCAAGAATAGAAAGGGAACTGTGGCCAAACTATGGCTTACAGGGGAAATTAGAGATAGTATTAGATTCAAAGAAGAAGCATAAAAATTAGCAAGAAAAAGCAATAGACTTGAGGATTGGGAACAGTTTAAAATTCAGCATAGGCGAACCAAGGGATTGATTAAGAAGGGGAAAATACAATATTGAAGTAAGCTAGCGGGGAACATAAAAATGGACTGTATAAGTTTCTCTAGGTATGTAAAGAGAAAAATATTGATAAAAGTGAAAATAGGCCGCTTGCAGTCAGAAACAGGAAAATTCATAACGGGGAGGGCAGTGGATGTTGTTTACATGGACTTCAATAAAGCCTTTGACAAGGTGCCTCATGGCAGACTGGTACAAAAGGTGAGGTCACACGGGATCAGAGGTGAGGTGATAAGGTGGATACAGAACTGGCTCAGTCACAGAAGGCAGAGGATAGCAGCAGAAGGATGTTTTTCTGAATGGAAGGTTGTGACTAATGATGTTCCACAGGGATCAGTGCTGGGACCTCTGTTGTTTGTAGTGTACATAAACGATTTGGAGGAAAATGTAACTGGTCCGATCAGTAAGTTGGCAGGTGACACCAAGGTTGGTGGAGTGGCAGCTAGTGTTGAGGACTGTCAGAGGATACAGCAGGGCATAGGTAGGTTGGAGAATTGCGCACAGAAATTGCAAATGGAGGCTTTGGAGAGGGTGCAGAGGAGGTTTACCAGGATGTTGCCTAGTCTGGAGGGTGTTGTCCATGTGGAGAGGCTGAATAGAGTTCATCATCAAGGAATCATAGCACAGCATTTGGAAAGCAGTGGTATAATCAGACAAAGTCAGCATGGATTCATAAAAGGGAAATCATGCTCGACAAATCTACTGGAATTCTTTGAAGATGTAACTGATCGAGATTTTTTATTTGTTCCTGGGACGTGGGCATCACAGGCTGCGCCCAGCCCAAATTGCCCTCGAGGGGGCAGTTTCGTTGCTGAGGGTCTGTATTATATTGTTCCATACTCGACTGCCGAGTTGGGAAGTGTGATGTTGTGCCAAAACAGACCCACCTAGGGCTTGTAAATGTCTGTGGCATGTTGGGAACAGTGCATCATGCTGGAACCTTCCCAGAACCTTGTGGGACTTCTCACTCGTGATCTTGGATTGGATTGGATTTGTTTATTGTCACGTGTACCGAGGTCCAGTGAAAAGTATTTTTCTGAGAGCTGCTCAACAGATCATTAAGTACATGGGAAGAAAAGGGAATAAAAGAAAATACATAATAGGGCAATACAAGATACATAATGTAACTACATAAACACCGGCATCGGGCGAAGCAGACAGGGGTGTCGTGTTAATGAGGTCAGTCCATAAGAGGGACATTTAGGAGTCTGGTAACAGTGGGGAAGAAGCTGTTTTTGAGTCTGTGCATGTTCTCAGACTTCTGTATCTCCTGCCCAATGGAAGAAGTTGGAAGAGTGAGTAAGCCGGCTGGGAGGGGTCTTTCATTATGCTACTCGCTTTCCCCAGGCAGCGGGAGGTGTAAATGGAGTCAATGGATGGGAGGCAGGTTTGTGTGATGGACATTACATTGGCACTCGGAGAAAAGAGCAGATTTTGGAACTTTTTGAATTTCGGATAAGGAATGCTCGACCTGTAATGGGTCAGCGCTGAGGCATTTACTTACATAACACTGATCACCGTACATTAAAATAATCCTTTGTGCAAAACATCCAAATTCTGGCAAGTTATTCATTGCCAAACCGCTTCAAGCAGAAACTGTTGGACATTCTGTAACATAGTGTCCTGCAACCTGTCCCTTTACACTGCCACACAATTCCATTAATGGGGTTGCCACAGAAAAGCTACTGCAGGAATTTCAATGTTTGCCCGTTGCGCTGTTCGGAAGCTATGGCACTGACACCTACTCTCTGGAGATTTGTGATGATGTTTGGATTAACTGAAACTGGCCACTGGGGCAATAAATCATGCACGTGCATGCTGTAGCACCAAACCAGGCATCTATACATGGCCAGAAAGTGCATGAAAGGCAGCTGGCACCGGCGGCTGTGTTGTGCCTCTTCATTATAATCCCTGAGGTTCTTGGCAGCACTCAGGTAATCTCATTTACATAAGCACCACTGCTCAAAACAGGGCCGCTCTAACAAACGAAGGGCATTGGAAGTCTACGGGCGAGATTCTCCGCAAATGCGGAGAGTCGTGAAGGCTGCCGTGAAACTGGCCGTGTTTCACGGCAGCCTCCGTGCCCCCTCCCGGGACCCGATTCTGCTCCCCGGTCGGGGCTAGCAGCGGGGCCCCGTGAACCTCGGCATCGCAGGCTTAGCGAACTTCGGTAACGGCAGCTGACGCGCACGATGACGTCAGCCGCACATGCGCGGATTGGACTGCTCCAAACCGCGCATGCGCGGATGACGTCATCACGCATATGCGTGAAACCCGCGCATGCGCGGGCCGTTATGCCCCTCAGCCGCCCCGCAGACTGATCCAGCGGGGCGGCGGAGGAACAAAGAGTGCGCGGGGTTCGCACCCGCTGCCCGCGATCGGTGCCCACCGATCGTGGGCCCATGCCACCCTTGGCACGGCCGTGGTGCGGCCGTGGCAATCGGTGCCATGGTTCTCAAGAACGGCACTTTGCGGCCGTTTTCACGAACTGTGAGAGCAGGTGTGTTGGAGTTCGTGAAAACGGCCGTAAAGGCCTGGGAACCCGGCCCATCGGCCAGGGGAGAATCGCTGCTCGCCGTTTTTTTACGATTCATGTCGTGGGGTGGCCGTGGGGGGAGGGAGAATAGCGGGAGGTCGGGAAAAATTTCGGGAAGGCCCTCCCGCTATTCTCCGATCCATCGTGGGGGGCGGAGAATCGCGCCCTACATGTTCTCTCTCTCGTGGTGTCACAGCATCGTTAGATAGCGGTTTAATTTTCACAAGGCTAACACCGAATGAGCCACTGAATCGACGGTCTCAGCAATCTTGTAATTGTCCATTTGAAATTTTACATAGAATTTACAGTGCAGAAGGAGGCCATTCGGCCCATCGAGTCTGCACCAGCTCTTGGAAAGAGCACCCTACCCCCTACCCAAGGTCAATACCTCCACCCTATCCCCATAACTCAGTAACCCCACCCAACACTAAGGGCAATTTTGGACACTAAGGGCAATTTATCATGGCCAATCCACCTAACCCGCACATCTTTGGACTGTGGGAGGAAACCGGAGCACCCGGAGGAAACCCACGCACACACGGGGAGGATGTGCAGACTCCGCACAGACAGTGACCCAAGCCGGAATCGAACCTGGGACCCTGGAGCTGTGAAGCGATTGTGCTATCCACAATGCTACCGTACTGGTTCAAGATAAGATTGTGACAGGCCCAAACATTCTGCCAGCTTTAGCATTACTGATGTATCTGAGCTGCCTCAAACAAGACAGTCTGTGCAGAGTCCATATTGCTCCCCCTCAGAATTTCTGATGGGAACATGTTGTTAAACTTATGCACGAATGCCCTCTGGCAATTGCCGATCATTCATTGTAAGAGACAGCGAACAGTGCACGCATATGTCTGCTCTGCAAATTAACAGATCAGCTCACGCAGAACAGTGGTGTCGATGAGACGGCAATGATGGTCGGGTTTTGGGCCTTGTCACTCAGTAGCCCTCTCAGCCTCTATTAATGAGAAGTTGTCTCCACTTGCCAGCTACCTAAATTGGCCTGACTGAAATCTTCATTGAGGAACTGCAGCCTAAGTTAGCAACTCATCATCCCACTGAAGGTCCTCGGGTGGGTTTCGGTTTTGATCGTGGCCCTCAACAGTGAGTTAACGTCGATGGAGGGGTTTCAAGTCCTAGGCTCAGACCCAAACATGCAAGACGCTATCATGAAAAGTTAACTCCTTCACCTTCAAGAACTTTACCCACCCTGCGCCATGCCCAAAAAAAAATGTTCAGGAAAATTATCAACTGGGGGCATGCATATGAATGATGAATGTACCTGGGAGCTCTGAAGAGAAAGATTTTAATTAAAATACACTGAAAGATTTAAAATATCAATTTTAAATTGGGCAGAAAATATGAAGCGTTCCCATTCATCTGTTTCATCGATCGCCATCCCGACCGATTGAATCCAATCAAACGGGGTAGGCACAGCTGGAGTGAAATAACATTAATTAGTCAAGGGATCAGCAGCCCAGTTTCCACGAGGGTCGGTTTGCAGCGACACCTCTCTTTCCACGAACGTTTATTAAAGGTGATGGCAGGATTGTCAGCGTGCGTTGGGAAATGAGCTTGCCAGGCGAGAAATAAAAGCAATAGTTGAAACAGAAGGTGCTGTTGACAGAAAGGGACATGAAGAGGAGGAAATAATTAAATCGACAGAAAAACAATGGACGGGATTCTCTGTTAAACGATGCCGCTATCGTAATCGGCGATTGGGCGGAGAATCGACTCTGACGCTGAAATCGGTGCTGGCGCTTCTTTTAGGCCAGTCAGGCATGCTCCGCACTATCCAAAATGGTATCCTCGAATCGCGCGCCACGCACCGTTGCAATGCCATTAGGCGACATCGACCTAGCCCTCCTGCGATGCTCCGCCCCAATGGGCCGGGTCCCAGGCAGCGCAGGGCACGTGTGATCTCAGCCGTGCGGGACCCCGGCGTGGCGGCTGCGGAATGTGTCCAGCGCCGCCACACTCAGCCAGGATCTGTGCCACTGGCCGGGGTTGGGGTGGGGGGGGGGAGCATCTGCGAGGGCTGGGGGGGACTGGTGGGGGATGGCCAGGGGGTGGGCTGTGGGGTCGCAGAGGGCGGGGTGGGTCCACGCAAGGCCGGTGCCATGTTGTGCGCCGTGACCGTGGCAGGTTGTCAGCCGTACTCATGCGCAGCCAGGGACCCGGCCATTCTCCGGCCGTTTTCAACGCGGGAGCCGGGAGTTCCACCTGGCGCCGGTGCTAGCCCCTCACCGGTCCCAGTATCAGTGAGGGTTTCATGCAGATTTTTTGGTCATAAAAGACCTCACATGCTCCGCTGGCGCCGCCACTCAGCCGCTGAAATGGCAAAATCCAGCCCAAAATGTATGGAGAGTGGCGGAAATCCCAAAGGATTTCAATAGTCCCCTGATCAGGATAAATAATATTTAGAACAAGAAAGTTCAATTGAAATGTCAAATAGACATCGGGCAGGATTTTACCAGCCGTTCCCGCCAGTGGGGTCGTTCCGTCCCACCGATGGCAAGTCCCCGCCGTGGGTTTCCCGGCAGCGGAGGGCACAAACGACAGGAGACGGCATTGGCCTGCGGCAGGATCGGAAAGCCTCGCGTCGACCAATGGCGGGCCGCGGAGGGGGTGGAAAATCCCGCCCACAATCTTTCCACCTCCATAATTCCACTCCGAAGATGTGAGCGTAACATTGTTGTTGGCCATATTAACGGTCAAATATTTAAATAACCTTCCTCTGTTTGCTTTTGTAACTGAGGTGCTACATTCATGGAATACAAATATTGGGTGATTTCACGCCAACAATGTGTTCCACAGTGGTTTTGAATTTCTTCTTCGGTGTAGGTATAAGCATTGGCCCCCATATGTGCTCCACAGTGTGAGGTGTTTGTACCACAGGTTTGCTTCAGTTGGAGAAGACATGGGATGGGGTCGTCACTGGCAAGACCAGCATTTACTGTGCATCCTTAAATTGCCTTTGAGAAGATTGTGGCTGTCGTATAAGGGTTAATGTAACACTGAGTAAATAAAGTACTGCTTACAATGTGATGCAAGAGAGCACATGACCTGCACCCAGGATCAGTCTAATGTTGGACAGAGACATGTGCGCCAACAAGCACGGAGACAGTGCCTACCTTGAAACCCCTTACTGTGTATTTGTGAATAAGTCTAGGAATTAATTAAGAATTACAGTTAACCTATGTTTGACTACAAAGATATCTTGACACCCACTGAACCGTATCCAACACCATACAACAGTGATGAACTACCTTCTTGAACCACTAGCGTTCATGTGAGTACGGTACACTAACTGTACTTTATTCTACAGCAGTTAGTGGCTTTCTGGGCCATTTCGGAGGCCAGCTAAGAGTCAATTGCTTTGAGTCTGGTGTCACATGTAGGCTAGACCAGTTAAGAACAGCAGATTTCTTTTGCGGAAGAATATTTATGAAACAGATGGGTTTTTACATCAAAATGCTGGTTCCACAATTGCCATTATTGAGCATTTTATTCCAGATTTATTAATTAATTGAATTTAAATTCCGCCAGCTATGGTAGCATTTGAACTCATGTCACCGGGGCCTCTGGATTACTAGTCCTTTCCAAAGACAATTAGGAACGGGCAATTGTCAACAAATCCCACATCCCATTAAAGAACCAAACAAAGTCTAGTATGCAATCATCCGTCATCCACTTGTGCTTACCCTGTGTCCTAACCTCATTCATTTTTCCCAGCAGCCCACTGCAGCTTCTGATGTTAATACATCAAAATAAGTCTTCTTCTTCGGTGATCACTCATTAGCGAGTATGATTGTGCACCTAAGAAACTCTGTGTTACTGGTCAAGGGTTCTGTGGGCCCTTGCATGACTGATTATTGAACTGAATGGAAGATGGCTCTCCCCAGCTCTGTGCTTAAGGGCAGAGGTCACATGACTGTGACATTAGTCTTTGGACTGGACTAATTTCCATGCCTTAATTCAGTGTGTTTCTCCACTCGCGATTGCCTTGTATACATCTCTGCTAGATTTGTTCGATTACTAGTTGATACCTTTGCAAATTTTTACTGCCACCTCAGCCATGCAATTTCCCAATCCTTTGTGAAGCAGTGGAAATCTTCACTCATGAACTGAGGGCCATTGGCACTCATCACAGTGTCCAGAATGCCATAATAATGAAGTGCGTTTTCAGGAATTCTACCATCTCACTGATAATTGTTGATGTCAGCTGGTCTAAGTAGACAGAATAGCAGTCCACAAAGATAAAATCATCAGTTTCTGCTTGAGTGAAGAGGTCAACTCCCAGCTTCATCCATGGTCCATCTGGGACGTTGTGTGTCATCAGCAGCTTGTTAAGCTTGGTAATCGTTACAAACTCCATCCTGGTTGATGTGGTCCTTAATTCCATTGCTCATGTTTGACCAGCAGGGCACTTCTTTTGCTTTCCTCAAAGTCAATTTCACTCTTTGATGGCTTGCACAGACGTGATTCAGCATCTCTCCTCTCATCTCCTGAGGCTCTATTTCCTTTGTACATGATGCTATCTTGGGCTCGCAATTCATCTTAGTTTTGTTAGTATGCACTTCTGACCACAAATGTGTCCTTAATGCTCTCAGACCATCCTTTGTCCGCTCCCTTTTGCAACACACAGAGAGTTGCAATTTGTTGAGTAGTTTGCTTAATTTGAACAGGGTGTTTGTCTGTCAGGTTGCATACATACCCCTGCTTTCCCAGCATGTCAAACAGCTGCTGCATATAGAAACTGGAAGATTTCAAATTATGTGGTAGCATCCTCAACTGTCTTCATTGCGAATGCTGCTCTGGAAAGCATGTCACTGACGTGCATCCCTTGCTCGTATGTCATGTCCACATGATAGCTCTGTAAACGAAGTAACATTTTTGCAGACGTTTTGAGCAAATGTTTGAGAATAATACTTCGAAGTGGCTTGTGGTCAGACTTCACTGTTAGTTTGCCTCTCCAAAGCAGGCATTGATGAAAATGCAAAAAATCAAAAACAATAGCCAGGCCCTCTTTCTCGATCTTAGCGTAGCATCGTTCAGTTTGCATTAATACCCTGGATGCAAATGCGACTGGTGGTCCTTGCAGCCTCAGGGGCTGTTCTGAGCCCTGCCTGGCTGGTGTCACGCTGCAAGGTGACTTCATCATTGACGTCACAACACTTCTGCACTAAGAGTAAAGATTAAAGCACATGGAATTGAGGGAAGTGTATTGAGGTGGATAGAAAACTGGTTGGCAGAGAAGAAACAAAGAGTCGGGATTAACGGGTCTTTTTCAAATTGGCAGGCAGTAACTAGTGGAGTACCACAGGGACCGGTGCTGGAACCCTAGGAGCGGGATTCTCCGAGCCCCACGCCGGGCCAGAGAATCGCCGCAACCGTGCCACGCCGCCCCGACTCCGGCACGCAATTTTCCGAGACGAGGAGAATCGGCACCATTTGCACCGGCGCGGTTGGCGCGACGCCAGTGGCGGGCCACTCTCCGCGGCCGGGCCACTGATTCTCCTCGCCTTGATGGGCCAAGTAGCCACGCGGAAACAGCAGAGTCCGCCGGCACCGTCCACACCTACTCGCAGCCGGCGGGAACTCTGCGCGCAGGATCGGGGGCGGCTTGTGGGGGGGTGGGGGGGGGGGGGGCTCCTTAACCGGGGGGGGGCCTCCGATAGGGTCCGGCCCACGATCGGGGCCCACCAACCGGCCTCTCCAGCCCCGGCCCTATTTTGTTACGCGGCTGGTCCCTGAGCCCTGGTGCCATCTTGTGTCGGGGCCGGCGCGTTGAGGAAGTCCCCCGCGCATGCGCGGGTTGGTGCGGCACCACTGCACATGTGCGGGATGGCACTGCGCCACTACGCATGCGCAGTTTGGCGTGGTGTCCAGTTGGTGCCGGGAAGGGAGGCTGGAGCGGCGTGAACCGCTCCAGCGCTGTGCTGGCCACCTGTGGCGGCCAGAATCTGTAGCGCCCACACCCGTTTCGCGTCATCATGAAATGCGACGGCATTCACGATGGCGGGGACACTCTGCCTCCATTTTGGAGAATCCAGCCCCAGCTATTCACAATATATATTAATGATTTGGATGAGGGAACAAAATGTAACATCTCAAAGTTTGCAGATGATACCAAGTTGGGTGTGACGAGGATGCAGGGAACCTACAGCATGATCTGGACAGGTTGGGCGAGTGGGTAAATCAATGGCAGATGCAGTATAATTTGGATAAGTGTGAGGTTATTCACTTTGAAAGCGAAAACAGGAAGGCAGATTACTACCTAAACAGTTGTAAATTGGGAGAGGGGAGTGTGCAAAGGGACCTGGGTATCCTTGTGCACATTCACGGAAGGTAAGCATGCAGGTGCAGCAGGCGGTAAAGAAGGCTAATGGTATGTTGGCCTTCATTGCGAGAGGTTTTGAGTACAGAAGCAGGGATGTGTTGCTGCAATTATACAGGGCCTTGGTGAGGCCAAACTGAGAATATTGTGTGCAGTTTTGGTCTCCTTTTCTGAGGAAGGATGTTCTTGCTCTCGAGGGAGTGCAGCAAAGGTTTACCAAATTGTTTCCAGTGATGGCGGGGCTGTTGTATGAGGAGAGATTGACTAGGTTGGGATTGTTCTTGCTGGAGTTCAGAAGAATGAGCGTGGGGATCGCATAGAGACTTATAAAATTCTAACAGGACGAGACAGGGTAGATGCAGGGAAGATGTTACCGATGGTGGGTGTGTCCAGAACCAGGGGTCACGGGCTGAGAATTCAGGGTAAACCATTTCGGACAGAGATAAGGAGACATTTCTTCACACAAAGAGTGGTGAGCCTGTGGAATTCATTACCACAGGAAATAGTTGATGCTAAAACATTGAATATATTCAAGAGGTGGCTGGATATAGCATTTGGGGTGAATAGGATCAAAGGTATGGGGAGAAAGCAGGATTAGGTTATTGAGTTGACTGATTGATATTTATTGTCACATGTACCGAAGTACAGTGAAAAGTATTTTTCTGCGGCCAAGGAAACGTACACAGTATGTACATAGTAGACAAAAGAATAATCGACAGAGAACATTGACAATGGTACATCAACAAATAGTGATTGGTTATAGTGCGGAACAAGGGTCAAACAAGAGCAACATAGGGTGTCGTGAATATCATTCTTACAGGGAACTGATCAGACCGAGAGAGAGTCGTTGAGGAGTCCGGTAGCTGTTGGGAAGAAGCTGTTCCTATGTATGGATCTGCGGGTCTTCAGACTTCTGTATCTTCTGCCTGATGGAAGGGTCTGGAAGAGGGCAAAGCCTGGGTGGGAGGGGTCTCTGATAATGCTGTCTGCCTTCCTGAGGCAGCGGGAGGTGTAGATAGAGTCAATGTGGGGGTGGCAAGCTTGTGTGATGCGTTGGGCTGAGTTCACCACACTCTGCAGTTTCTTGCGATCTTGGGCCAAGCAGTTGCCATACCAACCTGTAATGCAGCCGGATAGGATGCTCTCTATGGCACATCTGTAGCCGTTTGTGAGAGTCAATGTAGACATGCTGAATTTCTTTAGCTTCTGTTGGAAGGAGAGACGTTGTTGGGCTTTCTTGACTGTTGCATCAACGTGAGTGGACCAGGACAGACTGTTGGTGGTGGTGACCCCCAGGAACTTAAAGCTATCGACCATCTCCACTTCGGAGCCATTGATGTAGATGGGGGGGGGGGGGGGGGGGGGGGGGTGTTGTGCTGCGCTTCATGAAGTCGATGAGTTGGATGATCAGCCAGGATTGTGATGAATGGCGGAGCAGGCTCGAAGAGCCAAAAGGCCTCCTCCTGCTCCTATCTTCTCTGTATCTATGTATCTATGCACTAGCGTTGACATCCCTGGTTCTTTGATTGTAATGAATGCTGCTTCTTGTTCTCTCCCCCAATCCTTGGCAGTGAGCTTGTGTTATGGTTCACACTCTGATGACAAATTAGGCAAAACAGATTTGAAATAGTTTCTGAGTCCAACATGTGCACTGCATTCACATCTGTTGGTTTCTGTATTGCTGTTGCCGCTCCCACCTTGTCAGGGTCTGGGTGAAGATCTTTTGCTGTCGGCACGTGATCTATGTACTTGATTTCTTACATTTTCAGTTGCAGCTTTGTCTTGTTCAGCTTCCGTTTCATCTGGCGAGTTCTCCCTCACAGTCGCAGTAGATTCTGATCATGAGCAGCTATGGCTTCTTCCATTATGTCTCCACAGACAGGACCTTTCTTAAATGACATGCATTTCAAATCCTAGACAAATGCCTCTTCCTTGAGGATGTCCACCTATTTTAAACAAAGCCTTCACAACGTTTTGCCATGCCCCACTCTCTTAGCTGAATATCGTGTTCTGGGTTTGCTTTCGCCATATTAATTATAACACGCCTCAATAAGGCACCCAATAGCTTTCCTTTGATGCTGAAGAGTCTGGTGTCATCCCTCACCACTCTTTCATCCTACACCTGGGATAATCTGAGCTTTCTATCCTCTCCAGTTTATATAGCATTCGTTAATACCCTTTATTATTTAGGTCAGGCAAATGGATCTTGACCACGGAGGACTTATGCTCGAGTCTGTCAGACCCTCCCCAGTGCAATGATCGCTGATGCCCTCAATACACTTGCAGTCCTGGTTAGAATGTCAGTGAGATTAAAGATAACAAGAGCCTGCATCCAGGTGCCAGAACATTTCACTACCTGCTCTGGGAGTGTGTGCACGCTTGCAATGTAGGCAATTAGTGCACAATAAGGGTCAAAAGCATTGTTTGCTAAAAAGCAAAGTAATTAGAACTTACTGTCCCAGAAATTAATGATCTCCTGTGACTGGGAGAAAGAAGCTCTAAAATAGAGAGGGAACAATTCATCACTGATGACAGGAAGAAAATCGTCTTCAGTACAGTCAGCAGATGCTCTTTTCTAGAGGAAACTTGTCTGCGATTTTTACAGATCTCAAAATCCTGGAAAATGCACAAAATAGGAAGAAAGAAGGAATAACTTGCATTTACAGAGGGCCTTCTGTGACTTTGGGGCGTCCCAAAACACTTCAAAGCCAATGAAACGTTTTGGAGGTGCATTTACTGGTGTCCTGTGGCAAACAGAGCAGCCAATTTGCACATGGCAAGATTCCACAACCAGCAATAATAAAATGAGTGGATGATTTATTCTATGTGTTAGTTGAGGGATAAGTATGAGCCAGCGCCAACTCCCCGACCGTTTAGTGAATCATGCTATGAGATTTGTCCACCCACTTGAATTGGCAGGGAAGGTATCAGCTTTGGCATCAGATCCGAAAGATGGCACCTCCAACTACCCAGCACCCCCTCAATGCAGTGCTGCTCTCTCAGCCTACAATACATAGTCATGTCTTTACATTAGGACTTGGAAGGCAAGGTAAAGTCACCGTAGTCCCAGATGGCCATCGGCTGCATTGCCCTTTGATGGGGGAGAGCTGACTGGTGGTGATTTAACCTGAGGACCACCACACCTCAGGCGAGGGGCAAGGCTGAGAAGGCAGGGTCTTCACGGCACGGTAGCACAGTGGTTAGCACTGTTACTTCACAGCTCCAGGATCCCAGGTTCGATTCCTGGCTTGGGTCACTGTCTGTGCGGAGTCTGCACGTTCTCCTGTGTCTGCGTGGGTTTCCTCCGGGTGCTCCGGTTTCCTCCCACAAGTCCCGAAAGACGTGCTTGTTGGGGTGAATTGGACATTCTGAATTCTCTCTCAGTGTACCTGAACAGGCGCCGGAGTGTGGCGATGAGGGGATTTTTACAATAACTTCATTGCAGTGTTAATGTAAACCTACTTGTGACGCTAATAAAGATTATTATTATTACTCAAATCCTCTCGCTATGAGGGCCAACGTACCAATTGCCTTCTTTACTGTCTGCTGTACCTGCGCGCTTCTTTCAGTGACTGATGCACGCCGACACCAAGGTCTCACTGAGTATCCACCTCTCTCAATTTACACCCATTGAATTAACGATCTGCCTTTCTATTTTTGCTATTCGGCATGGTTTGAGAAGGCACAGTAAAATTCACTTTCCCAGAATGAAAACATCAGTCTGCATAGCTCGAGTTCAAACTTTCCCTCAAAATCAAATTTTGCAGCTCTACCGATGGCAACTCTGTGTCACTGCCTGAGCAACTGAGTTTAAATCTCCCCTTGTATCCAACTTTATCGCACTGCTGTCGAAAGTACTAATGACTCCCTGTTGTGTGTTGCTGACAGCTGCGCTCGAACGTGTCCCAAACCCTCCCTGTTCCCCATGCTTCTCATTTGAAAAATGCTAACTGTTACTCCCTATAATCCGAACAAGCTCAATAACAAACTCAACAGGCAATTAATTGGAGGCATGCTTTTTGGCAACTCCCTTCTCACTCCCTCCCTTTGAAAGTCTAACTCTATCATCTGTTACATTCTGGTGCTTGGCAGGTCAGAATAAATGCATTAAAGAACGACTACTTCTTGACCAGTTAAAGTTTTATTGTTGAACAATTGCGTGGGTTAGATAACCATAAGAATATTACCAAAAACTGCTAACTATTATAAATAATCTGAGAGCTGCTACGAATTGTGACTATCCACTACAAAAACCCTCTACCAACTCCCTGAGGTAATAGTGTCACCTGTTTTTTCTCTACTGCCACCTGCTGGTTGGAGGTCTTGAATATCACTATGTACATGATTGCATATGCATGTCATCACATCATCTAGACACTGCGAACCAGTGTCACCTTCCGTGTGCCTGAATTTCCAGGCCTGCTCGCAGCCAAGTTTACCCCCCACAGGCGGTAGAAATTTCAGCCCTTAATCTCAGTTGCAAAGGTGACAGAGCGCAGCAGCATGATAAAACCGCTCTCCTGCCCCTTAGTTCTCACATTCCAATTGCAGATTGAAACGAGGTGTGAAATGTCAACATTAAAGGATGCGAGAACATCACAGATGCAGAGCTTTCCTTTAAAGTCTCAGATATAGTTGGTGAATTGCCTGGCTGCTCAGCTTAGGAAACCCAGAGTGCAGATGTCTTTTATATGACTGGATCGTAATGTAACTCAGAGAGACAGAAGGCAGTCAGCCGGAACTGTGTTGTACTGATAAGGCAAAATGAAGACACGGGGCGATGGACAGCAACATCAATAATATCAATACAATTGTGCTACACAAACCATGATCACAGGCGCAATTTATTCTGCTCTCATCCTCTGCCTCGGGTCAGCTGATAGAATTTGACACGGTACTTCATGGAGAATCTCGAACAGTAAACTTGACCAATGAAAGGTTACTGAGTCCTAGACTAGCCTGCGGGGTTGCACATGCCGACTTAACTTCACTTTGCAAATTGAAGTGCACAGAATTCGTCACAAAGGCCCCGGCTGTGCTCTCAAACAGACATTAAAGATCCCAGTGCACCATGTGCAGGGGAGTTCTCTCAGTTGTCCTGGCCAATTAATGACCTCTCAGCCAAGACACCAAAAATGCATTGTACATTACGCAAGAGCCAGAGAGTTGTGCCTCACAATCTTTGTCTGCATCAACTCTCACTCTTCACCTTGTAATTTCTCTCATGACGAATGCTTTCAGGGCGTCCCGGATGCCAGGGCCCCCTCACAGCTCAATTTGCTGACTCTTCTTAATTTGACAAGGCTGCAAACCACATTCGATGAATGGGGAAGCTTATTGGAAATAATGACAGACTACCAGACAAAATCGCAGATGAGTAACAAAATATACAAGCCAGTAAAGCAGGGGTGGGCAAACTACGGCCCGCGGGCCACATGCGGCCCGCCAAAGGTCTTTATGCGGCCCACCAAGTCATAAAAAAAAAAATTTTTGTTTTAAATTTTTTTTTTTAATTTTAAATTTTTTTTTAAGGTTAATGGGGGGGCTGTTGGGTTACCTACTGGTATAGGGTGGATACGTTGACTTGAGTAGGGTGATCATTGCTCGGCACAACGTCGAGGGCCGAAGGGCCTGTTCTGTGCTGTACTGTTCTATGTTCTATATGAGGCGCCCAGAATCATAACGGGGTGAAGTAATTATTTTACTTAATATACTATGCAGCCCTTTAAAATTGTGAATTTCTGAATGTGGCCCTTGCACGGAAAAGTTTGCCCACCCCTGCAGTAAAGCATTATATAAAGCAGGGTTTTTACAATGTGGTTCGAGGGCGGTGTCGGGAGCGTCATGGAGCAGAGCTGCTTCTGTTTTCCAGCTGCTGGCAAGAGGTCTGTGAAGATGGTTTGCTTTCTTAAAGCTAAAAGACAGCCAGAGACTGAAATAGGCAGTGCAGCTGCTGGACAGGATCTCACAACAGAATCTACCGGAGAGAGCTGCGCAGGAGAGTCCAGGGAAGGACAGAGCAATGCAGGTATTAGCTCTGTACTGAGTTCCAGGGCCTATGGTTAACAGTCTGCAAAGAAGAAACTTAAATCTGGAACAAAGCCGTATAAAGATAATCAGCGGGATTCTCCCTTCTGGGAACTAAGTACCCACGCCAGTGGGATAACTGGCACCAACCACTCCGGCGTCAACAGCCCCTGAAAGTGTGGAATTCTCCGCACTTCCAGGGGCTAGGTGGATGGCGGAGGGCTTTGCGCCGCTCCAAATGGCGGCGAAGGGACTGCGCGAGTTTGCGCATGCGCCGAAGGGCCGACGTGGTCTCGCGCATGTGCAGAACCGACGGCGCGGTTCCGCGCATGTGCAGAGCGGCCGACATATTCTGCCACATGCACAGGGGATTGTCTTCTCTGCGCCGGCGATGGCAGAGCCCGACAGGGGCCTGCGCGGAAGGAAGGAATGCCCCCACGGCACAGGCCCGCCCGCAGATCGGTGGCCCCAATCGCGGGCCAGGCCACTGTAGGGGCCTCCCTGGGGTCGGAACCCCCGCTGCCCACCCCCCCCCCCCGAGGACCACCCCAGCCGACTTACCTGCTAGGCCCCGCCGTGTGGGACCATGCCGAACCCACGCCGGCGGGACTGGCCAAAATCGGATGGCCGTTCAGCCCATCGGGGCGCAGAGAATTGCCGGGGGCCGCTGCCAACGGCCCCCGACCGATGTGGTGTGAACCCCGCCTCTGCCCGAAAACCGGCACCGGAGAATACGGCAGCCGGCGTCAGGGCAGGATTCACGCCGCTCCCTGGGGGTTCTCTGACCCTGCGGGGGGGTCAGAGAATTCCGCCCAATTTCTTGAGGGATAGTTTTGTCAATTGTGCCAATGCAAATAAGGATGCAAAGTCCATGTGTGCCAAGAAGTACTGGTAAATGAGAAGTGAAGTTTCAGTTTTTGAAAGCGAAGTGATGGGTGAAAAAAGGAGAATGGGGATGAGAAACATAGCAACCATGATCAAATGGCGGAGCAGACATGATGGGCTGAATGGTCTAATTCTGCCGCTATATCCTCTGGTCTTTGCACAACTCCAAGATCCAGCTTTTGATTTCCATAGTTATTTCAACTCACATTCCACAGGATGTAGTAAAATCTCACAGACCTGAAAATCATTTCAGATATCTGTCTAGCATCTCAGCCTTCTTCTGAGCTCTGTCTGTCCTTACTGAACAGTTCTCTGTTCTAGTACCTTTAACCTCAGTCTTCTTGGAAACTTCTCTTAAGTTTTCTAGTGTCCTTACTAGCTGTTCTTCAGATTCCTGCACTTGTTTTCTTAACAATTAATCCACGGTATGGCATTTCTTCTAGCAAAACTGACAGAAATGTTCCCTCTCTAGCCTTCTAAACAAAATTCTTGTAGCAGGGATGTGAGAGCTGCCTTCTCTCTAACTATCTAACTTCAACTGCAATCAAATTAAGTAAATTAAACCTCAAAAGCTTGTTCATCTTTCAAGGCCCTAGTTGCTAAGCAACAAAAATTTGTGGGCTTTTTGTTTATTTTCATCCATAGCCCTCTCTAAGGGACTGATTTAGCACAGTGGGATAAACAGCTGGCTTGTAATGCAGAACAAGGCAGCAGCGCAGGTTCAATTCCTGTACCGGCCTCCCCAAACAGGAATGTGGCGACTAGGGGCTTTTCACAGTAACTTCATTAAAGCCTACTTGTGACAATAAGTCATTATTATTATTATGCCTAGTTTCTCCTCCCATTTTTTCCTTGTCTCATTGAGGGGGAGAGTACCTCCTTCAACAGTCACCTGTACAGGTCCCCCAGTTTCCCTTCCCTAGGCTGCCGACGTCCAGAAGTTCTTCCACTAACGAGTGTCCTGGTATCTGGGGGTATGCGTTGTTTCCTTACGGAGGAATTTTTTGACCCGAACGTATCTCAAGTCGTTTCCTCTTAATAACTGGAACCTCTCTGTGAGTTCCCCCAGGCTCGCTACTCTATCGTCCGCGTACATGTCCCTAACCGGCAGTGTCCCCTCGTCCTGACTCCAAGTTTTGAAGGTGGTGCCCATTATTCCAAGGGTGAACCTATGATTGTTGCAGATGGGGGCCAGGGTGGACATTTTGGTTCGGCTGAAGAGCTGTCTCATGTGGTACTACGTCCAGAGAGTGGCTACCACCACTGGGCTCGACTATTTGGCCGGGAGGAGGGGGGGATCAGTGGGGGGGGGGGTTGGGACAGATGGGAGAGCAGCTGTGATGACTGGGGCTCAGAGGGACTTCCCTATGCAGGAACCCTCCTCCATCTTCACTCACTCTGCTCCCGCTTCCTTTACCCATCCCCTCGCTCTTTCTACAGTGGCCTCCCTGTGGCAGAACTGTGAGCTCGGGGAGGGGGGGGGGCATGCCTCCCACGTTTCTTTTCCTTTGTAAGACCTTCTTTTGGATCCACGGGCTCCCCCCCCCCCCACACACACACACAAATCCATGATTAGTTTGTCGACTGTGTTGTAAAAACCCTGCGAGGGAGAGTATGCCCCACCTCTGCAGGTCCCTTTTGACTTCCTCCACCAGATTGGTCAGGTTCCATTTGTGGATCTGTGTCCAGTCGTGGCTTATTTGGATCCCCAGGGTGCAGAATTTGATTTGGGTTTGCTTGAACGGCAGTCCCCCCCCTACTCTGTCTCTCCCCCCCCCCCCCCCCCCCCCCCCCCCCGTGGGTTCACGGGGAAGATCCCACTCTTACTCAGGTTAAGCTTATAGCCCGGGAAGGCTCCAAACTCCTTTCGGAGTTTCATTATCCCTTCCATGCTGGTCTGGAAGTTTGAGATGTAGAGGAGCAGGTCATCCATGTCGACTGAGATTCTATGAACTGTCCGTCCGTGAGTCCTGGACACATTTAAATTCCCCTCCCCCTTGGACACCCCCGCCATGATGAGTCGGTGTGTGTCTATATTGGGGATTTCCGCCATGAATTCTGTGTCATCCCAGTTGGGGGCGTACACATTTACAAGGACCACCCCTGCCCATTCCAGAACACCACTAACCATGAGGTACCGTTCCCCCTTGCTCCTTAACCGTCCTTGTCACTGTAAATGCTGTCCTCTTATTGAGCATTATAGCTGCTCCCTCGCCCTTGTCCCATAGCAGAATGGTAAGTCAGTCCCACCCAGCTCTTTCTTACTTGCAGTCGGTCCTTCTCTCTCAGGTGAGTCTCCTGGAAGAAGACTATGTCGGTTCTCAGGCTTTTCAGATGGACGAAGATTCTGGATCTTTTCACTGGGCCGTTAAGTCCCCGGATGTTCCAAGTGACTATTCTGACAGGGGGGGGTTTCTGTCCACCTCCCTCCTGCGGGGTCAACCATACTTACCTTGTGGGTGCGGCCCTGCACTCCAGGGTTTCCCTTTGTTTTGGGGGCTCTACAAAATGGCTGTTTTTGGTGCCCTTGTTTCCATTGCCGCCGTGTGTGATCTGTCGTAGATAGCCTTCTACCCCTCCCTCCTCTACTCATTGGATATCCCTCTGGGCCTGTCCGCCTCAGCTGTTCCCCCCCCCCTGTTTCCCCCTCCCCTATTTTCCCCACATCTAGAGTTTTCTGCCCCACTGCTGTCAGGCACTCTCTCCCCGTTGGGTTGTGCCGTGGCCCTCCCCTCGCCTGCTAGTGCGCTGGCACCCCCCCCCCCCCCACCCCCCCGGGATTGCTCCACACTTTCCCCCGACCGTTGTGTTTTTCTTCCTCCCTCCTCTGCGTCGTACTGCTCTCACCCCCTCCTTTCTGAGACCCATCATCGAAGACGAGGTAGATGAGGCTCTCCATTTTGTTAAATTGATTAGACTAGAGGTCTGGTTCACTGCTGGTGTTGTTGCCTCCCCAGTCTGTGATTGTGCATCAATCTGTCTGCTTCTGCCGGTGTGGTGAACTATTACTCCCTACCCAGGAAAGTCACCCACACTTTAGCGGGGTACAGCATCCCGAACCTCACATTGTTCTTGTAAAGCTGTCATTTTCGTAGTCAGGGTCGCGGCCTGCGGATGGGTGTCAGGAGGGTCGCAACATTACCAATAGCGGGAAGAAGTGCCAATGGCCCCGACCGGCTTTTAAAAATGGCGGCCATCCTGCGCATGCGTGCCCCGTCAGCAATGCGCAGGCCCGGAGCCCAGCAAGACAGACCACCTCCTCCTGATGTCGGCGCGCTGACCAAGGAGCAGGTTTGTTTTTTAAAAATCATTTGAGTCGTCGCTCCAGAAGCAGCGTCAGAGAGTAGGTCAGGTGCCCCTGACGTCATGTGCTCTGGGCGCGAGACAGATTCCTCCATTTTGTAGCTACAGCAGTGCTGGCGTGAGCTTCAGGGCCTTTGGTGAACAACCCTTGAAGAAGCTGAAGACAGGAACAAAGCAGCAGAAAGATGTTTTCTGAAGGTTAGGGTTATTAATTGTGCCACTGCAAATCAGAATGCAAAGTTTGTGTGTGTTATATGTAGGAAAGTACTGGCAAATGAAAGATTAAAGTTCTTAGCAGAAATATAACATTGAATGACAAAGCAAGTGAGATCGTGAGGACCGACTAGGCTCACCTGTCACATTAAGGCTAAATGAAAACGGAGGGTTGTGAAGGTCAGCCAGTGTGGGTCACGAAGGTCAGCCGGTGGGGGCGCGAAGGATGGGTCCCGGTCAACAATGTTTGAAAAGTACTGTTGTAAAGGGCCGGCCGCCTTGATGATGTTAAATTCTGCCCGACGTTTTGCCACGTCTGCCCCAGTGTCCTGGTACACACGGGTCGAGTGTCCCTCCCGTGTGTGCCTTGCCCAGTTCAGGATCTTTTCCCAGTCTTGGCATCGGTACAGTTTCGCGATGATGGCTCGCGGCTGCTCCCTGGCTTTGGGCTTTGGCGGAGTGACCAGTGGGCTTTATATACTTCTGGGGGCTTTGGGGAAGCTTTCCCCTCAAACAAGTTTCCCCAGAATCTGTGCCACATACTCCGTAGGGTTACTGCCCTCAGTATCCTCCGGTAGGTCCACAATGCGGAGGTCTTGGAAGTGCGACCGATTCTCTTGGTCCTTGACACTTAACTTCTCTTACGTTGCCACCAACGTTGCCATCTCTGTCTCCAATGAGGCAATTTGGTCGTTCTGGTCAGTCGCGGCTTTCTCCAGCTCTCTGATCCTCGTGTGTCTCCATACCCCCTCCATCTTTTCCAGCGCTGATTGAAGAAGGACCAGTCGCTCTGCTACCGCCGCTTTCGTGGTCGCTATCATTTCAAGTTTAATGGCACCTTTGAGCACTTGGAGCTCCTGTGTTATGAGGTCCCTCCATTCATTTATTGGGGGATAAACCGGCATATGATCTTGCGGCCCACCCCATTCTGGTGTGGCCGGATCCTCGTTGCCTCACATGTAATCCTCAGTCTTCGACTCCCGGCTTTTTTTTTTCATAGAATTTACAGTGCAGAAGGAGGCCACTCGGCCCATCGAGTCTGCACCAGCTCTTGGAAAGAGCACCCTACCCAAGGTCAACACCTCCACCCTATCCCCATAACCCAGTAACCCCATCCAACACTAAGGGCAATTTTGGACAATAAGGGCAATTTATCATGGCCAATCCACCTAACTTGCACATCTTTGGACTGTGGGAGGAAACCGGAGCACCCGGAGGAAACCCATGCACACACAGGGAGGATGTGCGGACTCCGCACAGACAGTGACCCAAGCCGGAATCAAACCTGGGACCCTGGAGCTGTGAAGCAGTTGTGCTATCCACAATGCTACCGTGCTGCCCCACAGCTCTGCAGTCTTTTCAGCCCCTCAGGTTGTTGCCTGGCATGCCCCATTCAATGTAGTGGTGTTGGGGAAGGGTGGGGGGAATTTTCTCCTGCATTTAGTGGTCGACTTTTGGATTAAACGTGCCCAATTTCAAATTTCCAGGAGGAGATGCCCCTTCCGTGCGTCCGCTCAGCACATCCCGGCATCGGAAGTCCGTTACTATCAAATCTGTTAACACCACCCTTTCAGGCAGTGCATTTGGGGTCACAATACACTGCTTTAAAAAAATGTCCTCGTGCTCTCTGGTTCTCTTGCCCATCACCCTAAATCCATGTCCTCTTGTTGCCGGCCTGTCACTGGAAATTGATCATTTACCCTTTCAAAACTTTCCATGATTTTGAATATCCCTCTAAAAGATCGTCTCTGAACCTTCTCTTCCCCAATGAGAAAACTCCAATTTATTTTTATTGTTGCAAATGAGGGGGGTTGGGAAAATGGACGTTGGGTCGGGTTTGGAGACCAACTGGAGACCACATTGACACTCAACATGGTGAACGTAAAGGAACTCTTTCCATTCGTGAGTGAGTCCAGAACAATTAGACACAAATATACAATAGTCACCGTCAGATCAAGTAAAGAATTTAGGAGCGATTTCTGTCCACAGAGAGTGGTGGGAGGAACTGATCTTCAGCTACAGCCAATCAAGAGCTATGACTGAGGGAGGAATAGATGGACAGGGAGGCTTTGTGGGATGAGTTCATTCGAGTGGAAGGACCTCTGCGTAAATTTTTAATAATTCTTTCATAAGATGTGAGCATTGCTCGCAAGGCTTCTTGATGCCACTTTGATGCCCATCCCCAATTGTCCTCGAACCAAATGGCTTGCTCTGCCATTTCAAAGGGCAATTAAGATTCCATTACAATGCTGTGGCTCTGGAGTCACATATAGGCCAGACTGGGTAAGGACGGCAGATTTCCTTCCCTAAAGGATGTGAGTGAAGCAGATGGGTTTTTACAAAGGTCAGTGATAGTTTTCACGATCAGCATTTCTGAGACTGGCTGTATAATTGCAGATTTATTAACTCAATTCGAAATCCACCAACTGCTATGGTGATATTTGAATCCATGTCCTCCTAGGCATTGGCTGGATTACTAGTCCAATGATATTACCATTCGGCCCATCATCAGCCCAAACTCTTCCTCGGTGGAGTGGGGCCAAATGGGCTGTCTTTGTTCTGCGGATCCTATGTAATTGTACATGCACCCTTCCTCGTCAGTCCTCCCATGATCTTCCAATGCGAGGGACAGTAAGACTATTAATGTACCGATCTCGCTCTCTCCCTCTTTTTAAAACATTTAGAATTGTGAAAACGTGACAGAGACACAGCAGCCCTTTAATGACACAAATATGGGCACTGAAATGTTACAATGCCTGATCACTGCGGCTCAGTGAAGTTGCCTCTTATGTGGCTGGATCGCAATATAACTCAGAGAGACAGAAGGCAGCCAACTGGAACTCTGCTGCACTGATAAGGCAAAATGAAGACACAGAAAAATGGACAGCAACATCAATAATATTAATACAATTGCATTCCACAAAACCATGATCACTGATACAAATCATTTCACCCTGGGGAACATCAGTGACCAGAAACTTAAGTCGACCAACCAGAAAAGAATATGGCTACATGAGCACGGCAGAGGCTGGGTGCACCGTAATGATTGTCACACACTCTGGTAATTCAAAGCTTCTCCATTATGCGCAAGGCTTGATTCAGGATTGCAATGGTTTACATGCTCGCCGGGATTCTCCGGCCTTTGGGTTCTCAGTGACGTGCGGTGGCTTCCATGGGGAAAGCTCATTGACAAGCGCCGGGAAGATAGAAACCCGCTACCAGCGTATGGCGCACCGCTGACAAACGCCAGGCTAGGAAACCGGAGAATCCAGCCCAGTGTTTCCCTAACTAGGTGTAACTGCATCAGCGCCATCTCAGACGAGGCAACCTGCTGCATTAGTGCTTCTGCCGCTGTAGACAATATTCACCACTGACGCAGTGTTGCTGCATTGTGCCCTATCCATCCACAGCATGCAGTGAAAGCCGCTCCCCACATATACTTGGACTGCACCCCTCAGCCCGATCAACAAGGAGAGAGGCGGCAACATGACGGGAGCACCATCGGTTCCAGATTCCCTCTGTGGCACAAACCGTTCTGACTGGGACATACAATGGCATTCCTTCATTGTTACTGCAGCCAACTCCTGGAATTCCCGACCCAACATCATTGTGTGGGCATCATCACAAGGATTGAAAATGTTCAAGAAGGCATTTAAAAATTTATTGGATAAGCATATGGATGATAAGGGCATAGTGTAGGTTAGATGGCCTTTAGTTTTTTTCCATGTCGGTGCAACATCGAGGGCCGAAGGGCCTGTACTGCGCTGTATCGTTCTATGTTCTATGTTCTAAGGTCCCACCACCTTCGCCATCACATTCAGAGTGACCAGGGAGCAGCAGTGAACGTAGCCTTGCTTCACCCACAGCAAAGGGTTGAGTGGTGGCAACACCATGATCAACAAATCATAGAATCACACAGCACAAAAAGTAGACCATTCGGCCCCTCACGCCCGAGCCTGCCCCTTGAAATAACTATTGAATTAGCTCCACTCTCCTGCTCTTTTTCCCGTAGTCTTTACAATTCTTTCCTTTTTAAGTATATATGTCCAATTCCCTTTTTCAAATGACTATTGCATCTCCTCCTTTGCGGGAACTGCATTCCGCGGGATTTACCTCTCTTCCCCGCGGAGTGCTTCACAGCAGCTCGCTAATGGCCGCCGGCAGGGTGGTTTTGTCCTCCAGCTGTCAATAGGGTTTCCAGCTCCCGCCGCCGGAGGCTCGCCGGAGGCTTGCCGTCAGCGGGACTGGATGATCACGCCACCGAGAACGGCCGCAAAACTCCAGCCACTTTGTAAATTATCCTCCTCCTTTCCCCTGTTCCTTTTTTGCCGTTTATCTTAAATCTGGGCCCTCTGGGTACCGTCTCCCTTGCCAGTGGTAACAGTTCCTCCCTATTTTCTGCATCAAAGCATCCCATAATTTTGAAGATCTCTCTAATTTTTCTGGAATTTCTCTCATATATCTTTCGTGGTCAGGAGGTATGTATGCAGAACTTTCATCTGGGGATTAAATAATTAGGCTAGGGCCCAGCTTGGGTAAATTCTAAATGTTTCTGGAAGAAACAGCCATTATTCATTCCAAAATTTAATACCCTTAAAATAAAAAGTCTGCCTCTAAAACGATCTGAGCTCAGATATTATTATCTTATGTAGAAACCTTGGTATTGGACAAGGTTCATAGTGATCTAGATCTCTGTATATTCCAATGAGCCATTTGAATACCCAGACGCTGCTTTCACTTGGTGCCTGGGAGTCTAAGGCTGAGCTTGCGAGACCTCATCCAGGCGCCGTTTACCACTGATTTCGTACATCTTGCTCAGATGTTCTGCAGGGTCAGCTGGGGGAGGCAATGGGAAAGTCATAACTGATGGCGCTTTTCAAGATGTTAAGAGATGTTGCAGAGTTTTACTCAGTACCTCCATCGTCCATACCTGGTCTGGTGTGGCTGTTGCAGATCTGCCTCTGGCTCCCACTCCGGCTCTTGATGGTACTTCACATCCTTTGAGATAGTCCAACCATCTCCTCAAGGCAATCCAATGCAGAACCCCCATTGAATCACCCCACTATCTCCATCCTGGAGGGGGGGGGGGGGAGGGGGGGTCACCATTGACCAGCGACTTAACTGAACCAGTCAGATAAATACTGTGGCCACAAGAGCAGGTCAGAGACAGAGAATTATGCAATGATGAACACACCTCCTGGCCCTCCAGCATCATTCCACCATCCGCAAGGCGCACGTCAGAATGTGACGGAATCCTCTCCACTTGCCTGGGTGAGTGATGCTTCAGAAAAGAGAAGAGAGGTGACAGGATAGATATTATCAAGATTATGGAAAGAATTTGATAAGGTAGATGTAGGGAAGATATTTTTATGGGAGGACCAGAACCAGGAGTCATAAATATAAGATAGTTACAATTAAATCCAATAAGGAACGTGGGAGAAACACCTTTACCCAGAGTACAACAGTCTCTAGAACTTTATGCAGTGGGCAGCAAAACATCCACAGGAACGTCACAGAGGAGTAATCAGAAATAATAAGGTGCCAAACCAAAGAAGCAGATATTAAGAGGGATGAGTAAAAGCCTGGTAAAATAGGATGGCAATAAAGGAGGAAAGGGTAGTAACAGGGAAATCCTGAGCTTGGGTCTAGCCAGGTGAAGGCATGCTTCTCAATGATGGGTGAAAAAGAGGATAATGCATAAAAGGCCAGAGATAGAGCAACAAAGTTATGAGAGGAAGTTTTAGGTCTTTGGAGTCTTGCAGGGCAGCACGGCGGCACCGTGGTTAGCACTGTTGCTTCACAGCACCGGGGACCTGGGTTTGATTCCCTTGTGACACTAATAAAGGATGTAGGGTGAGGCAAGGCCATGAAGAGATTTAAACATAAGGATTAGTCTTTCTTCAGCAAACACTCGCTAACGAGTATGATTGTCCACCGAAGAGACGATGTGATCTGGTTCTTGTGTGGTGGTGAGCCCGATCCTAGAAGCCGCATCTTTGACTGCACACTTGGCAGGTGAGTGCAGGAGGTGGGATCGGTCCTTGGACTCTAGATTGTGGGCATTCCTTTCCCAGGCTCCTTTTCCCGGCCTCCCCTTGCAATCGGATGCCCTCGAAGAATTGTATCCCTTTAATCAGGAGGTTCCTCCAAGTAGGTCTCTTCTGAGCAAGGCTCTCCCAGGCGTTGACGTTGATGTTGCATTTCTTGAGGTAAGCCTTCAGGGTGTCTTTGAAGCACTTCCATTGTCCTCCGCTTGTTCAGAAGCTTCCTTTGAGCTGGGTAAAGAAGATTTGCTTTGGCAGTCAGGCCTCTGTTGGCTGGCCCAGCAGAGTTGGCTTTGGATGATCATGGCCTCGATACTGGTGCTCCTTCAAGGACACAGATTTGGTACGCTCTCCTCCCAACTGACACAGAGAAACCGTCTCAGACAGCTTTGATGGTACCTCTCCAGGGGCTTGAGGTGGTGTCTGTATGTAGTTGTGGTGAATGTGTAACCACTATAATTCACACTGTACATTACTGTGTCCCTATGGGCTCCATCTGTGAGCCGTTGCGCGGCTCTGCCCACAGGGGGAGATGAGGAGCTTGTACAGGGTTCCGCCCTCGGCTCCACCCCCTTTAGGAAGTATAAGTGCTGCGGTCCTGCGAGTCCGCCTTCAGTTCAGCATAGTCGCAGGCAGGCTCAGTTGTAAGCCGATTAAAGCCACAGTTTACTCCAACTCGTGTCTCTGGTTGAATTGATGGTCATATCAGTAGTCCAAGTTTCTGAGCCGTTTAGAAGAGTTGGGAGGATGGTCGCTTTGTACACGAGGATCTTGGTGTCGGCACGGATGTCGTAGTCGTCAAAGAATCTCATCGTTAGGCATCTGAAGGAGGCACTCATGGATCAGATCCAATGGTAGATCTCCACATTGATGTCAGCCTTAGAGTAGAGGTGACCCCCCCAGGTATGAGAAATGTTCCACCTTTGGTAGCGTTTCTCCATTGACCTTGATGAAAGGAGAGACCGGATCTTGCCCTGGGGCGGGTTGGTAAAGGGCTTGAGTCCTCTTGAATTGAGGCTGAGACCGATTCTTTGGTCTGCTTCCATGAAGATATCAAGCATGGCTTGACGAATCTCTTCTGAGAGAGTGGAGATGGCGATTTCATCTGCACACAGTAGCTCCAGGAGCTATGTCAATGTTCCTTTCTTCTTGGATTTCAAACGATTGAGGAGTATGGATGCATGGACAAGGGTTTCAGTAGCAGTGGGGCTCATCAGCCAGGTAAAGGTGTTATTTGGCTGCTTTTTAATCATAGAATTTACAGTGCAGAAGGAGGTCATCTGGCTCACTGAAAGTGATTACGGTTTTGAAGTTCACTTCGGGATTGAATAGAATGGTAAGCAGTCTCTATCTTAGTTTACAGTTCGAAGCACACCCAGGTTATGTTTTGTATCATAAAAGGGGTGACCAAATGTGTGTGTTTTTAAAATTTTTGACCTGGCCCAGATGACCAAGCAGCCGACCCCATAATCTGACTGAGCATCAGAAGAACCTTTAAATTTGATGAACTTTAGACTGTCATTGAATCTGATGAGTTAGTTTAATGACATTGAAAATGGATCATGCAGCAAGAAATGTCCTTTCCCTTGTGAAGTAACCTTGGCGAGCCGTTAAGCTCCAAACCTCTGTGCGTAATCACTTTGTGCATTATGCATGTCCTATGTTTATATGTCATTCTGCATATCTGTATTATCTCCCCATAGGGAAAATCGTGCAACCAATTTATTTTTTTATCATCCAAAAATAGCTCAAACAATTGGTCTCGGAATTGGTTTGTAAAAACCCATATTACAAAAAAGAAAAATAGTTTCTATCTGGGAAGCTCCCCCCCCAGTTACTGAGTCAGAGTTTAATTATAGTTATCCCCTGGCCATCATTTTATTCCACATCAGACAGGAACATTGGCAAAATCCTCCAAAAAGTGTTCAGAAACAAATACGTTTTTATTACCTAATTTTCTCCTGAACAGTTTCTGGAACAGCTCCGCTTTGCTGAACGTTTGTTCTGGGGGACGGGTGCGGGGGTCGGGCCCACTGCCTTGGAAACACTGGGGAGGCAGCCACAGGGGGTGCCGAGGTGCGCTACTTTAACTCCCGCTTTGGTGCTCTCGCTAGGCCCTCGAGTCCTCAACCCTCACACCCCTACCCACTCCCCATACCCCAATCAAGCCAACCCATGCTCCCACCCACTCCCCCATTGCCCATCATATTTCCCATACCAACCTATATCCCCCAAGCCAATCCCCATGACCTTTTATCAATCCTAGTCCAACTTAATGTTAACTCATGCCAACCCAAAACCATGAATACCCCAGCCATTTATAGCCCCCATGCCAACTTAATGCCAATGTATTTCAATCCATGTCCTCCCACCCTTTTCCCATACACCTCCCGTACCAACTCACCCAGTATCCACCAATGTCAGACCTCAGGAACCACAGTGAGATGAAATAAAATAAAGTTCTAAAGTACCTGTAACAGACTTCATTTCACAAGAAAAACACTCCTACTCTTAAAATTCCATTCCATGCATTTAAATCTCCTCAAATGCTCAACTTCTTATAAAAACAAAGATTTGTATTCATGTCCCA
Organism: Scyliorhinus canicula; assembly: GCF_902713615.1. Classification (NCBI taxonomy): domain Eukaryota; kingdom Metazoa; phylum Chordata; class Chondrichthyes; order Carcharhiniformes; family Scyliorhinidae; genus Scyliorhinus; species Scyliorhinus canicula. The sequence goes on from NC_052146.1 coordinate 18,150,286, forward strand.
CATCAAAGACAATTAGTTCCTTAATAACGTCTCTGAGCTGTCAATCAAATTGTGAGCTCCCCACTATGATAACAATAAGTTGTGGAAGCAATCAAGCAGTAATAATACTGTAATAATGTTCATCAGGCTTTTGTCCAGAAGCAGCTACTGAAATTTCAAGCACCAAGCTTTTTCAGACCAGTGGCACAGCAGGCTTTTTTCTTCAAACTCTAAAGAGCAGGAGATTTAAATAACTTGACAGCTTGAAGGTCTCTGCAGACCTTATCCACCTTTTGCACACATTCATGTCTAAGTTTCAGACTGTAGGAAGCAGTCCTTATTCCAGGAAAAGTGTGGTCTGTTTAACTCAATACTGAGTTTAAAGTACCTTTGACAAAGGATCATGGGGACTCGAAACGTTATCTCTTTTCTCCCCCTGTAGATGCTGCCAGACCTGTTGAGATTTTCCAGCATTTTCTCTTTGGGTTCAAAGGACCTGTTGGGTTCAGGTTTCCAATATTTGGGAATAACATCCTGCCCCTATTCCAACTGGATCCCTTGGAAATGGGGGCTGGAGTACAAGATTCAGTCATTTAGTCATTATAATGATCGCTTATTGTCACAAGTCGGATTCAATGAAGTTACTGTGAAAAGCCCCTAGTCGCCACATTCCGGCGCCTGTTCGGGGAGGCTGGTACGGGAATTGAACCGTGCTGCTGGCCTTGCTCTGCATTACAAGCCAGCTGTTTAGCCCACTGTGCTAAACCAGCCCCTGTATAATAATCACTTACTGCCACAAGTAGGCTTCAATTAAGTTACTGTGAAAAGCCCCTAGTCGCCATATTCCGGCGCCTGTTCGGGGAGACCAGTGCGGGAATTGAACTGTGCTGCAGGCCTTGCTTTGCATTACAAGCCAGCTATTTAGCCCACTGTGCTAAACCAGAATCTCCACGATTCCATGAATATCCAGGCCAATGTCTCAGTCTACCAGTTGTCCAGCCGCATAGAGAGATGCAAGAAATACACTTGATGAAGCTCCAGCATCTCGATTATTTCAAACGTATGGGAAGAAGAAGACATAAAACTGACATACCAGTTTCATAAAACTTGTAGCATACACGTATATATAGAGATAAATATTATAGACACGCATGAGAGAGCAGTTCAATCCCAAACCATTGTCTTAGATTAATCTCTTTTCCGTGTGAGACCACATCAGTCCCAATAAAGCTTTACGACAATTAATTCAGGCACCAGTACATTTTGTACTCAATGACTGCTAACTACTTGAAGTAATCATTATGTTGCACTGCTTTGTTTTGGTTTTACTTCTCATAGTCAATAAAAAATTGTTAAAAGGTTTCTGCTGGCAAGCAGGAAAGGCTTCTCACAGATCAGGGCCCCATTTTGAGCGGCTGCCGATCTCTCCCCCCTCCCTCCCCCACTATCCAGGACCCCACCATTTTTATGACCACCCATTGATCCCACCAACCTTGGGGAGGTCCACGGGAACACCCACCCCTCACCCCCATTTACCTGGCAAGGCCCTCCATGGGCCCAACCCCTGGCAGTGCCAACCTGGCATCCAGGAACTGTGGCACTTCCAGCCTGCCATTCTGACAGTGCCAGTGTGTCACTGTCAGTGTGCCAGGTGGCACTGCTGGGGTGCCACGCTGGCAGTGTCATGGTGCCAAGGTGCCACCGAGTGCCAGCATGCCACCTTGCCCTGTCCTTGACAACCCTGTGGCCTCCCATGGCAAGGGAGACCCCCCCCCCCCCCCCCCCCCCCCCCCACCAGATGCCATTACCCCTGGTCCACGTTTGTGTGGGCCAGTGCTAAATGGCGCTCTGGCGAGTTCTCCCAGGTACAACCGGTGAGTTTCGGGCACCGGGTGAACCCTGTGTCCGGGTATTTAAATGAGCCATGAGCTGGACGAGATCCAGATATCACCAGGCGGAGTGAGTCGGGTGACTCGTGATTGGCCCAGCACCTGATGTGGAGCCCAGTTTTGGGCTCACTCGCGATTCACCCATTGAGCCCGGATTCATGTCGGGCGCAAAGGGGGGTAACTAAACTCAGAGATATATGGTGGAGGAATGGACCAGATTTGAAAGCCAATCGTTTGATGTCCAAGATTACATTTTGGAAAACGTTGGCAGCCTCTAGCTCAGTGTCAGATGGCCCAGTCTGATATTGTTGGCCATAATGCTGCAGACAAAACAATAACACTTTTCAACATGTTAATCCTACTTACAGTCCTACATTAACACACACTGGGACTCCACTATAACATGGTCTGCTATGGCACGGAACTCCGTGCAACATGGAACCACCCTGGATCACAACATTTTCAATCACATTTATCGTCTCAAAATGTACTTCCAATCTTTTCCATGATGTATGGAACATTGGTGGGCTAAATACTCCTTAAATGATAAACCTGCACTAGATATATAAATGCAGGGGATGCCACTTAGAACAGAGATGAGGAGAACATTTTTGAATCAAAGGATTGTGAATCTTTGGAATTCTCTGCCCCTGAGGGATGTGGAAGCTCAGTCATTGAGTCTGTTTAAAGCAGAGATTAATAGATTTCTGCTTGACAATAATACAAAGGGTTGTGGAGATAGTTGGCGTAAAAGGCATTTCCCTGTCTGATCAGCCATGATAGCATTGAATGTGGAACAGGCTCGATGGGCTGAATGGCCCACACCTGTTACTATGTTTCTATGTTCCTAATACTTGGCACCATTCTACAAGCAATCCATGGCGGCACGGTCGCATCGTGGTGAGCACTGTTGCTTCACAGCACCAGGGGCCCATCTTCGATTCCGGGCTTGGGTTACTGTCTGTGCAGAGTCTGCACGTTCTCCCTGTGTCTGCGTGGGTTTCCTCCGGGTGCTCTGGTTTCCTCCCACAAGTCCCGAAAGACGTGCTGTTAGGTGAATTGGACATTCTGAATTTTCCCTCTGTGTACCCGAACAGGCGCCGGAGTGTGGCGACTAGGGGATTTTCACAGTAACTTCATTACAGTGTTAAAGTAAGCCTACCTGTGACACTAAAAAAGATTATTATTACATAGACCATACAGTGCAGAAGGAGGCTATTTGGCCCATCGAGTCTGCACCGACCCACTTAGGCCCTCACTTCCACCCTATCCCCATAACCCAGTAACCCCTCCTAACCTTTTTGGTCACTAAGGGCAATTTAGCGTGGCCAATCCACCTAACCTGCACGTCTTTGGACTGCGGGAGGAAACCGAAGCACCCGGAGGAAACCCACGCAGACACGGGGAGAACGTGCAGACTCCGCACAGGCAGTGACCCAGCAGGGAATTGAACCTGGGACCCTGGCGCTGTGAAGTGACAGTACTATCCACTTGTGCTACCGTGCTGCCCAAATGCTCTCAGTATAAATACCATTGGTTGTCTATTGATACCCTTACAGGGATCAAGGCAAAAATCTGGGGTGGGATTCTCCGACCCCCCTGCCGGGTCTCCGAATCGCCGAATCTCCAGGAAAGTCCAGAGTGATTCGCGCCCATTTTCCCGTGGGCGTGGGGACATAGCCCCATTTTCAGAGATTTCCTCCCATGGTCTCATTATAATGGGGTATTGGGATATAGTCTCATGGACTGCAATATAGTGGAGCCCCAACATTGTTTCCATTCAGTCTCATGATCGGAAGTGGTGCAGAATGATATTTAGAGATACATCAAATGAGCCTGAAAGGATAGCTCGCCATATAGATCATAATTTCGTTCACGGTAGCCTTATAAACAGTAACATTTATTCTGCAGCACAGCCTGTCTCTATTGTGTAATATGGTCTGTGTCTTTCTTTCGCTGCATTGAATTACTTCACGCCTATGTGTTGTAGCTGTCCACACCACTTGACTTGTGAAACTGTCGAACCATCTGGAGTGATTTCCAAATGCTCGGTGCCATCTGCCGACACTGTCACAACAAAAGGAATGATTCCACACCTTCCCATCAGAGCCAGTCCTCCTGTCGTAGTCGCACCTCCACTTTGACTGCTTGTCTCACGTCAACACTCCCCGGTACACCGCGCATCGCAGCCCTCCACCGCACAGCTGCCACCCTGCCCTGGAAGGGGTACTAAACCTTCACCGCACAGCTGCCACCCTGCCCTGGAAGGGGTACTAAACCTTCACCGCACAGCTGCCACCCTGCCCTGGAAGGGGTACTAAACCTTCACCCCACAGCTGCCAGGTCTTGCTGCCAGCGCCTCCACTGTCACCTTTGTCATAATATACATCCATGTATATGATGGAGTGCAGAAAGGCAGTGATTGACACACAGGATGACCAGTGAGCACACAGAACACAGCAGCCAATCACCAGACAGGACACAACCACTATAAAGCCAGAGGGCACCAGTTTTCCCGCTCTCTCGGGATCCAGCCTCTGAGACAGTCAGAGCTCGTGAGCAGCAGCCAGTACAAACACCATGTGGTAGTCAGTTAGTCTGGTCAGGTTAGCCTCAGGTCTCCAGTCAACTCAGCATAGTGTCAACCCACAGTTAAGCATGTAATATAGTTAGATGTTAAATAAAATCATGTTGCATCTCATCAAGTGTTGGAAGGCTGGCTCTCTCTCTACACTGCATCAAACGCAGTCCACATTGACCCAGCTTACCCAACACATCAACCTTCACTGCAACGTGCTTCCGACTCAGTGACACAAACTTGCGTGTGGTAGCTTTGCCTGAGGGATTTGCCCCGGCTGCATCACAAAAGTCATCATTCACTTCGACTCACACGGCAGCCTCGCACGAGGGATTAGCCTGACCTGCATCACTAATACCTCAAATCACTTCACACTCCATGTGGTAACCTTTCCTGAGGGAATTGTCTACGCTTCTAATACCTCATCACTCACTTTGACTCATGAGGTAGCCTTGCACGAGGGATTGGGCCAGACTGCATCACTGGTACCTCACTCACGTTACACTAAATACTGCCGCTGCCATGTCAAGCGTGTATTGTCCACTTTCCAGTGATACAGTAGTCCCCCGTTATACCGCGCTCCGCGTTCGCGATATACCGCGGGGGGGGCTTATGGACCCCAACTGTCAATTGTGTCAATTTCAGCGGCCGGCTGATTGTTTCAGTGAGAGAGCAGCTTCCCTCTCCGGATCAAAGTGAGCCGGCCGCTGAAATTGACACTGCCGGCTGCTCTCTCCCTCCAATCCAACTTTTAAATTTTAATGTTTCTGATTGGAGGGAGAGAGCAGCCGGCAGTGTCAATTTCAGCGGCCAGCTCACTTTGATCCGGAGAGGGAAGCTGCTCTCTCAGTGAACAATCAGCCGGCCGCTGAAATTGACACTGCCGGCTGCTCTCTCCCTACAATCAGTACCCCAGCAGCCACAGCCTGTACCTCAGCAGCCATAGCCTGAAGCCCAGCAGCCACAGCCTGTACCCCAGCAGGCACAGTACCCCAGCAGCCACAGCCTGTACCCCAGCAGCCACAGCCTGTACCCCAGCAGCCACAGTACCCCAGCAGCCACAGGCTGAAGCCCAGCAGCCACGGCCTGTACCCCAGGAGCCACAGCCTGTACCCCAGCAGCCACAGCCTGAACCCCAGCTACAGAGGGGAGGGGCGATGTGAGACCATGCTGGTCTTGCAGAGGCTCGTATGACCTCCTCCTGTGTTCTCTGCTCTCTCCCTCCAATCAGCCGGCAGTGTCAATTTCAGCGGCCGGCTCACTTTGATCCGGAGAGGGAAGCTGCTCTCTCACTGAAACAATCAGCCGGCCGCTGAAATTGACACTGCCGGCTGCTCTCTCCCTCCAATCAGAAACATTAAAACTTAAAAGTTGGATTGGAGGGAGAGAGCAGCGGGCAGTGTCAATTTCAGCGGCCGGCTGATTGTTTCAGTGAGAGAGCAGCTTCCCTCTCCGGCCGCTGAAATTGACACTGTTTTAATTAGATCCACGATGGGGGTTTTAAATTTATTTAAAAATCTATGCTAGCGCTTCCCATTGTGAGTCTACGGGGGTCTGACCTCTCCCCCCGCCCCCCGTAGACTCTCAATGGGAAGCGCTAGCATAGATTTTTAAATAAATTTAAAACCCCCATCGTGGATATCCGCGGCTCGGTTGCAACGCAGGTGGCTGTCTTGGACCCCAACGCCCGCGTTATAAAGGGGGACTACTGTATAGCCATTTCCATAAACTCAATCAACAACACACCCCACTGGAGGCAGCACCAAAATAAATCCAAGATTCAACTTGCACTTACCTGCACCTCAGCAAATGAATATTCATCTACTAGCTGGTCCAGGTCACACTCAAGATTGCCACATTCAGATGGACAGATTGAATAACTATTGGAGGCATCCTGAGTGACTCAAGAGAGGAGGCACATTATGGCCTATCTGAACCTTAAAAAGCCCAAGCCATAACTTAACCATATTGTCCAAGCACAATTCATTCATTAGGAAACACAAGACTGCCCTGTAAGAAGTCTTACAACACCAGGTTAAAGTCCAACAGGTTTGTTTCGAATCACTAGCTTTCGGAGCACTGCTCCTTCCTCAGGTGAAATGGAAGGAGCAGTGCTCCGAAAGCTAGTGATTCAAAACAAACCTGCTGGACTTTAACCTGGTGCTGTCAGACTTCTTACTGTGCGCACCCCAGTCCAACGCCGGCATCTCCACATCATGTCTGCTGCTCCTGACAGTCATAACTGATTATTCAATCAGAGCCATTAGCAATCACAAAGAACATGGAGCTGCTGCTCATGAGAAAGAAAGAACACAATGAGACAAAAGTAAGAATGTCTGTCGTCGATTTATATAATGTAGCTAGCCAGGGTTTTAAATGCCCGTACTAAGTGCAATGCTGGCCGTGACAAAAGACCGATAACTTCCAATCAGGTATTAGTTAAGATTGAATGTGACTTGAGACCCGTGAATGGGATAAAGCTCTGGAACGGCTATTATCAGGGTTTGGGTGATGTGTCCCAGTACATCATTAATCTTTGATACGGCCATCCTGTCCTGACTGTGTTTTGGGGAAATGGCGTGCAGGGAGGTGGGGAGGGGGAGGGCTGGTGGTGGTAAGATCAGGGAAATTTATCAATTGTACAACCTTCAAAGAATAGAAGAATGTGAATTATTCCGGGGGTCACCAGCTCTGACCAGGATACACTGGAGTGCGTCTTGGCCATAGGTAACAGTTCGTCCAAAAGGACCCAATTTGATACTGTGCATTGTTTGCAACACAAGATGGTCTGATCAACGTAAAGAGTGATTGTAAAGAATCCTGAAGCAAACTCAATAGGAAATATATTGAGAGCCACTGCCCATTCTCATGACTTTATACTACTTAACACTTGTTCTGTGAATAATTTCCAATTGAAAATTGATATGAATCCGTCTTCACCAGGCCAACAGTGCAGAAGATGCTCACTCAAAGTAGTTTACTTGGGAGGCACGGTGACACAGTGGTTAGCACTGCTGCCTCACAGCGCCAGGGTCCCGAGTTCAATTCCGGGCTTGGGTGACTGTGTAGAGTTTGCACGTTCTCCCCATGTCTACATGGGTTTCCTCCGGGTGCTCCGGTTTCCTCCCACAGTCCAAAGACGTGCGGGTTAGGTGGATTGGCCGTTAGTGTCCAAAGGTTAGTTGGGGTTATTGGGTTACGGGGATAGGGTGGGCCATGGACCGAGGTAGGGTGCTCTTTCAGAGGATCAGCGCAGACCTGATGGGCCGAATTGCCACCTTCTGCACTGCAGTGATTCTATGATTCACTGAGTGCCTGGTATCCAATACATATTCAACACACCAATCAGATCTCATTGGCGTCAAATCTTACGTTTAAAGTCAGTGACTGGTTTTCTGCTGAAAAATATTTTTTTCCCACTTTAATGTTTCGAATTCTGTTTCCTTTAAGAACAAGGGGCGGGATTCTCCAACCATCTGCGTTGGAATCGCGCCTGGCGGAGGGGGGCAGAGAATAGATTCTCTGCGGACACACCAGACCCGCCTGCGCGGTCAACGCAGCGCCGGTCGGTGGGCACTGAAAGAGGTCCCCACGTCGATTCTCCATGGTCGATTGGCCAAACTCCTGCCGGCGTGATTTCCATGTGGTTCCACCCGGTGGGAGCTGGGACCCGTGGCTGCGATGGTGGTCCTGATGGGGGGGGGGGGGGCGGGAGCATCTGACTCTGGGGGGTGCCTCAGCGGTAGCCAGGCCCACGATCGGGGGCCACCGATCGGCAGCCCATCGCAACCTGGGACGGACATACCTTCCTCCGCGCGGCCCGCTGTGTGGCTCCACCACGTTGGCGGCGCCCGCACCGAGGTGGGCCGCCGTGCGCATGGGCGGACCCGCTTCCGGCCGCCGTGTGCATGTGCGGCCGCGTGGTCTAGCTAGCAGGGCCCCGCCGGCAGCCAGGCATGTGGGATGCAAGCTGGGGCCCTGCTAGCCCCCTGGAAAACGGAGAGTCACCCCGGACCTTCGAGGAAAAAGTCCGGAGTGATTCTCGCCAGTTTTCTGGCGGGGACTTAGTCCCCAAAATGGAAAATCACACCCAAGATTTTCAATAAATGGAGCTTCAGGATCTACACTACAAAAGTGTGAGACTTTTAGATTATATGCCAGATGTTCCAATAAAATTACTGGGCAAACAAACGAAAAACTGTTCATAAATCCAACTAAAATCACCAGGCACATATTCTGCCATGGAGAAGAAGTGGATTACTGTCTTCCTCTAGCTCCCCCAGTGTCTACAGGCGGCATTACCTTTACAGACCCCAGCAGCTCCAAGGTGGTAGATAGCCGCCAGCACACGCCAAATGGTCATTTGTTCATCCGCTGTGAATCCCAGTGTCTCCATGGCTGCCTGAAGTTTGCCGAATGCTGAGGAAGCTCTCTGCTTCTCCTCCACCTGAGGAATGGGAAAACAAGCAAGGTCACACCCGGGGAGCTTGGAGCGGGCTGCAGAGTTGGTAACCTAAAGAACGATGCAGGATCTCCCCACAGTTAAAACGAAGCAGCAATGATAGGAAGGCAACTTTTGACGTCCATTAATTGCTAGACTTGTCTACGTTTGATAAGTCGACGTCTGCAGAGGGGAAAGAAGGTCCTTTGTTTTACTGAATGGAGTTATTGTAAAATAAATAAACAAAAATACGTTTCAAAAAAACAGGTTGCCTTATCAGTAGACTCCTGAAATCATCTGGGCCCCAACTGAAGGACCAGGTTCCAGCAGGATAGCACTAAAATTATAAAAAAAACCTTTACGATCCTACGGGGTTTTGACAGGGTGGATGGGGAGAGGAGGCTTCCTCTTGCGGGAGAATCTAGAACTGGAGGGGGGGGGGGGGGGGGGGGGTTCACTGTTTAAAAATAAGAGGTCGCTCATTTAGATCAGAGATGAGGAAAAATGTTTTCCCTCAGAATGTGATGAATCTCTGGACTTCTCTGCCTCAAAGGAGGTCCAAGGATGTGCAGGATAGGTGGATTGGCCACGCTAAATTGCTTTTAGTGTCCAAAGGCTAGGTGGGGTTACTGGGTTATGGGGATCAGGTGGGGTGTTGGCTTAAGTAGGGTGCTTTTTCCAAGGGCCGCTGCAGACTCGATGGGCTGATTGGCCTCCTTCTGCACTGTAAATTCTATAAATTCTATGATTCTATGAAACAGAATCTTTGAATATTTCTAAAGCAGAGCTGGACAGATTTTTGATTAATAAGGGGGGGTGAAAGGTTATCGGTGGTCAGCAGGAATGTGGGGTTGAGGTTACAATCAGGTCAGTCATGATCTCATTGAATGGCGAAACAGGCTTGAGGGGCCGAGTGGCCTACTGCTGCTCCTAATGCGTACATTCGATTGTAAGGTGAAATACATTAACAAGGAGGTAGAAAACTTTAAAATCCTAAAGCTTCAGTAGCCTTCTAAGGGGAATCCCTGCATGACTTAGTGGAATTACTAAGAGGTGACAATGATCCGACGGCTCGACAGTCCATCCACGAAGGTTCTATAGCCTGTTCCCACTGAGAGCAGAACAGCTCATTTCAATAAGTAAAGTCAACAATGAGAAAAGGCCAGTCAGCCTGTTGAAGCTCCTTCCTCTCCCATCTTATCATCTGGTTGTAAATTTCTAGCAAAACATAATTATATGGCCATTGCCTGACACAACATTGCTGACAATATGATGGGATGAATGCATTTTTCCTCCCTTCCCTTTCTATAAATTAGTCAAACATCTTTCCCACAAATTCCTTTTGAATATCTTGACAATCATTCTCTCTGTCAACATGATCTCATAGTTAGGGATCCTCTCGGAAGGAGCGATCACAAGATGGTGGAATTTAAAATACAGATGGAGGGTGAGAAGGTAAAATCAAATACTAGTGTTTTGTGCTTAAACAAAGGAGATTACAATGGGATGAGAGAAGAACCATCTAAGGTAGACTGGGAGCAAAGACTTTATGGTGGAACAGTTGAGGAACAGTGGAGAACCTTCCAAGCGATTTTCACAGTGCTCAGCAAAGGTTTATACCAACAATAAGGAAGGACGGTAGAAAGAGGGAAAATCAACCATGGATATCTAAGGAAATAAGGGAGAGTATCAAATTGAAGGAAAAAGCAAGCAAAGATTGGTGGGGGACTAGAGGACTGGGAAATCTTTAGGGGGCAACAGAAAGCTACTAAAAAAGCTATAAAGAAGAGTAAGATACATTATTAGAGTAAACTTGCTCAGAATATAAAACCAGACAGTAAAAGTTTCTACAAATATATAAAACAAAAAAGAGTGGCTAAGGTAAATATTGTCCTTTAGAGGATGAGAAGGGAGTTTTAATAATTGGAGATGAGGAAATGGCTGAGGAACTGAACAGGTTTTTTGGGTCGGCCTTCACAGTGGAAGACACAAATAACATGCCAGTGACTCACAGAAATGAGGCCATGACAGGTGAGGACCTTGAGAGGATTGTTATCACTTGATTGGTTAATTAGTTAACCAATCAAGTTAATTATTGGTTAATTAATAGAAAGCAAAGAGTGGGGATTAATGGGTGTCTCTCTGGATGGCAATCAGTAGCTAGTGGTGTCCCTCAGGGATCCGTGTTGGGCCCACAATTGTTCACAATTTACATAGATGATTTGGAGTTGGGGACCAAGGGCAATGTGTCCAAGTTTGCAGATGACACTAAGATGAGTGGTAAAGCGAAAAGTGCAGAGGATACTGGAAGTCTGCAGAGGGATTTGGATAGGTTAAGTGAATGGGTTAGGGTCTGGCAGATGGAATACAATGTTGACAAATGTGAGGTTATCCATTTTAGTAGGAATAACAGCAAACGGGATTATTATTTAATTGATAAAATATTAAAGCATGCTGCTGTGCAGAGAGACCAGGGTGTGCTTGTGCATGAGTCACAGAAAGTTGGTTTACAGGTGCGACAGGTGATTAAGAAGGCAAATGGAATTTTGTCCTTCATTGCTAGAGGGATGGAGTTTAAGACGAGGGAGGTTATGCTGCAATTGTATAAGGTGTTAGTGAGGCCACACCTGGAGTATTGTGTTCAGTTTTGGTCTCCTTACTTGAGAAAGGACGTACTGGCACTGGAATGAAATGAAAATGAAAATCGCTTATTGTCACGAGTAGGCTTCAATGAAGTTACTGTGAAAAGCCCCTAGTCGCCACATTCCGGCGCCTGTCCGGGGAGGCTGGTACGGGAATCGAACCATGCTGCTGGCCTGCTTTAAAAGCCAGCGATTTAGCACAGTGAGCTAAACCAACCACTAAATGAAGATCACTTATTGTCACAAGTAGGCTTCAAATGAAGTTACTGTGAAAAGCCCCTAGTCGCCACATTCCGTCACCTGTTCGGGGAGGCTAGTACTGGAATTGAACCGTGCTGCTGGCCTGCCCTGGTTTGCTTTCAAAGCCAGTGATTTAGCCGTGTGCTAAACCAGCCCCAGGGTGTGCATAGGAGATTCACTAGGTTAATCCCAGAGCTGAAGGGGTTGGATTATGAGGAGAAATTGAGTAGACTGGGACTGTACTCGTTGGATTTAGAAGGATGAGGGGGGATCTTATAGAAACATATAAAATTATGAAGGGAATAGATTGGATAGATGTGGGCAGGTTGTTTCCACTGGCGGGTGAGAGCAGAACTAGGGGGCATAGCCTCAAAATAAGGGGAAGTATACTTAGGACTGAGTTTAGGAGGAACTTCTTCACCCAAAGGGTTGTGAATCTATGGAATTCCTTGCCCAGTGAAGCAGTTGAGGCTCCTTCATTAAATGTTTTTAAGGTAAAGATAGATAGTTTGTTGAAGAATAAAGGGATTAAGGGTTATGGTGATCGGGCCGGAAAGTGGAGCTGAGTCCATAAAAGATCAGCCATGATCTCATTGAATGGTGGAGCAGGCTCGAGGGGCCAGATGGCCTACTCCTGCTCCTAGTTCTTATGTTCTTATGCTGGGATCCATTGGTGCATTTAAATTATTATTAAGAGGATTAAGGTTAGAAATAAGACAGACATGAAACATGATGGGTTTGCGGACATTTTTGATCAATTCCAGGAGGATCTAGTATGAGGTATACCCTTTCCTCAATGCCAGCAATGTTGCCCGAGCCATACCCTTCACTTCCCACCATCTGGCACTCATGCCATTTCCCCCACCCGGACCATAACACACGGGCACTGCCACGAACCTGCCATGTGCATCAAATGAACCCACCTTATGCTGTTTCTTCTGTGCCACAATATGCAGTCTTCACTCACCTTTGCCAATGGTAAAATTCCAAATATCTGACTCTCTGCCATTTGGTGCAAATGTAACTCTGACCTGTTAAAAACACAACAGACAATAATTGTCTCAGTTAATGTGTGCAGAACCCGGTTGGGAGGTGGGTGATGGCAAGCCCCAGTTTAGGGAGTGGGGGGGCGGGGGGGAGGGGGACATTATTCCCAGTTTGGGGCAGTAATCCCAGTTTGGGAGGGGTAAATCCAATTTGGGGGTAAATCCCAGTTGCGGAGGATAAATTCATCAATGTTCAGCATCATTTGCGATTGCTCAAATACAGAAGCAGTCCACGTACAAATGCAACTTGACCTGGACAATATCCAGGCTTGGGCTGACAAGTGGCAAGTTACATTTGTGCCATAAAAGTGCCAGGCAAGAATGTATCAACTATTGCCTCTGACATTCAATGTCATTACTATCACTGAATCTCCCACCATTGTCATCCTGGGGTTACCATTGACCAGGATTAGCCATATAAATACAGGATTTGGTCAAAGGCTAGGAATCCTGAAGCGAGTAATTCACCTCCTGATACCCCAAAATCTGTCAACCACCTACAGGGCATAAGTCAAGGAATACGTGTGATGGAATACTCCCCACTTGCCTGGATGGGTGCTGCTCCAGCAACGGTCAAGGAGCTCGACACTATCCAGAACAAAGCAGCCAACTTGATTGGCACCACTTCCACAAACATTAAAACCCCCCACCACTGATAAGCAGTGGCAGCCGTGTGTACCATCTACAAGATGCACTGCAGGAACTCACCAAGGCTCCTTTGACAGCACCTTCCAAACCCATGACCACCACTATCTAGAAGAGCAAGGGCAGCAGGTATCTGGGAACTCCACCACTTGGAAAATCTTATCCAAGTCACTCACCATCCTGACTTGGAAATATATCGTCGTTCCATCACTGCCACTGGGCCAAAATCCTGGAACTCCCTCTCTAATAGCACAGTGGGTGTACCTACACCACATGGACTGCAGCGGTTTGAGAAGCAGCTCACCATCATTTTGCGAAGGGCAATTAGGGATGGACAACAAGTGATGGACTAATAGGTGACACCCACATCCGGTAAAAATGAATTTAAAAGAACTAATCTCAGGGATGATACAAATAAATGATGGGGAGCAAAACATGGTCAAAAATAACAGCATTGTTGGGCAAAGTGCAGTTCAGCCTCAAGTATTAAGAGAGCACAAACATTATACATTGAAGTTATCAATAATTGAGGGCCATATGGTGGGGCAGCAGGAGATATGGGGTACACAGTGTGGGAGGTATGGGGTACACAGTGTGGGAGGTATGGGGTACACAGCGTGGTAGCTATGGGATACACAGTGTGAGAGGTATGGGTTACACAGTGTGGGAGGCATGGGGTACACAGTGTGGTAGCTATGGGATACACAGTGTGGGAGGTATGGGGTACACAGTGTGGGAGGTATGGGGTACACACTGTGGGAGGTAAAGGGTACACAGTGTGGAAGGTATGGGGTACACAATGGGGGAGGTATGGGGTACACAGTGTGGGAGGTATGGGGTACACAGTGCGGGAGGTATGGGGTACACAGTGCGGGACCTATGGGGTACACAGTGTGTGCGGTATGGGGTACACAATGTGGGGGGTATGGGGGAGACAGTGTGTGGGAGGTATGGGGTACACAGTGTGGGAAGTATAGGAAACACAGTGTGTCGGACGTATGAGGTAGACAGTGTGTGGGAGGTATGGGGTAGACAGTGTGTGGGGGGTATGGGGTAGACAGTGTGGGAGGTATGGGGTACACAGTGTGGGAGCTATGGGGTACACAGTGTGGGAGTTATGGGGTACACAGTGTGGGAGGTATGGGATACACAGTGTGGGAGGTATGGGGTACACAGTGTGGGAGGTATGGGATACAAAGTGTGGGAGGTATGGGGTACGCAGTGTGGGAGGTATGGGATACACAGTGTGGGAGGTATGGGGTACACAGTGTGGGAGGTATGGGGTAGACAATCTGGGAGGTATGGGGTACACAGTGTGGGAGGTATGGGGTACGCAGTGTGGGAGGTATGGGATACACATTGTGGGAGGTGTGGGGTACACAGTGTGGGAGGTATGGGGTACACAGTGTGGGAGGTAAAGGGTACACAGTGCGGGATGTATAGGGTACACAGTTTGGGAGCTATGGGGTACACAGCGTGTGAGGTATGGGGTACACAGTGTGGGAGATATGGTGTAGACAGTGTGGGAGGTATGGGGTACACAGTGTGGGAGGTATAGGAAACACAGTGTGTCGGAGGTATGAGGTAGACAGTGTGTGGGAGATATGGGGTAGACAGTGTGTGGGGGGTATGGGGTAGACAGTGTGGGAGGTATGGGGTACACAGTGTGGGAGCTATGGGGTACACAGTGTGGGAGTTATGGGGTACACAGTATGGGAGGTATGGGGTACACAGTGTGGGAGGTATGGGGTACACAGTGTGGGAGGTATGGGATACACAGTGCGGGAGGTATGGGGTACACAGTTCAGTAGCTATGGGGTACACAGCGTGTGAGGCATGGGGTACACAGTGTGGGAGGTATGGGGAGGACAGTGTGTGGGAGGTATGGGGTACACAGTGTGGGAAGTATAGGAAACACAGTGTGTCGGAGGTATGGGGTAGACAGTGTGTGGGAGGTATGGGGTAGACAGTGTGTGGGGGGTATGGGGTAGACAGTGTGGGAGGTATGGGGTACACAGTGTGGGAGCTATAGGGTACACAGTGTGGGAGTTATGGGGTACACAGTATGGGAAGTATGGGGTACACAGTGTGGGAGGTATGGGGTACGCAGTGTGGGAGGTATGGGGTAGACAATCTGGGAGGTATGGGGTACACAGTGTGGGAGGTATGGGGTACACAGTGTGGGAGGTATGGGGTACACAGTGTGGGAGGTATGGGGTACACAGTGTGGGAGGTATCGGGTACACAGTGTGGTAGGTATGGGGTACATAGTGTGGGAGGTATGGGGTACACAGTGTGGGAGGTATGGGGTACACAGTGTGGGAGGTGTAGGGTACACAGTGTGGGAGGTATGGGGTACACAGTGTGGGAGGTATGGGGTAGACAGTGTGTGGGAGGTATGGGGTATACAGTGTGGGAGGTATGGGGTACACAGTGTGGGAGTATGGGGTAGACAGTGTGTGGGAGGTATGGGGTACACAGTGTGAGAAGTATAGGAAACACAGTGTGTCGGAGGTATGAGGTAGACAGTGTGTGGGAGGTATGGGGTAGACAGTGTGTGGGGGGTATGGGGTAGACAGTGTGGGAGGTATGGGGTACACTGTGTGGGAGCTATGGGGTACACAGTGTGGGAGGTATGGGGTACACAGTGTGGGAGGTATGGGATACACAGTGCGGGAGGCATGGGGTACACAGTTCGGGAACTATGGGGTACACAGCGTGTGAGGTATGGGGTACACAGTGTGGGAGGTATGGGGTACACTGTGTGCCCCACTATGTACCCCATACCTCCCACACTGTGTACCCGATACCTCCCACACTGTGTACCCCATACCTCCCACACTGTGTACCCCATACCTCCCACACTGTGTACCCCATACCTCCCACACTGTGTACCCCATACCTCCCACAATGTGTACCCCATACCTCCCACAGTGTGTCAGAGGTATGAGGTAGACCGTGTGTGGGAGGTATGGGGTAGACAGTGTGTGGAGGGTATGGGGTAGACAGTGTGGGAGGTATGGGTACACAGTGTAGAGGTATGGGGTACACATTGTGGGAGTTATGGGGTACACAGTGTGGGAGGTATGGGGTACACAGTGTGGTAGGTATGGGGTACATAGTACGGGAGGTATGGGGTAGACAGTGTGGGAGGTATGGGGTAGACAGTGTGGGATGTATGGGGTACACATTGTGGGAGGTATGGGGTACACAGTGTGGGAGGTATGGGGTACACAGTGTGGGATGTATCGGGTACACAGTGTGGGAGGTATGGGGTACATAGTGTAGGAGGTATGGGGTACACAGTGTGTCGGAGGTATGGGGTAAACAGTGTGGGAAGTATG
This sequence comes from Scyliorhinus canicula, assembly GCF_902713615.1. NCBI lineage: Eukaryota > Metazoa > Chordata > Chondrichthyes > Carcharhiniformes > Scyliorhinidae > Scyliorhinus > Scyliorhinus canicula. The sequence goes on from NC_052146.1 coordinate 18,167,090, forward strand.
GGGTAGACCGTGTGTGGGGGGTATGGGGTAGACAGTGTGGGAGGTATGGGGTACACAGTGTGGGAGCTATGGGGTACTCAATGTGGGAGTTATGGGGTACACAGTGTGGGAGGTATTGGGTACACAGTGTGGGAGGTATGGGGTACATAGTGTGGGAGGTATGGGGTACACAGTGTGGGAGGTATGGGGTACACAGTGTGGGAGGTATGGGGTAGACAGTATGGGAGGTATGGGGTACACAGTGTGGGAGGTATGGGGTACACAGTGTGGGAGGTATGGGGTACACAGTGTGGGAGGTATGGGGTACACAGTGTAGGAGGTATGAGGTAGACAGTGTGGGAGGTATGGGGTAGACAGTGTGAGAGGTATGGGGTACACAGTGTGGGAGGTATGGGGTACACAGTGTGGGAGGTATGGGGTACACAGTGTGGGAGGTATGGGTTACACAGTGTGGGAGGTATGGGGTAGACAGTGTGGGAGGTATGGGTTAGACAGTGTGGGAGGTATGGGGTAGACAGTGTGGGAGGTATGGGGTAGACAGTGTGGGATGTATGGGGTACACAGTGTGGGAGGTATGGGGTACACAGTGTGGGAAGTATGGGGTACACAGTGTGGGATGTATCGGGTACACAGTGTGGGAGGTATGGGGTACATAGTGTAGGAGGTATGGGGTACACAGTGTGTCGGAGGTATGGGGTACACAGTGTGGGAAGTATGGGGTAGACCGTGTGTGGAGGGTATGGGGTAGACAGTGTGGGAGGTATGGGTACACAGTGTAGAGGTATGGGGTACACATTGTGCGAGTTATGGGGTACACAGTGTGGGAGGTATGGGGTACACAGTGTGGTAGGTATGGGGTACATAGTACGGGAGGTATGGGGTAGACAGTGTGGGAGGTATGGGGTAGACAGTGTGGGATGTATGGGGTACACATTGTGGGAGGTATGGGGTACACAGTGTGGGAGGTATGGGGTACACAGTGTGGGATGTATCGGGTACACAGTGTGGGAGGTATGGGGTACATAGTGTAGGAGGTATGGGGTACACAGTGTGTCGGAGGTATGGGGTACACAGTGTGGGAAGTATGGGGTAGACCGTGTGTGGGGGGTATGGGGTAGACAGTGTGGGAGGTATGGGGTACACAGTGTGGGAGCTATGGGGTACTCAATGTGGGAGTTATGGGGTACACAGTGTGGGAGGTATGGGGTACATAGTGTGGGAGGTATGGGGTACACAGTGTGGGAGGTATGGGGTACACAGTGTGGGAGGTATGGGGTAGACAGTATGGGAGGTATGGGGTACACAGTGTGGGAGGTATGGGGTACACAGTGTGGGAGGTATGGGGTACACAGTGTGGGAGGTATGGGTACACAGTGTGGGAGGTATGGGTTACACAGTGTGGGAGGTATGGGGTACACAGTGTGGGAGGCATGGGGTACACAGTGTAGGAGGTATGAGGTAGACAGTGTGGGAGGTATGGGGTAGACAGTGTGAGAGGTATGGGGTACACAGTGTGGGAGGTATGGGGTACACAGTGTGGGAGGTATGGGGTACACAGTGTGGGAGGTATGGGTTATACAGTGTGGGAGGTATGGGGTAGACAGTGTGGGAGGTATGGGGTAGACGGTGTGGGAGGTATGGGGTAGACAGTGTGGGAGGTATGGGGTAGACAGTGTGGGATGTATGGGGTACACAGTGTGGGAGGTATGGGGTACACAGTGTGGGAAGTATGGGGTACACAGTGTGGGAGGTATGGGGTAGACAGTGTGGGAGGTATGGGGTAGACAGTGTGGGAGGTATGGGGTACACAGTGTGGTAGGTATGGGGTACATAGTACGGGAGGTATGGGGTAGACAGTGTGGGAGGTATGGGGTAGACAGTGTGGGAGGTATGGGGTACACATTGTGGGAGGTATGGGGTACACAGTGTGGGAGGTATGGGGTACACAGTGTGGGAGGTATCGGGTACACAGTGTGGGAGGTATGGGATACATAGTGTAGGAGGTATGGGGTACACAGTGTGTCGGAGGTATGTGGTACACAGTGTGGGAGGTATGGGGTACACAATGTGGGAGTTATGGGGTACACAGTGTGGGAGGTATTGGGTACACAGTGTGGGAGGTATGGGGTACATAGTGTGGGAGGTATGGGGTACACAGTGTGGGAGGTATGAGGTACACAGTGTGGGAGGTATGGGGTACACAGTGTGGGAGGTATGGGGTACACAGTGTGGGAGGTATGGGATACACAGTGTGGGAGGTATGGGGTAGACCGTGTGTGGGGGGTATGGGGTAGACAGTGTGGGAGGTATGGGGTACACAGTGTGGGAGGTATGGGGTACATAGTGTGGGAGGTATGGGGTACACAGTGTGGGAGGTATGGGATACACAGTATGGGAGGTATGGGGTAGATAATGTGGGAGGTATGGAGTACACAGTGTGGGAGGTATGCGGTACACAGTGTGGGAGGTAAGGGGTACACAGTGTGGGAGGTATGGGGTACACAGTGTGGGAGCTATGGGGTACACAGTGTGGGAGGTATAGGGTACACATTGTGGGAGGTATGAGGTACACAGTGTGGGAGGTATGGGGTAGACAGTGTGGTAGGTATGGGGTACATAGTGCGGGAGGTATGGGGTAGACAGTTTGGGAGGTATGGGGTAGACAGTGTGGGAGGTATGGGGTACACATTGTGGGAGGTATGGGGTACACAGTGTGGGAGGTATGGGGTACACAGTGTGGGAGGTATGGGGTAGACAATATGGGAGGTATGGGGTACACAGTGTGGGAGGTATGGGGTACACAGTGTGGGAGGTATGGGGTACACATTGTGGGAGGTATGGGGTACACAGTGTGGGAGGTATGGGGTACACAGTGGTGGAGGTATGGGGTACACAGTGTGGGAGGTATGGGTTACACAGTGTGGGAGGTATGGGGTACACAGTGTGGGAGGTATGGGGTACACAGTTTAGGAGGTATGAGGTAGACAGTGTGGGAGGTATGGGGTAGACAGTGTGAGAGGTATGGGGTACACAGTGTGGGTGGTATGGGGTACACAGTGTGAGAGGTATGGGGTACACAGTGTGGGAGGTATGGGGTACACAGTGTGGGAGGTATGGGGTAGACAGTGTGGGAGGTATGGGGTACACAGTGTGGGAGGTATGGGGTACACAGTGTGGGAAGTATGGGGTACACAGTGTGGGAGGTATGGGGTACACAGTGTGGGAGGTATGGGGTACACAGTGTGGGAGGTATGGGGTACACATTTTGGGAGGTATGAGGTTCACAGTGTGGGAGGTATGGGGTAGACAGTGTGGGAGGTATGGGGTAGACAGTGTGGGAGGTATGGGTTAGACAGTGTGGGAGGTATGAGGTACACAGTGAGTGACAACTCAAATCCCAGCCGGGAATCAATGACTGGAATCAGCATGGTTGCACTATGGTTAGCACTGCTGTCTCACAGCGCCAGGGACCCAAGTTTGTTTCCAACCAGAGATGACTGTCTGGAGTCTGCAAGTTCTCCCCGTGTCTGCGTCGGTTTCCTCCGGGTACTCCAATTTACTCCCACAACTCAAAAATGTGCAGGCTAGGTGGATTGGCCATGTGAAATTGCCCCTTAGTGTCTAAAGATGTCAGGTTAGGTGACAGACAATAGAGATAGGGCGGGGTGGACAGGGGAGTGTTCTTGACCCGATGGGCAAAACGGCCTCCTTATACATTGTAGGGATTTTATAATTCAATGACACTAGCTGAAGGCTCAAGGAACACGGACGAGGGAGTTGGTTGGACATTAAAGGTGGAAAAGTGGGGAGAAGGAAGTTTGATTGGAAGCATAACATGACACAAAGCAATAACTCCCTGGAGGGTTGACATTGCATATTCACCGCTAAGGTTAAACTCAAGGATGATGTTTTTGACTGAGCTACTGCTGCCTCATACTGCCATCATGTGGCCAATTACTGCATAATCCATTCACTGTTTAATTCCATTCCAGAACATTGATGGCTATTTTACAATTTCACTCTCAAAAAACAAGCAATGAATGCGTTACTGGAGGGGTGGGATGGAAACACCATTGGAGGTGACCAGACTTGTGTTTCTGTAGCACTTTTCCAGATGTGGGGACATCCCAAAGTGCTTTCCGACGTATAGTCATTGAAGCCGAGCAGGAAACACAGCAACCAATGTTTACACAGCAAGGTCCCACAAACAGCATTGTGTTAATGGACAGACCTCTTTTAGGGATATTCAATGAAGGATAAATTTTGCCCAGCACACCAACACTGCTTTTCTTTGAAATAACGACTTGGGGCACAATTTAATGCCCCAACACCTGGAGGTATGTTTGGAAGTGAGATGGCTATGTGATAGAGCGAGGATGGGACGGAGGAGGTGGAGATACCACTGACTCCCAACTATTCCCAGCCATTCAAGCTCTGGCCAGGAAGGATGGAGGGCGGCCTTCCCACCTGGACACCAATTGAGGCCCTTAAATAGCTGGGATTATGCCAGTGGCGGGTTAGGAATGCACCACCTGAGAAGGGCCAGCCAGCAAACTCTGCAAGGCTTGACTTTGGCCTACCGGGAGTGGGGGGGGGGGGGGGGGGCTCCTCATCCACAGGCACTCTTATGCCCAATCAAGGAATCCGGCATTGGGAAGGCAGCTGCCACCCTTGCTGCCCGCTCCCTGGTGCCCCCACACTTCCCATTTACCCTTCTCCAGAGACCCAGCTTTGATCCCCAGTGAAAGCCCCAGTGTCCTGGTAGCTTGGCCACCTGTCTCTGTGACCCTGCCAGTACCGGAGAGCTGTCTGATTGGGCGGCAGGTTTCGGGGGTGGGATTCCCATCCAGTTCAGGGGTCTTAACTCGATGGGAGACTCGATGCTGTCCAGCTCATTGCCTGAGTGCCTAGAACTACCACCGGGCTTCCCGAGAATGTGGGTTCCCACTGGTTTCTCAGTCAGTAGACCTGTACCCTCCTCGAACATTAAATCCCACTCTGGAACCTTTAACAGCCACCTGAAAGTGGACATGGCTTCAGCTTAATATCACACCCAAAGGGTGAGGCAGTGCGGCATATCCTCAGTACTGCACTGGAGTGTCTGCCTTGTGCTTCAGATCCTGACTCAGAAGCAAGCCAATAGACACGTACACTGGTACAATGTTCAGCAATGGTTGGCATCCAGGAGCTGAAACACTGAAACGGCAACAAATTGTCTCCCATCTGGTATAATATCACCAAGTCAAACATTATTCCAACTTCCCCATTACAACCTAACGGAGAGCAGCTAACTCCATTCAGACTGTAGCTGCAGAATGTTAGGCCTTCCTGAGAACATTGTCTCAATCATGCATTTACCCACTAAACACTTCCTCAACTGAAAGTTTTAGAATGTCGATGTCTGTGTTCTTCGTGCCGCCAGTTTTAAACAAGGTAAGTTACACCTGGCCGTGCTTATCTAAACAAATGGCGGCACACTAGCACAGTGGTTAGCACTGTTGCTTCACAGCGCCAGGGTCCCAGGTTCGATTCCCGGCTTGGGTCACTGTCTGTGTGGAGTCTGCATGTTCTCCCCGTGCCTGCGTGGGTTTCCTCCGGGTGCTCCGGTTTCCTCCCACAAGTCCCGAAAGACGTGCTGTTAGATGAATTGGACATTCTGAATTCTCCCTCTGCGTACCCGAACCTGCGCCTGGAATGTGGCAACTGGAAGACTCCAACCCGTGCATGCGCGGATGATGTCATCGCTCATTTGCGCGAAACTCGCGCATGTGCGGGCCGGGATGCTCCTCAGCTGCCCCGCGAAGTGATACAGCGGGGCGGCGGAAGGACAAAGAGTGCGTGGGTATCGGACCCGCTGCCCGCGATCGGTGGGCACCGATCGCGGGCCCATGGCACCCTTGGCACGGCCGTGGTACTGCTGTGCCAATTGGTGCCATGGTTTTAAAAATCGGGACTTTACAGCCGTTTTTACGAACGGCCAGACCAGGTGTGTTTGCCGTTCGTAAAAACAGCCGTAAAGGGCTTGGAACTCGGCCCATCGGCCAACTGAGAATCGCTGCTGGCCGTAAAAAAACGGCGGCAGCGATTCGTATTGGGAGTCGGGCGTGGGGGGGGGAGAATAGCGGGAGGGCGTCAGACTAGCGTGGCCGTAAAATTTTACGAACCCCGCTATTCTCCGCACCGTCGTGAGTGCGGAGAATTGCGCCCAAGGGGTTGCTCATTTCAGACAGAGGTGGGGAGAATTCCTTTCTCTCAGAGGGTGGTGAGTCATTGGAACTCTCTTCCTGAATAGAGGATGGAAGTAGAGTCTTTGAACATTTTGAAGGCAAGGCTAGATAGATCCTTGAGAAGCAAGCGGGGTGAAAGGTTATCGGGGGTCGGTAGGAATGTGGGGCTGAGGTTACAATCAGATCAGCCGCGATCCTACTGAATGGCGGAGCAGGCTCGAGGGGCCGAATGGCCCACCCCTGCTTCTAATTCATATAAAGTACCTCAGCAGCCAACGAGGCATTCACAATGGGAGTGGGAGGGAGAAAACGGAGCCCGTTGTCTCCGAGCACAAAAGGCAAGTCCACACTTTACCTGAAAGATAGGCCCAAGCCAGCCAACATCTGGTGGAAGACGTTAAACGTTCCCTCACAACTTGACTGCTGGGCCACATGAATTTGCTCCAGTAGCATTGTCTAAAAGAAAAGAAATACATTTAATAATGAAGAAATAAAAATAGTAAGCGTGTGTGTTTGTACGTGCGCAGCACTAGGACATGGTGATGCTCAGTATCGTATCACATGCTCACAATTGTAGCCATTCATTGTGGGGGGGGGGGGGATGGGAGGGAGGGCGTGAATGAAAGCTGGAAATTCACCACATGAGCCTCTCCCGCAATTATCTCCAGAAAACACCGTTGGCAAAAGGCAAGACGTAAAATGGATTTGTAACCTCCCAATGCAGGCGGTGCATGGGGTCAAAAATGTTAATTGTGTACTAATTGGGTATAATTATATGCAGACTGTAGCCACTAAATGGAGTTTCACCTGAGCACCTATGAAGGGACACCTATTGCAGCTGTAGTGTGGCTGAGTTAGGAGGCATACACTTGTAATGTTTAACACTGGAAATAAATGCGGAACTGAGTAAAGATTGACCTCAGTGATGAGTATCTCTCATCAAATGATTTTCCAGATTGGAACAAAAAAAGGAGAAAAATATCTTTTACCTGAAGGAAAGATAATACAAAAAGTTGCTTTGAAGCCCACAGAGTTGCGATGTAAAATTATCTAAGATATGAATGGAATTCAGGGTTAGAATTATATAGGGTAAGATGAAGAAGAGCCTTTGACCTATTTGGGGAAATCCTTCCATAATACAAACTCTTTACAGCTTTTCAACATCGCCTGGACCTTGATAAGCAAGTACAATTGTTTTGTGCAACATCTGAAGGAGATCTAACAGTGCAGTATACACTTAGCATTGTACTGGAGTATGGGTTTATAACACGCACAAGACTTATGGAGTTGGAGCAATCAGTCTCCGCATGAGTCCCACCGAGTATGATCTCCCCCCCTAAGGAGGAGGGAAGTCCGAGGACATTTATCATTGAGTTTACATAAAGTTGGCCAGGTATGGATCAAAGAGCAGACCTGGCTGGGATCTAGTGAATATTGTAAATATAATTGCTTTGCAATAAACATAGTTTTCTTTAACTGCTCAATTCGGACTCATCGGTGGCCTACAAAACTGGCGATGAGGATAAAACTGGATTACTGTCGACGCTGCTATGGCATCAGACATACAACCTCCTCCTTTCCATTGCTGGACTAAGGTTGGGTAATTTTTTTTCAAACACAAAAGTGCCTTTGTTTGGAAGATCGGACCTGTTCGACGCGAGCATCGAGAATTGGACAATGTACACAGAACGCATGTGTTACTTTTTCTGGATGAACACTATCATAGATAATGATCGACGGACAGTAATATTGCTGACTGCCTGCGAAGCACAAACGTATGGATGATAAAGAGCCTTACATGTCCCAAAGCTCCAGACAATAAGACTTTGGAAGAATTGGTAACCTTATACTTCAACCCTAAACCATCCGGTACACTGAAGACACCATCTCAGGGAGATCCCCTCAAAGGAGATCTACCTTCCTGCCTTCATTTAACCTGTGCACTGAAGGTTGCTGGGCTGGTCAGATTCCTTGCCCCTTGCCTGCAGACAAGAAAATAGCAGCAGAAGCAGAATGTGGCCCTTAAGTGACCATTAATTGTTCATTGAAGGGCCTCAATAGGTCTAAGGATGAGTGGGCTGCCAGATGCCATTCCTGCGGCTGACAATACAGGGGACAGGTCAGGGGTGGGCAGGAAAGCAGTGGGTTAGCAACCAACTTTATTTTATGTGTTCTCCCCACTCCATTCAGTCTTCAAATATGATGGTGAATAAGGCTTAAAATTCAGCCCGTAATCCTCTGCCCTAGAGGTGGGCGTGCTAGTACTGTAGCCATCAAAGAAGGTCACCTGCAAAGGACCATGGGAATTATGGCCAAACCAGGACTCAGACAGACACAGAGCCTATGTGTATCTGAAACACAGGTAACCAGGCCTGATCGAAACCCCCGCTCGTTTGTATTCCAATGGACAATTTTCCCAGGACAATAGAACTCCAATCAAGCAACCGGTACAGCCACAGGCTGAGACTTGCCATGACGTTTCAGCGGCCTGGATGCAGGAGTAGCGCGTGGAGGCATGTTCATGAAGTACACAGGTCTCAACGGCCGTAGAGAGAGTGAGTTGCTTTACTTTTAGTAGCTGCTGGCGCAGGGGCTCAGATTGAACATCAAAAACAATCTGGTCACGGAGCATGGAGTCAGAGGTGGACCCGTAGTTGCAGGACTGCGCAAGGATGTGGAGGTGGGTAATAAAGGACTGGAAAGGCTCGTCCTTACCCTGAATTCGCTGCTGAAACATGTATCTCTCGAAGCTCTCGTTGACCTCGACCGCACAGTGGCTGTCGAACTATAGAATTACGGTCTTGAACTTCGATTTGTCCTCCCCCTCATCAAAGGTGAGCGAGTTGAAAATGTGCAGAGCGCGGTCCCCGGCTGTGAAGAGGAAGAGAGCAATCTTCCGTGCGTCCGAGGCAGCTTCCAGGTCCCTGGCCTCGAGGTACAGCTGGAAGCGCTGTTTGAAAAGTTTCCAGTTCGAGCCCAGATTCCCGGCAATGCGGAGAGGCGGCGGCGGGCGAACGGAGTCCATTCTGTAGGATGGCTAGAGACTGGTGGAAGGCAGATCACTGAAAGGTAGGTCTCAGAAGGGCGAGCATCCCTCAACTCCTGGTATCATGAAGTGTTGGCTAGTGTAGACTTGAGAGATAAACAGACACTTCCAACATTGATGAAGGTTCAACTCAATTTTATTAACGACTTCTAACTAACTAACACACGATGACTGTGGGTCTAAATGATGCTAACTTAAACTAGAGACCTAGGGCGCGATTCTCCGCTCCCCACGCTGCGTGGGAGAATCGCGGGAGGGCCCCCTGACAAATTTCACGTCCCCCTCACACCCCCTGCGATTCCTCCCCCCCCCCCCCCGGAAGAATCGCCGCTCGCCGTTTTTAACGGCGCGACGCCCCCGCGGCCGAGAGTTACGGAGCGCCGCTCCTAGCCCCGCCGGGAGGGGAGAATAGGGGGCGAGGAGCGGCCTCCAAGGCCGTCGTGAATCTCGGCCGAGTTCACGACGGCCCTCCCGATTTTTCCCGGGAGCGGAGAATTTCGCCCCTAAGCCTTGTCCGAACCAGTTGATTCTCTCAGCTCGTGGTGTGATTCTGTGCTGAGCTGGATGAGTTCTTGTTACACTGAGAGGCAGCACCCAGAATGAACGGGAACCATGGTGCCCTCTGCCTTTATAGTGTGTGTATTCTAACTGGTGATTGGCTGCGGTGTTTGTACATGTTGATTGGTCCCTGCGTGTGTCCATCAGCGTGTGTCTGCACCATGATATACTGGTGTATATTATGACAGGCGCCATTCCCTTTACTCAGAAAGCCCAACTACCAAGGTCATGACCGCTCAGGACCCGCCCAGCTACCAAGGCAGCCGCCCCTTTACTGGCCGAAATCGAAGACAGTGATCAGAGCCCTGTCGAACTATTGGGTCCAAGGTTAAGGACCGCCCCAAAGAGCGCAAAATCCCAGAGGGATAAAAGAGAGCACAGCCATGTATTCTGTCTCTTTTGGATCCGGCCTGTGCCTACCCAATTGCAGCAGGAACAGCCAGCTAAGTTCAAGACCAACGATCGCTACCTGACGGATGAGCCTAGCAGAGGCAGAGCCACTTTCTTTGAACCAGCCAAGTGAAATCCAGATACAGGCCTTATCCATTTGCACAGTGCCAGTCACCCTGAAGTTCAGTATAGGTTACTGTAGCTTATAGGTGTAGTTTAACTCATAGAGATATTGGGCGAGATTCTCCGCAAATGCGGAGAGTCGTGAAGGCTGCCGTGAAACTGGCCGTGTTTCACGGCAGCCTTCGCGCCCCCTCCCGGGACCCGATTCTGCTCCCCGGTCGGGGCTAGCAGCGGGGCCCCGTGAACCTCAGCATCGCAGGCTTAGCGAACTTCGCTAAGCCCGCGCGCCAAGGTTAACAGCGGCTGACGCAAACGATGACATCAGCCGCGCATGCGCGGATGACGTCATCATGCATATGCATGAAACCCGCGCATGCACAGGCCGTTATGCCCCTCAGCCGTCCCGCGGACTGATCCAGCGGGGCGGCAGAGGAACAAAGAGTGCGCGGGGTTCGGACCCGCTGCCCGCGATTGGTGCCCACCGATCGCGGGCCCATGCCACCCTTGGCACGACCGTGGTGCGGCCGTGCCAATCGGTGGCATGGTTCTCCAGAACGGCACTTTGCGGCCGTTTTCACGAACTGTGAGAGCAGGTGTGTTGGAGTTCGTGAAAATGGCCGTAAAGTGCTGGGAAATCGGCCCATCAGCTAGGGGAGAATCGCTGCTCGCCGTAAAAAACGGCGAGCAGCGATTCGTGTCGTGGGGCAGCCATGGGGGGGGGGGGGGGAGAATAGCGGGAGAAAGCGGGAGGTCGGGAAAAATGTCGGGAAGGCCCTCCCGCTATTCTCCGACCCGTAGTGGGGGGCGGAGAATCGCGCCCATTGTGTTTGCATGTTGAAATAACTCTTGTGTATGTAAATAAACCATCTTTTGGACTAACTAACTGGTTGTGTGGTCATTTGATCGATATAAGGGAAGGCTTGTGGTTCACCAACATTATTAATAGAGCAACAGTACCTCATCCAAACTGACATGGGGGAATAAGCTAAGCCAGTACAGTGAAGCTGAGCAAGGTGTCTATTGCAACAGCCCAGTGCATTAACATTTATTGATCAAGGGCCAGTAGCACAGAAGCTTAGGAGCCAATGACCCCATTCAAAACAGACTCCACACAGATTGTGACATGAATTCTGTTTACAGCCAAACTCAACTGAATGCATACAAATGTAAGGAGTGTTACGATCCTTGACCAGACTCATAGGTTTTTAGTAAGATTTAGTTAGACACTAATAACTATTTGTTTCAATATACAAAGTTTGATACTTGAGACATTCAATAATCATCTTTATTAGTGTCAGAAGTAGGCTTACATTAACACTGCAATGAAGTTACTGTGAAAATCCCCTGGTTGTCACACTCCGGCGCTTGTTCGGGTACACTGAGGGAGAATTCAGAATGCCCAATTCAGCTAACAGGCATGTCTTTCGGGACTTGTGGGAGGAAACTGGGGCACCCAGCGGAAACCCATGCAGACGAGGGGAGAACATGCAGACTCCGCACAGAGTGAGTAAAATCACTAGATTCCACAGGTTTTGAATAAACATAAACTTTACTGTACAAGGTCAGAAAGATAAAACAAATTGCAATATATTCTGACATTCAGAGTTCATGTGATGTACATGGGAAATAACAGACACTACACTGGAATTCAATCCGGGTAGGTGCGAGGTGATGCACTTGGGCAGGATAAACAAGTCAAGGGAATACATGAAAACCGGCAGGACACTGGGAAGCACCAAGGTTCAGAGGGATCTTGGTGTGTCTGTACGCTGGTCCCTTAAGGTAGAAGAGCAGGTGGATACAGTGGTTATTCATGAAGGCTCCGCCTTCTCAATCTTGCCCCTCGCCTGAGATGTGGTGATCCTCAGGTTAAATCACCACCTGTCAGCTCTCCCCCTCAAAGGGCAAAGCAGCCAATGGTCATCTGGGACTATGGTGATTTTACCTTTACGTTTACAGTGGTTAGGGTGGAATACGGTATACTTGCCTTTATTCAATAAGGCAAAGAGTTTGGATTGGATTTGTTTATTGTCACGTGTACCGAGGTAGAGTGAAAAGTATTTTTCTGTGAGCAGCTCAACAGATCATTAAGTACGTGGAAAGAAAAGGGAATAAAAGAAAATACATAATAGGGCTTAATAGTTTAAGAGCAGGTAGGTTATGCTGGAATTGTATAAAATGTTGGTTAGGCCACAGCTCGAGTATTGTGTGCAGTTCTGGAATCCACATTATAGGAGGGATGTGATTGCACTGGAAAGGGTGCAGAGGAAATTCACCAGGATGTTGTCTGTGCTGGAGTGTTTCAGCTATTTTGAGAGGGTGGATAGACTGGGGTTGTTTTCCTTGGAGCAGAGGAGACTGAGGACGGGCATGTTTGAGATGTATAAAATTATGAGGACATAGATAGAGAAGACAGGAAGAAATTTTCCCCTTGGTGGAGGGATCAATGACCAGGGGGCATAGATTTAAGGTGTGAGGCAGGAGTCTAGAGGGGATGTGAGGAAAATCTTTTTTTACCCAGATGGTGGTGGGAGTTTGGAACTCGCTGTCTGAAAGCGTGGTGGAGGAGAGACCCTCTTAACATTGAAGAAATATTTAGGTGTGCATTTTCAATGCCAAGACATACAAGGCTATGAACCAAGTGCTGAAAAATGGGATTAGAATAGTTAGATAGTTGTTTTTGACCAACTCTCCCATGATAGATCGGAGGGCCTTTTCTGTGCTGTAGACCTCTATGCCTGCACAATAAATGGCAGATGCAACCGAGACAGAGTCCATGGATTCCTCAACAACCCACCCAGATGTCAGTAACACTGCGAGTCAACCAATCTCACTGAAACCCAGCCTCCCTTATGAGGAATTCCTATCTTCACCTTCAAATAGCTAACTTGGGAATTCCCGCACCAGCCTCCCCGAACAGGCGCCGGAATGTGGCGACTAGGGGCTTTTCACAGTAACTTCATTTGAAGCCTACTTGTGACAATAAGCGATTTTCTTTTCATTTTTTCACTTCAGAAGTGTCTCCAACCCAGATGCAGCAGAGGCAGTAAGAGCCTGCACAGAAAGACTGAGGCGATGGCAAACATGCGGGGGGACCAGGTCCAGGCCACACCAGAACATATGTCGGGTTACTTCCCGATGAAAGAATGAAGGGAATTCTTAACACAGGAACTCCAAGAGCTCAAGGATGCCATCAAACGTTAACTGCGTACAGGATAGGCAGACATACCGATCAAACCCCAAATCGGAGAATGTCAAACACGGCGAAGGAACTGGGCATGTTCATGGAACAGATGGGGGGCAGTGGACCCATGGAGGTTCACACACCCAGGAGGGAAGGAGTTCATAGAGTAGATTGGACCCTCTGAAAGAGCAGCCTGACCAGACTCCCACCCTATCCCTGCAACCCCATACCCCCACCTAACCCGCACAGTCCTGGACCCTAAGGGACAATTTATCATGGCAAATCCACCTAACCTGCACATCTTTGGACTGTGGGAGGAAACCAGAGCACTGGGAGGAAACCCACGCACACACGGGGAGAATGTGCAAACTCCACACAGATAGTCACCCAATACTAGTCTTACAACACAAGGTTAAAGTCCAACATGTTTGATTCAAACACTAGCTTTCGGAGCACTGCTCCTTCCTCAGGTGAATAGTCACCCAAGGCAGAATTGAACCCAGGTCCCTGGTGCAATGAGGCAGCAGTGCTAATCACTGTGCCACCCTGCTGCCCTCCTTCTTCTCCCAGGTACACAGGGTCTACACAAGGATCAACGCGAATGTGAGGTTGGAGATGGACTGAGCTCAACGCCCCCCCATGGAGGCTGGATGCAGCCCTCATGGCCAATAAGGTATTCTGCGAACGTATATCACAAGGGATAGATTGGTACGCTACCAACAACCAGAATGGGACGATCTCACCCGCCACGTTCTGGGAGACGCTGAAGGCAGTGATAAGAGGGAAAATAATCATTTTCAAAGCACGCAAAGATTGGAAGGAGAGGGGGGCTCGGCAACAGCTGGTTGGCTCCATACCAGAAGTAGACCGGCGATACACCATGGCCCTGACCAGAGAGCTAGCAGAGAGGAAGAAGCTGCAAATGGACTTTGACCTGCTCTCCGCTGGGAAAGCAGTGCGCCAGCTTCGCCAGACACGGGGGAACGTTCTACGAACATGGAGACAAAGTCAGCCACCTGCTGAGAAAGCAGGCAGCCATGACGGAGATAGCCCAAGTTAGGGACAGCAGCGGCAGACTAATCGCCACGCCGTAAAAGGTCAATGTGGTCTTCACAACCTTCCATCGGGAGCTGTACACTTCCTAGCCCCCCCCTCACCTGCCCCCCTCCCCCCCCCCCCAAACCCCCCCCCCCCCCCCTCTCCACCCCACCGAGGGGGACTCAGGGTGAAGCAGTTCCTCGACGGATTGGACATGCCGGTTGTGGGGGAAGAGAAGAGAATGGGTCCAGAAGCACCGTTAGAACTTGGAGAAGCCGTGGAGAGTGTGGTGATATGCATCACTGTAGATACACAAGGGGTTAATGTAAGTACACGTAGACTAGCTAGACCCTAGAGGGAGCACCAGAGACATGACACACAGACACTCAACCAATAGGTCAGTAAGATAGGACACGACCAATGGGCATTCACGATACACACAGAGGTGACACTACCACAGGGGGGCATTGCACCAACCCATATATAAAGCACACAGCACACATGATCTTCCTCTTTCCAGTGGAGACACTCAGTGAGTACAGACGCAGGGTTGATTGAACATCACACCCACCATGTGGATTGTAGTAGACTGGTTTGTCAGTCTGAGTAGCTATAAAAGGATTAACACTAGTGGTGAATCCGAGTAGTAGAATTGTAAATAGTTTAATAAACGAGTTGAAATTATCTCCACATCTGAACCTTCCTTTGTCAGAGTGAACATCAAGGAAGCAGCTTATGCTATCCCAAGAGCATCGCAAGACAGAGAGTATTAATTCCATGCAGGTGACTCGATATGTTATGGGCACCTGTCACCAACACTGGTAAAAGCCTCAATATCGCTGATACCCAGAAAGGACAAAGACTGAATTGTGTAGGGGTCCTGTAGGCCCATCTCACTGCTCACATCAGGCTTTGTCAAGGGCAGGCAGCTAATATCGAACAAAAGGCACCTGCTGAACGTGACAATGACCCCAACCGGGAAGAGAATACCAGAGGTGATCATCTAAGC
This sequence comes from Scyliorhinus canicula, assembly GCF_902713615.1. Classification (NCBI taxonomy): domain Eukaryota; kingdom Metazoa; phylum Chordata; class Chondrichthyes; order Carcharhiniformes; family Scyliorhinidae; genus Scyliorhinus; species Scyliorhinus canicula. Next base: position 18,182,665 of record NC_052146.1, read on the forward strand.
GTTTGATAAGGTTCCCCACGGTCGGCTATTGCAGAAAATACGGAGGCTGGGGATTGAGGGTGATTTAGAGATGTGGATCAGAAATTGGCTAGTTGAAAGAAGACAGAGAGTGGTGGTTGATGGGAAATGTTCAGAATGGAGTTCAGTTACGAGTGGCGTACCACAAGGATCTGTTCTGGGGCCGTTGCTGTTTGTCATTTTTATAAATGACCTAGAGGAGGGAGCAGAAGGATGAGTAAGTAAATTTGCAGACGACACTAAAGTCGGTGGAGTTGTAGACAGTGCGGAAGGATGTTGCAGGTTACAGAGGGACTTAGATAAGCTGCAGAGCTGGGCTGAGAGGTGGCAAATGGAGTTTAATGTGGAGAAGTGTGAGGTGATTCACTTTGGAAAGAATAACAGGAATGCGGAATATTTGGCTAATGGTAAAATTCTTGGTAGTGTGGATGAGCAGAGGGATCTCGGTGTCCATGTACATAGATCCCTGAAAGTTGCCACCCAGGTTGATAGGGTTGTGAAGAAGGCCTATGGTGTGATGGCCTTTATTGGTAGAGGGATTGAGTTCCGGAGCCATGAGGTCATGTTGCAGTTGTACAAAACTCTAGTACGGCCGCATTTGGAGTATTGCGTACAGTTCTGGTCGCCTCATTATAGGAAGGACGTGGAAGCTTTGGAACGGGTGCAGAGGAGATTTACCAGGATGTTGCCTGGTATGGAGGGAAAATCTTATGAGGAAAGGCTGATGGACTTGAGGTTGTTTTCGTTAGAGAGAAGAAGGTTCAGAGGTGACCTAATAGAGGCATACAAAATGATCAGAGGGTTAGATAGGGTGGACAGCGAGAGCCTTCTCCCGCGGATGGAGGTGGCTAGCACGAGGGGACATAGCCTTAAATTGAGGGGTAATAGATATAGGACAGAGGTCAGAGGTGGGTTTTTTACGCAAAGAGTGGTGAGGCCGTGGAATGCCCTACCTGCAACAGTAGTGAACTCGCCAACATTGAGGGCATTTAAAAGTTTATTGGATAAGCACATGGATGATAAGGGCATAGTGTAGGTTAGATGGCCTTTAGTTTTTTTCCATGTCGGTGCAACATTGAGGGCCGAAGGGCCTGTACTGCGCTGTATCGTTCTATGTTCTATGTTCTATGTTCTATCTCCCTGGACTCAGAAAAGACTTTCGCCAGAGTCGAATGGAAGTACCTCATAGAGGTATTGAAATGATTTGGGTTTGGACCAGGGTTCACCGTCTGGGTGAAACCTCTGCACAGCGCTCCCATGGTGAGTGCATGGACCAACACCACCAGCTCTCAATACTTTCAGCTCCACAGAGGCAGGAGGCAGGGATGCCCACCTTCCCTGCTGCTGTTTGCTCTGGCAATCGAGCCACTGGTAGTCACTCTCAGAACGGTGAACGGGTGGAGAGTTATTCAAAGGAGCGACAGAGAGTATAGAGTCTCACTCTGCACGGTTGATCTGCTCCTCTACATCTCGAACCCCCGGGCCAACATGGAAGGGATAATGAAACTCTTGAAGGAGTTTGGTTACAGACTTAACCTGAGCAAAAGTGAGTTCTTCCTGGTGAAGCTGCAGGGGAGGGGAGAGACCGAGCTGGGGGCCTGCCATTCAAACAAGTCCAGACTAAATTCTACGACCTGGGAATCCAAATAGCCCACAACTGGGCACAGATCCACAAATGGAACCTGACACATCTGGTGGAGGAAGTCAAAAGGGACATGCAGAGGTGGGGCACACTCTCGCTTTCCCTCGCAGGGAGAGTGCAGACGATCAAAATGAACGTGCTGCCCAGGTTACTCTTCCTGTTCCGATCCCTCCCAATCTACATCCCCAAGGCCTTCTTCCAAACAGTAGACAAGCTCATGGCGTTTGTGTGTGTGTGTGTGGGGGGGGGGGGGGGGGGGAACCACACCTATAGTTCTAACACTGGGCAGCCACAGCAGAAAGTGCAAGGGTATGGGTGAAGGAACCGGGAGCAGAGTGGTTGAAGATGGAGGAGAGATCCTGTATAGGAACATCCCTCCGAGCCCTAGCCATAGCCGCTCTCCCATCACCTCCTGACCAAACACTCGAGAAGCCCAATGGAAGTAGCCACACTCCGGATTTTGTTATTGAATTGGAACAGCTAAGGGGGAATTCATTAAGAGTTATGTTCAAGATTACTCTATCTGTGTGGTTACTTTATGTTAAACGTCTTGATGTGTTTATATGTATTATTGTTAACTACATTCTTAGAATTAATCTTGTTTTGATTAAAGTGTCTCGGAAGTCTGATGAATCACACCTACAGTGAAGGCTTTGTGCTCATCCTAGTCAAACTCAACATAAAGGTCAGGTTGTACATCAGGTGAGTCTGCACTCAAGTACCAACTCACAAGTACAAATTCAGCTCTCTGGTCTCGCCAAACAGAACAGAACTGCTCCCAACCCTCAGAGCTTTCATTCGTGTGCAGACCGAGAATTGGCTACACATGCGCAGTTCTGCATTTTTGGGGACTTTTGGGCACAGTCGATCTGTGTAAGAAACCCAGGTCATGTGACCGGTAATGGAGCGCCATTGAACATAAGTATTGTAGACAGAGGACTGAGAGAAGTCCCAAGAAGAGACCCTGACAGGGCACAGGGGCAGGAAGAGGTTCCAGTTAAGTTAAAAGGTAGGTCAAGGGTTGCAGATAACAGGCTTTCAGTAATGAGGCCTCTTGAGAAGCTCTGGTAATCAACGAGGACTCAGGTCCTCAACATGGAGTCACCAACCTTCGGTTTCCTTCTTGGGCATCTTTGTTTACCAGGACTTCCCCTGAGCCCTCTTCAATTCATCATTCAGGAATCATTGCAACCTGATATTCTTCAACAACTTCATCACTCACACATGGGTAGAGATTGGATGAGAAGACTTACAAGGGAGACAGTCTATTGGCTAGTTATGATCAATGACACTTAAGTCATCATTAAGAAGTGTGAGGCATGTCAAGAACACATGCCAAGTCAGCACAAAGCACTACTCATTTTGCATGATGTTCCTACCCATCCTTGGTCCAAATTCCATCTGACCTCTTCCATGTCCATGGCACATTGTCATTGTCAACTATACGAGTACCCTATTATTCAACAATTGTAAAATATGTCAAGCACATTGTCTTGAGTTGATGTGATGTGCCAAGAGCAATCACTACAGATAGATTTATTGGTAAGCCATTTCAGGATAGAATTAAAAAGTGGAGTATTGATCACCCTACTTCTTCTCATCATTACCTGAGAACTAACAGCCTAGCTGAATGAATGATCTGCATGCTGACATCTCTAATTCTCAAACGTGGACAGACCAAGCAAAATCTACACACTGCAATGTTACATCTGAGAGCGAGATCTTTAAGTGCAACACTTCCGTCACAGGCACAGCTAATTTTTGGCAGACCAGTGCTTACCAATTTACCTATTCTTACCCACTCTATTCTCTTAGAAACTAGAACAATGTTTTAAACACCAAGAGAAGATGGGCAATGTGCACATTAAAAATGTGGGCACAGAATTGACAAGTTTAGAGTTGAGACAGCAGGTTTGTATCCAAGATCCCACAGAAGATACATGGTAACCAGTTGAGGTGATAAGGATTCTTTCGGAACCAAGGTCCTATGAAGTCATGACACAATAAAGTGTAACAGTGAAGTGTAACTGAGATCAAATCAGATCCATTCCAGCTCCTCGCCCTCTGTATAGCCTTATTCCTTCTCGGACAAGATCCCACATGCAACCAGGAACAACATCCGAGGATGACAGCCCCATAGATCACTCTGAGCAATTAAACAAATTCCCCAACAAGGTTACCATCACAAGATCTGGGTGTATCAGCAGATTACCTTGACACTTTAGAGAGTCATATATACATTAATTCCTTGCACTTGTGTAATGGTAACGAAACATGAACTTGTATTGAAGATAGTTTTTATTCTTTGGAAGGAGGGGTATCTTTAAAAAGAAAGGGGGATGTTGTAATATGCCTTTAAGGGATATCAGCATGACATCACTAGAAGGAAAATGTGTCATGTAATCCAGTCTTAGTTACACTGTTGCCTTGAGCAGAGCTTTGAACACACACACAGCTCTGACACCTTCAAGCTTTATCCCTATATATTACTGTTCTCATGAACTCACAACGCGTTATTCCAATCTCGTGCGAGCGATTGGTGCCTTGTGTCTTGTACAATAAATAAGCCCAAGATATGATATTACGATAACACAATAGCTTCACCCATCCACGCTGTACCTAACTTCACTGTACAATGCCAGTTAATTCTTTCTAGGCTCTTCAATGCTCCAGAACTCCTCCATTTCTCCACTTTTTGCTGTTTGCTACCAACTACTGTTTTGTAAAACCTCAATGGAAAAACACATCACTATTGCTCCTTGATTTGCTCCTTATATTCTCCTCTGCTGTATTTGTCCTCCTTGTCTTCCACCACAGACCTCAAAACTCTTTCAAACAAAGATGTTGCGAACAGTGAGAATCATTTGAGGCAGCAGCGTTATCCCAATTCCCCCTTTTCCCACCTGCTGCCCTCCATCACATTTAACGGGTGTATTCTCCCATTGAGCGGTTCACTCTACCTGGAGGTGAGCTGCAGACACACGCCCAGCTTGATTGAAGTCCAATGATGCTACCATTGAGAATCGGGTCGTGGCATTGTTCTGTGGGGTGGAAATGGTGCCAAAAGCTCGGAGAATGGTGAACATGGCCTGGATCTTCTCCACTGAATAAAAATGGGGGACAAAATTATATTTCCAAACTAACTTAGCATTTTACAATTTAGATATTCTTTGCACCGATAGGCTTGTTTTGAGTTTTATGGTCATTCACGTTGAGGTTGCTTCGGTTGATGCCTTGGATAATTGGCAGTTTTTCACCTTACCACTTCCAGCATCCAGGTCAGGTTTCGTACATTAAATACAACACAAAGATCCTTCTTCACCTTTCTCCCAACAATCAGGAAGATTCTCTCTGGGTGGTAATGTCATGTTCTTGATAAATATATTGCAAACTTCACAAAAACTGCCAGAGAGTAAATCTCCCTCCAAAGCATCTTCAGAATGTCTTCACCATCACTGGCACTAGTGACATTTCCCCTTCCGACATCAGCTATCCCATCCCTTGCCATCTAATCCACTCAGGAGGAGGTTGCCAATTTTGCGCCAAGTTTTCACTGAATTGAGAGATTCCCAAATCATTGCACTTTGCGTTCTCATAGCCAAAGGTGAGTCTCTCATCCCACCTGTGGGGGGCTGAATTCAAATCCGCCCTGACAATCAATCCCTTGAATTAATTAGAGGAAAGGTTAACACGATATAGGAAAATATTTGTAAATGATATCAGAACGCAGGCCAATTTCCTACACTGCCAATTCTGTGCTTTTTGAGACTGAGGAAGGTAGCGGAGATGGACTGCAGCAGTGATTGATATGAAGAACCTCCAACTTGAAGAACAAGACCCCAATTTGGCCTCATCATCTCCTACCCCCCCCCCCCCCCCCACCCCAACAGCCAGCTTCTCTATAGATAGCAGATGACCCCGTCTAAAACTTTGCATCTCTCAGTATGATCCTGTTACAAATTGGGATGAGGGCCGTGGGGGGACCACTCTGCGTGCATAGTTACCCCGACTGGGTCGAGGTCAGGGTGGGCAGGATTCCTGGTCCATTAAAGACCCACCAGTGGGAGTAAATCCAAGAGAGGAAGTTGTAGGCCTGATTCAGGCATGCATGTCAATAATGGTCACTTGAGCAGAACACTTGTGGGAGATGAATGGGGTAGAATTTCAACTTACCGATCGAATATATTGGTGGGATTATGGATTGGCCGTCCACAATAGAAATCAAAGGGATAATGGGCCAACTAATCCACAGTGCCAGTTTTAGACCTGATTAATAAATTAACCCCAGTAACTTTCTAAAAATATATTTTGCTCATCCCTAATTGCCCTCGAACTGAGTGTCTCGCTGGGTCATTTCAGCTACCATACTGCTGTGGGTTTGGAGTCACATGTCAGCCATGAGTAGCTTCTCTCAGGGACATTAGTGAACCAGATGGGTTTTTTGAACAATCAATTATAGCTTCATGATGACCATTACTGAGACTAGGGGCGGGATTCACCAACCCCCCGCCCGGGAGGGGTGGCGTGAATCCCGCCCCCACCGGCTGCCGAATTCTTCGGCGCCGGGGTTTTGGTGGGGGCGGGAACCGCGCCGTGCCAGTCGGCGGCCGCTGGCAGCGCCCCCCCTCCCCGGCGATTCTCCAGCCCGCGATGGGCCGAGTGGCTGCCCGTTTTCGGCGGGTCCGGCTGGCGTAAATCACAAGAAGTCCTTACCGGCGGGACCTGGCTCCACGGGTGGCTTGCAGAGTCCTCGGATCTAGCCCTGGGGGATGCCCCCACGGTGGCCTGGCTCGCGATCGAGGCCCACCGATCCACGGGCGGGCCTGGGGGCACTCTTATATCCGCAACGGCCACTGTCAACCTCCACCATTGCCAATGCCGAGAAGAACCCCCCTGCGTATGGGCTGGGATGACGCCAGCACACGCTGGCGCGCCCACGCATGTGCCAACTCGCGCGGGCCGGCGGTGCCAAACACTCCGGTTCCGGCCTTGCCCCTGAAGGTGCAGAGGGTTCCGCACCTTCGAGGCGGCCCGACGCCGGAGTGGCCTGCCCCACCGGTTCGCGGAGAATCCCGCCCTAGATTTTAATTCCAGATTTTATTACTTTAGGGTGCGATTCAGCAGACTAGAGTTAAAGTCTGCTGAAAGACACGTTTAGCCGGATGTTTCCTGATGGATGGAGCGACGAAAAACACCCCGCTGTCCAACGGCACTTTGCCGTTGTTTTTCACCTCAGGGAGCTTCTCCTCGGTAAAGCCGCACTTATAGCTGAAGCCCACCAACAGGAGAGGCTCCTCCCAAATCAGGGCACCATTTTGACCGGCAGTCCCGATCCCCCCCCCCCCTCAATTCACATGACCTCCCCCAGCCGTGGGGAGATCCCCGGAAACTTGCCTCACCCCCCCCCCCCCCCCCCCCCCCCCCCCCTCTCTACCTGGCAAGGTCACCCCGGGGATGGCCCCTTGCATTGCCAATATGGAACCTGGGCACCCTGGCACTGCTAGCTTGGCATCCTGGCAGTGCCCAGGGGCAAGGGGGAGTGCCAGGGTGCCAATTCACTTTGCCTCTGACCACCCGGGGGTCTCCAATGGCCTGGGAGACCTCCCCCAATTTCCATAACGCCTGGTCCATGTTTGTGTGGGCAAATACTAAACAGCATCCTGGCGGGTCTGCCAGGCGCAGCCAGTGAGTCCCGGGTGCCGGGTAAATCTGGCATCCGGCTATTTGAATGAACCATTAGGCTAATTTAAATATGCAGATCAGAATCTCGCCCAATGAGGGCGAGGTCCAGATCACGCAGGGCGGGGCAAGTCGGGTGACTCGCTGTCTGCCTGGCCACCGGAGTGGAACCCGATTTGGGGCCAGCGCGATTCACCCGTTGCGCCCGGATCCACGCCAGGCACAATGGGGGTCGCTGAATCACGCCCTCAATTTGAATTCCCCCAGCTGCTGCGATGGGATTTGAACCCACATCCCCAGTGCATCTTGATTACGAGTCCAGTGACATTCCCACAATGCCGCACTCAACCCTTCAGGACAGATGGGTTGGCAGGAGAAGAAAATTGGCAAGTAGGGCAATTTAACCTGAGCGTAATAACAAAAGGGTTTGGAATTGAAGGAGGACAATGTTTGAGGAAAGGTTGGAAGATCCGGTTTCACCTGTCACTGTTGTGCCCACACTGCCGGCCGTTCCGACTATGTACTCAAGAGCAGATTGACAGCTTGTCGTCTTTCCTGCACCACTCCACCCGAGCGGGATGATGCTCTGGTCTTTTCGGTGGATCAGCATATTCCAGTAGGCTCTCTGTGCCACAGCAAAGACATGGGGTGGCATTCCATCCTGTTTACCCTTGAACAGCTGGAAGTACAAAGAAAATGAAAGATAAATGAGTGACCCTGAGGTGGCGGTCGCACGTTTGGTGGCTTCTGCCAGAGTCGTTGTTTTGTGGCCTTTTGCACCCAGGGGAAAGATTTATGTGAGGGTTTTCGGGGAAGTTCGAGGTACTTCAAGGATGTCAAAAACCGGAAAAAAGAAACCAGGGAAAAGAGGGATGAGCGAGAGTCCGCCGTCGAGCATGGTGAGGAGCACAGCGGGGGGAAAGATGGCGGGAGAAGACTTGCTCGATGGAGCCACGCCCACCATAGTGGAAAAGATGGCCGAGGTGATGGCCATGAAGTTTGGGCAGCTGTTCTTGAAACATCTCGACAGGCATCGGACAGAGATGATGACCTCGCTCAAGGAGCGGGTGGGTGAGACCCATACCCCGATGAAGGAGACCTCTGGCAAAGACTTTGACAGCTGTGCGGGAGCAAGGAGAGAAAATGAAGGAGGTGGAGGAGGCATTGTCACAGTTTAGTCACCAGTTCACCTCGGTGGGGAAGTTGCTGCGGAGGGTGATGGAGATTAATAGAGTGGAAAGTGGAGGACCTGGAGAACAGGTCACAAAGGCAGACCTTGAGGATTGTGCGTTTGCCTGAGGGGCTGGAGGGCCAGATTCCTACGGAGTACTTTGCAGAGATGTTTGCCAAGCTGATGGGGAAGGGGGAGGAACCCCTCTCGGAGTTGGATAGGGCCCACCGGTCACTCCAGCCGAAACCAAAGGCGAATGAGCCGCTGATAACTGTGGCCGTCTGTTTCCATAGTTATCAGGTGAAGGAGAAGGTGTTGAGATGGGCAAAGTCGAAACGAGAGGTGGGGCGGGATTCTCCACGAACGGCGGGGCGGGCCACTCCAAGCCAAGGAGTGGCGTGAACCACTCCGGCTCGGGCTGCTCCAAAGGTGCCAAATCCTCCGCATCTTCAGGCACTAGGCCAGTTAGGGAGTCTTTGGCGCAGCGCCAGTCAGCGCAGAAGGGCTTGGCGCCACGCCAACCGGTGCCGAAGGGCCTCCGCCAGCTAGCGTGAGTTGGCGCATGCGCGGGAGTGCCAGCGTGTGCTGGCGTCATCCCAGAGCATGCGCAGTGGAGTTCTTCTCCACACCGACCATGGTGGAGGTTGACAGGGACCGGTGCAGAGGGAAAGAATGCCCCCACGGCATAGGCCCGCCCGCAGATCGGTGGGCCCCGATCGCAGGCCAGGCCAACGTGGGGGCATCCCACGGGGCCAGATCCCCCCCGCACCTACCGAGGGCCCCGGAAGCCACCCGTGGAGCCAGGTCCCGCCGGTAAGGATGTGTTGTGATTTACGCTGGTGGGACCGACCGAAAACGGTGGGCACTTGGTCCATCGCGGGCCGGAGAATCGCCGTGGGAGGGGGCGCTGCCAACAGCGCCTGACTGGCGCGGCGCGATTCCCGCCCCCGCCAAATCCCCAGCGCCGGAGAATTCGGCAACCGGCGGGGGCGAGATTCACGCCGCCCCCTGCCGATTCTCCGATCCGGCGGGGGTCGGGGAATCCCGCCCGACATGTGGGAAGGGAGTGGTATACGAATATACCAGGATCTTTCCCATCTTGATTCCGAAGGCGTTTTTTAGGAGGGTTAATAAGAGTATTCTGGGGTTCGTGTGGGCGCGGAAGACCCCGAGAGTGAGGAGGGTATTCCTGGAGCGAGGCAGGGAGGTAGGTGGCTTGGCGTTGCCCAACCTGTGTGGGTATTACTGGGCTGCGAATGTGGCAATGATTCGCAGGTGGGTGATGGAGGGGGGAGGGTGCCGCATGGAAGAGGTTGGAGGTGGCGTCCTGTGTGGGCACGAGTTTGGAGGCACTGGTGACGGCCCCGCTCCCACTCCCCCCGGCCAGGTATTCTACGAGTCCAGTAGTGGTGGCTTCCCTCAAAATGTGGGGGCAGTGGAGGCGGCATAGGGGGGAAGTGAAGGCCTCAATCTGGACCCCGATATGGGGCAACCACCGGTTTGCACCAGGGAGAATAGATGGTGGGTTTTTGAGTTGGCATAGGGCAGGCATCAGGCGGATGGGGGACCTTTTCCTCGACGGGAAGTTTGCGACTTTAGAGGAGTTGGAGGGGAAGTGGGGTCTTCCCCCCCCCCCCCCCGGGAATACTTTCAGGTATATGCAGATTAGGGCGTTTGTTAAGCGGCAGGTGGCGGAGTTTCCGCTATTGCCGCCGAGCGGAGTGCAGGATAGGGTGCTCTCGGGGACATGGGTCGGTGAGGGTAGGATCTCGGTAATTTATCAGGTGATGCAGGGGTAGGAGACCTCGATGGAGGAGCTGAAAGGGAAGTGGGAGGAGGAGCTGGGGAGGAGATCGACGAGGGGATGTGGTGGACGCCCTGGGGAGGGTGAACTCGTCCTCTTCTTGCGCACGGCTCAGCTTAATGAAAATGAAATGAAAATCACTTATTTTCACGAGTAGGCTTCAATGAAGTTACTGTGAAAAGCCCCTTCAGCTTAATTCAGCTGAAGGTGCTGCATAGGGCGCACATGACTGGGCCAGGCTGAGCCGGTTCTTTGCGGGGGGGAGGACAGGTGTGGGAGGTGTTCGGGAGGCCCGGTGAATCGGGAGGCCCGGGGTCTGTTAAGGGGGTTTGTTTCTGCGACTGTATGTTTGCTACTTTCTTTTTTGTTATTAATTTATTGCTTTGTATTGGGAGGGGGGGGGCTTTTCTTTCTGTTTTCTCTATGCCTTGTTTATTTCATTGTTGGGAGAAAATTTGTTGTTGAAAAATTTGAATAAAAATTATTTTTTTTTAAAAGAATATACCAGGATCTCATGACGGAGCTGGTGAGGAGACGGGCAGCCTTTGATCGGGCGAAGGTGGCGTTGCATCAATGCAACGTGCGGTTTGGTATGGTCTACTCGGCAGAGACTATTATTTCAAGACAGTGGTGGAGACGGAAGCGTTTGTGAAGACGGAAGGCTTGGAATTGAACAGAGTTTGGACTTTGGCGGTTTTTGTTCTGCTTTTTTTGTTACGTTGTTTTTTATCATTATTGCTGTTCATCTTTATGTGTTTTTGTGGAAGGGGTCTATGGACTGGGATCGGTGGGGACTTTGGTGGGGATCTCTGCGTGTTTTTGGGATTCGGGGTTTAGTGTTGGATTGTGTTGGGAGTTTGGAAGGGTTGGGTGTGGGGGAATTTATGTTGGTGTGTTTCTTCGGTGTGGTGAAAGAGGCTCTGCAGGAGATGCCTCACTAGCAAACGTAAGTTGGCTGGTGAATGGGAGCAAGGTGGGGGGAGAGTCGGTGGTCATTGGAACCTGTCTGAACAGGTTTAGATGGGCCTGGGAGGTGTGAATTCTGGGGGACGGACATTGAGAGGGAGTGGCAGTGGGCTTATGGATGGGATGGCAGTATGGCTGCAACGAGGGCTAAGGTGTGATGGGATCTGGAGGAGAGGAGGGTGAGAGACCCCTGGTCCAGGTGGTGACGTGGAATGTGCGAGCACTGCGGGGACCGGTGAAGCGAGGAGAGTTTTCTCGCATGGAAAGAGTTTGAAAGTCAACATGAAGGAGATTCATTTGAGAGTGAAGGATGAGGTGAGGCTGCGAAGGGGTTGGAGGTTGGGTCAGCCAGGTATTTCACATGGGTTCGAGAGCAGGGCCCGGGGGTGGGGGGGGGGGGGGGGGGGGGGGGGGGGGGGGTAGCGGTGTCGGTGGGTAAGAGGGTGAAGTTTCAGATGGAGAAAGTGGTGGCGGAACAAAGGGGGTAGGTACGTAATAGTGACGGGTGCACTGGAGGAGGGGGGGGGCGCAGTTAGAGGTGCTGGCTATTGTATACACCCCGAATTGGGATGATCTATGATTTATGAGTCAGAATGAGGGAGTTTCTGGTACAGTTGGAATCCTCTGTGGTGGTATGATTTGCATAGCTGTCTGCCATTGGTGCAGAACACCAGCTTACCATTGGCCCTGGTCGGTCATGTGCCTCTCGACCGATTGGTTGAGACCAGTCATGTGACGGCTCTCCAATTGGTCAAGAGGCTGAGTTAACCACGCCTCCATACCAAGGTATAAATAGTCAGAACGACCAGCGGTCGTCCATTTATTGTAGTCGACCGCAGGGCTTATTAAAGCCTAACTTTTGTACAGCAACTCATCTCACGTGCAATTGATGGCTCATCATTGCCCATTGTAGGAGAGGAGGAGAGGGAAGGGCTGGAGGAGTCAGTGGGAGGGGTGAGTAGTGGGGGTGGCGTTCAGGAAGATGGAGGTAAGGCCCCGGGGCTGGATGGTTTCCCGATGTTTTAGAAGAAATTCTTGGATAAGTTGACGCTGTTGAGATGTTTGAGAATGCAGCGGTGAAGGGGGTATTTCGGAGATGATGGGATAGGCATCCACCTCTTTGCTGCTAAAAAAGCACAAGGACCCAGCAGATTGTGGGTCGTATAGACAATTTTGTTATTAAAAGTGGATGCCAAGATTTTAGCAACGGTGTTAGTGATTTGGTTGGCGGGTGCCGCCCGAAGCTGATTGGAGAAGAGCAGACAGGGTTTGTGAAGGGAAGATAGTTGTTGTCTAATGTGCGGCGCCTGTTGAATTTGGTGCTCTCTCCGGCTGAAGGGAAGGAGGTGGAGGTGGTGATGGCGTTGGATGCAGAGAAGGCGTTTGACCACGTGGAGTGGAACTATTTGTTTGCGGTATTGGCGAGGTTTGGGATTGGGCCGGCGTTTGTGGCATGGGTGAGGTTATTGTACAAGGACCTGAGGGCGAATGTGGGTATAAACGAGATGAACTCAGGGTACTTTCCTTTGTATTCCAGAATGAGGCAGGGTTTCCCTATGCCCACCTTCAGTTAGCGCTGACAATAGAGCCCTTGGCTAATGTGCTCTGAAAAACGTAAGGGGATAAGGGGGGGGGAGTTGTGGAACACAGGGTGGACCTGTATGCGGATGATTTGCTGTTGTATATTTCCAATCCAGGTGCTTCAGTGGATTGGGGTTGCTCGAGCGATTTGGGGCATTTTCAGGGTACAAGCTAAATTTGAGGAAAAGTGAGTGTTTTGTATGTTCTCCTATGGGGTGGGAGAGGGGTACGTGGGGGTTTTACCATTTCAGGTGGCGCCAACCTACTTCAGGTATTTGGGAGTACAGGTGGCACGGTACTGGGCGTTGTGGGTGACGTTGGAGGCTGTTTTCTGTAAGGGGTCGGGGTTCTGGGCGCTGACAACGGCGCCACTCCCGATTACTCCAGGGAGGTATACTGGTAGCCCAGTGGTGGTGGCCATTTTGAAAATTTTGGATGCAGTTTCGGCAGCATTTTAATTTGGGGGAGGGTCGAAGATGATGTCAATCTGAGGGAACCATAGGTTGGAGACTGGGAGGATGGACGCGAGGTTTCGGGGTTGGGCGGAACGAGGGCTGGCGGAAGTAAAAGATTTGTTTTTGGAAGGTCGATTTGCAACTTTGAAGGGGCTGGAGACAAAGTATGGGGTCCACCAGGGGGAGGTGGTGTGTGGTTTCATATAAAAGGTCTGCCTCACCTTCCTGGTAGCACCCCTCTCCTCGTTGTTGGAGGAGATGTTGTCAGTGGGGTGTGTTGGAGGGGGAGTTGTCCCGGCGATACTTGGGAAGATCTTGGAGGACAGGGTATCTCTGGAGGGAGTCAAAGCTAAGTGGGAGGAGGAGTTGGGGATGGAGCTGGAGGAGGGTCTGTGGTGTGAGGTGCTGCGGAGGGTTAATGCCTCAACCTCATGTGCGAGACTGGGGCTGATTCAGTTAAAGTGGTGCATAGGGCATGCTTAACAAAGTCATGGTGATCCGGTTGTTTGAAGGGGTGGTGGATGTGTGTGAGCGGTGTGAGAGGGGCCCAGCCAGTCATGTGCATGTGTCCGAAGTTGGAGACATTTTGAGGGTCATTCATTCGCGCCATGTCGCCGATCTTCCATGTGGACTTGGAGCCCAGTCCCCTGGGAGCCATATTTGGGGTATCAGACTTGCCGGAGCTGCAGACGGGAGTGGGGACAGATGTGTTAGCCTTCGCCTCGACGTTCGCTCGCAGGCGGGTCCTACTGCGGGGGGGGGTCAGCTTCCTCACACTGCCTCAGTGTTGCTGAGAAGCAATGGAGTTCCTGTGTTGGGAAAAGGTGAAATTCACCTTGAGGGGATGAGTGAGACGTTCCAAAAGAGATAAGGTCTGTTTATATATACATTTGGAGAGCTAGTTGTCGCTAACGGGTTGGGGGGAGAGGGGTAGGTGGTTTTGTGGGGGTTGCTTGGGGTCTATTTCAGTTGTAAATGTGTTGTGTGATTGTTAAAATGGAAAAATTTGAGTAAAAATGTTTTCAAAAACAATTTTTAAACACGACATTGTGAATTATCTGGGATCCGGTGTTCCTGACATCACAGGCAGAATCTTGCGGCCCTGTTGCAGTGGGGGTGGGGCTGGTAGATACCGTGCGTCGTTCAAAACACCATTGACTTCAGTGGGACCAGGAAATCCCACCCCTGGGAGGGGCCATATAATTCCACCCCACCATTCCAAAACTTCCTCCGGCAAATGCTTATTTTCCATTTTTTGGCCCCTGCGATGACATCTTCCCCTTGGGTCAGTGCGCACTAAAACAGATAACTCTTACAATCCTCTCTCTCTCTCCAATTCTGCTCAATCTCAGTTACCTTTCCTGAGTAGTTGGAAACGGTGCTTGACGGCCTGATGATGATGAGATTCGGGCCTGCCTTGGTGTGAATGAGCTGAGATCCGTATCGCTGCTGAAGCACGTGGAGGACGCTGGACTCGTTCAGGCTGATGAGCTGCGCAAGATCCTCGGCGTAATCCAGCTTGGGTGGGTTAGTCTGGGGCAGAAACAACGAGACTTAAAGAATTCACAAACAGCAACTGCCTTAAATCTCCTGGGATCAGAGGGATCAGGTTAGTGTCTGGGACTCTTTTCCCCAGCGATGGTCGGAGGCTGCATCATTGAATATATTCAAGGCTGAGTCAGATTTGTGGTCAACAAGGGAGTCAACCGATGTTTGGGAGCTGGAAAGAAAGTGAATTTGAGGCCGCAATTAGATCGGCAATGATGTTATTGAATGATGGAGCAGACTCAAAGGGGCTGAATGGCCTACTCTTGTTCCCATTTCTTATGTAATTATATGAAATGAAAATCACGTGTTGGCATGAGTAGGCTTCAAATGAAGTTACTGTGAAAAGCCCCTAGTCGCCACATTCCGGCGCCTGTTCGGGGAGGCTGTTACGGGAATTGAACCATGCTGCTGGTCTGCTTTCAAAGCCAGCAATTTAGCGTTGTGCTAAACAGCCACTACTTCCACAAATTAGACAGAACAAACAATTCAGAAGTGACATCTATGGATGGTTATTATCCCTTCACAAGCGTCGATAACCTCATTGCTGCTGTAATACTTCCTGCTTACAAAACAGTCCACTTATCTCAACTCCATTCTGCTTTATATTCTGGACTACTTTGACTCAAACTGATTTATCAAGATCTAACAACCTGTCACAAACAGAATGCATTGCTTCCATACAGCCTGGCATCAGTATCTTTTCTCTGGAAAGAGATGAACCTGATCTTGGAGTGTGTATTTTAATTAAGCAGCAAGCTTAATTAGATTAAGCAGCCAGCTTCGGTGAGTTTAAAATGAAGAAAGGTATCCATTCTCACACTTACCCCAAATCAATACAGATCGCACACACTCAGTCTCACTCACACACACACATACACACATGAACACATGCATAAATACACATACATGCACACACAAACACACACATTAGACACAGATGTGAGTCATGCACTTTTACAGATTACAGTTATCTCAATATCTAATTTAATATATTCCATGACAGGCCTGTGGTCATTTAAAAGGATTTGATGGTTTAAAGTTGAAGTGCGAGTTTTTCAAAGCAAAGGGTTGACAGCAGGTTGTGAGGCTTCTTGTAGTTGAATATCAAGGAGGTTGGTTCTCTGCCGCACCTTGAGCTGGAACAGATTTGGTTTTTTAATCTACCTGATATCTCAAAACTTGTTTCCGAGTCTGATTCACAGGCTGGCCGAATTGATGTTTCTGATGCCTTTGGCGGAACTGTTTGTGGCACACAGCTCTGAGATGATCTTTTAAACGGATGAAGAAAACATGGCCATCTCTACGTGGCTTTTCACAAGTTCATGGTATTTTCCAAATAGGAGGTGATATTCATGTTGATTCTACACCCTGTGTGGTAGGTTCATACCGCTGAGGGTTTGGGACTGTCTTTGTTTTAGAATGACCCATTCAAATCAGAAAATAGCCGTTTGGTTTCAGGGAACGGTATTGACTCATAATAATAATAATCTTTATTAGTGTCACAAGTAGGCTTACATTAACACTGCAATGATGTTACTGTGAAAATCCCCTAGTCGCCACACTCCGGCACCTGTTTGGGTACGCAGAGGGAGAATTCAGAATGTCCAATTCACCTAACAGCACGTCTTCCGGCACTTGTGGGAGGAAACCGGAGCACCTGGAGGAAACCCACGCAGACACGGGGAGAACGTGCAGACTCCGCACAGACAGTGACCCAAGCCGGGAATCGAACCTGGGACCCTGGAGCTGTGAGGCGACAGTGCTAACCGGTGTGCTAGCATGCAGCCCACGATCTGGAATGTTTAATGGTTCCCTCATGAGACAGGGATGTGGTTCTAATCCGCAAAAGAAGTCAGGTGACTTTGGGCAGCCATCTTTTCTGCCATTTTTGTCCAGATTGTTTTTTCATATAACGTTATTTTCACGTTCAGAATATGGTTGCCAGTGATGAGCATGACACACCCCATACAAAACCTGGAATAAATGTTGACCATCGTTGGTACAGCCCACCAGAGAAAATCCACCTAAGGTTGGTTGCCTGGCTACCAAGAAGCAACAGCGCACAAGATGAAGAATGCCAGGTATGAAGAAGTTTTGGATGACATCGCAGTATGTTAAGCAGACTGGTGTAGTGCTGTCATAACTTCACAAGATGGAGCTCATACCTGCAGCCTGTCACTGCACAAACAGCATTCAACATTTGAAGGTCAGATCATTGCAACCATTGAGTGGCTTTGAATGTAGGTTGAAAATCCAATTAAATCCCATTGTTTCCTGTTTTTAAAACAGTGAATCACAACCTCTCTCCACAAAAACAGTAAGCTTCAATGGGAAGGATTTTCTAATAATAATCTTTATTAATGTCACAAGCAGGCTTACATTAACAATGAAGCTACTGTGAAAATCCCCCTAGGCACCACATTATGGCGCATGTTCGGGTACACAGAGGGAGAATTCAGAATGTCCAAATTACCTAATAACACGTCTTTCGGGACTTGTGGGAGAAAACCGGAGCACCCGGAGGAAACCCACACAGACACGGGGAGAATGTACAGACTCCGCAGACAGTGACCCAAACCAGGAATCGTTCTGCTGGCAGGGCACCCCGACCCGTGGGCTTCCCGGTGGCATGGGTGGCTACAATGGGAAATCACATTGGCCAGTGGTGGGGACAGAGAATCTTGCTGCCAGCAATGGTTCGCCGCTGAGAAACACTCAGCTGAGGGGGCAGATAATTAATCTCTCCATGATCAAAAGAGGGGACTGCCAGAAGGGGTGTCTTCCTCAAGGATCCCTGCTTTAGTAAAGGTAAAGTCACCATAATCCCAGGTGGCCATAGGCTGCATTCCCCTTTGAGAGGCAGAGCTGACAGGGGAGTGATTTAACCTGTGGATCACCATACCTCAGGCAAGCGGCAACATTGAGAACGCGGGGCCTTCCCCGCTTCCCTGCGGATTATCCCTATGATTTCTAATTGTGTCCTTACCTCTCAATGGGCCCCTCCATGCTGAGGCACCCTCATGGCTCTGGACCACCTCAGCGGCATCCACTTCTCGTGGTGGGACTGCTGAGGCTCTGGAGCACCTCTGATTGCATCAGCAGCCTCAGGATCAAGACCAGGATCCTTAATCAGGCTGTCAGCCCAAAGATAACCAATTAGGAGGCCAACTCCAGTAAAATTGCTGTCCCGGTCCCGCCACTGGCCCCCATTTCATCCTGATGACAGGCTTCCAAAGCCTGTGGGAAAATCCTGTCCAATGGGTCCAACTGAGGCCTCAGCTGAACAATTGCGTCTGTCTTGCGTACCACACTTTAGGAAAATGTGAAAGCTTAAGAGAAACTGCGTAAAACATTCACAAGGGTGAGTGACTTCAGTTACTTAGATAGATTGGAGAAGTTGGCAAGGTGTTTCCTTGGTGAAGAGCAGTTTGAGAGGAGGTTTGATGGAGCTACTCAACATCAGGAGAGGGATGGGCAGGGCCTCAGGGCAGAGAGGAAGAAACAATCTGGTGGTAAGGTCGAGAACCAGGAGGCATAGATTTAAAAGGTCATTGTCAAAAAAAGCAATCGTGACATGTGGGAAAACGCAGTGGTTTATCTGGAATGGGCTGTCTGAGCGTGTGGTGGAGGCAAAGTCGATCGAGGCCTTCAAGAGGGAACGGGATTGTCGTCAGAAAAGGAGGAATGTGCAGGGCAAGGGGGAAGAGGTGGGGGACTGACACTGGGTACATTGCTCATACGGAGAGCTGAAGCGGATACAAGGCCCAAATGGCTTCCTTCTGAGTTGTAACCTTTCTCTGATTCTGCAATTCTGAGATTGGTGTGAAGTAGGAACTTACTCGACTAACATTGGTGTGCCGTGTATTTTTCTGGGTGCGGAGGGTTATGCTGCCTCTTCATTTGATGGTTGCGGCACATAGCGCCGCACAACCTGCACTGCCGGCTGACTGCATGCACATCTAGAGAGCTTCAAAAGCTGCCAGGCGAACACCCGTTCCATCAGTCTCCAGCAAGTAAAAGTCCCTCTTAAAGGGAAGCTGCACCAGAGAACAGAAGGCTGCAAAAAAGTTACAATTGAAGCTATAAGGTGAAGAAGAATAGAGCACTAGCCCAGGAAGAGCGCTCCAAGATTCACTGATGCCACATTGGAGGTGCTGGTCGCTGAAATGGACGCCAGGAGGGAAACCCTGTCTCCATGGAGACCCTGACACCAGACCCCGCGAAGGGATTGGGTGGTAGCCAGGAAGAGCAGTGCCCAAAATTTAGCCCCGGGGACCAGGCAACAGTGCCAGACGATATTTACTGTGTGTTCAAGGTGGTGAATTCACCTTCACGTCACCTCACATATCCACCACACCAGTAATCTCTCAAACTGTTCAACAGTAATCACTCACCTGGCACCATTCACTAACACACAGAACCCAGGCCAAATATCCACATGTTCCATTCCACCCACCATCAATCACCCCCCCCCCTCCCCCACCCCTTTCCTAGGATTGTTGTAAAATTCTCCGAGCTGAATGACCAATATCATTTTTACATCCACAATCTAATGCTTTACCCACATATAACAATATATATGAAAGTCAAAGTAGTCCCAAAGGACCAGAGGCTTCCTTTCCCTTTTTGAAGAGAGCTGATTTAACACGAGGGTCACCACACCTCAGGTGAGGGGCAAGGCTACGAAGCCGGGCCTTCATGGATAAATCACTCAATATACAGCCAGAGATTTTGCAGGACCACCTAAAGTAGAGATTATCCAAAGGTGTCCAGTGACATAGTCAGGACGATACGATGTGATTGATTGTGGTCTTTGAAAACAGTTATTTGGAGAATCCCTCTCAATTTCTTGGCAGAGTGAAGTGCTTTGCCATCACATTGGCATCACCCCACAGCTGAAGTTGGCCAAGTCCTCCCCTTTTACACACACCAAGGTTCCTGGAGGAACTGAGACACCAGCCTGTTTTCAGGTTCAGTCCCTGAGTTAGTTTGACGAGAGTCAGGCAGTCACAATTAGTCTGACTGCCGCATGATGGGCTGAGAGTGAAGAACATCAACTAGATGTTCCAAAGATTGATTTTTACCCGGTACGGCCTGTGTAAAACTGCTGGCATCAGGACACCTGGTGTGGAAAGTGCATGGTTCAGCCGTGGAAACGTACAATTCATAGAAACGTAGAAAATAGGAGCAGGCGGAGGCCATTCGGCCCTTCGAGTCTGCTCTGTCATTCATTATGATCATGACTGATCATCCAACTCAATAGCCTGTTCCCACCTTCCCCCCATATCCTCTGATCCCTTTCATCCCAAGAGCTATGTAATTATTATAATAATCGCTTATTGTCACAAGTAGGCTTCAATGAAGTTACTGTGAAAAGCCCCTAGTCGCCACATTCCAGCACCTGTTTGGGGTGGCCGGTATGGGAATTGAACCTGCGCTGCTGGCATTGTTCTGCATTACAAGCCAGCTGTTTAGCCCACTGTGCTAAACCAGCCCCGAGCTGCTTCTTGGAAACATACAAGGGATGAGGAATACTCACTTTATGAATAAGCTCTTCGTCTGTGTCAATGATCATGTTGTCACTTTCAATACGGATTCGAACTTGCCCCTCTGGTAGTTCTGGCGTTCCAACGTCTGGTTTGAGCACCGTGGCTGATAACAGGTGGGATCAATTTATTTAGGGGGGGTGGAGGAAGAGGTGGGGAAAGAGAAAATATCAATCAGAAAATGCTTACTGCTGGTCGGAGTAATGGTACTGGAACTGCCCTGTCAGAGTAATGGCACAAACCACACCACACACCCCCCAATTTTTATTTGACAGCGGCAGATGTTCTGGGCTGGGATTCCCCCCTACCCGGAGGGGCGTGGGGTCCCGGTGTGTTGGAGTGGCGTGAACGACTACGATATCGTGCCGCACCAAAGGTGCGGACATCTCCGCACCTTTAGGGGCCAAGCCCTTACATTGAGGGGCTAGGCCCACGCCGGAGTGGTTCCCACTCCGCCGGCTGGCTTGAACGGCCTTTGGCGCCATGCCAGCCGGGGCCGAAAGGACTTCGCCGGCCGGCGTAAGTCTGCGCATGCGCCGGAGCATCAGCGGCTGCTGACGTCTTCCCGGCTATGCGCAGGGGAGGGGGCCTCTTCCGCCTCCACAATGGTGAAGGCCATGGCAAAGGCGGAATAAAAAGAGTGCCCCCATGGCACAGGCCCGACCGCCGATCAGTGGGCCACGATCGCGGGTCAGGCCACCGTGGGGGCACCCCCTGGGGTCAGATCGCTCAGGACCCCGGCGCCCGCCCGCACCGCCAATCCCGCCGGTAAGGTAGGTGGTTTAATCCACGCCGGCGGGGGAGGCTTGTCAGCGGCGGGACTCCGGCGAATCGCCGCGGAGGGCCCGCCGACTGGTGCGGCACGATTCCCGCCCCCGCCAAATCTCGGGTGGCGGAGAATTCGGGACACGGCGGGGGCGGGATTGACGCCGGGCCCGGGCGAGTCTCCAACCCTGGTCAGAAATCCTGCTGTGTTTCTGGAGAGAAACACACCGGTTTTCAGTCAGAACCAGACACGTTGACAATTCTTTGGGAAAATTCCACCAAAGTACAATCACAGTTGCTAAGCAGGTAAAAGAAAATTCAATGGGTGTGGGTGTTGCTGAAAAAGCTCTTTGAATTGAATCGAAAGAGAAAATGCTGGAAAATCTCAGCAGGTCTGGCAGCATCTATCAGGAGAGAAAAGAGCTAACGTTTCGAGTCCAATGACTCTTTGTCAAAGCTTTGAATTGAATGTCTCACTTTCAGAGGACATTTAAAGGTCAACCCACATTGTTGTGGATTTGGAGTCATTTGGGGGGCCAGAGCAGGTAAGGATAGCAAATGGCTGAACCAGATGCAGTTTTCACAGCAATTGATCTATTTAATTCCAGGTTTTTATTGGATTCAAATTCCATCATCTGCCACAGTAGGATTTGAACCTGGCTCCCCAGAGTATTACCTCAAGCAGCTGGATTACTAATCCAGCAATAATACCACTACACCACTGTCTCCCCTCGATGGCCATTTTATACACAAGATCCAACAGTAAGATAAAAAGAACAAAGAAAATTACAGCACAGGAACAGGCTCTTCGGCCCTCCCAGCCTGCGCCAATCCAGATCCTTTATATAAACCTATTTTCCAAGGTCTACTTCCCTCTGTTCCCCGCCCGTTCATATACCTGTCTAGATGCCTCTTAAATGATGATATCGTGCCCGCCTCTACCACCTCCGCTGGTAAAGCGTTCCAGGCACCCACCACCCTCGGCGTAAAAAACTTTCCACGCACATCTCCCTTAAACTTTCCCCCTCTCACCTTGAAATTGTGACCCCCTTGTAACTGACACTCCCACTCTTGGAAAAAGCTTGTTGCTATCCACCCTGTCCATACCTCTCATAATTTTGTATACCTCAATCAGGTCCCCCTCAACCTCCGTCTTTCCAACGAAAACAATCCTAATCTACTCAACCTTTCCTCATAGCTAGCACCCTCCACACCAGGCAACATCCTGGTGAACCTCCTCTGCACCCTCTCCAAAGCATCCACATCCTTCTGGTAATGTGGCGACCAGAACTGCACGCAGTATTCCAAATGTGGCTTAGAAATATATCGCCGCTCCTTCACTGTCACTTGGGCAACATCCTGGTGCTCCCTCCTTTTGAAGGGCAACCAGGGATGAGCAATAAATGATGGCCTAACCAGCGACACCCACATCCCGTAAATGATTTTTTTAAATGATGTTTGACCGCGACACGCCTGACGAAGGAGCTATGCTCCATAAGCTAGTGATTCCAAATAAGCCTGTTGGACTTTAACTTGGTGTTGTAAGACTTCTTACAAGGCTGAGATGGATAGATTCTTGGGAATCAAGGGTTCCAGGGAAAGGGCAGGAAAGTGGACGTGAGGAATGTCGGATTAGCCATGTTCCTATTGAATGGTGGAGCAGGCTTGAGGGGCCGAATGGCCTACTCCTGTTCCTATTTCTTATGGCCTTAAAATGACAAAGAAAACAATTTTTTTTAATGTCACGATGATTTTCCACCGGGATTGCGCCCAGCTTTGTCCTGACATTTTATCTTCAATTCCTGGTGACCCCTGGCCAATCCTGGAGGGTTGGCAACCCTACTCAATGGAGAGGGACGTGTTCTTCCTCCAGATCAACCCACTGATGCTCAGCCCCGGCTGCAGCTAATTCCTTATTAATACTTCAGCAAGGCATTAATTGGAAGAAAGATTAGGTGCTCATGCCTTTCAGAATTTTATCTGGATTCTATCAGAGCATCCACAATTTAACAGATTATCAAGACTATAGAATAGTTACCTAACGTAAATCCTTCTTTGTTGACATACCAGACCTGGTCAGTCTCATACCAAATATCGCCATTCACCTACAAACAAAGAAAACAGCAAATTCAAGTTCAGCTGAATCGTATTTCATTGCTGCATAAGATAAAGATGCATGGCATGAAGGGTAAAGTAGTAGCATGGATAGAGGATTGGTTAATTAATAGAAAGCAAAGAGTGGGGATTAATGGGTGTTTCGCTGGTTGGTAATCAGTTGCTAGTGGTGTCCCTCAGGGATCCGTGTTGGGCCCACAATTGTTCACAATTTACGTAGATGATTTAGAGTTGGGCACCAAGGGCAATGTGTCCAAGTTTGCAGACGACACTAAGATGAGTGGTAAAGCAAAAAGTGCAGAGGATACTGGAAGTCTGCAGAGAGATTTGGATAGGTTAAGTGAATGGGCTAGGGTCTGGCAGATGGAATACAATGCTGACAAATGTGAGGTTATCCATTTTGTTCAGAATAACAGTAAAAGGGATTATTATTTAAATGATAAAATATTAAAACATGCTGCTGTGCAGAGAGACCTCGGTGTGCTAGTGCATGAGTCGCAAAAAGTTGGTTTGCAGGTGCAACAGGTGATTAAGAAGGCAAATGGAGTTTTGTCCTTCATTGCTAGAGGGATGGAGTTTAAGACTAGGGAGGTTATGTTGCAATTGTATAAGGTGTTAGTGAGGCCACACCTGGAGTATTGTGTTCAGTTTTGGTCTCCTTACTTGAGAAAGGACGTACTGGCGCTGGAGGGTGTGCAGAGGAGATTCACTAGGTTAATCCCAGATCTGAAGGGGTTGGATTATGAGGAGAGATTGAGTAGACTGGGACTGTACTCGTTGGAATTTAGAAGGATGAGGGGGGACATTATAGAAACATATAAAATTATGACGGGAATAGATAGGATAGATGCGGGTAGGTTGTTTCCACTGGCGGGTGAAAACAGAACTACGGGGCATAGCCTCAAAATAAGGAGAAGTAGATTTAGGACTGAGTTTAGGAGGAACTTCTTCACCCAAAGGGTTGTGAATCTATGGAATTCCTTGCCCAGTGAAGCAGTTGAGGCTGCTTCATTAAATGTTTTTAAGATAAAGATAGATAGTTTTTTGAAGAATAAAGGGATTAAGGGTTATGGTGTTTGGGCCGGAAAGTGGAGCTGAGTCCACAAAAGATCAGTCATGATCACATTGAATGGTGGAGCAGGCTCGAGGGGCCAGATGGCCTACTCCTGCTCCTAGTTCTTATGTTCTTATGTAATCACTTCTGGAATACAGACCATGGACAGTGGAGAATGTTCCTGCAAAAGGAGAATATGGGCATGATATTCCCAAAAGGGAACAAAGTGCCCGAGCGAGCACTCTTAGCCCCGTGATTTTCGGCAGTGCCAACAAACACATTGCTATCCAACGCGAGACTCGCGTTGAATCTTGGGCCTGAACGGGGACCACTCTGCCGAGGCCGGTGAGCGGTGCTCCCCATTTTAGCAAGAGATCAGGACGCCATTTTTTAAATCCTCAACCTCCCCCCTGCCCAAACGCAACATGGGAGGGTCCCTGCACACAACTCAACACACACAGCAGGCAACCCGGACCAATCGGGCACACACACAAAATGCTTTGCAACACCCATTGGGGGCGGGAATCCCCTGGCGTCAAACAACAGTCATCCCCAAAAGGGGATATTAGTCAGAATATTGAGTTTCCTCTTGGGAAAACCTGGAATCAGATCACCTATCTTTCCATGAGCCGCATCTGCAAAAAGCATTCAGTGCAATCCGAGAGTAAGTTTCCGCATTCCGACTACTGCCATTTGAAAAGGAACTTCGCCAAAGTCTCATAGGCTGCTCCCCTCCCCGTCTTTTTGAGAGAGGGAGAGCTGACTGGTGGTGATTTAACCTTTCACCTCAGGTGAGAGGCAAGGTTGAGGAGGCGGGTCCTTCGTGAATAACCTCAGCTAGTACAGGAATTGAGTCTGTGCTGTTGACGTCGCTCTGCATCAAGAACCAGCCATCCAGCCAACAGAGCTAACCAGCCAATTTAGCTCAGTTGGCTGGACAGTTAGTTTGTGATGCAGAGTGAGGCCAGCGGCGCAGGTTCAATTCCCGTACTGGCTGAGGCCCTGCCTTCTCACCCTTGCCCCTCGCCTGAGGTATGGTGACCCTCAGTTTAAATCGCTACCAGTCAGCTCTCGCCCTCAAAGGGAAAAGCACCCTGTGGTCATCTGGAACTATGGAGACTTTACATTAGACAACGTTAACATTTTGGACTTCCAGTGGCGGCCAAAGAGTGATTGGTCGCACATTTGGTGGCTCCCGCTCAAGGTGGAACTGGTCTTTTTTCACCCAATTTAACAGGTGTTTTCTGGTGTGAGGTGCACGAGCACTGAGAGATAGAAGTGCTCCTCCGGTGGGGCCAGTTTATGCTTATCAGATGAGGAGTGCAACAAGCAAGAGGCAGCAGTCTGGCTGGGGGGTTTTCAAAGTGCGACAGAGGGAAAGATGGCAGAGGGCTCTGGGGGCGTCATTGCCCACCCAGTGGTCTACTGAGCAACTGGTGGATTTCTTGAGTGCTAAGCTGCAGCAGCAAAGGCAGGAGGCCTCAGAGGACCTGGCGAAGGGGGTGGAGCATCTCAGAGTGGAGCAGAGGCTGGAGGATGCAGAGTTCGGGGCTCCAGAAGATGGAGGGGTCAGTGGTGGAACATGAGGACCGGCTGGCCTCGTTGGAGGCAGAGATGGTGCTCATGGTGGAGAACCTGAGGCAGCTGAGGGAGAAGAAGGTAAATATGTCCGAGAAGTCGGTGGGGAGGGGGTCTTTGACCATCCTCCCCCCCCCCCCCCCGAGGTGGAGTGAGCTCGCAGGGTGTGGAGGAAGAGACCGAAAATGGGGGAGCCGCTGAGGGCGATGGTCGTTTGCTCGATAAGGAGAAGGTTCTGAGATGGGCGAAGGAAAGGAGAAAGTTCACCTGGGACTGAAACGTGTTGCGGATTTGCCAGGACCTGGGTGCGGCAGGCCGGGTTCCTTTGGATCAAGGCCGCCCTCTACGAGGAAAGAGTGAAGTTTGGGGAGTCACATTCTGTTCTTCTGTGGGTTACGCACCAGAATCAAGAGTTTTATTTTGACATGCCGGAGGAGGAGACTGAATTTAGGCGAGACCATGGACTGAGAGGATTGTGAGGCCAATGAACTTTGGAGATGCCAATATGGGGAATATGGGTGTGTACGCTGGACGGACGGTTGTATTTACTGTGTTTGGGTGCAGACTGGGGAAGTGTGTTTTACTGTTTTGGGGGAATTGAGGGTAAAGGGCAGCTGGGGGGGGGAGGGGGGAAATGGTGGTAGATGGCGGCCTCGAGTGGGGTCACCATACTAACTGGTTAATGGGGGTGAAGTGGGGGGGTCGATCTGTGGAGGGAGTGGGTGAGGGGGTGTGGCTGGGTTTTCATTTTCTTTGTTTAAGGGAGGAGGGGAGTGGGGAGGGGAGATGCTGAGTTGGTGTGGCGTAGTTGGTTAAGGGGGAATGGCGGCGGACATCCTGGGGCGGGCTAGAGGTTAGACGAGGCGTGCACCTGGGGAGCTGGACGTGTGGACCTGGGGAGCTGGTTAAAGAGGGGCTATGGCTGATCAGCGAGAGGGGTTTGGGGGATGGGGAGCCCCCCCCCCCCCCACCCCACCCAGTTGATTACGTGGAACATTTGGAGTTTGAAGGACCCAGTTAAAAGGTCTCGTGTTTTCGCGTATTTAAATGGTTTAAATGCAGGCGTGTTTATTCAGGAGACGCACCTGAAGTTGATGGAGCAAACAAGGCTGAGGAAGGGTTAGATGGGGCAGGTGTTCCATTCTGGGTTGGTTATGAAGACGAGGGGGGTGGCGTCGTTGATCAATAAGAGGATGGCCTTTGAGGTGGGAAATATTGTGACTGCCCCAGGGGGTAGAATAGTGATGGTGAGTGGGAAGTTGGAGGTGACCCCTATGGCACTGGTGAAAACATATGTCCCACATTGGGACGACGTGGTATATCTGAGGCGAGTTTTAGCAAAGATTCCGGACCTGGACACGCAGGGGGGAATTTAATATGGTGCTGAATCCTAGGTTGGAACGGTCGGGCCCAGGGTCCCTGAAGGTTTTGGATATGGCAAAGGAGCTGTTAGGGTTTATGGAACATATGGGGGGCTGGAGGAAGGGGGGGGGGGGGGGGGGCGCACCCAAGCGGTCTAAGAGGCTGAGGGTGAAGGAGTCTGGGTATTTTTTGCATGTGCACCGGGTCTATCCCGGATTGATTTCCTTGTCACTGATGGCAGGAGTGGTTGAATTGGAGTATTCGGCGATTGTGATGTCGGACCATGCGCCGCATTGGGTGGACTTGCGGGTGGCGAAGGGGATACCCAGCAGCCTCAGTGAAGGTTGGATAAGGGGGTTTGCGAGACGGTGAGGGTGACCATCCAGAACTAAGACTGGGGAGGTTACCACCTCCATGCTGTGGGAGGCACTGAAGGCGGTGGTAAGAGGGGAGTTTATCTCTATTCGGACACACAGGGAGAGAGCGGAACGGGCTGAGAGGTTGAGGTTGGTGTAGACCATTCGGAGGGTGGACCGGAGGTACTCGGTGGCACATGAGGAGGTGTTACTAAAAGAGAGTAAGAGGTTTCAGATGGAGTTTGGACTGGTGTCCACAGGAAAGGCAGTGGGCCAATTGCGTAGAGCCAGAAGGGCAGTAAATGAGTGCAGGGAGAAAGTCAGCAGGATGCTAGCGTACCAGCTGAGGAAGCAGAGATTGGGAGGATGAGAAATGATAGGGGCACGGCGGTTTTGAGCCTCCAGTGGGGGTGAAGGGATGAGGTGGTTTTTGGATGGGCTGGAGTTTCCGAGGGTGGAGGAGGTGAAGGTGCAGGGACAGGGGGCCCTGATCGGGTTGAGGGAGGTGAGGGACTGCGTGGGGTAGATGCAGGCGGGGACGGCCCTGGGCCCGGATGGGTTTCCAGTCGAGTTTTACAAGAAGTTTGGGTCGGATCTGGCGCCCCTCCTAATCAAGATGTATAATGAGCTGATTGAGAGGGGAGAGCTTCCCCCCATGCTGTTCCAGGCTTCGATATTGCTTACTTTAAGGAAGGAGAAGGACCCAGAGCAGTGAGGATCGTACTGCCCGATCTCGCGTTCAATGTAGGTCGGTGCAAAGTTGTTGGCGAAAGTGCTGGCAACTCGGATAGAGGGTTGTGTGCTGGGGTTGAGACTGAGGGTCAGGCAGAGTTTGTGAAGGGGCGGCAGCTGTTGGCAAATGGACGAAGCTGACTAATGTAATTATGATGCCCACGAAGGGAAGAGAATCTGAAGTGGTCTTGGCGATGGACGCGGAGAATGCTTCCAATCGGATGGAGTGGGCAAACCTATTCAAAGTGATGGGGCGTTTCGGGTTTGGTCAGGGATTTGAGGACTGGTTTTGGCTGTTGTATCAGGCACCTAAGGCGAGTGTTTGGACTAACAAGGTCAGCTCGGAGTACTTTAGGTAGCACCAGGGGACAGGGCAGCGGTGTCGGCTCTCCTCGTTGCTCTTTGCCCTGACTTTGGGACAAAGATGGCGTGCAGTTAGGCCCAGCTGCAGGTTGGTGGAGGGAAGGAAGACCGACTTTAAGAGGTGGTATGTGCTGCCGTTATCATTGGTTGGTCGGGTCCAGATGGTATTAAAGTGTTGCTGAAGTTTTTGTTTGTGTTCCAGAACCTCCCGATTTTTGTGCCCAAGTCCTTTCTTTAGGAAGGTCAATGGGATGACTTTGAGGTTCACGTGGGCAGCGAAGGTTCCGCAGGTTATGAGTGTTTCCTTGGAGAGGGATCGGTGGGGTGGTGGTTGGGGGGGTGGGGGGGGGGGGGGGGGGGGGGGGGGGGGGTAGCGTTGCCGAGCTTGCTGAATTACTATTGGGCAGCAAACATTGCAATGGTTAGGAATGGGCGGTGGAGGAGCAGTCGGTGTGTAGGGTTGATGGAGATAGCGTCATGTCAGGGGACTCGTTTGAGGGAACTATTGTTGGTGCCACTTCCGTTCTCACTGGTCAGGTTATCTACAGGCCCGGTGGCGGTATCAGAACTGAGGGTTTGGATCCGGAGTCGGCAGCACTTTGGAATGGGAGGCAGGTCTCTGTGTGCGCCGATTTGGGATAATCATAGGTTTTTGCCGGTGGGGTTGGTTCTGGGGGTGACGGCAAGTGGGGTTAGAATAATTTTGGGATTTGTTCATTGGAGAGACGTTTGCAGACCTGGATGAGCTGGAGGGGACGTACCAGTTGCCGAAGGGGAACGGGTTCAGGTATCTGTAGGTTAGAGACGTCATGAGGAAGGAGGTGCCATCATTTCCGATACTGCCTCCCCCCGGTGCCTCAGGATAAACTCCTGTCCGAGGATGAAATAGGGAAGGGCAGAGTTGCAGATATATATGGGGAGCTGTTGAAGAGAGACAGTGCTCCCGTGGATGAGATTAGGCGTAAGCAGGAGAGGAGGAGCTGGGTGGAGCAGTATGGAGTGAAGATTTGCGGAGGGTTAATGCACCTTCGTCATGTGCAAGACTCGGCCTTATCCAATTTAAAATGCTGCACAAGGGCCCAACTATTGGTATCCAGGATGAGTTGGTACTGATCGGGGGTGGTGGGCAGGTGTGGGTACTGATCGGGGGTGGTGGACAGGTGTGGGTACTGATCGGGGGGTGGTGGGCAGGTGTGGGTGCTGATCAAGGATGGTGGACAGGTGTGGGTGCTGATCGGGGGCTGGTGGGCAGGTGTGGGTGCTAATCGGGGGTGGTGGACAGGTGTGGGTGCTGATCGGGGGTGGTGGGCAGGTGTGGGTGCTGATCGGGGGTGGTGGGCAGGTGTGGGTGCTGATCAAGGATGGTGGACAGGTGTGGGTACTGATCGGGGGTGGTGGGCAGGTGTGGGTGCTGATCGGGGGTGGTGGGCAGGTGTGGGTGCTGATCGGGGGTGGTGGGCAGGTGTGGGTGCTGATTGGGGGTGGTGGGCAGGTGTGGGTGCTGATTGGGGGTGGTGGGCAGGTGTGGGTGCTGATCGGGGGTGGATGACCGGTGTGGGTGCTGATCGGGGGTGGTGGCAGGTGTGGGTGCTGATCGGGGGTGGTGGGCAGGTGTGGGTGCTGATCGGAGCTGGTGGACAGGTGTGGGTACAGATCGGGGGTGGTGGACAGGTATGGGTGCTAATCGGGGGTGGTGGACAGGTGTGGGTACTGATTGCGGGGTGGTGGACAGGTGTGGGTACTGATCGGGGGTGGTGGACAGGTGTGGGTACTGATCGGGGGTGGCGGACAGGTGTGGGTACTGATCGGGGGTGGTGGACAGGTGTGGGTACTGATTGCGGGGTGGTGGACAGGTGTGGGTACTGATCGGGGGTGGTGGACAGGTGTGGGTACTGATCGGGGGTGGTGGACAGGTGTGGGTGCTGATCGGGGGGTGGTGGACAGGTGTGGGTGCTGATCGAGGTGGTGGACAGGTGTGGGTGCTGATCGGGGGCTGGTGGACAGGTGTGGGTGCTGATCGGAGGCTGGTGGGCAGGTGTGGGTACTGATCGGGGGGTGGTGGACAGGTGTGGGTGCTGATCGGGGGTGGTGGACAGGTGTGGGTGCTGATCGGGGGTGGTGGACAGGTGTGGGTGCTGTGCGGATGGGGAGGGGATAGGGGGAGTAAATCATGTCCACATGTTTTGGGCATGTCCACGGTTGAGTGGGTTTTGGATGAGATTTGCGGACCTAAGAACAAAGAACAAAGGAAAGCACAGCACAGGAACAGGCACTTCGGCCCTCTTAGCCTGCGCCGACCATGCTGCCCATCCAAACTAAAATCTTCTACACTTCCTGGGTCTGTATCCCTCTATTCCCATCCTATTCATGTATTTGTCAAGATGCCCCTTAAATGCCACTATCGTCCCTGCTTCCACCATCTCCTCCGGCAGCGAGTTCCAGGCACCCACTACCCTCTGTGTAAAAAAACTTGCCTCGTACATCTACTCGAAACCTTGCCCCTCACACCTTCAACCTATGCCTCTGAGTAACTGACCCCTCTACCCTGGGGAAAAGCCTCTGACTATCCACTCTGTCTATGCCCCTCATAATTTTGTAGACCTCTATCAGGTCGCCCCTCAACCTCCGTCGTTCCAGGGAGAACAAACCGAGTTTATTCAACCTCTCCTCATAGCTAATGCCCTTCATACCAGGCAACATCCTGGTAAATCTCTTCTGCACCCTCTCTAAAGCCACCACATCCTTCTAGTAGTGTGGCGACCAGAATTGAACACTATACTCCAAGTGTGGCCTAACTTAGGTTCTATACAGCTGTAACATGACTTGCCAATTCTTATACTCAATGCCCCGGTTAATGAAGGCAAGCATGCCGTATGCCTTCTTGACTACCTTCTCCACCTGTGTTGCCCCTTTCAGGACCTGTACACCTAGATCTCTCTGACTTTCAATCCTTACTGAAGTCCATATGGACAACATCCACTGCCCTATCTGCATCAATCATCTTTGTGACCTCTTCGAAAAACTCTAACAAGTTAGTGAGACACGACCTCCCATCACAAAACCATGCTGCCTCTCACTAATATGTCCATTTACTTCCAAATGGGAGTAGATCCTGTCTCGAAGAATTCTCTCCAGTAATTTCCGTACCACTGGCGTAAGGTTCACCGGCCTATAGTTCCCTGGATTATCCTTGCTACCCTTCTTAAACAAAGGAACAACATTGGCTATTCTCCAGTCCTCCGGGACCTCACCTGAAGACAGTGAGGATCCAAAGATTTTTGTTAAGGCCTCAGCAATTTCTTCTCTCGCCTCCTTCAGTATTCTGGGGTAGATCCCATCAGGCCCTGGGGACTTATCTACCTTAATATTTTTCAAGATGCCCAACATCTGGTCTTTTTGGATCTCAATGTGACCCAGGCTGTCTACACACCCTTCTCCAGACTCAACATCCACCAATTCCTTCTCTTTGGTTAATACTGATGCAAAGTATTCATTGAATACCTCACCCATTTCCTCTGGCTCCACACATAAATTCCCTTGCCTATCCTTCAGTGGGCCAACCCTTTCCCTGGCTAACCTCTTGCTTTTTATGTACGTGTAAAAAGCCTGAGGATTTTCCTTAACCCTATTTGCCAATGACTTTGCGTGACCCCTTCTGGCCCTCCTGACTCCTTGCTTAAGTTCCTTCCTACTTTCCTTCTATTCCACACAGGCTTTGTCTGTTCCCAGCCTTCTAGCCCTGACAAATGCCTCCTTTTTATTTTTGATGAGGCCTACAATAACTCTCGTTATCCAAGGTTCCTGAAATTTGCCGTATTTATCCTTCTTCCTCTCGGGAACACGCCGGACCTGAATTCCTTTCAACTGACACTTGAAAGCCTCCCACATGTCAGATGTTGATTTACCCTCAAACATCCGCCCCCAATCTAGATTCTTCAGTTCCCTCCTAATATTGTTATAATTAGCCTTCCCCCAATTTAGCACATTCACCCTAGGACCACTCTTATCTTTGTCCACCAGCACTTTAAAACTTACTGAATTGTGGCCACTGTTCCTGAAATGCTCCCCGACTGAAACTTCTACCTCCTGGCCGGGCTCATTCCCCAATACCAGGTCCAGTACAGCCCCTTCCCTAGTTGGACTGTCTACATATTGTTTTAAGAAGCCCTCCTGGATGCTCCTTACAAACACTGCCCCGTTTAAGCCCCGAGCACTAAGTGAGTCCCAGTCAATATTGGGGAAGTTGAAGTCTCCCATCACAACAACCCTGTTGTTTTTACTCTTTTCCAAAGTCTGTCGACTTATCTACTCCTCTATCTCCCGCTGGCTGTTGGGAGGCCTGTAGTAAACCCACAACATTGTGACTGCACCCTTCTTATTCCTGATCTCTACCCATGTAGCCTCACTGCCCTCTGAGGTGTCCTCCCATAGTACAGCTGTGATATTCTCCCTAACCAGTAGCGCAACTCCGCCACCCCTTTTACATCCCCCTCTATCCCGTCTGAAACATCTAAATCCTGGAATGTTTAGCTGCCAATCCTGTCCTTCCCTCAACTAGGTCTCTGTAATGGCAACAACATCATAGTTCCAAGTACTAATCCAAGCTCTAAGTTCATCTGCCTTACCCATAATACTTCTTGCATTAAAACATATGCACTTCAAGCCACCAGACCTGCTGTGTTCAGCAACATCTCCCTGTCTGCTCTGCCTCAGAGCCATACTGGCCCTATTCCCTAGTTCCCCCTCAATGCTTTCACCTTCTGACCTATTGCTCCGGTGCCCACGCCCCTGCCATACTAGTTTACTAATGTCAAAGATTTTGGGGCTAGAGGTAGCCACGAGTCCAGAGGTGGTGATATTTGGAATGTCGGAGGATCTGGGGAGTACAGCTGGGGAGAGTGGCCGACGTGTTGACCTTTGCCTCCCTGATAGCCCAGTGACAGATTCTGTTGTGCTGGCGGGACCCGGAGCCACTGAGGGCAGAGATATGGGTGAGCGATTTGGCAGAGTTTTTACATTTGGAGAAGATCGAGGTGGAAGCTGTTCTTTGACTTCTTTAAGGAGTATTGAGTCAACAGGCCAGGCGGCGGGCGGGGGGAGGTTGGGGGGGGGGGTTCATTTTTTTGTTTGGGCTGGAACGTTTTGGGTGAAAAACTAGAAAAGGCGGGGGCGGCGGGGGGGGGGTGGGGGGGTTTGTTTGTTTGGGGGGGGGGGGTGGTGCAGGGAGAATGGCTGTTTCCTGTTGCTGCGGTTGGAGTTTGTGTTTTGGGGTTTCTTTGTTACGTGTATATTTGAAAATTCCTTCGATAAAATGTTTCTTTAAAAACAAGAGAACGTTAACATTTAACACGGGTAGTGTTGCAGGTGAAAATTACCTTCTCTAAATCCACTTGTTCCCCATGACTTCCCACAACCTCCTGATTAGCTTCCTGACTGATGAGGTTTCCTCCGGTGCGCTCCGCTATATTCTCCCCTTCTTGTCTCTCAGGTGCTGGACAACTGGGCTCTTGTCCGTCTTGTCTAACGTTCCCCATGTCCAGTGGAAAATCCCAATTCTCCATTGACAACTCGTCCTTTCTGCTGGGCTGCTGCGTGCCGAGAGTAGTTTCCATAGCAACCGGGCCTTGGCTGCTCGGGAATGAACCGATGTTTTGCTCAGTGTTTTGCTGAGGAGTGTCCGTGTTTTCCAGCTGCGTGGTGCATTGTCCCGCCGATGCTGTCCTCGCTTGGGTGCCTTTCGGTTTCCGTAGCGGTTTCGCCCGTTTGTGCGTGGCCTTTGTTTCTGGCGGTGGCGCAGATCGACCATCAGGCCCATCGCCAAGGTGCCCGTTTACTAATAGCTGGGTTCCTCTATCCATTGCCTCGTCTACCGGCTGGCATTCATTCTGAGTTAAATGTAAAAAATATTGAACCACACTATCATCCAATTTAGCTGGTCGCTGCAATGGGAGACAGGTGAAGGGTTCAGGTTAATACCAATGAAAAGGGTGGAATGACAACATCTTAATCTCCGGCATGCACAGTGGATCACACAAGATTATCAAAGCTGGAGAAACAAGAACACATTAAACATGTTGTTCCAAATAATAAAAAACATCTTTAACCACGATACATACTTTTGTCCCATTTTAGCACGATTTTAACTAGTTATGGTATTGCACCTTTAATTGAAGCGTGACATGGAATTAAAATCAGTGTTCGATGTTGCAATGAGTCAATCACATCCTGATGCCACTCAGGTATGTATGAACATAACAATAGCTAGTATTTATTTAGCACCTTAAACATACTAAAACGTTCTAAGGTTCTTCACAGTGACCTTATTAAACAGAGGGCTGGATTCTACGGTCCCCAGCCATGTGTTTCTGGGCAGCGGGAGGCGGAACGCCATTTGCTGGTGGCGGGATTCTGTGTTCCCACCGCTGTCGGTGGGATTTCCCATTGAAGCCCCCTCCCCATGCTGCTGGGAAACCCAGGTGGGGGGTAGGCTGCCGGTGGGGCGCGACCAGAGAACCCCACCACCAGCAAACAGCCAGAAACTTCTGGCCAGAATTTAACATTCGGCCACTTAAAGAGCCATCAGGGCAGGTGACCGATAGCTTCGTCTAAGGCGTGGGTTTTAAGTTGTGTCGGAATGGAAGAGAGAGATGGAGAGGTTAGCGAGAAGAATTCCAGGCCTTTGGCAGCGAAAGGCATAGCCACCAGTGATGGAGTGACGAAATTTAGGAAAGTGCAAGGGGCCAGAGTTGGGTTGGCGCAGAGGTCTCGGGGGTTTCCACAAGAGGTGGCAGAGTTAATAACGGAGATAGAAAGGGATTGCAGAACGGGCAGTGACACCCAGATACAGTGTCTTTATCCCACCCAAATCCAAAACCATGCTTCCAGCAGAGAAGCAAGAATGCTCCTCGTCTCTCTTTAAAGTCATGGCCAAGTCCAGTGTCAACATCAGGATGTGGTTTTCTGAACTTCCGACAAAATAACAGAACCAGACAATTACTGCCCAGGATAGCAATTGCCGTGAGAATGGGTGATTACCAACTCGGATTGGGTGCATTTCTGGTGGTTTCATCACCATGAACTCCAGCATCCTACCATCCCATGGCCAATTGGAAAGTAAATAGAGTCACCCAACTGGATGAATCCTGACTGTTAGCCAAACCACACTTTCCCTCCCCTTCCCCCCCCCCCCCCCCCCCCCCTCCAATATTTTCACAACTAGTAAATGAAAACGTTCAAAGAAAAATTGATTGTTGACTGCTCAATGATCTTGGCACGCAGTATTCTGGAGATTTTACTCTTCAATCTCTAGAGAGTCCAGCATAATTCTGCAGGGTTGGAAACCCTCCTGCCAAACTATTTTGGGAGGAAATGGTCAATTAGCCAAGTGAAATTAAAATATTTACTTCAATTTTACTTTGCAGGAAAAAGCAACAAAAATAAGCAGTGCTTGTTTTCAAGGCAGTAGAGGAAAGTTGTTACCTGTCGACATCATAGTGCTCAAAAAACCAAAGTGAAGGGAGTTGTGGGGATTTGAATATACCACCTGAAAGTTATGGTGGAAACAGATTCTATCGTAACTCTCAAAGGGAATTGGATAAATATTTAAAGGGGAATATTTACAGGCCCTTCTGTAAAGAGCAAGAAGGAATGGGACTTGAATTTTACTGAAAGGAGAGACGTGTTGCTGAAGCTTTTCACCTTGCACTCATTGGGGCAAACACAAGAATGCTAAATTTCAAATAATTATGACAATTTACACAACAGATAAAAAGGGTGCTGATTGGATGGCAACTCAACTCTGATTGGCCAAGGCATTGCCAATGGAGAAGGTAATAGGGAACTATAAGTTCCTCAAGATCCTGGGTAATTCAAAGAAAGGTGCACGGCTTGAACATATTCCTTTTGTTTGCAGAGAACTGGTCCCTGTATATGAATGTATGTCTCTTCGAGCAAGTGTAAATGAGACACTATGAACTCGACTGATTATCGCAAATAGGTGCTCTCTCCGAGGCAACGTCTCAGCCAATCAGAATCTAATTGCCACCCAATTAGCACCCCTTTTCCACTGTAGTGTAAATTATTGTGATCGCTTGACATTTGCCATTCTTGTTTTTCTGCTTCGTGCAAGATGAAAAGCTTCAACAACATGTCTCTTTTTTTACAGCAATATTCAAGTGCTGTGCTGCCAAACATGGAACGGGACAAGCTCTTTTAACGAGTCATAGATTCTACGATTCTAAATCCAATTAGAAACTTTGCAGGGTATTCTTCACCTTTAAGATTATCCTCCCGTCAGTTGGATCCTCCCCTACTTCCCTTCACACTCTCCCGCCCACTTCATTCCACGTGGGCCTCTCGGGCACACTCACCTGTTGCTCGAATTTCCGTTCCTTTTCTTGTTCCCGTGCCTCTTTCGCTTCCTTCTCTGTTTCCCGGACAAGCTGCTTAATGAATCCTGCAGTAGCTACAGGGGAGACTGGTGACACGGGGGGGCGGGGTAGCTCTTCCTCCTTGATCTATTTTTGTACAAATTGACCGAGAGCCATTTTAGTAAAGTTGCGCTCGATTCCCCCACCCACCACCACTGCTCTCTCTGTATCATCCATGTTCAGCCGATGAAGTCTGAATTATAAACGACCTAACTCAATGAGAAAGTCGAAGGCAACTCTCCCCCCCCCCCCCCCCCCCCACTCCCTGTCCGCGGGTTCCCCAGCGAACAATGGGAAGCCCATTGACAGCAGCAAGACCAGAAAATCCTGGCCACTTGAGGGGGGTGGGGGATGGCTTCCGCTCAATGCCTTTTCTCCACTTTTTCCCCACCTTCGTCAAGGCATCAACTCCCTCACTTTTCCCAATAGTGCTTCGCCAGGAGGTCACTTTTCACGTGCGAACATTTGGCGGTAAGGCTCTTCAGCCACAGCGGTTTCCCCGGATTCTAGGGGAGGGACCCACTGTTTGTGGGTCACCCCTCCCCAAGGGGTCACTTTCTTTTGCCTGAGAACCCTGGACGGTGGTCCCCTCTGAGTTAGTCAAATGAGAGGTGCATCACGGTCAAAATTAATCCTCTCCTTGCCCAATGTCCGCACGAGGAGACGAACAGGGAATGATTGTCAAGCGATGGTGAAGAAGTTTGCTTTTCCCCCTTCACTACCCCAGGGGGAGTTCAGGAAAATGTTAATGCCCCAGTTTGACATGGCCGAGAGTGTTTCTTAAAAATATATTTTGGATTATCGTCCACTGTGATTCTTTGGGGCCTCAGACCTTGTGACCCTACAGAACATAAACAGGATCCAGGAATGATATAAACTCAAAGTTCATCAGTTAACGCGCATAATCTCTGGTGGAGCCAATGCACAACATGCTCAGTATTGAAAGCACATCTCCCATCAATATTTATTAATAGAGTCCCAGTGTGCATTCACAATCCATCTTATAATAAGCACATTCGGCTCATTCAGGGGCTCCTCATCCAACAGGACATAGGGATGGGAAATAGAATGCTGGATTGCATATGGGGGAGTGTGGATATGTTTCAGGGGAACTGCCAGTACCGCAGGCAATTCTGTTTCTTGGTCAGATTTGGCTTTAGTATGCCAGTTCGATGGGCCGAATTGCCCCTTTCTGTCCTGCACTATTCTATAATTCTACGATTGCTGAACACATTCAGTGTATCTACTGGATAACTGAAGCAATTGCCCACATACCTGGTACATGCATGGGTGATCAAAATGCATCTAAGGGCACTTTTTACATTTCTGGCCATGGATTTTCCAAAGACGGCCCCAGGACAGGTCCGCGTAAGCAATGGTGTCCAGAAAATGCCTACTCGGGTCGGTCAACACCTCAGGCTGCTCCAGGCCTCAACTCAAGGACGGGTGCAGTCACGCACCATCTTTGCCACTGAGTGCCATTTGTCCATAGTCAATCCAACTACCCCACTCTACATACATTTTTTCCCTGCCTCCTCCTCACTGTGCTAAAGTCAAGACTCACCGCACTATGCTCCAGCTCTACCTCATTTTCTTTCCGGTGCTCCGAATCCCAAAGGACCAGAAGACAATGGATCAGAAGTAGGCCTTTCGGCCCATCGAGTCTGCTCCGCCATTCAATGAGATCATGACTGATCTGATGCGATAATCCGCGACTCCACTTTCCCGCCTTATCCTCAAAATCCTTGATTCTCTTATTGATTAAAAATCTGTCTATCTCGGCCTTGAACACACTCAATGACCCAGCCTCTACAGCTCTCTACGGTAAAGAATTCCACAGATTCACTATCCTCTGAGAAAATAAATTCCTCCTCACCTCTGTCTTAAATGGGCGACACCTTACTTTGAATCCTAGACTCTCCTGCATGGGGGAACAACCTCTCAGCATCTACCCTGTCAAACCCCCTGAAAATCCTCTATGTCTCAATAAGGTTGTCTCTCATTCTTCTAATCTCCAATTAGTACAGGCCCAACCTCTCCTCATAATAAAATCCCTCCATACCTAGGATGAACCTACTGAACCTGCTCTGGGCTGCCTCCAACGCCGATGTATCTTTCTTTGGATAAGATATCCTTGGACCAAATCTAGTCTAACTAGTGCCTTGTGTAGTTTTAAAAAGACTTCCCTATTTTATACTCCATTCCTTTTGTAATAAAGACCAACAATCCATTGCCTTCCTTATTACCTGCTGAACTTGCATGCTAGCTTTCTGTGATTGATGCGCAACCCTAAAATCCCTCTGTGCTGAAACTTTCTGCAGTCTATCTCCATTTAAGTAATATTCAGCTCCTTTATTATTCCTACCAAAGTGCAGAACGTCACAATTTCCTCCATTAGCAATGAAGAAAGGTTGAGTAGATTAGGATTGTTTTCGTTGGAAAGACGGAGGTTGAGGGGGACCTGATTGAGGTCTACAAAATTATGAGAGGTATGGACAGGGTGGATAGCAACAAGCTTTTTCCAAGAGTGGGGGTGTCAGTTACAAGGGGTCACGATTTCAAGGTGAGAGGGGGAAAGTTTAAGGGAGATGTGCGTGGAAGGTTTTTTACGCAGAGGGTGGTGGGTGCCTGGAACGCTTTACCAGCGGAGGTGGTAGAGGCGGGCACGATAGCATCATTTAAGAGGCATCTAGACAGGTATATGAACGGGCGGGGAACAGAGGGAAGTAGACCTTGGAAAATAGGAGACAGGTTTAGATAAAGGATCTGGATCAGCGCAGGCTGGGAGGGCCGAAGGGCCTGTTCCTGTGCTGTAATTTTCTTTGTTCTATTATATTCCATCTGCCAAGTTTTATCACTTAATCAGTCTAAATCCCTCTGTAAACCCTTTGTGTCTTCAGACACAACCCCAAAATAGTTCCCACCCACCATCAACACTGCACTGAGACAGATATCACTGCTTCAATCCTTCAAGCTGTGCTCAGCACGAGTGAGACACCTTGCTTAAACCAGATTTATCCGAAATAACCCTAACGGTGCCTGAAAACACAAGTGATACATCTATCTCATCTATTTATTGCCTTCCCATCTATTTTTGCGTTATCTGCAAACTTGGCAATGGTGCATTCACCTCCCCTGTCCAAGTCGGTAAAAAAATTGTCAATAATTAATTCTATCCTTCCTTTTTCAGACTTTCAAATCCCAAGTTTGGCATCATCTAATAATCATGTATTGATTCACTTCACCTTTCCCCTTCACCTTTTCAAACCCAGCAGTTTCCTGTATCTCTTAAGCCTTCACCTTTAAGCGAGGCTTTTTTTTTAATATCAAAAATTGGCAGACAGCACCTCCTCTTCATAAACAGGCACCATCTCTCTCTCTTTCACCGTTCTGTCGCCTGCTCTTGTTAGTTGGCAGTGAGGCAGAGTCACACCAATTCAGTGTACTGTTACCATGGTGTATCAAATGTAAATCTCCACCACAGCAAAAGTGGATTGATGGTTTGACAGGTGACAGCACCAAATGTATAGGATCTACGGGACAATGGAGCTGTGACATGAGCAATGGTAAAACATGGGCTGAGATGACTAATGTTCACAGGCAGGAGGGGTCTGGCTTCTGAATCAAATAAACAGCCTTGAGCACAGGCCCAGTGTTGGCAGCACAGTGGCATGTTGCTTGTTCAAACAGGAAGATCCTTCTGTTGAGGTCAGTGAGGAGTCCAGATAGCTGATTGACCGTATCACCAGGCACAGACAGTGCATTGATACAATAAATGAGGAAAGGAGGGGAGGAAATCACACAGGTCAAGATGAATCTCATGCATTCCTCCTTAGTCAACTTTAACTAATGTATCAATTACCCGCCAATGGCAGATCTGTAACCACCAGGCGTGCACCCTCAGCTCAACTGATTCTCTTCAGACACAACCCCAAAATGGTTCCCACCCACCATCAACACTGCACTGAGATAGATATCACTGCTTCAATCCTTCAAGCTGTGAGACACGAGTGAGACACCTTGCTTAAAGCAGATTTCTCTGAAATAACCCTAACGGTGCCTGAAAACACAAGTGATACCGGATGACCACGGGTTTTGATGAATGGAGTAGTTTAACTAAACAGCATGCACCCCCCTGCATAGAGTTACTTTTTGAAAGTACTAATTTCATTATTTGAATTCACACACACACAAAGCACAGCACGATGAAGGATCTAATAATAATCTACAAAGCTTTGGCCTCGCATTTTAATGTTAGCAAAGCAGTGATCGAGCCTTTGGCAGACGTTTTAATTCCATTTGCCGCTCAGACAGCCAAGTCTATTACCCCAGGTTCCCTTTCATATTACTCAAACCCACAACATCTGCAAAACAGATGAGAAAATAATTTGGATCTCAAACACAATTTCACTCTTCAAGAAAAAAACGATTCTTTAAAAAAAATTATTACTGGTACAAGTGCCAGCATCAAGTATTCCAGGACAGGTGTACAGCACAGCTACCCCTACCATTCTCAAGAAAGTGCTCCAACGCCTCTAGTCGGAGAAACTAGAACCGAGGACATAACCTCAGGCTGAAGGGACGATCCTTTAAAACTGAGATGAAGAGGAATTTCTCCAGCCAGAGGGTGGTGAATCTGTGGAACTCTTTGCCACAGGAGGCTGTGGAGGCCAAATCACTGAGTGTCTTTAAGACAGAGATAGATAGGTTCTTGATTAATAAGGGGATCTAGGGTGAAGGGGGGAAGGCAGGAGAATGGGGATAAGAAACGCTTCAGTTCTGATAGAATTGTGGAGCAGACTCGATGGGCCGAAGGCCTAATTCTGCTCTTGTGTCTTATGGTCTATGGTCTTATGGTCTTATAACTGAGCAGGAAGCTCAGCAGGATGATTCCTGGTGTAGTACATGTTTCTGCCCGAGATCCTTTTAGGAAATTGCGTTAAAAATCAAAAAGTTACTTTAATATCACATGTGAAGGGCAGCACAGTAGCATTGTGGATAGCACATTCGCTTCACAGCTCCAGGGTCCCAGGTTCGATTCCGGCTTGGGTCGCTGTCTGTGCGGAGTCTGCACATCCTCCCCGTGTGTGCGTGGATTTCCTCCGGGTGCTCCGGTTTCCTCCCACAGTCCAAAGATGTGCAGGTTAGGTGGATTGGCCATGATAAATTTCCCTTAGTGTCCAAAATTGCCCTTAGTGGTGGATGGGGTTACTGGGTTATAGATATAGGCTGGAGGTATTGACCTTGGGTAGGGTGCTCTTTCCAAGAGCCGGTGCAGACTCGATGGGCCGAATGGCCTCCTTCTGCACTGTAAATTCTATGAATGGTTCCCACTATATAAACCATAGAATCATAGAATTTACAGTGCAGAAGGAGGCCATTCGGCCCATTGAGTCTGCACTGGCCCTTGGAAAGGGCACCCTACACAAGCCCACACATACACCCTATCCCCATAACCCAATAACCCCACCCAACCTTTTTGGACACTTAAGGGTAATTTAGCATATCCAATCCACCTAACCTGCACATCTTTGGACTGTGGGAGGAAACCGGAGCACCCTGCGGAATCCTACGCAAACACGGGGAGAACGTGCAGACCCTGCACAGACAGTGACCCAGGCCGGGAATCGAACCTGGGACCCTGGAGCTGTGCTATGCTACCATGCTGCCCAAATTAAAGACGTATGATGGTGGCACCTGGAGTTGGGAAGGTCTTTAAGATTGTTTCAGATGTTCAATGGGGCTCGTGTTAAAATAAACCTGATGAGCCATTCGTCCAAAACGAAGCCAGCTTGTCACCAGGGCCTCTAACATAAGTCTATAATAGGTTGCATCTCAGAAATTTCGCAACAGGCACTGACTGATACCTTAAATGTGAGAGACACAAGGGCAGGGAATGTAAACAACAAATGCTGGATGGAGACCAGTGCAAGAATAACTGTGAAATGTAAGAAATGCACATCAGTTAAGGGGGAAGTGGTTAAATGACTCAACAGGATTCTTCCATTACAATTATTTCTGTTGGCATTAGCTTGGATTTTCTCATTTATGTCTAGTGCATTTTCAATCATAAGTGCATGATTATCGTGATCAATCCTTGCTTCCCCCCTCGGTTCCCTTTCCTTGTACATTTCTGTGTTGTTGAAAAGAAGAACCATTTGCATTAATTGTCCAACAATGTTCAGGGGAGGGGGGGGGGGGGGAGAGAGAGAGAGAGTGTCATCAGGTAACAGGAATGTAAAACTATCCAATTTGCCATTAATCTAAATCTTATTTTTAAGAGGAAAAAAACTTATTTACGAGATTCTATTGAATTTTAAGCAAACCCAACCAGTGCCCACTTTCGGGTTTTGACTGTCTGAGCGGGTGAACAGCTGCCAGGCAAACAGTGAATAAGCTGCCAACATCCAATTGCTTACAAATTATTTGCTCCAGATTTATCTGCATGATGCGTGCAATTCTGAGATGCACTAAATACCACAAAGAGCAGAACCAGGCAATCCAATTCGAAATGCAGGATGTCACAGATTCAATCTTGCATTCGTATCTTGGTTGCAAAGCTGAATCGGAATGCACTGATGAGATTAGACACATTGGATTTGCAAATGTAAACTGCGTCACAATGCACGACTGGAAAAGTGACTGCATTCTTGCGCAGCACACCATGACTTCTCAGGATCCATACAAAAAGGCAGTCAAAAGTCAGCGCCTGACGTTCCCCTGACAGGTTGGGATTGTGAAGTCAAGGCCTAGTTTCATTGTGAAGTCAAGTCCCATAGCTCTGCCCACGAGCTCCAGTCTGCTTGAACCCTGGAATGAACAGCCTTGAAGAGGAGCAGGCTATCCATATCTGCCACTCTTGCTGGCTTTAGTGTGACTCAGCAATGGTCAGCCAGGAGCACTGTTGAAATTGAACTAATGGGCCATATGCGCCTCTGCCACTTCCTGTAATACTACTGACCTCTCCAAATGCCAATGCTAATGGAAAGACAGATGGACCCCGATGGCAAGGAAGAATATGAAGATATGAAACAATGACCAGAAGCTCTGCAAATCAATTAAATAAAATAACATGAACTGAAATTGATGTCCTTCAGACCAATAATCCCCACTCTCCAGAAGTCATCGAGTTTTACTAGAGTATTAGCCTTTTA
This sequence comes from Scyliorhinus canicula, assembly GCF_902713615.1. Classification (NCBI taxonomy): domain Eukaryota; kingdom Metazoa; phylum Chordata; class Chondrichthyes; order Carcharhiniformes; family Scyliorhinidae; genus Scyliorhinus; species Scyliorhinus canicula. Next base: position 18,226,983 of record NC_052146.1, read on the forward strand.
CTATCCAATGCTCATTATCAGACATGTGCATCGGAGATTATTGCATGCTCTATGGACATTACCTGAAGCTACCCTGCTTGGTAGGTAATTAGCCATAGTCCAACAAGGGACCATAGACTCCTCTTTTTGTTAGAGAGAGAGAATGGGACAGCTGGTTATTTAGTTCAAGGGACACCACTTCACATCAAGTACAGGAGGTAAACCTCCACGTCTACCTCAGATTGGGAATCAAACCCAAAGTGTTGGCGTTACCCTAAACTGAACAGTCGCCATCTGAGCAAATCAACCCACTAACTACCTTGTTACGCTCGTACAAAGAAGTCAGAGTTAACCTGATTGTACCCAATCCATTATTATACCCAGAGCTTCCACAGATCCTAAGGGGACAATTGCAGGCAGCAACTGCAGTCACTGTTGATTCACTAACTTACTGCAGGAAGGGACAAAGTGAGGAATCAAACCAGCAGGAGAATTTCATACAACCTGGCTTCATCAGGTGAGTGGATCAGCCAGTTAACTTGTCACAAAGTGTGAAAAGCTAATAGACATTGCTCTCTGCTGATTGCTGCAAAGCATCTGTGAAGCCTGGAGGGACACATGTTTGAGATGAGTGAAGGGAACACTGATGAGAACAGATAGCATGTCAAACTGACGGGGCCCAATCATCAAGACAGCCAACATGGAGTCGACGATCCTTGACAGGTAGGGCAGAGTAGGGCAAAAGTGTAAAATAAACATGCTGATTAAATAGCTCGAAGTGGCAATGGCAATGTTGGGATCCTCATGATCTGTGGAAGCATTGAGCAAAGAAAGGGAAGAGAATCTGAGGGAGATAATAAGAATAATAATCGTTTATTGTCTCTTCTAGAAGTAGCCAAAGTTATGGCAATGGCCGAATAGCATACTGATTTCTTCTTATGGCTACCATATCGATACAAAATCTAAAAGACCAGGAAAACATCGAGATCAGCTGAGAAAGAGATCCTTATCATGTTACTAAAGTGGCAGCTGCTAACCTACACATCTGCTATTCGATGATGATTACATAATAGAAGAGCCTACAATGGCATCTCTGGAACAGCCCAGAATTTGATTCCCTTCACGCGTTTTGGCCTGTTCCCTAACTGAGATTGCAGCTGTTAAAGTCTCAGGTTCGCCGTCACATGGACAGGTACCGACGTTTTTGATTTTAAAAGTGGGTTCTTTTCTGAAAGTGGCTTTGAATTTGCCCAACTCGTGTGTCTAACCTCATACCAATTTTTTTTGTTGCAGGAACATCTGCTGCCTTGTTAACAGAAGCTTTCCAACACTTCTAAAAGCCACGCAACTTCAACCTTCTCTGCTGCATGCAGGAAGTGAACCTGTGACCAGGAAGGGTAACTTTCCTTTTGTTCCCACAATGCTAGACGGGAGGAAACAGCCATGTTCCTATAGTTTAATCGAGGTGTGCTACGCAACGGACTTTGTGCTCAGGCGACTTGAAGGATGTGGAGACATCAAACTACATGGCGGATGAAAATGGTCATGCAGAGTTTTCCAAAGAGACAAAAGTGATGGACGAGAAGAGAAAGAAAGAGGGAAGAAAACAGAATGATTATATGAGAAATGCAGACAAAAATAACATCACACAAAGACAGGAGAACTTGAACAGTGCTATTTTCTCTCCATGAAAAACATTGATTGAATGGGACAAGGTGAAGACAGTTCTGCAGCTCCTATGCTTACTAACTTCATTCATCTATTATTGAAGATGAGTTGAAAGGCCATGTGTCATTCTAATGCAGCCAAACTGCTAGTTAGAGACGGCACATTAGGTTTTTCATCTGGCGTATCTTACAAATTGCACCTTTTTTAAAAACTACTGCGATTGAAAACATAACGTGAATTCAGCCATTTACTTAACTCTAACAAAGCTATGTTATCTCACAAATTAGCAAGGTTCAATAGTCCAGTAACCACGAGTAGAATTACAAGGTACATAGTTGTGGTAGTATGACCAGAGGCACTATGGTACCTGGGAGTGTGAGCTACCATTGGTGGAGAAGACTCGCTGCTCATTGGCCCAAGTGTTTGCATTTCATTGGTCGGAACGTAAGGTAGCTCCGCCCAGTGAGGCGGGGTATAAAAACCCATGTTTCCCAGCAGCCGGCCTTCTTTCTGTACTCGAGCTGCCGGGAAAACATCTTGTTGATTAAAGCCTTCAATACGGACTACATCCTCGTTTCAGTAGTTATTGATCGCGCATCAATAGTCTTAATCACCAACCACAAACGCTTAGGGAAAGCTCAAGGAAACACTGGTCTTCTGATCGATCAGCAAATTTTGTCTCACTTGTCGCTTCTAATATTCCTCAATATCATAACCTTTCTTGCCTCTCAATTTTAATCATATCACCGTGGTCATTGCTCCTCTAAACATTTCCTCTTTCTTTCTCCTGAGCTTCCAATATGATGTCCTCTTCCTTACATATCCACTGTCTTGAAATCATCATTCCGTCCACTGCCTACATTCTTCCCCAGAAACATTGGACCCTAGAATTTCTTACCTTCCTCGGTCAACTCTCCTTCAAACTACTTGCACCTTTTTTTAAAAGTTTAGAGTACCCAATTCTTTTTTTCCAATTAAGGGCAATTTAGCGTGTCCAATCCACCTGCCCTACACATCTTTGGGTTGGAAGTAGTGAGACCCACGCAGACACGGGGAGAATGTGCAAACTCCACATGCATAGTGACCCGGGGCCGGGATCGAACCAGGGTCCTCGGCGCCGTGAGGCACTACTGCGCCACCGTACTGCCCGCTTCTAACTTTTTAAAACCCAAGCTTAACATCATCATCCATTTATTATCATTTATCTTCAGTCCTATAGCTTCCAAGCTTGGCTCCTCATCTAGATTGCTCAATTTTAATCTATGAAATTTATATGTTACACAGCTGTTACTAATGAAAGAAAGATCTGCATTTATATCGCACTTTTCACAACCACTTGCCACCTCCCGAAGCATTTGACAGCGAATGAAGTTTATTTTTGAAGTGGAGTCACTGTTATAATATAAGAAACATGGCAGCCGATACGCACATGACCAACTCCCACATCAGCAACGTGATAGTGAGGTGACAGTCTGTTTTTCTGATGTTGATTGAGGGATAAATGTTGGGCGAAAAATCAGGGAGAACTCCCCGACTCGTTTTCAAAATGGAATCATGGGATCTTTTGCATCCTCCAAGCAGACAGAGGGGGCCTTGGTTCAACACCGGATCCAAAAGGCGGCGCCTCCAACAATGCAAGGGTGACCAGCCGTCCCTTAATTTACGGGATCATCCCACATCTGAGTCCACTCTCCCGTGTTGACTGGTTGCTGCTTGTCCTGTAATTCAGGCCTCTAAATGTCACGCATGCACAGTACCCACTTCCCCGCAAACGAGCCGGCTGTAAGAGTTTAGCTCAGTTGGCTGGACAGCTGGTTTGTGATTCAGAGCAAAGCCAACAGCATGGGTTCTATTCCTGTGCCGGCTGAGGTTATACATGAAGGCCCCGGCTTCTCAACCTCGCCTGAGGTATGGAGATCCTCAGGTTAAACTACCACCAATCAGCTCTCCCCCCTCAAAGGGGAAAGCAGCCTACAGTCATCTGGGACTATGGCGATTTTAGTTACTAGCACTTACTACAGGACTGCCATTTAACAATTTTATCTGGTTTCACCATTGACCAGTGTGGGACGCAACATAACTTCATGGAATTTTGAAGGTTCAGATTAAAATGCACCAAGTTTAACAACTGAAATGAAAAATGAAAATCGCTTATTGTCACGAGTAGGCTTCAATGAAGTTACTGTGAAAAACCCCTAGTCGCCACATTCCGGCGCCTGTTCGGGGAGGCTGGTACTGCACAGATTCCCAGACAAAGGACTGCACTGCTACTGGTGATTAGTACTGCTCATATGTGCACCGGTTTCGTGCAAACTCACTAGTCCCTAACTACCCTCAACCAATTTTGTAAAAAGCCTTTCCAGTGCACCCGAGTGAATAAAGGTTAAAGTTGGTTAATGTCATCCTCTATTAGACTGCATTGGTCTGGCAAAAAATGTCAGAGTCCCTGAAACTGCAGACCTAGCGTTACTATTCAGCTTCACTGTAAATAACATCAGAACAGGAGCATTGTCCAAACAACTGATGGCAATTTCCATATTTTTGATTGTTATATTTTTATGGAAGTGAAGGCAGGAGAAGGCTAAACCTCTCTCTTGCAATTGGAAGACGCAGGAACTTGGCCTATTATTTCTTAACATATGAGGAAATTGTAAAAGGCTGAGGTTTTACTGGGCTTTTGTACAATGCATGAAGGACCATAGTGTTAAATTAATGAAACACTAAATCTTTGGCACAATATTAAAATATCATTGATAGATAGCCACACAAATGTATTGTCTCGACAAGTAAAGATCACAGAAGGGTCACGCACATAAAGAAGGAAAAGTAAGAAGCTAAATTCCCTCATCATCTTGCTTCCGCACTCAGAGAATAGCAAGAAAATGAAAACAGACCCTTCTCCTTTGTCGCATTACTTTAATACCTGTTGGAGGTCAGTAGGGAAGACGACCTCTGCCTGCTGTGGCCATTGCGTGCCAACAGCACAGTTGCATCCTTTCTACGAAGCAGAACACAATACCCCTCCCTCACCCAACCCACCCTACTCACCGCCCATCCTACCCCAACAGGCCTTCTTGCTTTTAGGAAAGTTTTGATCATTGACTTCTTCTTCGTCGTCAGCACAGTGTGTTTGGCCTTGAACAATTCAAAACAAATCCCGAGATGTTGGCTTCAGGACATCCATTAATTTAATTATCCATTTCTAAATGTGGCCTGTTTTAAAAGACGTACGTTAAAAATTTACGGTTCATGGCGAGACAATCAAAAGGTACGTTACTTCCTTCAGAATGAAGCTAGACAGCATCACACTGAATAATAAACAGTGGGCCTGATGGGCAAATCTGATTTTATGAGTTGTCAAAAAGCATTGAACACAGCTAAATGCTAATCACTCCGGACTGTGGTTTCAGCAAAACCTCGTGGTAAAACTAACACAAGGCACCAGAGGGATTCCGCTACGTCTGATACAATTAAAAAGTGTAATCAGTTATGGCAGCAGAGACAGGCACGGAGTAAGAAACAACACAGAGGTCTGGTGAAGGGTCGCCGACCTGAAACCTTTCTCTCTGCAGATGCTGCCCTGATTTTCGTGTTTTCATGCATTTTCTGGCTCAGTGTATGCTGGAGAAATGATGTGATTTGAAGTTCCTTTCACTAAGTCCCCAATCGGCATCAGATGGAGCAGGGAAATACCATTGTGGATTCATGTCTCAGGAATCCTTGTGACCTCCGAGATGTCCTGACGGTGGCTTGGGCCGCCACTTGCCTCTAAACTATCTGACTGGATAGCTGCAGAAAATACTTCATCAGAACAAGTTTCAAACAACTGTGATTGCTCGATATGTGATGAGTTAGTGTTGAAAACAGTTTACATTCCACAATGTTTTTTTTTTCATTCATGGGATGTGTGTGGCACCGGCGAGGCCAGTATTTTCTGCCCATCCCTAATTGCCCAGGAGTGGCAAGTTCAGCCATTTCAAGAGTCACATGTAGGGCCAGGCCACGTAAGGATGGCAGATTTCCTTGGTTTTCGTGAAAATCGACAATGGTTTCATAGTCATCGTTACAGTTGTAATTCCAGATTTTTAATGAATTCAAATTTCACGACCTGTCATGGTGGGATTTGAACCCAGATCCCCAGAGCATTACGCTGGGTCTCTAGCCCAGTGACAATTTCACTATGCCACTGCCTCCCTGCATTGGACACGATGACTCATGAACTATATTATATAATTCACATCCTGAATTCCTCATCATGTATTCTGAAATATCACAATTAGGCAATTGATAACGGAATGTTGAACGCAAATATTCATTTTAAACACAAAGATTACGGCCTAGTAAATGCAACATGCTATAAATTGCGAGTTATTTCATTGAAACATGAAAAGTATTACACTGCATTCTCTGCAGTCTGATAATTATGGTGAATAGATCATTCATTGAAAGGAGCTATCAGTTGATACATTCGCAGACACACGGGGCTTTACCGGCAAAGGCCTGTGTCGAGAGTAGTTAGGGGATCTTAGGCTTCATAAATAGAAGAATTGGGCCGGATTTTCTGGCCCCTCCTGTGGGTAGGGCCCGCCGCTGACGGCTGGCACTGTACAGCCAAGCCAACAATTCTTAACCACTTTCGACCACAAAAAATAAAAGCTTTTGAATTCACATTGCCACAGACTGTTCTGGGGTCAGAGGAAAGTTGGATGCTCTCCCCAGGCTCACGAAAAAAGTCTTTCCGCAGGCTGTCAGGCCCTTGAGAAACATTTACCCTGCAGCTTGTAGGTCAGACTGCTGGATTGGCAGCTGCCTAATTTCCCATACAGGCCCTCTCCTCACCAGCCCTGAAGAGGCCTACAACAAATTTCATCGGCCGGCCTTTGCAATCACTCCATAAAATGGACAACAAAATCAAAAATCAGCCCAAATGCCTTTGCTAGAGAGAGAACAAAATAACAACAATGAGGAAAAGGGCAACACAAACCAGATTCATCCAGTCTGAACAAAGGACAAAATACGCCAGATACCTGTCCATCGAGACCTGCTCAGTGCTTCCATTGCTGTTTTTCAGGTCAGTCGTACAAACCTCAAAATTAATTGCCTTGAAAGTTCATTGTTCAGTTCAGATTTCACTATAAATACACAATGTGCCTGTGATGGGATGGGGAGGCAGGCAGCTTGTTGGCTTGGCATTGTTCCTATTGTCCAAAGTACCATAAAGCAACAGAATGCTATAATCCTGGCCAATTTGGGAGCTCCCCAAGGCTCAATAAAGAGGCCTGGTAACAGGCAACCAGCAGGGAACAGGCAGAAGAGCAGTATCATATTTGACAGTGCAATGGGCATAGAGAGCATTAGATCTGACAGTAGAGTGTGCAGTGGGGCTTTTACAAAGCTTTTGAATCTTCAAAAATGTTTTCTCCACTTTTCTCAAGGCAGTGTATGTTACAAAGCTGAAAAGAAAGAAAACCAATCTCCATGACCAAGTTTTCATTCACCCGCCCCAATGTCTCTGGCTGTGGCTCAGTGTCTGATTAAAAGTAAAGTCACCATCGTCCCAGGTGACCAGAGGCTGCTTTCCCCTTTGAGGGGGGAGAGCTGGCTAGTGGTGATTTAACCTGAGGATCCTCACACCTCTGGCAAGGGGCAAAGTTGAGAAGCCAGGGCCTTCAGGGCCTCAGCCGATGTGGGAATTGAACCCATGCTCTGCATCACAAACCAGCTGCGCAGCCAACTGAGCTAAACTTGGCCTTCACTGAGTTGGAGGATCACTATTGTAAGGGGGATTACAATTGGCCCCAGTTGTTATTGGGATGTGGAAAGTTATTCAATTTTACTTATTACACCTTCTGTGAAGTACCTTTGGTTCTTTATCTACATTGAAGGTTGTTGTTATTCTTAAGCTCGAGCAAAAGACAGGCTAAGTAAATTACGTATCTAGGGACATACTGTACACTGTTAATTGAAACCAGATAAGGGCAAAAGGGAACAGGAATAGAAGGATGTGCTAATAGGGTTAGATGAGGTAAATAGAGTGCAAGGAACTCTGTTGTAAGCAAAAACAACAACACAGACCATTTGGCCAAACTGTAAGTTTCAATACTGTAAGCTCTATGTCATTCTACCTATCCTTTCCCATCCTAATCCTGGGGGATACCATTGACCAAAACCTTAACTGGACTAACCATATCAATACTGTGCCTACAAGAGCAGATCAGAAGCTGGGAATTGTGCAGTAGGTAACTCACCTCCTTACTCCCCAAACCCTGTCCAAGGCACAAGTTGGGGGTGTATTGGAATACTCCCCACTTGTCAGTGCAGCTCCAACAACACTCAAGAAACTCGATACCATCCAGGACAAAACAGCCCGCTTGATTGGCACCCCATCCACCATCTTCAACATTCATTCCCTCCGCCACTGACGCATAGTTGCAGCAATATGTACCATCTACAAGATGCACTGCTGCAACTCATCAAGATTCCTTTGACTGCACCTTCCAAACACCCGACCTCTACCACCTAGAAGGACAAGTGCAGCAGATGCATGGGAAGACCACCACTTGCAGGTTTCCCACCAAGCCGCTCACCATCCTGGCCTGGAAATATATTGCTGTTCCTTCACTGTCGCTGGGTCAAAATCCTGAAACTCTTTCCCTACCAGCACTGTGGGTGTACCTACACCTCAGGGACTGTAGCAGTTCAAGAAGGCAGCTCACCGCCACTTTCCGAGGGCAATTCCCAGGGAGGCAGTGTCCTAGTGGTCAGTGGGCTAGTAAACCAGCGACACAGAGTAATGCTCTGGGGACCCAGGTTCAAATCCCGCCACTTCAGATGGTAAAATTTGAATTCAATAAAAACCTGGAATTTAAAGTCTAATGATGACGATGAAATCATTATCAATTGACGTAAAAACCCATCTGGTTCACTAATGCCCTTTATGGAAGGAAATCTGCCGTCCTTGCCTGGTCTGGCCTACATGTGACTCCAGACCCACAGCAATGTGGTTGACTCTTATCGGCCCCTCAAGGGAATTGGGATGGGCAGCTGGCACAGCCTGCAACGCCCACATCCCATGAACGAATAAAAAATTAGGGATTGATCAACAGATGTTGGCCCAGCTAGCGATGCTCACATCCCATGGCAGAATAAAGTTTTAAAAAAGAGCAGGTAAATAGATTATTTTAATAAAAAATTTGTTTGGTCAAACATACTTTCTACACAACAGTCTCACTGGCCGGGGCCAGTGTCTGTGGGATAGTCTCTCCCAGCCTGCAGGCTTCCCATGAACTTTGAATTCCTGGGAAAAATCTCCCGGAAAGACAAGGCTGATTTCTGAGCAGGAGCGCTGAATTGGAGGAAGGAATTGAGATGACACCAGCTATAAAAATCGTCAAGAGCCAGAAAGTGCAATTGGGACCTGAGAGCGGTATTTGCTGGAGAGAAGCCACCAGTAATTAATCTGGAATAGCAGCAGATGGGAATCAGAAGGGTGAGAATAGAAGGGTGACGAAGCACTCAGTGCTAGAAATACAGGTAATTAATAAAACCGCCCAATTACTACATTATTAACTACTTGCTGTCAACAGCACCTTGGCATGGAGCAGACAGCCAAAAAGGTATTCCTTAAATTCATAATCCGCTCAGCACTTCTTACTGAAAAAAAAAAATCAGAGAGCGCAGTAAAATAGCTATCAACACAACTCTCTCACTGATTATTTAATAAGCCCAGTCAGCCATTCATTATGTTAATTATTAAATTCAACCAGGAGCTTCATTATTATTCCTTATTGAAATAGTTGGCTAATTTAATACTATATATGAAAGACAAATATATACCGAAGAGTAATAAACGTAAGGGATACAGGCTGTTTCTGGACTGCAAGGGCAGGAGGTATTGAAATGGAGCTGTGCAAATGCAACAGGGAATAAACAAGAGGGAACATGGATATTAAAAGAGCTCCATTGGGGAGGGAGGTTACACCTGTAAAATATAAAGAGTGGAATAATTGAAGGTGAACAAAGGAATGCACTGATGAAAAAAGGCGTGCATTTATATAGCAACTTTCACCACCTCAGAACATTGCAATGTGCCTTACAACTGCCAATGAAATACTTCTGAAGTCGCAATATTGTAACTAAAGATTGCGATCAAGGACTTCAATTTGAATTATTTCTGCTTTATATGGCAAATCAAGGGCAGAATTTTCCACCCCCCCCCCCCCCCCCCCCCCCCCACGGCGCCTTTCCCAGTGCAGGAGGCAGCTCGCCGTCGGCTGCCAGCAGGACCTCACAGTCCCACCAATTGTCTACGGTCTTCTGCGTGGCTCACCCTTCCCGTTGCCAGGAACACGCCACGGTGGGGCGGGGGTCCTCCGGAGCAGGACTGGGAAATCTGTCCCTGATACTGGGTCAGGCCCAGGGGGGCCCTCCAGCTAAGCTGGAAAATCCCACCCTAGTACCGGGTCAGGCCCACCTTTGAAAACGGGTTTGGCGCGCCCGTAATTGAGCAGTTTCAGCCCAAACTGTCAAACCTTTTCAGCCCAGATTTTAAAGTTCTAAATCCTGCCATTTGGTACTGGCTTGAATACTGCTACGTACTCCTGGCTCCGTGACGTGGAACATAGTTGCAGATCAGAAGGCACTATAAACTGTAAACTAATTTTAGTTTGCCAGTCACTTCATCGCAAGAAAGCACAGATCAGAAAAGAATGTTGGGGTCAATCGAATCCAATTGCTCCTTCAGTGATTTCAAGGCCTTTAGCTTCACCATGTGTTCAGTGCACTGTGAAACAAAACTGATTTTAGTTTGAGCCAGTGTCCTCCTGCTTCAATGTCAGAGTTTAGTTTCAATTAGTGTTTCAGATGTACCTTGCACGATCATAAACTGTACCTCTTTTAAGTTGCCTTTCAATGACCTCTTCTCAAGGGCTAAGGAGCCCAAGCTTCTCCACATTTGCCTCATAATATAGTCACTCGGAATGAGTCTAAAAATCACAAGAGACTCCTGGATAAGGGAAGATAGGGGGCCATTCAGCCCATCTTAATTCTATCGTCCAGAACAGCCCTCTTCCCCTTCGCAGCATCAAGTTCTTTCGAACCAATTCCAATTCTTGCTCTGCTGCCCAGGCATCCATTCCAAGTGCTAATCACCTTCGGTGTGATTTGGAGTTGGGGACCAAGTGCAATGTGCCCAATTTTGCAGACGACACTAAGATGAGTGGTAAAGCAAAAAGTGCAGAGGATACTGCAAGTCTGCAGAGGGATTTGGATAGTTTAAGTGAATGGGCTCGGGTCTGGCAGATGGAATACAATGTTGACAAATGTTATCCATTTTGGGAGGAATAACAGCAAAAGTGATTATTATTTAAATGATAAAATATTAAAACATCCTGCTGTGCAGAGGGGCCTGGGTGTGCTAGTACATGAGTCGCAAAAGGTTGGTTTACAGGTGCAACAGGTGATTAAGAAGGCGAATGGAGTTTTGTCCTTCATTGCTAGAGGGATGGAGTTTTAAGACTAGGGAGGTTATGCTGCAATTGTATAAGGTGTAAGTGAGGCCACACCTGGAGTATTGTGTTCAGTTTTGGTCTCCTTACCTGAGAAAGGACGTACTGGCACTGGAGGGTGTGCAGAGGAGATTGACTAGGTTAATCCCAGAGTTGAGGGGGTTGGATTATGAGGAGAGGTTGAGTAGACTAGGACTGTACTCGTTGGAATTTCGAAGGATGCAGGGGGGATCTTATAGAAACATATAAAATTATGAAGGGAATAGATAGGATAGGTGCAGGCAGGTTGTTTCCACTGGTGGGCGAAAGCAGAACTAGGGGGCATAGCCTCAAAATAAGGGGAAGTAGATTTAAGACTGAGTTTAGGAGGAACTTCTTCACCCAAAAGGTTGTGAATCTATGGAATTCCCTGCCCAGTGAAGCAGTTGAGGCTCCTTCATTAAATATTTTCAAGATAAAGATAGATAGTTTTTTGAAGAATAAAGGAATTAAGGTGTTCAGGCAGGAAAGTGGAGCTGAGTTCACAAAAGATCAGCCATTGAATGGCGGAGCAGGCTCAAAGGGCCAGATGGCCTACTCCTGATTCTAGTTCTTATGTTCTTATGTTCCTATTAAGAATCATCCTGTGCAGTCAGATGAAGACATGGCAGAAAGTCATGGCCCTGAGTAAATGTCATCCTCAAATGGAGTGGCTGTCAACACTTCAAAAGTACTTTTGTTTTGTCTGTAAAGTTCTTTAGGGCTTCCTGACGTCATGATGGGCTATATAAGAAATGAAAATCTTCTATTTTCTTTTCAGCTAGCTCACACGTCTATCCAGTTAGCTCAGTTGGGTGGATGGATGGTTCTTGATGCGGAGTGACGGCAACAGCGCGGGTTCAATTCCTGTATCGGCTGAGTTTATTCATGTAGGCCCTTCCTTCTCAATCTTGCCTGAGGTGGGGTGATCTTCCGGTTAAATCACCTCTAGTCAGCTCTCTGCTCAAAGTGAACAGCCACCTCAGGTTCTCTGGGACTGTGGTGAGGTTTACATGTTTAGCAGCAGACAGGGGGAAATGTCCTTCCAAAACGAAGCCCAGAATCTTCAGAGTAGACACACGTTCAAGGCAGTTCATTATTCAGACCAATAGTTCCCCCAGCAAAAACATTTGACCTGAATCCAGTGAAATTGCAAGTACACAGCAGTAATCATTAGGTGAGAAGTAATGTTTCATCTCTTTCTGGGCTCCTTTTAAGAATAACATATTAGTCAGGAGTAATGAACAATGTGACCTGGTTGTCGCACACACTAGCATGCCCTTTGTGGGAGTTATCTGTGCCTCATCAGCCTCACGGGCACGTTTGTCATCAGGTGTGTGAGCTAAGTTTGGTTTAATTTGCATCTATATAAAGCTTTCTGAGTCATGGGGATAAGGAGCTGGGCCCCATCACCGTGGAGTAGCTCCCAGCAACTGATTCAGATGGGACTTGCTGTTAAGTGGAATGCAGGAGGTCATCCTCAATTTTTGAAATCATTGAGACGAATGACTTTCAGCCTGGGTATTTCAATGTGTGACCTAAACAGGCAGTCAGGTGGAACAGTGTGTCTGCAGGTCTGGTGGCTTGTGCACTTCATGAGGGCTGGTTTAGCACACTGGGCTAAATCGCTGGCTTTGAAAGCAGACCAAGCAGGCCAGCAGCACGGTTCAATTCCCGTAACAGCCTCCCCGAACAGGCGCCGGAATGTGGCAACTAGGGGCTTTTCACAGTAACTTCATTGAAGCCTACTCGTGACAATAAGCGATTTTCATTTTCACAAGATGTGAAGAGTAAAATGGAACCATTTCAATAAGGGAGCTTTCTCCCTTATTTCAAACAGTGTGGGGAAGGCAAAACAACCAGGGTGTTTCTCAATAAACAGGCAGCTCTCACCAATAAATCAAGTAATAATAATAATCGCTTATTGTCACAAGTTGGCTTCAGTGAAGTTACTGTGAAAAGCTCCTAGTCGCCACATTCCGGCACCTGTTTGGGGAGGCTGGTACGGGGCTTGAACCTGCGCTGCTGCCTTGTTCTGCATTACAAGCCAGCTGTTTAGCCCACTGTGCTAAACCAGCCCCTGAAGTCAAGCCCAGACCCCAGCATTTGGCATTTAAGACATTTTTCCTGCTCGGCCTGGGGCCTGGTTACACTATAATTGGTCAGTCACATCTCGATCTCAAAGTTGTGCCCTCATTTCATTCCTCTAGCAGACTGAAGCCAAACAATTTGTCCTTGATGGTCTGAAATCAAATGCACTCAAGTGCTGAGGGTTATCCAGCAGTCTACAAATTCATGGTCAACATTGATCACGTGTTTTTACCACTTCCTCCCTCCACAGTCCTGATTTGATGGGACTTTAATTAATCCAGGCGGCACAAAGGCCTTTTCCACAAATGCAGGGGACACACGAGGTGGGAGAACCTACTGAACTGTGCAAAATAGGCAGGGCACTTCACACATTGTAACCTGTGCCTGTGCAAATAGTTTCTATGGTACCGGCAACTTGTGTGGACCATTTCCCCGTTGCAGTTTGTCACCCGTGATGAGCCTATGGTAAGTGGTGGGGACTGGAGTAGTACAGAGCTCCAAGACACTTGGCGACCTGTCCATAAATATGATTTTAATCCTTGCAAAGGCCACAGAGGAGGTTATATTTCGAACAGGAAGGCTGAGTGTCTGGGAATCATGGAACTTACAGTGCAGAAGGAGGCCGAGTCTGCACCAGCCCTTGGAAAGAACACCCTACTTAAGCCCACATCTCCACTCTATGCCCGTAACCCAAATGACCCACCTAACCTTTTTGGACACTAATGGCAATTTATCACGGCCAATCCACCCAACCTGCACATCCTTGGACCGTGGGAGAAAACCGGAGCACCCGGAGGAAACCCTCGCAGACACGGGGAGAATGCGCAGACTCCGCACTGAGTGACCCAAGCCGGGAATTGAACCTGGGATCCTGGAGCCGTGATGCAACAGTGCTAACCACTGTGCCACCGCGCGGCCCACAACCCAATTGTGAGCATTTCCTGTCACACAAAAATAGAAATTGCCAGTAGCGTCACCCATTTTTTCATGTCTCATAAGGTGGTGGATAAGTGTTGCTGGAAAACCTGAGAACTCACTTCACAAGCCACATTGTGACAGCTGACAGTTGTGAAGAGTGCGAAAATCTAACAGAAAAAGACCAAAAAAATCCAAACGACATGAAGTAACACGGGGGAGTAAATCCATGACCTGTTCACAATATCTTGTTTGAGTGCATTTAGGCTGTTGGCACACAAGTCCAGTTTTGACTACATATATGGTCAAATCTGCTTTCTGTCCTTGCATCCCTTTCAATTGATAGGGGAAGGTGGTGCTTCTGGGAAACCTGAGGACAAGACCTGGGGAATTCACGGGATGTTAGAACGTCCTGCTGAAGAGGTGGACTCTGGGGACTGCTGGAAGCACTCTGTTAGATCAGAGCCAGTAAAAAAACAAAATCTCAAGAACAATTTTGTCCCTACAGGCAGAAGTTCCATTAAAAGAACGGAGCCCCAAAGTCTCATTTTGTTTCACAAAAAGTAGTGGGGGCAGAATTATTTTTTTTAGCATTTCCTTCTGATGACCTGTGTTAATTTTTATCTCAAATTGGTCAAAAGCACGTCAGTGGTCCTTGATGAGCGCCTTTGTAACCGGCAAGCAGGCAGGAAGAGGGCAAGCCCCAGAGTTTAGCAGGGGGGGACAAGATGGCAGAAGCAGAAAGACCCAGCTAGGGGGCCTCAACAGAGCAAAAAAAAAACAAGAGTCGGGGATAGAGAGGTCACCAGTGGTTTGAGAAATACCAGCCAGGCGAGGAAGCAGGAGTACATAAAATCAACAAGAATAGGAGTCGACCATTTAGCCCCGAGAGCTTATTCCACCATTCCATGAGATTGTGGATGGTTTGCAACCAAACGCCACATACCTGCCATTATCCCGTCTCCCTTAACATCTTTGATTAACATAAATCTATCAAGCTCAGATTTACAATTCAGTTAAACCAATAAAAAGTATTATTTGTGGCAGAGAGTTCCAAGCAGCTTGTGTGTGGAAGTATTCCCACATTTCACTGCTGAATGCTAATTTTTAGACTATGCCCCTTCGTCCTAGACCAATAGGAACATAGGATATAGGAATTAGGAGAAGGAATAGGCATTTCAGCCCTTCGAGCCTGCTCCTCCATTCAATCAGATCATGGCTGATCTTTTCCTGGTCTCAAACCCACCTCCCCACCTGTTGCCCACATTCCTTTCAACTGTTTTTTTTTTGTCAGAAATATATCTATTTCCTTCCTGAAACCATTTAATGACTCGGACTCCACCGCACTACGGGGCAGCGAGTTCCACAAATTCCCCACCTACTGCGCAAAGTAGTTCCTCCTCATCTCAGTTCCACATCTACCACCTATCAACCAATAGAAGTAATTTACCTCTACCTCCCCTAATCGTTCCTCTTAATGTGATGAAAATGTTGATCACATCACTCTCTCTTTCTAAATCTGACCCTCGTTTGTTAAATCTTGTCTCGTAAATTAATGCAAAATGGTCCATGTTGGTAAATCCATACTCAACTCCCCCCCAAGGACAAATGTATCCTTCCCAAAATGCGGCACTCACACCTGAACACAGTACTCCAGGTGCTGTGGCTTTGTTTAAATGTGACACAATGTCTACCCTCTTATATTCTAGCCCTCTAGCTATAAGGACCAGCATTTCAATCGCCTTTCTGTTTATTTTCTGTACCTGTCCATGGTATTTTAACAATCCATGTACATTCCCGTACCAGCCTCCCTGGACAGGCGCCGGAATGTGGCGACTAGGGGCTTTTCACAGTAACTTCATTGAAGCCTACTCATGACAATAAGCGATTTTCATTTCATTTCATTTTCATTATGGAACTCCACCATACATAAAATACTCTGATCTACCCTTTATGTATCTTCACTGCAGGTGGAATCACAGCGGAGAACAAGAACCCCAGTCAGATAATACTACATGAATAACTTCTAAGTTAAGGTGGCACTGTCTGCCCGTTTCTGTGGTCTTGTGAGCTTGCCATTTCAGAAAACAGTGGGACAGAATGGACTATAAATTTTGAGGGAACAGAGGAATGGGTTCCTTAGGTAAAGATAGAGCTCCTTCTGGTTATTGATTGCAAGTTAAAGAAGCTTTCGTGGTTGTGTTGCAAAGAACGTAACCCACCAGCAGCACGGTAGCACAGTAGTTAGCACTGTGGCTTCACAGCGCCAGAGTCCTAGGTTCGATTCCCTGCTGGGTCACTGTCTGTACGGAGTCTGATTTAGCTGGTTTAGCTCAGTGGGATACACAGATGGTTTGTGATGCAGAACAAGGCCCAGCAGCGTGGGTTCAATTCCCATACAGGCTGAGAATTCTGAATTCTCCCTCGGTGTACCCGAACAGGCACCGGAATATGGTGACTTTGGGTTTTTCATAGTAACTTCCTTGCAGTGTTAACGTAAGCCTACTTGGGCAGCACGGTGGCACAGTGGGTTAGCCCTGTTGCCTCACAGCGCCGAGGTCCCAGATTCGATCCCGGCTCTGGGTCACTGTCCGTGTGGAGTTTGCATGTTCTCTCCGTTTTTGCGTGGGTTTCGCCCCCACAACCCAAAGATGTGCATGGTAGGTGGATTGAACATGCTAAAATTGCCCATTAATTTGGAAAAAAATGAATTGGGTACACTAAATTTATTTTAAAAAACGTAAGCCTACTTGTGACAATAAAAATATTATTATTATTATTCAAGCGATGTTCTTTGAGGGCACTTTGAAGAATGTAATCGGCTTTTGTCAACTGGGAATTATGAATAGTATGGACCATACGAACATGGAATATGGAGAGACAATATGAAATAAAGGGAGGTTCAGGAACAGAGGGACCTCGGTGTATTTGGGGCAGCACGGTAGCACAGTGATTAGCACAGTTGCTTCCCAGCTCCAGGGTCCCAAGTTCGATTCTCGGCTTGGGTCACTGTCTGTGCCGAGTCTGCACGTTCCCCTCGTATCTGCGTGGGTTTCCTTCGGACGCTCCCGTTTCCTCCCACAGTCCAATGTTGTACAGGTTTGGTGGATTGGCCATGCTAAAATTGCCCTTAGGTTAGGTGGGGGTTACTTGTTTACGGGGACAGGGTAGAGGTGAGGGCTTAAGTGAGGTGCTCTTTCCAAGAGACCTGATGGGCCAAATGGCCTCCTTCTGTAAATTCCATGATTATATGTACGTAAGTCATTGAACTTGGCAGGGGATGTTGAGAGAGCAGTTAATAAATCATACAGTATCTTAGGCTGTATCAATAGGGGCATTGAGTACAAGAGTAAGGAGGTAACATTGAACCTGTAGAAGACTCTAGTTAGGCCTCATCTGGAGACTACGCCGGTTCTGTGCTCCATACTTGAGGAAAGAAGTGGAGGATTTGGAGCGGGTACAGAGGAGATTTACAAGGATGATTCCAGGGATAAAGAACTGTAGCTACAAGGTTGGATTGGAGAGGTTGGGACTGTTTTCATAGAACATAGAACATACAGTGCAGAAGGAGGCCATTCGACCCATCGAGTCTGCACCAACCCACTTAAGCCCTCACTTCCCCCCTATCCCCGTAACCCAATAACCCCTCCTAACCTTTTTGGTCACTAAGGGCAATTGATCATGGCCAATCCACCTAACCTGCACGTCTTTGGACTGGAGGCTTCCTTGGAGAGGAGACTTGATTGAGGTACTCAAAATCCTGAGGAGTATGGATAGGGCAAATAGTGAGAAATTGTTTCCACTCAAGAGAGCGTCAAGAACTAGAGGGCACAGAATCATAGAATAAAATCAGAGAATCCATAGAATCATATTTTAAAATAATTGACAAGAGGAGAAAAAGTGATGTGAGGAGAAATGTTTTCAGCCCAAGGGTGGTTGAAGTCTGGAATGAAGTTTCTGCGAGGGTGATGGAGGCAGGTTCGATCGAGGTGTTCAAAAGGGAAATGAATTGTTGAATACAAAGAAAGAACTTGCAAGATTACAGGAATAATGCAATGGAATGGGACTAGGCAGAATGCTCTTTCAGAGAGCCAGTGCAGAGTCAATGGGCCGAATGGTCTCCTTCTGCACTGTGAAGATTCTGTGATTCTCACGATAGTAGAGAACTGGTCATGTTTAACCAGCGTTTAACAATATCAGCATTGTTAGGGTTGAGCTCAGGATGCCACCATGGTTTCTGTTACAATTTCTGGTGATAATTGTGCTATTAATAAATGTAAATTGTTAAAATATGAACGTTGCCTCGGTTCACGTTTTCTGCTTTGGAAACTCAAGATCCTAATTTGAATCCATCAGCTCACTGAGTTTTACTGATTTGCCTGAGGCTATTTTATGGGTCTAATCAATCCCTGGCATACTTAATAAAACATCATAGCTATGGCTCACTGGGCAACACTCCCGCCTTTGAGCCAGGAGATTGTGGATTTAAGTCTCGCTTCAAAGCTTGGGGCTGAACTTTCACTGAGTTGGAATAACCCGGGATCCCTCTAAAAATGCCGGCTGATTCCAGGATTCCAGACCCCATTCCCGGGCTGTGTGAATTTCGGGAGTGCCTTTAAAGGGTGTGGGCTGAATCCTGTCAGAAACTGCACTCGACATTCCCAACCTGGTCGGCTTCATTGTGGAGATCGGTATGTCCTATTCCTCTATAATTTTCATATCGTCGGCCCAGGTTTTTAAAGAATTGAAGTTTGCAGATCCTCAGAGGAGTTGTGAACCTTATTTCACATGATGGGACCTTAGGTTAACACATCAGTATAGTGCTAAATGAGTATTCTATTGTTAAAGTACTAAATGAGTACTGTAATGTTCGAGTACTAACTGAGTATTCTATTGTTGGAGTACTAAATGAGTACAGTATTGTTGGAATACTAAATTAATATTTTATTGTCGGAGTAATAAAGGAGTACTGTATTGTTGGAGTACTAAAGGAGCACTATACTGTTGGGATACTACTGGAATACTGTCTTGGTGGAGTACTAAAGGAGCACTATACTGTTGGGATACTACTGGAATACTGTCTTGAAGGAGTACTAAATGAGCACTAGACTGTTCCAGTCTAAAGTGTGACTTGGGTTTCTTGGCTCGGTTGGCAGCACTATTGCCTCTTGACTCAGAAGGTTCTAGGTTCAAATCCCTCTCCAGTAGTTGAGCACAAAAATCAAGGCTGGCATTCCAGTGCAGTGCTGGTGGAGGTGCCGTCTTTAAAAGCACAGTGGTTACCACTGCTGCCTCACAGCACCAGAGTCCCGGGTTTCATTTCAGCCTCGGGTGACTGGGTGGGGTCTGCACTTTCTCCCCGTATCTGTGTGGGTTTCCTTCCACAGTCCGAAGCAGTGCAGGTTAGGTGGTTTGGCCATGTTAAATTGCCGCTTAGGGTCCAAAGATGTTTAGGTGAGCTGGAGTTGTGGGGTTAGGACGGGGGAGTGGACCTAGCTGTGAACGGTGCAGACCCAATGGGCCAAATGGCCTCCTTCTGCTCCGGAGGAATTCTGTGGGTGCGATCCAATAGCCACACTGCACCGGAAAAGGAGCTCGCCGCATCGCAGCATGGCCGATGAATTTTCATAGAATTTACAGTGCAGAAGGAGGCCATTTGGCCCATCGAGTTTACACCGGCTCTTGGAAAGAGCACCCTACCCAAGGTCAACACCTCCACCCTATCCCCGTAACCCAGTAACCCCACCCAACACTAAGGGCAATTTTGGACACTAAGGGCAATTTATCTTTGGACTGCACATCTTTGGACTGTGGGAGGAAACCGGAGCACCCGGAGGAAACCCACACACACACGGGGAGGATGTGCAGACTCGGCACAGACAGTGACCCAAGCCAGAATTGAACCTGGGACCCTGGAGCTGTGAAGCAATTGTGCTATCCACAATGCTACCATATGGATACTCTGCTCCCGGGATCTACCCGGCTCGCCACGCCTCGCGAGATCCAACGCCATCTCATGAGATGTTGTGATGTAAATCTGGCCCATCATGGCCTGGATCACTTTTTAGCAAATCTGCATATTACAGCGAGGCAGTTAGTCTCACTCTAATGTGCAGATCCCCAAGGTACCTGAGGCTTTGGGATTCATCCCCTGTGCCTCAGAGACCTTGGGTGTGCGCTGTTCAGCACTGGTCCCCACAAAGGGAACCTGATAGGACAGCACTCGTAGGGTATCCCAGAGTTAGGGTTAGGGTTTGAGTCAGCTGCATGCCCTTTGGGCAGGGTGGTGACCTGGCACTGCTGGTGCCACCTGGGCAGCCTGGAAGTAAAGCTTGGCATCTTTGCAGTGCCATCTGGGTGCCAGCTTGGCATGGCCAATGTTCCCAGGTGGCACTGCCAGGTTGGAAATGTCAAGATGTGAAGCTAGCATTTTTTGCACGTGCGAGGAGCTGGGATGCCTGGTTTGGGTTTTGGGGCGGGGGGGAAGCTGGTCGGTGGCTGGAGACCCTCCCATATTGCGTTCGGACTGAGGGGGAGGTCGGGGAGCGTTTCGGGGGTCTTGGAAAATAGCGTCCCGATCTCTCGTTACACTGGGGAGTTCCGGCAAGTGGAACTCCCCACTGTACAAAACAGGGCTGTGTGTGGCCTTGGCCTTCTCCATTCAGGCACCTTATTCAATGTACGTCGTGTGGAGTAGCCATGTGTTTCTCGGCACTGTGAGCGCCGGGGAAACACCCGGCTAACCGTGCTCGCTCGGGGTCTTTGTTCCCTTTTGAGCGAATCGTGCCCTGTGGGGCTGATTCTAATGGAGTACTGTACTGTTGGAGTACAAAGGAAGTACTGTACTGTTGGAGTACAAAGGAAGTACTGTACTGTTGGCGTACAAAGGAAGTACTGTACTGTCGGAGTACTATGGAAGTACTGTACTGTTGGAGCACTAAGGAAGTACTGTACTGTCGGAGTACTATGGAAATACTGTACCGTTGGAGTAGTAAGGAAGTACTGTACTGTTGGAGTACTAAGGGAGTACTGTACTGTCGGAGTACTATGGAAATACTGTACCGTTGGAGTACTAAGGAAGTACTGTACTGTTGGAGTACTAAGGGAGTACTGTACTGTTGGAGTACTAAGGAAGTGCTGTAATGTTGGTGTCCTAAGGAAGTACTGTACTGTCAGAGTACTATGGAAGTACTGCCGGAAGATTCCCGGCTGGGTCACTGTCTGTGTGGAGTCTGCACGTTCTCCCCGTGTGTGCGTGGGTTTCCTCCGGGTGCTCCGGTTTCCTCCCACAGTCCAAAGATGTGCGGGTTAGGTGGATTGGCCATGCTAAATTGCCCGTGGTGTCCTAATAAAAGTAAGGTTGGGGGGGGGGGGGGTTGTTGGGTTATGGGTATAGGGTGGATACGTGGGTTTGAGTAGGGTGATCATGGCTCGGCACAACATTGAGGGCCGAAGGGCCTGTTCTGTGCTGTACTGTTCTATGTTCTATGTACTGTTGGAGTACTAAGGAAGTATTGTAATGTTGGAGCACTCATGGAATACTGCACTTTTAGAGGTGTTGTATTTTAGATATTGGAAAAACAGATTAACAGGTCATCACTATTTTTGGAGTTTGATCTATCACAAATCAACAGTTGTGTTTGCCAAAATACCAACTGTCGCTGCACTTCAAAAACCAAAATCATTGGCTGTTTTGTGCTTTGAAATGACCTGAAAATTGATATATAAATGCAAGTTCTTTCAAATTCTGTCCAAATTAATTCAGTCTCCTCAACCTCCTCATTCCAGGCAACAGCACAAACTGGTGACAGCCACTGTACATGTGAATACTTTTTAAAATCTGTATTAAAATTGACCTTCACCATTCGGAATTTTTTGACTTGCCCTTCTGATGAATTTATTCAGAGTCACTTAATCTAATTAAATATTCTATTAAATATTCATTGTTAATTGTTACGTACGCTCCCTACCGTGATAACTTCCCCAGCCAGGAAAGACACAGCATTTGAATAAGAGAAACAATTTTTATTGCTGCTTATTGTGAAAGGCCTTACAAAAATGCAAATCTTTCTTTTTTTTTATTTTCCGCCCCGTCACCCACCCCGCCCACACTGGCAATGATTCTGTTCGCTCAGTTTGCTCATTGCACACCGCTTGTGTGGTGCAAATGTGACCTGCCGCTTGTCATGGCAAATCCCAGATGTTGTTCAGGCCCTGCTGTCGACTGGCACTGGTTGTCTCATTAATATCGCTGTTGCTATTCAACAACAAGTGCATCACAACCAAGGCTGATCCTTCCCCCACCTGATCGCAAGCCCACCGACGGCGGGGCGGGAGGGTTGGGGGGGGGGGGGGGGGGTGAGTGAGTGGATCACAAACAAGAGAAGGGGCCCTGGTTGATCGTTTCCCATTCCTACACTGGGGCGCAAGTTTAACAAGGCCACCCCGACCCAGCTGAGAACAACAACCTCAACACAGACCAGGGCTTGTTCTTGGGCCCTGATCACAATAATAATAATAACCGCTTATTGTCACAAGTAGGCTTCAATGAAGTTACTGTGAAAAACCTCTAGTCGCCAAAGATGTGCAGGTTGGGTGGATTGGCCATGACAAATTGTCCAAAATTCTATGATTAACCTAGGACAAAAGTTCGGCGCAACATCGTGGGCCGAAGGGCCTGTTCTGTGCTGTATTTCTCTATCTATCTATCTCTATTCCAGCTCCTGTTTGGCGAGGCCGGTACGGGAATTAAACCCGCGCTGTTGGCATTGTCCTGCATTACAAGCCAGCTGTTTAGCCCACTGTGCTGAACCAGCCCCTAATCAGCCGTCCCAAAGTGCTTCCGTTTGAAGGGTTGTCACTGTTGCAGTGTAAGAAACACGGCAGCCAGTTTGCGCACAGCCAGATCCCATGGTAGCAATACGATAATGACCATATGATCTGCTTTGGTGACATAGGTTGAGGGGCCATTATTGGCCAGGATGCCAGCCACAGCTCTCATGCTTTTCCTCAGAACATCACTGAGGGATTTTTTACTTCTGCGTGACAGATGGCACATCCGCCAATGCAGCACTCCCTCGGTACTGTACGGGAGAATTAACCTCGGATTCCGAGCTCGTGTCTCTGGAGTGGGTCTCAGAAGCCACAGCGTTCTGACTGGGAGATGAGAGTACCACCTACTGATTCACAGTTGATATTTTACATGCTGATCGGAAACAGTGGAGCAGACCTGCTCCTCACTGCACATTAATAGCCGCACACGAGAGAGTCAGTGTGCGTTTTTTCCTGTCACTGGGATATTCCAAACCTTCACTCCTCACAACACTCACTCGACACCAGAAACATTACTGCCTCAATCCTTTACCATTTATCTGAAGGGCTTCAGGTCTCACCGTCCCATATATTAATCAAATTAAGAATTGCTGGCATCTCCGATCGCCCTTTCAAATCAGGTTTCTTCACAGTTTAATTAGTCAGCGATAGCTCATCCAGTGAAGCACCTAATAGTGCAGTGCTGCAGCCGCCCCCCACCCCCCCCCCCCCCCCCCCCTCCCCAAGGCCTCGTATCATGTCTCTCTCCTTTATGCTGTGTTTTAATGGTGTTCATTAATGTGCAAAATTGTTCTCGGGGATAAAGCATTGCTTATGTGCCAATGACAGTCCTTGAACAAGACACAATCCTCTGCCCTTCAGTCTGATGTTATTTTGACACAAATTGGATTTGTCTTTCTTACCTTTTAGACCAAGGCGAAATTGTAGCATCGTTTAGCGCTGATAGATGCTTGGTTTTCGGGTCCATTTTGTGTTGTAGGCCCATTCTTGACAAGGGACCACACTGAGATTTCCATTATACAGAGCCTCGGCTGGGCCCCTTCTTGAGTATTGCGTTCAGTTCTGGGCCTAAGGAAGGATATATCAGCCTGTTCCCACAGTGGATACAGTGTGGATTCATTAGAATGACACCACAGGTCTTAGAGAATCCAAGAAATGAGGGTAAGTTGGAAATTAGCAAACGTGACACCACTGTTTAAAAAAGGAGGTAGGCAGAAAGCGGGTAATTATAGGCCAGTGAGCTTAACTTCGGTAGTAGGGAAGATGCTGGAATCTATCATCAAAGAAGAAATAGCGAGGCACCTGGATGGAAATTGTCCCATTGGGCAGATGCAGCATGGGTTCATAAAGGGCAGGTCATGCCTAACTAATTTAGTGGAATTTTTTCAGGACAATACCAGAGCGGTAGATAACGGGGAGCCAATGGATATGGTATATCTGGATTTCCAGAAAGCCCTTGACAAGGTGCCACACAAAAGGTTGCTGCATAAGATAAAGATGCATGGCATTAAGGGGTAAAGTAGTAGCATGGATAGAGGATTGGTTAATTAATAGAAAGCAAAGAGTTGGGATAAATGGGTGTTTCTCTGGTTGGCAATCAGTAGCTAGTGGTGTCCCTCAGGGATCAGTGTTGGGCCCACAATTGTTCACAATTTACATAGATGATTTGGAGTTGGGGACCAAGGGCAATGTGTCCAAGTTTGCAGACGACACTAAGATGAGTGGTAAAGCAAAAAGTGCAGAGGATACCGGAAGTCTACAGAGGGATTTGGATAGGTTAAGTGAATGGGCTAGGGTCTGGCAGATGGAATACAATGTTGACAAATGTGAAGTGATCCATTTTGGTAGGAATAACAGCAAACGGGATTATTATTTAAATGCTAAAATATTAAAACATGCTGCTGTGCAGAGAGACCTGGGTATGCTCGTGCATGAGTCGCAAAAAGTGTGTTTACAGGTGCAACCAGTGATTAAGAAAGTGAATGGAATTTTGTCCTTCATTGCTAGAGGAATGGAGTTTAAGACTAGGGAGGTTATGCTGCAATTGTATAAGTTGTTAGTGAGGCCACATCTGGAGTATTGTGTTCAGTTTTGGTCTCCTTACCTGAGAAAGGACATACTGGCACTGGAGGGTGTGCAGAGGAGATTCACTAGGTTAATCCCAGAGCTGAAGGGGTTGGATTACGAGGAGAGGTTGAGTAGACTGGGACTGTACTCGTTGGAATTTAAAGGATATGGGGGGATCTTATAGAAACGTATAAAATTATGAACGGAATAGATAGGATAGGTGCGGGCAGGTTGTTTCCACTGGCGGGTGAAAGCAGAACTAGGGGGCATAGCCTCAAAATAAGGGGAAGTAGATTTGGGACTGAGTTTAGAAGGAACTTCTTCACCCAAAGGGTTGTGAATCTATGGAATTCCTTGCCCAGTGAAGCATTTGAGGCTCCTTCATTAAATGTTTTTAAGATAAAGATAGATCGTTTTTTGAAGAATAAAGGGATTAAGGGTTATAGTGTTCGGGCCGGAAAGTGGAGCTGAGTCCACAAAAGATCAGCCATGATCTCATTGAATGGCGGAGCAGGCTCGAGGTGCCAGATGACCTACTCCTGCTCCTAGTTCTTATGTTCTTATAAACACGAATTGAAGGAAGGGTGATCTGATAGAGGTGTTATTTTAAGAAGATTTGATAGCATCTAGGAACAAAGAAGAATACAGCACAGGAACAGGCCCTTCGGCCCTCCCAGCCTGCGCCAATCACATGTCCTATCTAGACCAATAATAATAATAATATCTTATTGTCAAAAGTAGGCTTCAATGAAGTTACTGTGAAAAGCCCCGAGAAGCCACATACCAGCCAGCGCCTGTTGGCCTGAATAGTGCTTTTTCATTGAAGCCTACTTGTGACAGTAAGTTTTTATTATTAACCAACGTTCTATATAGCTGTAACATAATTTTAGAGATTTTATACTCGCTGCCCCGTCCTATGAAGGTAAGCATGCCATATGCTTTCTTTACCACTATTTCTATCTGTGCTGCTACTTTTAAGGATCTATGGCCCTGCACGCCCAGATCTCCCTGTGTCCTCATGCTCCTGATGGTTCTGCCATGTATTTTATAACTCCCACTTAAATTGGATCTACCAAAATGCATCACTTCGTCCTGTGGTGCAGGGGTAGCACCCCTCCCTCTGAACCACAAACTCTGGGTTCAAGTCCCATTTCACAACTTAATAATAATAATTCCAGGGCACGTGGAGTGAAAGGTCAGACTGGTTTATTTTTAAACTGAAAATAAAACCGCTACCACGGCAACACTAACTAACGCCCCAGCCCAGGACTATCGGGATCCGCTCCGGGTCTGGGAGCTATATTTAACGGTCCCGCTAAGGGAGCCCCAGCTGGGCAGGCTTCCACCTGCTCACCACGGGGACACGCAATCTATAGAACCCACGGGCAGATCAATCAGCGATTCCCCCACAGCTCTCGTGAGGGTTAACACATTAACCGTCATACAAGGTGCAATCATAATGTGACCAAACAGATATAAGCCTGCAAAATCCTTCTGTAATTGGGAGCTGGTGGTGTTGTGGTATTGTCACTGGACTGGTAATCCTGAGGCCCAGGGTAATTCTCCGGGAGCCCAGGTTCAAATCCCACCACGGCAGATGGTGAAATTTGAATTCAATAAATATTTGGAATTTAAAGTCTTAATGATGACCATGACACCATTGTCATAAAAACCCCATCTGGTTCACTAATGTCCATTAGGGAAGGAAATCTGCTGCCCTTACCTGGTCTCGCCCACATATGACTCCAGACCCACAGCAATGTGGTTGACTCTGAAATGGCCGAGCAAGCCATTCAATTCAAGGGCAATTAGGGATGGGCAATAAATACTGGCCCAGACAGTGGCACGCACATCTCATGAAAGAAAATAAAAATAAACGTTGGGCGGGATTCTCCGGCCAAGTCCGCCCGGCGACAGGAAAATCCCGCCCGAGGTCAATGGAGTTCTCCAGTCTACACTGTTTGCCCGTGGTGTTCTTGCGGTGGGCGGGGCGGGATAATCCAGCCCCTTGTGTTTCTTTTTAAATGAGGCCGACATTCAGCTACTGGTGTCTCTCAAAGTGGCACAGCAGCCCAGTGGTTAGCACTGCTGCCTCACAGCGCCAGGGGCCCGGGTTCAATCCCAGCCTCAGGTCACTGTCTGTGCGGAGTCTGCACGTTCTCCCCGCGTCTGCGTGGGTTTCCTCCAGGTGCTCCGGTTTCCTCCCACAGTCCAAAGATATTCAGGTTAGGCGGATTGGCCATGATAAATTGCCCCTTATGGGTCCAAAATGTTAGGTGGGGTTATGGGTTCAGTGGATAGGGTGGACAGTGAGCCTAGGTAGGGTGTTCTTTGAGGGGGTCGGTGCAAACTTGATGGACTGAATGGCCTCCTTCTGCACTTGCAATTCTAAAGACTGATGAGGTGAATGACCAGGTTAGCATCTTTAATGGTAATTGACTGAGGGAGAAATGTTGGAAAGCCGATTGTACTTTTGTTTTCCCCAACAATGGCGTGCAACCTTTAATGTGCAGCCGAATTGAGAGGACTTGGGTTGAGCGTTTCATCTGAAAGAAGGCAAGTCGAGCAGCTCAGCACTCTGCCCGTACTGTAGCGGGTACTGTGCCAGGGCGAGAGCCTGCAGCGTAAACTCATGATTCACAAACCGGCAATCTGTTCACTCTCAGAGGTGGAATAAGCCACACTAACTGAGTGAAGCTGACACACACGATATGCAGGGGATGTAAATCAGATTCCTGAAATGTTCCCATCTGTGGATCTGCTGTTACCATTGTGGCTGACTACAATACTAATGACAAGCTGCAAGTGAAGTAGGAAGCTCTCTTCTCCTGTTACATACCCAGCATTCTAAATATACATCCCCAACCTCCCAACCTGTAAGGTTACATCATGAGAAGGGACATCCCTTCCCTGTGCGTGAGAAAGGTAAAGAGGGAAACCCCAGCGGTCACTCCTCTAACTTCAAAGCAAAATACTGCAGATGCTGGAATTCTGATATAAAAACAGGAAATGGTGGGAAAGCTCAGCGGGTCTGGCAGCATCTGGAGAGAGAGGAACAAAGTCAACGGGTGGGATTCTCCAGCCTCCCGGCCGCGTGTTTCCCGGTGGCGGGAGGCAGCATGCCGTTCACTGGGATCGGGATTCTCTGCTCCCACCTCTGGGAATTCCCATCGAAGCCAAGCATTCTCACCAGGAGACCCACGGTTGGGGATGCGCTGCCGGCAGGACAGGGAATCCCGTCGCTGTTGAATGGCCGGAGAATTCCGACCTACGTTTCAATCCGCGCGACTCTTCTTCAGAACTGTTCAAGGGTCATCCAGGCTCGAAACGTTAACTCCTGCAGTCATGACCTGAAGCTGAGATGATTGACCTCCAACCATCACAACCATCTTCCTTTGCGCCGGGTATGATTCCAACCAGGGGAGAGTTTTCCCCCCTGATTCCCTTTGACTTCAGTTTAGCTCGGGCTCCTTGATGCCATACTCGGTCAAATGCTGCTTTGATGTCAAGCCAGTCGCTCTCACCTCACCTCTGGCATTCAGCTCCTTTGTCCATGTTTGATCCAAGGCTGCAATGAGGTCAGGAGTTGAGTGGCCCTGGCAGAACCCAAACCAAGCGTACGAGAGCAGGTTTTTGCTGAGTAAGTGCCGCTTGATAGCACTGTTGATGACTTCTTCCATCACTTTGCTGATGATGGAGAGTAGATTGGTGGTGGCGGGGTGGTGTGGGGGGGGGGGGGGGGGGGGGGGGGGGGTAATTGGCTGGATTGGATTTGTTCTGTTTCCTGTGTACAGGACACACCTGGGCAATTTTCCACTTTTCCGGGTAGATGTCAGAGTTGTAGCTGTCCTGGAACAGCTTGGTTAGGGGTGCAGCAAGTTATGGAGCACAAGTCTTCAGTACTATTGCTGGAGCATTGTCAGGGCCCAAAGCCTTTGTAGTGTCCTGTACCTCCAGCCGTTTCTTGATATCAGATGGAGTGAATCATATTGGCTGGGAACCGCTGGAGGAGACCTAGATGGATCATCCACTGGGTACTTCTATCTGAAGATTGTTGTGAATGCCTTAGCCTTGTCTTTGAAGATACTTGCTGGGCTCCTCCATCATTGAGGATGGGATATTTGTGGAGCCTCCTCCTCATTGAACCAGGATTGATACCCTGGCTTGGTGGTAATGGTAGAGTGGGGGATATGCCAGGCCATGAGGTTGCAAATTGTGGTTGAATACAATTCTACTGCTGCTGATAGAGGTGCTGTGGACCAGTTGCTAGATAGGTTTGAAGTCTATCCCATTTAGCACGGTGGCAGTGCCACACGACATGATGGGTGGTTTCCTCAAAGTGAAGACCGGACTTTGCCTCCACAAGACCTGTGTGCTGGACAGGTGCATCGGGTAGACAGGATGGTGAGGATGAGTACGCTTTTCCCTCTTGGTGGTTCCCTCACCACCTGCTGCAGTCCCAGTTTAGCAGCTATGTCCTTTAGGACCCGGCCAGCTCTGTCTATGGTACTACCAAGCCACACTTAGTGTTGGTGATGGACATTGAAGTCCCCACCCAGAGTATATTCTGCACCCTTGCCACCCTCAGAGCTTCCTCCAAGTAGTGTTCAACATGGAGGAGACGGATTCATCAGCTGATGGCGGCCAGTACGTGGTAATCAGCAAGAGGTTTCCTTGCCCATGTTTAACCTGACTCCTTCATGGGGTCCAAGGTCAATGTTGAGGGCTGCAAGGGGAACTCTCTCCCGGTTGTCTACCACTGCGCCACCACCTCTGCTCGAATGGCGATAGTGGTGTCAGGAACATCCGGTTTCATAGCGGTTGAATTGGGTCTGGAGTCACATATGGGCCAGACCAGGTCAGGAAGGCAGATTCCCTAAAGGGCATTCGTGAACCAGATGGGTTTTTATATTTTCTACAATAGTTTGTGGTTCCACCACCTGCCTTGGTGAGATTTGAACCAGAGTCCCCAGATCATTATCCTGAGTCCCTGGATTACTAGTACAGCGACAATACTACTAAGCCACCGCCTCTCCACGCACCCAAAGTTAAAACTCTGCCCCACTTTGTGTTGAGAAGTGAATATTGACCAGGACACTAAGGCAAACTCCCCAACCCATCTTCCAAAATAGTGCTATGGGATCTTTTAACCTCCAAATCAAAGGGAAGTCTGAGCTTCAGTTCAATGTTTCACCCAGAAACCAGCGATGCACTCAAACATCAGCATGGATCTGCGGCTTGAGCCTTTAGAAAAGGATTGGAACCCCTGTCACAATCTCAGTAACTGAGATAGACACTGGTCCTGATTGGGTAATATCTTGGCCAATAGTCCCTCAGCCAACATCCCTATAGCAGACTATCTGGCCATTCCTGTCGGGCGAGATCTTTCAGCTGTTCGCGCCGCCCGGATCTTCCGGTCCCGCCAATGGCGCTCATCCACCAAGGGTTTCCCCGTGGCGCGGGGTGAATTCAATGGGAAATCCGCCGGCCAACGTCGTGCTGCCCCCCCTCCCCCGCCACCGAGAGACTTACCGCGGGAAGGCCAGAGAATCGCGCCCCTTATTGCTGTTTGTGGGAGTTTGTTGTGTGCAGATTGGCAGCAGTGTTCCCCTGCATTACTACAGTGACGACGTGTGGAGCTTTCCAGACCCGTCAACGGCTGGCGTCATGGCGGGTGAGACAGGAAAATGTGGAGAACGGCAAAAAGTCAGTTTCCTGCTGACGTAAACATTGTTTGCAATTTTACACTCCCTCCTTTAATGGCGGGTCAGGTATCCCACGTCGCCATGTCGGCAACCACATTTGCATTGATTTCAATATCATGAATAGTCATCAGAAAGGCAGCTCGTCAGAATCCCGACCCCACTCCTGATCACATGGTCACACGGCCGACGAATTAGACTGACGATCCGATATAAGGGACGTGGATCTGGCGAGCAGCACGTCACTCGGGATCTCCTCCAGGTTTGTTTGCCTACCATTCATTGCGCTCAGTTCACAACTGCTCTGAGACTGTGCCAGGGCTGTACCAACAGGAAGACGAGGGAGGGTCAGAGCCCAGGTTTACCCAGCGAGACCAATGGGAAGGCCAGGGGGTTGGGGGAGAAGAAGCTGGGGAGCAAATGGTACATCCATCTCGAAATGAGAGTTCCAATCTAGTAGCACAAACTTTCAGGGCGATATAGTGACAAACATGATGAATATACTTCTTTACTCTCTCTCAGTGCATGAAGGAACCTAATCCAATGGAGACCTGCTTTCAAGCCTTCAATCCACAAGGTCTCTTCATCGGCCTGTAAGCAATATGCCTTGGCCTACCTCTCGGAGCCTTTCCGCAGGCCCATTTGCAAGGCTCAGACCCATCACACTGAGTCTTCCTGTGCTATCTGCAAATCCAGTGGACTGAATACCTCTGTAGTTCAGTTTATCGTGCCTTGACCCACCATTTTGGGCCCACATGCAGGCCTTGATCCACTGCCTCGCTGTGGGCCTACGGATTAGGCTTGCTCACAACACCCTTTGTTCCCCAATAAACATATGCGGACATTCAGTCCAGCTACCACAAACTTCGGTTTGACCACACCATGGAGACAATGCATATTAGTACAAGTCAAACATCATTACATTTCAATATTTTTAATGTACACATTATGCTTCTTGCTCTCCGCCCCTCCCTCCTTATACAATAGCAAAATAAGCCTGACTTCAGTGTAATGGCAAAAAAACCTTAATACCACAAAACAAAACAAGATTTGTTTTTACTATTTTAATACTTGACTTCATTCACCTTCCTCTCTGAATGTGCGTCTGCAGTGAAGTTCAGAAGGCCCATTCTCCAGATCATCCATAGGGCACTCGCTGGAGGTTTCGAAGGCCGGATGACTGGGGACTCGCACTCACTCCCTATCCCAGACCCATTACACACACCGAGAAGATCAAACTCCATTGTTGAAATGGTGATCTCACAGTCCAGATTGGAGCGTGACTGGTCGTCTTATGATTCAGGACAGGCCACTTCTTTCCAGAGTCAAGCACAGTAAATCAATAAGAGTTTGCTCTCTGATCCCAGTTTGCCCCCCCCCCCCCCGCCTCCTTCACCGCCCCCTCCTCCAGGCAGAAACAGGCAGTTTTATTTCTCCCTCACACGACTTCTGAGGAGAGTTTCCCACATTGGCATTCGACAGCAGAACAGGTATAAGAAGCTAGCAGGAGCACAATCAGAGGGCCTGGCAGACTGGAACAACAACTGTTCCCTATGAGGACTAAAAATAGCCCGCCCTCCCCCCTCCTCCCTCCCCAACCCCTCGGTCACAAATCTAGAAACAAACCACACGGAGAGCAAAGGGAAATACAAACTGGAAAAATAAAGTGCTAAATTCCATCAAAACATACCCTTCGTACCACAAACCAACAGCAGCAAACTCTACCTTCTGGCGAATTGCTTTCCCCGTCTCTGCGAAGTTGTCTTTTGGGGGAGTTGCGAAGCTTCTATTCTAACAGTCACTACTGAATCCTACCAGGCAGGCCGACTAGATAGAGCAGGAGAAATGTGATAAGGGTTAACCCCCCCGCACTGCCCTCCCCAAGCACACACAAGTATGAGAACGCAATCAACAGCTGAATGGACAGAAGTCTGTGCTATAAATACCCGTCAGGTCCCAGGTTTGGAAATCCATCATCTGTTGCAGGCTGGGCTATGATAGGGTTTGGGAAAAGGTTACAAACAGAGAGAAGGAGTGGGGGAAGCAAAAAAGTAAGAAACGGATAGATTATTCTGACACCTATTTTTTTTAAATTATGCCCTCCCCCGCTCCAATACCCCCACCCCCCGCGCACACACACACACACCGCCTCAGTTCCTAGAAGTTGGGTGAATTTTAATCCGCATGTTTTTATATGTGAAAACATGTCGGGTGAGATTTATCGGCTGTTCACGCCGGCAGGAAATTCCGGGCCCACGGCGGCAAACGGGTTTCCCGGCGACGAGGGGTGCACTCAACGGGAAATCCCATTGGTCGGCCGCCTCCCCCAGCCGAATAGCAAGCGGCGGGTTGGTCGGTAAACCCCTCCCGTCATTTCTGCTGCGTCTGACGGCCAAGCCTGAAATTGTTTCTTTTTGACATCTTAACGGAGGGAGGCCATTTGGCCCATCACGCCTGCACTCACTCCCCAAACGAACATCATGACGTAGAGCCATTTCCCTGCCTTTTCCTGTGTTGTCACCCACGTGGGACCCATGGGGCCGGGTTGATTAGGCTTCCTGTGAGTCACTAGGAGTAGAGCTTCCCTCCTGAGGGGTGGACCCCCCCCCCCCCCCCCCCCCAACGCCCCTTATCGGCAGGAGAGGAAACCAGAGCATTTGAACCCCGCCCGAGGGTGAGCCGAGCGGTAGTCCCATCGGAACCTGTGCCCATAGCCTTTACATATCACTGTAAATAAACCTCTTGCTCCCAACGCTTCCCATGTGGCTGCCTCTGTGAACTCAATATTAGTAAAATTAGTTTGTGGCAGATATTTAGATACAAAAACAAAAGAGTTTTAAAAAACCATTGCTGAAGAGAGGTCAGCGTACCAGCAAATCTTTGGTTAAGAAGAAATAGTCGCTCTCTACGGATTTAGAGCAATGATTGTCAGTTTTAAATAAAGCAGTGCCCTTAATTTCTTTCAGTAAATTAACATAAAATCCTCAGAGAGTTGACTCTTTTCAATATGTGTTATTATGTTTAATTAAAATGTGATTTTTTTTTTTTAACCCCTCGGTCCGAAAGGCTTGGCCCAACTGTTTACACTCGCAAATCACATTAATGTTCGAGATTTACATCGGCTCTATCGATGGGGGCAGCACGGTAGCCTAGTGGTTAGCACAATTGCTTCACAGCTCCAGGGTCCCGGGTTCGATTCCCGGTTTGGGTCACTGTATGTGCGGAGTCTGCATGTTCTCCCCGTGTCTGCGTGGGTTTCCTCCGGGTGCTCCGGTTTCCTCCCACAGTCCAAAGATGTGCGGGTCAGGTGGATTGGCCATGCTAAATTGCCCTTGGTGTCCAAAATTGCCCTTAGTGTTGGGTGGGGTTACTGGGTTATGGGGATAGGGTGGAGGTGTGGGCTGTGGTTAACGCTGCTGCCTCACAGCTCCTGGGACCTGGGTTCAATTCCGGCCTTGCCTGTGCGGAATTTATACATTCTCCCTGTGTCTACGTGGGTTTCTGCCTGCCCACAATCCAAGATGTGCAGGTTAGGTAGATCGGCCACGCTAAAATTGGCCATTGGTGTCCAGGGATGCGCAGGTTAGGTAGCAGAGTGGGTGTTGGAGTGGGCCTGCATGGGGTGCTGCTTTAGAGGTTCGGTGTAGACTTGATGGGCCGAATGGCCTCCTTCTCCACTGTAGGATGCCATGCTTCCCACAAAGGGGAAACAGTCTGTGTGAAGATGTGAAACAAACAAATAAACATTGAAGTGCATTTTATAAACAGCTACCTATGGACTGCAAGTGTGTCCTTGGAGACGAGGGACAGACGGGGAGGGGGAGAGGAGTGTTAACGGAGATACACAGAAGCGAAGATGAATGGGGTTAATGTTCCCAAGCACCTCCTCCCTCCTCCTTACACCAGCCAAAAGCATCAGGCTGTGGAATGCCAAGACCAGTATTTCCCAAACACTATCCCACTGTGACCCCATTTTGAGGCTTGATTATTGCTGTTATCCCAGAGCTGGGAGAGAGGGGGAGAGGGGTAGTGAGCTGTGAGATCAGGAGAGGTGGCGGGGGGGGGGGGGGGGGGGGGTTGTGTTACCTGAGGGGTAAATAAAGAGCACCTACCTTTTCACTGACGTTTTACAGGCCTCTAAGTTTAGCCAGTAAGCCATGCCCAGCTTTTTAACTGGGGGCCTCGCATCTCCGTGGCAACAATTGCTGCCTTGGAGTTTGCAACCTCAAAATTCCATCTCACAACTCCACTGGGGGTGGTGATGCACAGTTTGGGAAGCCCTGGCCTAGACTTACATTGGGTGTGATTTATTGGAAAAGAAACAGAGTCCCATTTTGGGTGCGTTTTGCCGAGTGTTTCCCAGTGCTGGCAGCACCAAGAACGACCCTGCTATTAAATGGGACTCTGCTTCATTTTTGGATCTCAGCGAAAGACACCTCGCTGAGGCCTCACTTAGACCCATTTCCTGCACTAATAAACTCAGCTCACCAGCGCAGGAAGAGATCGGGGCACCATTTTTAAATGGCACGCTGGTCTCTGGACCCCCCACCACAGCCTCCGGTGCCCTCCAAAGCTCCAACTTACTAATTAGGGGGTGCTTTAGCCCCCCCGCACCCCACCTCATAGGGGCACCCCTGGGCTCGATCCCCAGCACTAGCAAGACGGCATCTGGGCACTGCAGCCTGGCACCCTGACAGTGCCCCTGCCAATCTGGAAGGCACTACTCGGGTAGCATCTGGGTTATGCTGCCTGTGTGCCAGGGTACCACCCTGCTCGGAGCCCGACCAGCCAGGGGTCCCCCGATCACCTGGGAGACCCCTCAAATTTCCGGTACGTCTGGTCCACGTTTGTGAAAACCAGTGCTAACTCCGCCACAGACATATTCAAGTGAGACTAACTACTCACTTTGATATGCAAATCTGAATCATGCCCATTGCGGACGAGAGCCAGATTGCGACGCCTCATGAGATCTCAGGCGTAACCAGTGCCTTAAATCTCACGAGAAGCCTCTCGCGTGATTTACCGGCCTCGTCCTAGTCCAAAGATGTGCGGGTTAGGTGGATTGGCCATGCTAAATTGCCCGTAGTGTAAGGTTAATGGGGGGATTGTTGGGTTATGGGTACGGGTTACGTGGGTTTAAGTAGGGTGATCATTGTTCGGCACAACATCGAGGGCCGAAGGGCCTGTTCTGTGCTGTACTGTTCTATGTTCTATGTTCTAGTCCGACTTGGGCACGCCGAGGTCGTTAGATCGCGCCCATTGTTAAAAGTCAAGGATAAAAAAACTGTCTGCAAGAATATTGACAGCGTGACCATGGCAACTGGCTCTGGCTTCAGCAAAAGAATCTCTTTAAAACCTGATGAAAGGTTTAGAATTCTATGTAATAAAATTGAATTTGACTTATTTGTTTCCTGGAGAAACTACGCTCCAGAATTCATTACACTCCTGTTCCTCCACCAAACATGTCTCCCATAGTAACAGTTACTGCACGAGGCCTGCACTGGACAAAAGCCTGCACTTAAGTGTCACTGTTGCACAGTGATTGAGAATGTCAGGTGGAAGCATTCCTTCTTGATTCGTAACCACCCAAACACTGGGAAGTCACAGAAGTGCTTGGGGGTAATAAAATTAATCACTAAACAAGTTGCAGTCATTATCTTTTAATAGCATCGCCTCTGATTAACATTAAACTATTTGCTATTCACCGACAGTGAGAGAGTCATTAAAAAGAATTAGACCCTGGCAAAGAGTAACATAAGTGGCAAAAAAAATCAAGATATACATATGTACATTAATGTTTATTTGTTCAGTGGCAGATTGCACCATCAGGATATGCATTTTAATTATGTTTAAGTAGCGAGTGTTACTGACACCAGTGTTTTTAGAATGGAAAGGGCAATTTACAACAAGATTATCCATTTCTCTGAGGACAACCCAATTGACAACCTGTTATCTCTTCAGTGAGAAAACTGGACTTGACCCTTTTTGTAGTGTCCCCTGCATATTCTAGTAACATAATCAATAAATCTGTTGTCTTTTGTGCGAAAATAGTACCTTCTGCTTTCTCTTCAAAGAAAAAAACATCCAGGGGGTTGCCAACAACCAGCCATATCAATACTGTGGCTACAAGAGCAAGTCAAAGGCTGGGAACATTGTGGCAAATAACCTGCCTCCTGACTCTCCAAAGCCTGTCCACCATCCACAGGGCACAAGTCAGGAATGTGATGGAATACTTTCCACTTGCCTGGATGAGTGCAGCTCCAATAACACTCAAGAAGCTCAACACCATCCAGGACAAAGCATGATTGGCACCCCATCCACTACCTTAAACATTCACTCCAACTACCACTGACAGCCGTGTGTGCCATCACAAGATGGACTGCAGGAACTCCCAAGACTCCTTCGACAGCACGCGCCTTCCAAACTCATGACCTCAACCAGCTAGTAGGACAAGGGTAGTAGATACCTGAGAACACCACCACCTGCAAGTTCCCCTCCAAGCCACTCACCATCCTGACTTGGAACTATATCCCCCTTCCTTCATTGTCGCTTCGGTCAAAATCCTGGAACTCTCTCCCTAACAGCACTGTGGTTGCCCAGCACCAACTTCTCAAAGGGCAATTATGGATGGGCAATAATTTTTTTTTAAATCATGGAATGCACAGAAGGAAGCTATTTACCCTTTCGTACTTGTACAGGATCATTGCATTTATCTAAACTTGGCCCCCCCAGGGCGGCACAGTAGCACAGTGGTTAGCAATATTGCTTCATAGCACCAGAGTCCCAGGTTCGATTCCTGGCTTGGGTCACTGTCTGTGCGGAGTCTGCACGTTCTCCCCGTGTCTGCGTGGGTTTCCTCCGGGTGCTCCGGTTTCCTCTCACAAGACCCGAAAGACGTGCT
Source organism: Scyliorhinus canicula (assembly GCF_902713615.1). Taxonomy (NCBI): domain Eukaryota; kingdom Metazoa; phylum Chordata; class Chondrichthyes; order Carcharhiniformes; family Scyliorhinidae; genus Scyliorhinus; species Scyliorhinus canicula. The sequence goes on from NC_052146.1 coordinate 18,264,662, forward strand.
TGTTAGGTGAATTGGACATTCTGAATTCTCCCTCAGTGTACCCGAACAGGTGCTGGAATGTGGCGACTAGGGGATTTTCACAGTAACTTCATTGCCGTGTTAATGTAAGCCTACATTATTATATTATACTGTAAAGATTGTTAAAAATGGAATTCCTTCACAAGAAAAGTGCCACTTCTCTTCTGGTTAATGTAAGCCTACTTGTGACAATAATAAAGATTTTTTTTTAAATAATTTTTATTGAAAAATTTTGTATTTATACAACAACAAACAGTAATGAAAATAGCAACGGTCTCTAACAATAACAGTCATAACACCCCAGAACCGTAACAGCTCGTACCCCGAACCCTCCCCACCCCCCAACCCCAATGACCAACAAAATAAATTAACAACAAATTAAATTAACAACATATTAAATTGAATAACCGTAGAACAAATAGATAACACCCCCCCTCTCTCTCTCTCTCTCCCCCCCCCCCCCCCCCCAGGTTGCTGCTGCTATTGACCCATTTCCCTATCTCTGAGCCAGAAAGTCCAAGAAAGGCTGCCACCGTTTACAGAACCCTTGTATTGATCCTCTCAGGGTGAATTTGACCCTTTCCAGTTTGATGAACCCCGCCATGTCACTGATCCAGGTCTCCACACTTGGGGGCCTCGCATCCTTCCATTGCAGCAAGATCCTCCGCCGGGCTACTAGGGACGCAAAGGCCAGGACACCGGCCTCTTTCGCCTCCTGCACTCCCGGCTCTACCCCAACCCCAAAGATCGCGAGTCCCCAGCCTGGTTTGACCCTGGATCCAACCACCCTCGACACCGTCCCCGCCACCCCCTTCCAGAATTCTTCCAGTACTGGGCATGCCCAGAACATATGGGCATGGTTCGCAGGACTCCCCAAACACCTGACACACCTATCGTCGCCCTCAAAGAACCTACTCATCCGAGTGCCGGACATGTGAGCCCGCTGGAGCACCTTAAATTGAATGAGACTAAGCCTCGCACATGAAGAGGAAGAGTTAACCCTCTCCAAGGCATCCGCCCAAGTCCCGTCCTCCATCTGCTCCCCTAATTCCACTTCCCACTTAGCCTTCAGCTCCTCCACTGACGCCTCCTCCCCCTCCTGCATTACCTTATAAATGTCAGACACCTTCCCATCCCTGACCCACACCCCCGAAAGCACCCTGTCCCTTGCCCCCCGCGAGGGCAGCAAAGGGAACCCCTCCACCTGTCGCCTAGCAAAGGCCTTTACCTGCAAGTACCTGAACGTGTTCCCTGGGGGGAGCCCAGGAGGTCGGATTACTTCCGGCTCTACCGAGGGACCAGGCAGGGGTGCACCCCCAGGTACCTGAAACTCTTCCCTGCCCTCTTAAACGGGAGCCTTCCAATTCTCTCCTCTTGGTCCCCCGGGTGCACCACAAACACCTCACTCTTGCCCAGATTCAGTTTATAGCCTGAAAAGGTCCCAAACTCAGCCAACAGCTCCATCACCCTCGGCATCCCTCCCACTGGGTCCGCCACATACAGTAACAGGTCATCTGCATACAAAGACACCCAATGTTCCTTCCCACCCCGCATCAAACCCCTCCATCTTCCTGACTCCCTCAACGCCATCGCCAAAGGTTTGATTACCAATGCAAACAACAAGGGGGACAGGGGGCACCTCGTCTGGTCCCTCGGTAGAGCCGGAAGTAATCCGACCTCCTCCCATTAGTAACTACACTCGTCATCGGGGCCTCATACAGTAGCCTCACCCACTTAATAAACCCTTCTCCAAATCCAAACCTCTCCAGCACCTCCCATAGGTACCCCCACTCCACTCTATCGAATGCCTTCTCCGCATCCAGCGCCACCACTATCTCCGCCTCCCCCTCAATCGCCGGCATCATAATGACATTTAGCAACCTCCGTACATTCGTGTTCAGCTGCCTTCCCTTAACAAAACCTGTCTGGTCCTCGTGTATCACCCCTGGCACACAGTCCTCAATCCTGGTGGCCAGGATCTTTGCCAACAACTTGGCGTCTACATTAAGGAGAGATATGGGCCTGTACAAACCACACTGCTGGGGGTCCTTATCCCTCTTAAGGATTAAGGAAATCAGCGCCCGTGACATCGTCGGGGGCAAAGCCCTCCCCCCTCCCATTCCTCATTAAACGTCCGCACCAACAGGGGGCCCACCAGGTCCACATACTTTTTATAGAACTCCACCGGGAACCCATCCGGCCCTGGCGCCTTCCCACACTGCATCTGCCCGATCCTCTTAACCAGCTCCTCCAGCTCAATCAGCGCCCCCAACCCCTCCACCTGCTCCTCCTGCACCTTCGGGAAAGATAGCCGGTCGAGAAACCTCTCCATTCCCCTCCTCTCCACCGGTGGCTCCGACCGGTACAGTTCCCCATAAAAGTCCTTGAAGACCTCATTCACCTCTGCCCCCTTCCGCACCACATTCCCACTCTTATCTCTTACTCCAGCAATTTCCCTAGCCGCATCCCGCTTGTGGAGCTGATGCACCAGCATCCTACTCGCCTTTTCACCATGTTCATACACCGCCCCCTGTGCCTTCCTCCACTGTGCCTCCGCCTTTCTGGTGGTTAACAAATCAAACCTAGCTTGTAGGCTACGCCTCTCCCCCAGCAATCCCTCCTCTGGTGCCTCCGTGTACCTCCTATCCACCTCCAGGAGCTCCCCCACCAGTCTCTCCCTCTCCCTCCTCTCCATCCTATCCCTGTGGGCCCGGATGGATATCAGCTCCCCCCGAATCACTGCCTTCAGGGCTTCCCAGACCATCCCCACCCGGACCTCCCCTGTATCGTTAACCTCGACGTACCCCTCAATACTACCCCGGACCCTCCTGCACACCTCCTCCTCCGCCAACAACCCCACATCCAGATGCCACAACGGGCACTGGTCCCGTACCTCCCCCATCTCCAAATCCATCCAATGCGGAGCGTGGTCGGAGATTGCAATGGCCAAATACTCGGCCTCCTCCACCCTCGGAATCAATCCCCTGGACAATAATAAAGATTATTATTACCTGGTGCTTGGACTCTCCACCATGGTAAACCATTTACCTAGATTAGCTCCTCAATTCTCTTCATAAACCTGAATCCTCCACCCTTTCAATTTCCTTAACTTGTCCTTATAATTTATATTGCTGTTGTCCATCACCGTGCCAACTCATCTCTCTATCTATGGGCAATGGCTGACTGAGGCATTCCCAGCAGTCCTGGTGGCACTGTGGCTAATGGAGATCTGCTAGCCTCTGATTGGAATTTCCATTTAGGAGCAGGAGTAGGCCACTCGGCCTCTCGAGCCTTCCCTGCCATTCAATAAGATCATGGCGGATCTGATTGTAACCTCAACCCCATATTCCTGCTGACCCCGATAACCTTTCACCCCGGCTTGTTAATCAGGAATCTATCCAGCTCTGCCTTAAAAATATTCAAAGAATCTGCTTCACTGGCTATTGAGGAAGAGAGTCCCACAGACTCACGCCGCTCTGAGAGAAAACATTTCTGCTAATGTCTGCCTTAGATGAGCAACACCTTACTTTAAAGAGTGACCTCTCGTTCTAGATTCATCGACAAGAGGAAACATCCTCGCCACATCCACCCCTCAGGATCTTTAAGATTTCGATCAAGTCACCACTTACTGTTCTAAACTCTAGTGGATGCAAACCTGACCTTTCCAACCTTGCCTTGTAAGAAAATGTGCCCATTCCTGGTATTAGTCCAGTAAACCTTCTCTGAACCTCCTCTCACGCATTTACATCTTTTGTTAAATAAAGAGACCAATGCTGTATATAATAATCCAGATGTGGCCTGACCAGTGCCCTGTACAACTAAAGCATAACCTCCCTACTTTTGTAATAAATTCCCCTCACAATAAACAATATCATTCTATTAACTTTCCTAATTACTTGCTATACCTGTCGTATGCCTTTTGTGATTCATGCAGAAGGACACCCAGATCCCTCTGCTGGGTCCTGAAATGGGAGTTCTGATGTTGTCCAGGTAAGTGCCTGATAGATAGTCAGTGCATGTAAATAGCGTCTGATTTCCCCTGGAAACATTGGGCGGGTTTCTCCGATAATGGGGCTAAGTGTTGACGCTGTCGTAAATGCCGGTGCGTTTACAATGGCGTTATCTGGCCGCTAGGAGCAGCGATCCTGCGCCACACAAGGGGCCAGCACGGCGCTGCAGAGCCTCACGCAGCTCCAGTTGCCGATACATGCCTCAGCACAGCCGGCAGGGGTCCCCGCATGCGCGCCACGGCCGGCGTGAGTCCGTACATGCGCGTAGGTTGCTGTCTCCGCACTGGCCTCCGGGCAACATGGCAGAGCCCTACAGTGGCCGGCGCAGAGTAACATAGGCAGCCCCCCCCCCCCCCCCCCGGAATTAGCCCGCCCGCCGATCAGTAGACCCGATCGTGGGCCTGGCCACCATGGAGGCCCCCCCCCCCCACCCCGGAGTCGGATCCCCCCTCTTCCCCACCAGGACGGCCCCCGCAGCCAGAATGCCGAGGTCCCGCCGGGTAGGACCACACGCGAACGACGCTGACGGGACTTGCCCGAACTTGGCGGGCATTCGGCCCATCCAGCGCATAGAATCGGCGGGGGGGGGGGGCGGGTTGAGCAGCCCCCAACCGACGCCGCGGCGTTCGCGCCGGCGCCATTGCCGCTGATTCACCGGAGAGTCGGCAGCCCGGTGTTGGAGCGGCGTCGTGGGGATCGCGCGCCCCCTGGTAATTCTCCGACCCGCTGTACCTGTCTGGCATTTTCAGTGTTTATTTCAGATTTCCAGCATCTGCAGTATTTTGCTTTTGATCCTGAGATCTTTCCGATGGAAGGAGGACCATCGAAAGCCATAAACCCAGCACACTGAAATATTTCAACATCTCAGGTCAAAAATTCTTGCAAGCTATTGTGTATTACAATTGCGCGTGTCATTGTTTGCTTCTGTATCTTATGTTCTCTCTCTGAGGAAAAGGATGGAGAACCGAATGAAGAGCATTACTCAACAGTAGCACCTGAGGGAGCTTGGAGCAGCAAACAGACCTGAGCCATTAAAAGGGGAACGCCACCACCTGGTAAACTGCGCACACCTCCCAACATGCACAGGGAAGTCAGGAGCCAGAATCCGATGTCCCATTTGGCATCGGCACAGTTGTTTTCAACACTTGTAATATTGGACTCGATTGTGAGCTTCGACCACATATCTGCTCCATCGCCAAGAAGGACCATCTACTTTCATCTCAGTAACATTGACCCGGCCACCCCTGCCTCTGCTGAATCCCTCCTGCACACCTTCCTTACTGATGGTTCCAACCCATTCCTGCCCGGTCTCTCACTTCCTAGCCATAAACATGACCTCACCCAAAACTGCTGCGTAAATTCTGACTCACACCCGATCGCCCATTATCACCCCTGTGCTCGCTCACCTACATTATGTTCCAGTTCTGCAGCACCTCGACTTTTAAATTCTCACTCCCATTTTCAAGTCCCTCCATAGCCTCACCACAGTCTATCTCTGTAACCTCCTCCAGCCCGACAACACGCCAAGGTGTCTGTGCTCTGTTAAGTCTGGCCGCCTGAGCATCCCCAATCCTAATCATCCACCCCTGGTGGCAGTGCCTGCAGTTGTCTAGGCCGCAGGAATTCCCTCCCTAAATCTATCTCCCTCGATCTTTGTCACTCCCTTTTCTCCTTTAAGAGGCTCTTTGAAACCCGCCAAGCCATTGGTGCTCTGCTTAAAATGTGGCTCCACGTCATATTCAGTTTGCTAACAGTCCCGTGCGTCGCTTTGGGGAGTTTTACTACGTGACAGGTCCTATATAAATGCAAAGTATTTGTTGCTGTTGACTCCATTGAGAAACACTTGCCTCTGTGTCAGAAACCTTTAATTCCAGGTGTCACGGGAGTGCCCTTTAAGAAAGGTTTTTGTCTTATCACATGGCTTCGGTGATGTCATTTTGTGGGTGGAGCTGGGCTGTGGCTGTGAGGCTTGTTTTACTTTCGCTTTCAGATTTGACTGCTGCGGACTACAGACAGAGAAAATAAGTGTCTTGGCCTGACTCTCTCTGTTTTCATTTTAAATATCTCTTCCAGTAAAAATGCATTGATTATAGCTACCTGCTATGGGAACTTAAAATATATAGTTTGCTTTCCAGAAGGGTTTAAACCTGCTGGTGAGACGGGGTCAGAATCTCAGGAAAAGCCAGTCTTATTCAGGTGAGAATGCAGAGTGCTGGGCTATACCCTTGAAAAGGGTTTTTTGGATTATGGGATTTTGTTTTTGAATTGGAACAGTTAAGGGGGAATTCATTAAGTGTTATACATAGATTACTGTAGCTGTGGGGTATCTTTATGTTTGTAATTGATAAAAATTCTTGCTGTGTGTTTATGTAAATGTTAACTAAGTTCTTAGAATAAAGCTTATTTTGATTATAGTGCCTAGGAAGAATGTTGTCTCACACCTGAAGTGAAGGCTATTGTGCTCATCCTAGCCAAATTCAACATAAAGGTTGTAGGTCAGGTGGACTTCATAATATACTTTGGAGTTTCTAAGTCCTGGCCCATAACACAGGACTTGACCATATCTAGTCAATGTAAATACTGAGGAAATTGCACCTTAACTGGTAAGGTGCTGAACCGAATTGCTATCTGCCTGCCAGTGGATCTAAAAATCCCTGATACCATTTTAACCAGAGCATTGAGAAGTGTGACTGTTCCTGTCAACATTCCTGTTTCAACTGACCACACCGGAAAAACAGATTAACCTGTCATTTTGTCTCATCCCTTTTGTGGGAACTTACCTTGTTCAAATTAGACGCAATTTTGTATGCACTCTACTACAGCTTTTGAATTTCCAATGTAATTTGGGGATCATTCTGATGATTTGTGTGGACTTAAACCTGCCTGTTGTGAGTCACCAGCTTGTTTTACATCTCTCCCCATTTTTATATCCACTTGGCTTCAGTGGCAATGTTAAACGAGGGGCATGATTTAACTAAATGGGAACAAAGTCCCCTAGCCAGCGCGTTTAGCCACCTGTTTCCTGGTGCTCGCAGCACATTTGATAGGGGGCCTCAACAGGGAATGCATGACCAAAGCCGCACATTGCCCCGTTTTGTACACTGAGGAGTTCTGCTCGCCAGCGAGATCAGGACGCCATTTTCAAATGACACCCTGATCTCTGAGGCCCTCAAAGTGACCCCCGACACCCCCCCCCCCCCCCCAGCCCCAAACAGGTCCCCAGCCCCATCCCCTACAATATCCATGCAGGGCACGCCCGGCCCAATCACAACAATGCACAAAGTACCAGCTTGGCACAGCCAACCTGGGACCCTGACTTTGCCCCACCTTCGGGCAGTGCCACATGGGCACCTTGGCAGTGCCAGGCCGATACCCAGTGGCACTTCCAGGGTGCCAGCTGGCAGTACCAGGGTGCCCAAGTGGCACTAGCAGTGCCAGGTACAACCCTGTCCAGAGGGCATGCACCTGGGGGCCTCCAATCCCCTGGGAGTCCCCCACCAGTGCCGTTCCACCTTGTCCCGGTTTGTGGGGACCAGTACTGAACAGTTCTTGCCCAAGGTCCCCAAGGTGAGCAAGATTGAGCCCACGTCTTAGGTACCTCAGGAATCTGCACATTGAAGTGCGACTGCTTTAATATGCAGATTTGCCAAATAGTGATCCCACCCACAATGGTCTGGACTCACATCGCAACGTCTCGCAAGATCGCGTTGGATCTCGTGAGGCTTTGCGAGCCAGGTCGATCCCAGGAGCAAGGTCTCCTAGCTGTTATCAGCCACGCTGTGCCAAGGCGAGCTGCTTTTCAGGTACAGCAAGGCCATTGGGTCGCGGCCAAGACATCCAACTCACGATCCTCGTTTTACATGAGCGTGCAATGTCAAAATGGCCCCCATTCCTTCCTCCTGAAGCTCAGTCAGTCAGCCTGCGGAGGTGGTGAGGCTTTAAGCTGGAACTTGCAGTGAGAGAGTCAGACAGCAGCAGCAGATTGAATAGGTTGCATAAGTCCCTCCCCACCATCGCACTGCTCTGTGTCAGCTGCTTCTCCACCGCTGACATTTTCCTCAAGGGTGTAGCCATGTTGAACCAGTATCTGTGGCAGTCATGTTGACACAAGGCAGGTCAGACACCTTGTGGTTTTATTCTCTCTTGACAAGATTCAAGTGGTTTCCTTGGAAGAAACTGTCGGGTATGCACGATTACATCTGTGGTGAAGCTGCAATCATTGTTCTTTCTGGAGACTCAGTGAGCATGATTCACACACACACACCTTTCCCCAACCCCATCAAGTCTAAAATTTCTCTCCCTCCTTTCACCAAAGATATTAACTCTTTTTGAGGGTGGTTCCATGGGCGTTTGGCTCAGTATCTGAGTCAAATGATGATTCCTCATGAGTGAGCCTCAATGCCTGAATGGGCTTTATCAGTTTGACTGTGATGCCCCCTGCTGCCAAGTTGCCAGATGGCATGCCATGAGGCCATCTTCCTGATTCTTTGTGTTCGGCATCTGAGCTGTGTGGATGGGTTACAGAACTTTAGGATTGGCTTACTCTGGGAAAATGATATCCCAGGACAGAGCTTACATTCATGATTCCTCTGGGAATTGAACCCAGAGAGATTGCCACGAGCTCCAGAACCAGAGAAAATTGGTTAAAACTTAGATAAGCCTAGATAGTTCAGATTTGACCGCTTTAAGCAAATGGAATACTGTACTGTAAAGACAGAGCGGGCCCAATTTTGAACGCAGAGTGAGGGGGTCCAACACACAGATGTATTCCAGGTTTCGACTCCACGGCAGCGTTGCTCTCGTGGCATGATTTTTGATTGGCCTACTTGGTGAGCTCGGCAACCAATCAGAAGTGCAGGGTGTCTTCAGGAGGCTGGAGCTGCCTGCCTGGCGCGGGCAGTAAAAGCAGGCAGCCACCATATTGGGGACTGTCATTGCCATGCCGAACTTCGCAGGCACCTCCTGGGAATGTCAGGAGACAATGGAAACAACGAGACGACAGCAGTCTTGAACGACAAAGTAAGGACCACCATTTGTGTTGCGTAGGTTAATCCTGCAGATCATCCTCAAAGAAATTTGTGAGGAAAGCTATTCAGGCCACATGGCAAACCTAACAGCTGGCTCTGATGTGCCCAAGAGTGGTCGGGTGTGCCAGAAATAAATTTGAAAATTGCATTCTGTTCCAAACAGGTCCCTTAACAAAGAGAAAATGCTGGAAAATCTCAGCAGGTCTGGCAGTATCGGTAGGGAGAGAAAAGAGCTAATGTTTTGAGCCCAGATGACCCTTTGTCAAAGCTCAGAGGTCCCTTAACAGGCTGCTCAAAGAGATGATGGGGTCTTCAATTGGTGTCGAGTGTGTTAGCCGCTTCTTCCCATTCCCGACTCCTTGAAAATTCAAAGCTGTCCCAGCGGCATCGAGATCCCACGACAACAACCTCTAGGTCCTGACCACTTGGCCCTCTGACAATCCCAACCAGAGTTGTGATGAACGGTATTAATAACTGCCGTAAACGGTACCTGACCTTTAATACCTTACCCCTTTAAGAGGCTTGGAACCCTGGGGGACTCTGCCTCTGGCTACGCCCCCAGGAAACGGTATATAGGATAAGGCTCCATGTGGTGAGCACACTTCTCTCGGATGCTGTTCAGTTCTCTGTAGATTAAAGCCTTTTGATTACCGACCTCGCTCTCGCGTCGTAATTGAGGGTGCCTCAAGAGTGTTAAGAAAGCTACATGAGAATTAAATAGATATTTCAAAGAGTCAGCAGTTAACAAAGAACAATACAGCACAGGAACAGGCCCTTCGGCCCTCCAAGCCTGTACCGGTCATGATGCCACCCTTTCCCAAAACCCTCAGCACTTCCTTGTGCCGTATCCCTCTATACTCATCCTATCCATGTATTTGTTGCAATGCCTTTTGAACGCCGTTAATGTATCTGCTTCCACAACCTCCCCTGGCAACGTGTTCCAGGCACTCACCACCCTCTGTGTAAAACACCTGCCTCGCACATCTCCTCTAAGTTTTGTCCCTTTGATCTTAAACCTATGCCTCCTGGTGACTGATCCCTCCACCCTGGGAAAGAGTGCCTGCCCATCCACTCTATCCATGCCCCTCATAATCTTGCAGACCTCTATCAGGTCAGCCCTCAACCTCCGTCGTTCTAATGAAAACAGTCCGAATCTATTCAGCCTCTCTGCATAGCTAACACCCTCCAGACCAGGCAACATCCTGGTAAACCTCCTCTGCACCCTCTCCAAAGCCTCCACATCCTTCTGGTAGTGTGGCTGCCAGAATTGTGCGCAATATTCCTCGTGCTTCCTTACCAAGGTTCTATACAACTGCAGCATGACTTGCCAGTTTTTATACTCGTTGCCCAGTCCAATGAAGGCAAGCATTCCTACTCTTTGGCACTGGCCTGACAGACTTCAGAGGACATTCCTGTGCTGTAATTTAATTTTTATTATTTACTCTGACTGTCCTTTTTTTAATTTTTACACAAATAACACTGAAGTAAATCATCCTGCTGCCCTTTGAAATCACGCCATGGGATCCCGTGTGGAAGCACAGACAGGGCCTCAGTTTAGCCAAACGACACCTCTTCCAACATTGCTACACTCACTCAGCGCTGCGTTAAAGTATCAGCATAAAGCGCGTGCTCAAGTGTCCAGAGGGAGGCTTGACCTACACCTTTCCTGACTCAGATGTAAGGTTGCTACCCACAGGGCACAGAGCTAAGTTGGAGACAGCCTTAAAATTGACAAGAACATGCTCGTCTGGCTGATTGGAGTCGGCTTGGGACTGTGAAAGGTTAAATTGAATGCTCTGTTGGACAATCAAATTTAACTCGCTGAAGTGTTTCGTTTCCAGCTCCTTGCTGAGTGGCAGTTGTGACACAATGGATGGCGAGCAACACTTGGAGGGAGGGAGAGAGGCCAAGTGGTTTTTGCACTGCTATCCAGGTAGACCTTGCTGTTAAGTATGTGTGTGTAAGCAGTCCTGGGATCACTTCCAATGTCGGCAACTACCTTGTCAACACTCACCATTGAGCTTATAATTGAAGGATGGCGCCATGCGTGAGCTGCCTCCACTCATTGAGCACGGGGGAAATAGCCTCAGAGTACGTGGTCGATCATTTAGAACAAAGACGAGGGGAAATTTGATCACTTTGAGGGTTGTGGATCGTTGGGATTCCTGACCACAAAGGACTGTGGATTCTCCATCATTGAGTACCTTCGAGGTGGAGGTCGATACATTTGGGAGCTCTCAAGGAATCAAGGGACATGGGGAGTGTGGTAAGAGACCAACCTTTGTTGAATCGGCTGGTAGCCTATTCCTGCTCCTAATTCTTAACGGTTTTATGTTCTTTTGAACCCAATCCCAGCAGGACAACAGTTAACTGAAGGGAAGGTATCTCCTCAAGAACTGCTCGAAACACATCATGAACCACACTGAGACCGCTAGCTTTTATCCAATTTCTTTATTTGCATCATAAAGTATATTTTGGATTCTGAAATATCTGCTTTACATTGTAAAGTGCAGAGAAATTAGCTGACCAGAATGAGTTAAAAATAATAATTGGAGCCTTCACCACGAATACTTCCGTCAAATGAGTGGGCTGCATTGGCTTCTCCATCGGCCAGCGGAGCTTGAGTCAGTATTTCCTCACTTAGTGGCGGCGAACTGGAAGCAGCCTTTCTGATGCCACTGCATATCTCTGAGGCGACGGATGGACTGCATCTGGGGCTGCTGGGCGCACCAATCATTCCAGTGTTTGTAATCGCCCATCTCAAACAAGTACTGGTATCCCCTGTATCCAGGATATTGGTAGCCAACCCAACTGCAAGAAGAAGTAACAAAGATGTCACGGTCCGGGTGTCAGTCACACCTCCAAATCACACCGCCCCCTCTCAGCAGTTCAAATGTCCCCCTGAAGTTAGCTGGGGGGGGGGGGGTGTAGTCTGACAACCCCACCCCCCCCCCATCCACCCTCAGAGGCAGTAGTTGGTAAATTGACTGCCCCCCCCATCTAAAGCAGTGTTGCTTACAGCAAGTTTAAGGTGAAGGGCAGGAGGTTCAGAGGGGATGTGAGGAAAATCGTTTTCACCCTGTGGTGAATGTAGATCTGAGTAGATGCAATACCACTGAGCAAGCACTAGAGGGAGCACGGGAGAGCTATATATATACACAGGGACAGGAAGTGACGACACACTTCACGGAAGGCAGAACTGGGAGCAGGACACAGACACACAGGCAGGCAGCATTTGAGGTAGCCGTAAGTTAAGCTCTGAAGAGAGAACGAATTCACAATAAAGCATCTTCTCCAACTTTGAGACTACGAGCTTTATTAAGACACAAGGAACAACACATGGTAACCAGGAGTGGCTTCAGACGCTTACTACAAGACAACTCAGCACACACCCAGAAGGTGGTTGGAATCTGGAACTCGCCGTCTGTTACATGAGGAGAGACCAAGTCGGTTAGGGTTATGTTCATTGGAGTTTAGAACAGTGACAGGGGGTCTCATATAAACTTACAAAATTCTAACAGGATTAGACAGGGTAGATTCAGAAAGAATGTTTCCGATGGTGGGGGGAGTCCAGAACTAGGGGGTCATAGTTTGAGGATAAGGGGTAAGCCTTTTAGGACTGAGGTGAGGAGAAATTTCTTCACCCAGAGAGTGGTGAATCGGTGGAATTCACTTCCACAGAAAGTAGTTGAGGCAAAAACATTGTGTAATTTCAAGAAGGAATTAGATCCAGCTCTTGGGGCTAAAGGGATGTGGGGCAAAGGTGGGATCAGGGTATTGAACTTGATGACCTGGCATCATCATAATGAATAGCGAAGTAGGCTCGAAGGGCTGAATGGCCTCCTTCTGCTTCTATTTTCTATGTTCTCTGTTTTTTGTATCCATGAAGGGGTCGGAGAGGCGGGAACCCTCACAACATTTAAACAGTATTTAGATAAGCACTTAAAATGCCGTAGAATACAAGTCTGGAAAATGGTTGAGGGTTGCAAGATATATATTCGAAAATCCTCCCCATCTTTCAGTGCAGAACCAAAGACTTGAACTAGCATGAAGATTATGGAGGGTTAAGAGTTGATGACAATTGTTGTGAAAATAACTTTTACGTAAGATTAATGAGACTTGTGCAGGAATTACTCACGTGCCACTGTCCACATGGTGACAGAATCCATAAGTTATGTTCTGGCATAATGTAAGTCACCAATTATTTCAGCCATGTCTGAGTAACGTACCATGCCTGACTTGAACTTACGCTTGTGTTTCAGGGTATGACAATTGCTTTGCTTGTTTGTTTCAAATTGAATGGCTTAAATTCTGTACAGTACATTCTGTACTGTACATTCACCTGAGGAAGGAGCAGTGCTCCGAAAGCTTGTGTTTGAAACAAACCTGTTGGACTTTAACCTGCTGTTGTAAGACTTCTTACTGTGCTCCACCCCAGTCCAACACCGGCATCTCCACATCTTAAATTCTGCGGCCACCTTTTCCAGATTCCACCTCCCCTGAAGGCTCACCTTTGAGCCCAACTACAAACCAGAGCCACAAATCCTCTTCAGTCTGCTCGTAATGCCTGTTCACGGAAACATTATTGAACAGCTGCCTCGGTGTGGTACACAAGGACTCGCTGCCTTTTCTCTCTCGGGTGTTTGCACTCATTAAATGAATTGCCTGTGGGATCTGCGTTTGAGGTACTCACGTGCCACTGGGAACCCTCACGCTGCCCACACGGTCACAGAATCCATAAGCCCACAGGCTGGGAATGTCATCCTCGGTGATCTCCATCTTGTTGCCTTGGAATTCAGCAAGTTCGAACAGGCAGATTTTGTGCTCCTGGTTGTCCTGTTGGGCGGGTTAAAAAAAAAACGGTTAGAGGATTTAAAAATAAGCCATTTTTCATTTCATTGTCGTTACTTCATTATATGGGAGTGTCGATCAAATGTTGGCTCAACAAGAAATCTCGACGGTGAGGGTTTTCGTTTTGAATTGCAATAAAATATAGGTCATCACCAATGACGGACAGGTGAGATAGCGATTATGCTGCAACAGGTTTGAGTTTTAAAAGTAGGTTGGACGATAAGGAATTCCGAGACTGACATGAGGGGCACGGACAGGGTGGATAGGGAGCAGCTGTTCCCCTTAGTTGAAGGGTCAGTTACGAGGGGACACAAGTTCAAAGTGAGGGGTGGGAAATTGAGGGGGGATTTGAGGAAAAACGTTTTTACCAAGTAGCTGGTGTCGGTCTGGAATGCGCTGCCTGGGAGGGAGGTAGAGGCGGGATGCCTCACGCCCTTTAAAAAGTACCTTGGATGAGTACTTGGCACATCAAGGCTATGGGCCAAGTGCTGGCAAGTGGGATTAGGTGGGCAGGTCAGGGGTCTTTCAGGCGTCGGTGCAGACTCGATGGGCCGAAGGGTTTCTTCTGCACTGTATTATTCTGCCATTCTGTGACTTTGATATCCTCGGACTGTATGAGACATTGCGACAAATCTTGATTTAAAAGGCAATCTGCATGCAAGGAATTAAAACCAGACTCGCGCTTTTCATGGCCACCAGATGTCTCAAACTGCCTTCCAGGTGGAATTTTCCGGAATGTTCTCTGGCGTCAGAGGGGGCCCGCCATTGGACACCGGAGGGATCGTCCCATCCTGCTGATGTCTATGGCTTGCCCGTCCTTCCTGGGGATCGTCTTCTTCGGGCTGGAGGATTCCCCCGCCCACAAACAGCAATGTGATCATGAGCAATAATATGGGTGGAGCTTTATTGCCCAGTCACACTGGGGGCGAGGCCGTAAAACGCAGGGAACCGTTCAAAGCTCATTTGACTTTGGCGGGAACGGAAGATGCCAGCGGGGGGGGGGGGGGGGGCTATTTATTGTGATTGGTTTGAGGGAATAATATTGGTCAGGGCACATAGTTCCTCCTGATCATTTTCCAGATAGTGTTGTGGGATCACTGGCATCCACCCAAGGGGCCAGATGGAGCCTGAGTCTAACATCTCATCAAGGCTTAGGAAGATGGAGGCTTAGGGGAAGCAAAAGACAAAAGCAATGGCCATTCATGTACAAAGGTTAAGGACGAGAAAGAGACTCAAGTGAGGAGGTGAGGGAAAAGTCTCATCAAATGAGAAGCTTCTTTTGCTTGTACTTGGTCGAGGGTTGCGAGATATACATTTGAAAATCCTCCCCAACTTTCAGTGCAGAACTTAAGCCTTGAACGAGCATGAACATTATGGAGAGTCAAGAGTTGATGACAAGAAGGGATATTGCCATGAAAATAGCTTTCATGTAAGATTGATGAGTCTAAATACTCGACAGTCATCATTGCCAGATTCCAACTCCTGTGGCCAGGGCTTCCCTCCACCACCTTGAAGCTCTAGTTTGAGACTCTGGACCTACAAATCCTCTGCAGTCTGCTAGTGATGCCTCCCTGCAGAAAGGCTGTTCAATAATTGTCTCTATGTATGGGACACAAGGACGAGTTACCTTTTGCCTCTATGGTGTTCGCACTGATAAAATGGATTGCCTTAGCCAATGGCGCGGGAGTTACTCGAGTGTCACTGGGAACCCTGACACTGTCCACACGGTCGCAGAATCCGTAAGTCACGTTTTGGCCGAATGTAAGTCACCAATTTCTTCAGCCAGGTCTGAGTAACTTACCATGCAGACTGGACGGAAGGACATGAAGCGGTCACTCCTGTAGCTGTTGGACCAGGAATCCCAACGGGGATACTCTCCCTTCTCCAGGATGAACATCTCTCCACGGAAATTAGCTTGTTCAAAAGCAACCCAGCTGGGAAACAAAACAGAATTGTATCAGCCGGTGGAAAGAAATGGGTCCAACTTTCCGAGAAGTAGCCATCGCTGAAGTTTACCCCAGCTGTCCTGTATCAAAGAGATAGATGATAATAGCAGAGACAACAAGCTGGGGTTTCCCTGTCGACCTCTGAACTGCTCCATCAGGCTCAGCTCCGGGTCAGAGGCCCGCACTAAAGCAGTTACTCCTTGCGGTTTTTCCCAGGATGGTCAACCAATGGTCAAAGGGAGGGCTCGCCATCCACCTGAAGCCGCCAGGTAGCCTCTTGAAGCCCGAGGGCCAATCAGAGGGCTTCCAGTTTGAAAGAAGCAGTGGGAAACCATGGAAAGAAAATGAGAGAGAGAGAGCGTGCTTCAAAATGGAGACTGCTTCCCTCCAACCTTTTTTTCTAAAGTTGAAATAAGCATGGATTTCTGCGGCTGGGCCCATTGTGAGGGTTTGGGGTTAGGGAACCCGCTATAGGGTGGCCTCCAGCCAGGAAGGCAAGGAGAGACTCGTGACCTCTAGGCCTGTCTGGACAGCTGGTCTGCCACCAAGAGGCCATCTCCAGCCAGTTAAACTCAACACCTGCCACTGGCAGGAATGTGATCTGAAAAGGAGTCACAAGACTCCTAATGTGTGCTAGAATTCCGACAGTGCAGAAAGAGGCTCTCTGACATTGTGACTGCACCGACTCTCTGAAAAGCTCCTTACCTAGGCCCAGTCCCCCGTCTTATCCCTGTTACCCACCTAACCTGCACATCTTTGGACACTAAGGGGAAGTTTAGTGCAGCCAATCCACCTAACCTGCACATCTTTGGACTGTGGGAGAAACCGGAGCACCCGGAGGAAACCCACGCAGACACAGGGAGAACGTGCAAACTCCACACAGTCACCCAAGACTGGATTGAATCCGGGTCCCTGATCCTGTGAGGCAGCAGTGCTAACCACTGTGCTACCGTGCCGCCCCTGCCTCAGTGAAATACACTTTTTCAAGATGTTAAGCAGTTTCCATGGAAATTCCATGGCTCCTGTTGGAACTCCTTCATACGCAATGATTAAATAAGCGATTGAGTGTGTGCCTTTTCACTCTGAGGAGCTGCACACTGAGGTCGCAAAATGCATTTCCATTGCACCCCATTCCTCCACTTGAATAAGCACCGGGCTGACCTGGTAACAATCCTAAACCTGTGCCTGTTGGGTTTGGGAGTTCGGGCGACATCTCAAGGCCACAACCACATGGCCTTGAGTAGGTGTCCCATCTCCTTTCATCGCTGCCCTAGCAAGGTTTTTCGTTCTTCTGAGGTTGCATGCGAACATACAAATCTGATATGATTGTAGCGTCAACTCCACATTCCTGCCTAGCCTCGCCCCCCCCCCCATAACCTTTCACCCCCTTGCTTATCAAGGATCTATCAACCGCTTTCAAAATATTCAAAAACTCCCCTGCCATCACTTTTCGAGGAAGAGATTCCCAAAGACTCACGACCCTCTGAGAGAAACTTACGGTCCACAGTCCACACGGACACTGCCCACTCGATCGAAGTTGCGATCGCACAGGTTCATGCACTCAGTGGTAAACTCCGCAAATCTACCCTGGAAGTTCTCCTGCTCATAAATGAAGATCTGCAGCAAAGGAAGAAGGCGGTCAGGCATCAAGAAACCAACTAGGCCCTGTTCTGGAGACTGACCAATCTTATTTTGAGGCTTCTATCTTTTCATATGCCCCGAGGTTGAAAATATCATCAGCAGCGTGCAAAGCTATTATTGTTACAACACTGACGTTTATACAATGAGGACATACTTTTACAAAGTATGTTAGGGGCTCCTGTGATAAATTTGATGCTGACCTATTGTCCTGGAAAGATGAAAGTTCCTCTGTTCCTAAATTTGGCCCAGTCTCAAGCCTTTAGCCAATACCATTTGTGGGACCATTACAGGAAGGATGTTGAACCAGAAAGAGTGCAGAAGAGATTTACGAGGATGCTACCAGGACTTGATGGTCTGAGTTATAAGGAGAGGCTGGATAGGCCGGGACTTTTTGCCGTGGAGCGTAGGAGGTTTAGGGATAATCTTATAGAAGTCTGTAACATTATATTCTGCAGTCTCTCCTTCCTTCCCTATGTACGGTATGCATTGTTTGTACAGCATGCAAGAAACAATACTTTTCACTGTATACTAATACATGTGACAATAATAAATCAAATCAAATCAAATAATGAGGGTCATAGATAAGGTCGATAGTCGACATCTTTTCTAAAGGTAGAGGAGTCTAGAACTATAGGGCATAGGTTTAAGGGGAGAGATAAAAAAGAGACCAGAGGGGAAATTTTTTCACACAGAGGGTGGTGAGCATCTGGAACAGGCTGCCAGAGGCTGTGGCAGAGGCGGGTATGATTTTGTCTTTTAAAGAGCAGTTAGGCAGTTACATGGGCAGGGTGGGAGTAGAGGGATATGGGCAACTGGGACTAGCTTAGTAACTGGACAGCATTGATCAGCTGGGCTGAAGGGCCTGTTTCCATGCTGTAAATTTCTATGACGCTCTATGATACCATTTACAAACATCTGCCCCTGATACAGAGCTAACTTGATAATCTCACTCAGGGCAATGTGATAAAAAATGCCCACCGGATTGAGTGAACTTTACTTTGCACCAGACTGTGTTATACCTGAGCTGGCGGGGGGGGGGGGGGGGGGGGGGGGGGGGGGGGGGGTGCTTGTTTCGGATGCTGTGGTGAGGTGCAGAGTGATCTGAAAATAGGGCATTCGAATGGCTTATCCATCTTCCGATACCTCCATGACACCCTGGAGTTTTGAACGGGTAGGTGGGTTGCGGGGGGAGGGGGAATGCAGGTGACAACCCACATACCTCTAATTAACGTTTTGTTCAAACTGATTGAAGAGTTGGTTAGCATGCTGGAGAGGAACAGAATCTAATTTTTAATGTTAAACATCGAATCCCTACAGGTCAGATGGAGGCTATGACGCCAATTTAAAGGTTGAAATTACAAAGTTAGCAGTAAAAAAAGTCTTATCCAGACATAGGGGGCGGGATTCTCCCGTACCCTGCGGGGCGGGGGGTCCTGACGGGACGGAGTGGCGGGAATCACTCCAGCGTCAGCCCGCCCCCAGAGGTGCAGATTCAGGGGCTAGGCCGGCACTGGAGTGGTTTGCGCCCTGCCGGCTGGCGTGGAAGGCCTTTGGCGCCCCGCCAGCCGGGGTCAAAGGGACTCCGCCGGCCGTCGAGAGTCCGCGCATGCGTGGCTGCTGACGTCATCCCGCGCATGCGTTGGGGGGGTTTACCTTTGCGCTGGTCATCGGGGAGGCTGACATGGAAAAGCGTGCCCCCACAGCACAGGCCCGCCCGCGGATCAGTGGACCCCAATCGCGGGCCAGATTGCCCCGTGCCCCCCCCAGGACCCCGGAGCCCGCCCACACCGGCAGGTCCCGCCAGTAAGGGACCTAGTCTGATCTGGCGACGCTGGGGGACTGGCAAAGAACCAGCGGACGTCGGCCCATCGCGGGCTGGAGAATCGGCGGGCGGGTCCGATGCGAGCGGCCGCCGACCGGCGCAGCGCGATTCCCGCCCCCGGCGAATCTCCGGTGCCGGAGAATTCAGCGGACGGCAGGGGCGGGATTCACACCGCCCCCCTCGGCGATTCACCTACCCGGCGGGGGGTCAGAGAATCCCGCCCAGGGTCTCATGTCTAACAAATGAATAGGAAAATCAACTGAAATATACCCAATCGATAATCATGTCTGGGAATAGAACTAGAATATGATTCAGGAATGCGGTATTAAGGAATCAAATTGAATTGAAGAGGGATGAGTTTGTTGGAACCTGTGGCCTTTTGCAGTTCCCAAAACCTCTTTGTTCTTGGGCACGATGGGGAGCGAACCCATCAAATGCATAAAGTACGGTTACACTTACCTTGAAGTTGCCGACTCCAGGTTCTCTGGTCTTAAGGCCCTTGGAGCCAGCAGCAGGGGTGGCACCAGCTGCTGGGGAGCCCTTTTCCAGAGTGCTGCTCTTTGTAGTCTGAGACATTCTGTACCTTCAGGTATGATGTGTAGTTGAGATCGAGAGAGGGGATAGATGCCCGTTCAAAGTCCGACCACAGCAAAAGACACAAACTAAATTAAAATAACATGTCATTACCCTTATATCAGAAAGAGGTGACCCATCAGATCCATCAATTTACAAATATTTATCAGATTAGCAGTTATTAGAAATTACATTTCCAATGAGCAAACTACGCGCCCAATTTATAATCAGAAAAGCACACACTTGAGTAAGTTTATTCCATTCTAGATTTCTCAGCTATGTTGAACTATGTTCTAACTACTTGGAGCAAAGAAATCTCATGCTTTCTCTGTTCTTTTGTGTCCTGACCGTGTCTCATCCCTGTTTACTCTAATTAGCATTTCTCAACTTTCCCCCTCGGATTGTCTAACCTCTAAATAACATGTAAAAACTGAATACTCTTTGTACCACTCATAAACCTTTGCTCATATAGCCTGTAGGTCTTAAAAACACCAAGCTAACGTTGTCTAAACACTATCAAATTCATCTTATCTTCTCTCCCTTACACTTTTCAACTGTACCGAAGAATTTGTCCTCTGCCTCGGTCTCTCAAATTAAAAACGCCTCGCGATCAAACTTTGTTTTAATATTCAGTCTGTATTTCTCCTTGTTCACATGACACTTCAGGCCTGCTTCATTAATCATGCTCCTTTTATCCTACTTTTTCACTTACATTCTCTCCTTTTCTCTTACCCTCCTCTTTCCCTCTTTCAGTCCCTCCATCTCTCTTACCTGCGGGTCTGGTGCTCGCTGGCAGAACCTGATGTCTGACTGACATTCAGGGCAGAATTTATACCCTGGCAAGTACAGCCCTCAAACTAACGGAGACAATAGATTCGACAGCTCATCAGAGTTTTGCTGTCCAAACTCAGCGGTCATCACATATTGCAGCAAAGTATTTTCCCAGGCACTGAGGTGGAATAGAACCGATTGACTATCAGCTGAAGCAAGCACGTTGCTTTGTTTGGAGGTGATTTACATGTTGCCTGACATCACACAAAAAAAGGTAAAAACAACTGACAAGTGAATTTTGTTCACCAGACAACAATACGGAAACAACACACGTCGACATACATTGATCTCCAAACTATACAGTGTCAGCTGTGTCTCAGTCAGTAACCCTCCCACCTCTCAGAAAGCTGTAGGTTCAAGCCCCACTCGACACGACAGAGACTCGGGACGAAATCTAGCTCGACACTCTAGTGCCGTTCTGAGGGAGTGCTGTTCTATCAGCGATGGCATCTTTCAGATGAGACATTTAACTAAGGTCATGTCCACCCTCACAGAAGACATGAAAGATCCCATGAAGCATTGTTTTGAGGAGGAACAGACGTGTCCTGAGCAATATTTATCACACATTCCACACCGCTAAAGCCAATAGCCTGGCCACAATCACACTGCCGTCAGTGGGAGCTTGCTGTGCACAAATTGGCTGCTGCCTTTCCTGTATCGCAACGGTGGCCCCCACTTCAAAAACAAAAGTCTTAATTGTCTGCCGGACATTGTAGGGCATCTTGAGGCTGTGAAAGGTGCTACATGAATGCAAAGCCTTTCTTTCCAACGCCAAAGATTTCTTTTTAAATTGAGAAGCAAGTTGAAGGGCAGTGACCGACTGATTGCATCAGCATCAGAGAGGAACAAAGATCAGATAAAACCAGACTTGGGATTTTAAAACCTATTAGATTGGAGGATGAAGGAAAAGATGAAGAATGAAAGAAATGCGACAGACTAAACATTCAGGGAAAGAAGGAATTTGAGTAGGAGACGGCACAATGCTGAACTCCAACACGGTGAAGGTGCAAGAAGAGAGAAGGAACATTAAAGAGCATTAAAGAACATTTAACATTGGACGAGCAAGAGTGGTTGAGGAGAATAATGACTATCATAATAATACATTTTGAATCATGTGTAATACTTATTGAAAGTAAAATGTGTGTTTTCCGATTTGTGTCTCAGTCAGCAAAGTGAAGGAAGCATATTAATGAAAGGATAGAATTGATGGGCTGACAATGAATATCTTGAGACAGGCGCAGTGTTAGGTCTTCTCAAGCATTGAGTGGTTCAATTACGAGTTCATGCTCGTACCCGGAAGGGTTCCTCATCCACCTTGACAGCCCAGTTTGCTGCATTTTGTAGGATGTAAATGGTCTTCGAGTGGGAATACTTGGATTGAAGCTGTAGATGCTATTTTCAGCACATTACTGTCTGGGTCCCATATGTCTCAATTCCACACTAGCTCACTAATGCATTCAAGTGTCTCATTACTGGCTGCGAAGGAACATAGAAGTCAGGATAATCCTGAAGGATGATAACACTGAATTGGAAGTTGGAGATTTCAGGCAACTGGGGGGGGAAGTCTTACCTGATACCTGGAAACAAACCCCAGCTTATGTTAATATTTTCCAAAAGAGCTTACTGTAAAGTGTAGGAGGTCTTGTGGTGCAGTGGGCAGCACGCCTGCCTCTGAACCAAAAGCTCTGGGTTCGAGTCCCACCCCAGTACTTGATGACCACGGAAGGTGCATTCATTAGGGGGTCAAACAGGTTGAGTGCTAACCTACAAATCCTTCCAACACGCCAATGGCCGGCCGTAAGAATGGGAGAGATTCCCGGTCCGTCATGCTTGATGTGGAGCGACACCCCTTAAGCAGGGTAGCACGGTAGCACAGCGGCTAGCACTGTTGCTTCGCAGCTCCCGAGTCCCAGGTTCGATTCCCGGCTTGGGTCACTGTCTGCGCGGAGTCTGCACGTTCTCCCCGTGGCGGTGTCCGGGTGCTCCGGTTTCCACCCACAGCCAAAGATGTTCAGGTTAGGTGGATTGGCCACGCTAAATTATCCTTGATGTCCAAAGACGTTGGGTGGGGTTACTGGGTTATGGGGATAGGGTTGAGGTGTGGGCTTGGGTAGGGTGCTCGTTCCAAGGGTAGGTGCAGACTCGATGGGCCGAATGGCCTCCTTCTGTACTGCAAATTCTATGATTCTATAATTCTATAAGCCTCTGGTGACAGACTAGCAACCTGTGCCTGGAATTATTAGCTATGGAAACAGATGAAAGTATGCCTGAGCGTGCGGGATGAGAATTGGAATTACTGTTAAGTGAAGTGGCCAAGCTGATAGCAGTCTGGCCTCTAAGTCAGAAGCTTTTGGGTTTAAGTCCCACTCCAATTGCGGGCAAATGTACCGAGGGAGAACTGCACTGTTGGCATTGTAATTTTTTTGGAAGTTGAACCACAGACTGCTCTCTCACCTGGATGTGAGTTCCCATGTTTTAAAGAAGAGCAGGAGAATTCTCCCTGGTGCCCTGGCCAATATCCACAACCTATAAACAGACAAGCTGGTCATCATCACATTTCTGTTTGTGGGAATTTTCTCTGAAGAAATTAGCTGCCATGTAGCCTACATTGTGACAGTGACTACACTTCAAAAACCCAGAGAGGAAAAAGGGTAAAATGGGAAAATAAGAATACTGATCCAAACTGTTCTTCCTTCCAGGGAAGTACTTCATCGGCTTTAAAGCACTTTTGAATGATCTGAGGTCAAGCATTTGAAAATGAAATGAAAATCGCTTATTGTCACGAGTAGGCTTCAATGAAGTTACTGTGAAAAGCCCCTAGTCGCCACATTCCGGCACCTGTCCGGGGAGGCTGGTACGGCAATCGAACCGTGCTGCTGGCCTGCTTGGAAAGCCAGCGATTTAGCCCAGTGAGCTAAACCAGCCCCTGAAAATCGCTTCAATGAAGCGTAGGCTTCAATGAAGATACTGTGAAAAGCCCCTAGTCGCCACATTCCGGCGCCTGTCCGGGGAGGCTGGTACGGGAATCGAACCGTGCTGCTGGCCTGCTTGGTCTGCTTTAAAAGCCAGCGATTTAGCCCAGTTAGCTAAACCAGCCCCTTTCATTTCTTTTAATGCCAACAGACTGCCTAATATGCTGAACTTGGGCTGAATATTATGTGGAGGCCAAATAATAATCTTTACTAGTGTCACCAGTAGGCTTACATTAACACGACAATAAAGTTACTGTGAAAAGCCCCCAGTCGCCACATTCCGGCACCTGTTCGGGTACACAGAGGGGGAATTCAGAATGTCCAATTGTCCCAACAAGACTTTCAGGACTTGTGGGAGGAAACCGGAGGAAACCCATGCAGACACAGGGAGAACGTGCAGACTCCGCACAGACAGATTGAAAATGAAATGAAAATTGCTTATTGTCACGAGTAGGCTTCAATGAGCCAGGAATTGAACCTGGGACCCTGGCGCTGTGTAGCAACAATGCTAACCACTGTGCTACTGTGCTGCCCTCGACACCCCAGTCTGAGGCAAGGGCGATGTGGAGCCACCTGGTCTAGCCCACAACTGTGGTCATAACTTGGGCGAAACAGGGCTAGCGTGGGACTGAGACCCCTCGATGAGGGGGAAGTCCCGCCCTTGGGAGCTGCTGGCCAATCGGATACACCAGCAGCTCCATCAGTCCCGGCAGCGCCAAGAGCACGTTAGTGGGCACTGGTGGGACTGCGCCAAAGAAGCAGAACAAGGCCTAATGGATCCCTGCAAACAGGTAGGTCCGGGGTCTTGGGCAGGGAGGGGAGTTTGGGCAGGTTAGGGACCAAGGGAGGGTGGGGGGAAATGTGAGCAGGGGGGCTGTGTGTGGTGGGTTTATGGCAGCAGGCGGCTCGGAAGAAAGGGGGGTTTATATCTTAGAGGAGCTGCCCCCTGATCCGCAAAGGGCAGCCCCCAAAAATAGAACACCTCATTCCCATCCTTCCTGCCCTTTGAAGAATTTAGTAAACAATTGGGGCTGCCCATTCCCACCCAATTGCCCATGTGTGGTAACCCCCACAAGGAGCACCGGGGAACCATTGTTGATCTCAACGTGGGACTCGCGGAGTACGAGTTTCCCAGGTAGGGTGCGGACACCACCCAGCTGGAGCTCGTTATAGACCACACATAAAAGCCGGCCCAAGCAGGGCCTGGAGTTGTTGGCTGTCCCAATAAGAACTGGCTTGGGTGAGAGTTACTGCCGTGGGCCGAGCATTGTACATAGTTCAATAAATCCTTGTTCCACTACCGCTGGGTTCCTCAAGTTACTAAATCATGCCAGCTGCATTATGGCGTTGGCAGCATATTATCAGGGTCAATAGACTTGTCAATAAGCCTAATTGATCCTTGATTATCTATTTAGATGTGATGGGCAGGTTGTCAGGTTTGGTGCCCGCCCACCTCTCCCATAGTAGAGGGGTGAGCTCGGGGGTGGGTGGGAAGGTGGTGGGTTGAGCACCTATTTCACATGTCCACTCCCCCACCCCTTGAGTTTGATAAATATTGAGGCTCTATTGGCAAATTGCATTGTCCAGTGTGACCCTGGGTTTCACAGAGTGGATGGGCGACTGCCGCTAAGCTCAATCTATGCTGAGAGCTTGCTGATTCCAACCTTAGGTGGTGGAAGTGATAGTGGGGTAAATTTTGCATTTGTGACCTGTTGTAAAAACTGCCACTTTTGGCAGCCACATATTGTAGATTGAAAATTCAGCCGGATGTTGCCTGGGGTGGAACATTTAAGTTATAAAGAGTGGTTGGATTGGCTTGGGTTGTTTTCCCTAGAGCAGAGAAGACTGAGGGGTGACCCGATTGAGGTGGACAAGATTATGAGGGGCATGGACAGGGTGGATAGGGAGTTGCTGTTCCCCTTAGTTGAAGGGTCAGCTACGAGGAGACACAAGTTTAAGGTGATGGGTGGGAGGTTTGGGGGGAATATGAGGAAAGACTTTTTCACTCAGAGGGTGGGGATGGTCTGGAATGCGCTGGGAGGGTGGTAGAGACAGGATGCCTTGAATCCTTGAAAAAGTACCTGGATGAGTACTTGGCAGGTTATTACATTCAAGGCTGTGGGCCAAGTGCTGGCAAGTGGGATTAGGTGGGCAGGTCAGGACCTTTCACGCATCGGTGCAGACTTGATGGGCCAAAGGGCCTCTTCCGCACTCTGGTATTCTGTGATTATGTGTTTCTGTAGAAAGATTCCAATTTTCTTTCAGTTTGTACACTGGGCAGCGGACACAAGACGCCAGATTGTTGTCAACGGCAATGGCAAGTTGAAAATCTGAGCCACTATATTTGATCTCTATTTTGTAGGGGGACAGCAACAGTCTGTGTAAATGGTTGCTCGAGGGCTAGACTCTGGCTATAGGCCTTGTGCAGTACATTGCTGGGTCAAAGGGTTAATGCTAAAGTTATTTTTACTGATGTGATGTGCTTGCAGTATCCTTCATGCCTTCCTCTGTTCACTATAGATCGTGACATTGTCATATATTGTTGGGAATACAATAAACCCTCGATGAATCTCCTCCCCTGCTGCTGAGCTAGGGGTTTGAAGAATACAGGTCTCAGCAATTGACTCTGCTTAAAGTGCAAGCTATAAAAACCCACGGAGGGATCACACTTTGCTATCAGAGCTGTGTGTTCCACTATAATCTACAAGGTGAGTGCTGCTGTTTCTGAGAAAATATGCGGGAGTGTGACATCAAATAATGTGCAGAACGTGGTGTACCCACAGTAGAGCATAACTGAATAAATACTGGACCGAAATGATTGAAGCGGGGAGGGGGGGAGAAGACCGGTAGTAGGTTCGATTAACTAACACTTACGGTTCGTCAGGAAAGATTTATGAGTTATTAACCAAGTGGTAGCCTTGTGTAGAACCTTGGTTAGGCCTCAGTTGGAGTACAGTAAACAGTTCTGGCCTCTATGTTACAAGAAGTATCCAGAGGCTCTGGAGAAGGTGCAAAAATAAAAGGATTTGTAAGGATGATTAACTGAGAGGATATAGTTATCAGAAAACAAAACTGTACAGTCTCTTTTCTCTGGAGGTCAGAAGGTTGAGGGGGGGAGCAAACCGCAGTTCTTTGTGTGGGGTTTGGTAGGGTAGATGTACAGAAGGTTTTTCAATTTGTCCAAAGCTGGAGTTCCTAAATATAAAGTAATCGTTACTAACATCAATCAGGAATTCAGAAGAAACTGAGAGTAGTTAGACTGGGGGAAGTTGTCGCTACAGGAAGTAGTTGAGATGAATAGTATGGATGTATTTAAGAGGGAAGTGTGATTACTAAGTGCTGGTTTGTTGCGGTTTACTCGGGGAATCCGGGTTGCTGTGGCAACGGGCATTTTCACCTGCATGTTGGACTCTCGCCAGTGGTGGCAGAAGCTCCAATGTTCTTTCTGTTACATGGCTGACCAGGAATCTCTTCTGCTCTTGTCACCTGCCACTGGCTTACCTGGGAAGTATTTTCAGATTGATACTCAACCCGTTTGGCTGCATTACGAATGTACCTCCTTTGGTCATTAAGTCTTGGTTTGGGACTCGAACCCACCCAGGAAGAAAAAACAGTTTCGACAATATTCTTATTTCCCATTTTTACTGGTGTTATATTTTGAGGTATACAAGACCAATTCAGACCTGTATTCTTATTTCCCATTTTTATTTTGAGGTATACAAGACCAGTTCGGACCAGTATTCTTATTTCCCCGTTTTTACTGTTTTTCCCTTCTGGATTCAAACTAAGTGGTAGGTACGTTACCCACGGCGCCAAGGATCTCCAAGAAAAATAAGCATGTAAAGGAAAAGAAATGGATGGTTTTGGTTAAATGACAAAGACTGAGAGGAGGCTAAACATTGGACACTACTCGTTAAGACAGGTGGCCCATTTCTGCCCTGTAGAATCTTTAATTCAGCTTGACGTGTGGGGACCAGAGAGGGTAGCAACTGCCTATTGGATGGTACTGTGCTGCGTGAGACCCGGAGAGCCTTTTTTATCTCCTGGTCCTCAGTCCCAAGTTGCAGGAGTGAATCCCCAGGATTTGGGATGTCAGAAGCCCACTGCTGGGCACTTGGCGAAATATCCCCGCCGCTAAGTGGCAGTGGTGTGCAGAGGGCATTGTGGTCGGCGGAGGGGGAGGAATGTCCATGGCAGGAGGAACTCAAGGTTCGGTGGCACAGTGGTTAGCACTGCTGTCTCACTGCGCCAGAGACCCAGGTTCAATTCCGGCCTCGGGTGACTGTCTGTGCGGAGTCTGCACGTTCTCCCCCCCCCCACCCTGTTTACGTGGGTTTCCTCCGGGTGCTCAGGTTTCCTCCCACAGTCCAAAGATGTACAGGTTAGGTGGATTGGCCATGATGAATTGCCCTGAGGTGGGGTCATGGGGGTAGGGTCAGGGGGGTAGGTAATGGGTTGAGAAGTGACAATAAGTGTCCCTCGGGAGGGGAACAGGAAGTTGCCCAGGGACTCTGCTGCTGATTGGCATCCCTGATTAAAGTTTGAGAGGTAAATGTTGCACCGTGATGCCCTCACTGGGGGATAACATGCCACTTACTGGGCAGATTCAGATGTAAAGATTGCCCACATTTTTGGCACCCATGCCCATGCAAACATACTCAGCCCTCAAGAGATGGGAACAAGAAAACCGGAGAAACAGAGCTTGATTCTCCAGCATTCCAGCCGTATGTTTCCCTGGGGCGAGGGCCGCCGCACTGTTCGCTGGTGGCGGCATTCACAACTCCAGCCGCTGTTAATGGGAATTCCTGTAGAAGCCACTCCAAGCCGCCGGGAAACCTTGGGCGGGGGTGCGCTGCCAGCGGAACCAGAGAATCCCGCCGCCGTCGAACGGTCAGAGAATTCCGGCCAAAATGTTTGAGGGACAGTTTTATCCTTTGTTGAGGGGGTGGGGTGGTGAGGGGGATGTTGTGGTGATCCGCACTGCCTCCGAGTGTGACGGTAGCAGATTCAATAATGACTTCCCAAAAGAGAATTGGATGAATATTTAGAAGGGAAACATTTGCAAGGCTATGGGGAAAGAAGAGGAGAATGGGACTTGATTGGATAGCTCTGTCAATGAGCTTGCACGGTCTCAGTGGGCTGAATGGCCTTTATGCTGAAAAATCCCATGGTGAAGTGGAGTTGTGAACATTACAAGCACCATCAGAACCATTTTTAATCGGTCTTTTTTGCTCTAGGGCGAAAACTTGAAGATAAATAAAATTCAAGATGTCTCATTGCACAAAACTCTCCAGCCACTGGAAGGTAAGGGAAAATACGTTGGGTTGAAGATTGTTCCTTTGACCCAGATATTTTGTTTTAGTTTGGCCACAAGTCTCAATCTCAATGCTCCCTTTACATCCATCTCAGGGAGGTGTTTGTGTCATTAGATCCCATTGCAGGAGTCTCACCCACCCAGTGGTAGCCCCAGTATAAACCCACCAGGGTCACAAAGCTGGTCTTTCTGTGTAACCAGCAGTCAAGCTTGGCAAATCTAGAGACTTTCCATTAGGTTGACCACTAGGTACTCAAATGATGAAAGGAAATGACTGCGGATGCTGGAATCTGAAACCAAAGAGAAAATGCTGGAAAATCTCAGTAGGTCTGGCAGCATCTGTAGGAAGAGAAAAGAGCTAACGTTTCGAGTCCAGATGACCCTTTGTCAAAGCAGGTGATCTGATGAACTGTGTGCAGACATGATCTCCAGATGAAAGAATGGGAGGTGGATCATGGGACACCAGACAGGCTGAAAGCTGCACGAACTGGCTACATCCACCCTGGCTTCTTGCTCAGATCTTCAGAAGGCCACCTGGAGAGGCAGCAAGTGGCAATAGAGGGCAGTACGGTAGCATTGTGGATAGCACAATCGCTTCACAGCTCCAGGGTCCCAGGTTCGATTCCAGCTTGGGTCACTGTCTGTGCGGAGTCTGCACATCCTCCCCGTGTGTGCGTGGGTTTCCTCCGGGTGCTCCGGTTTCCTCCCACAGTCCAAAGATGTGCAGGTTAGGTGGATTGGCCATGATAAATTGCCCTTAGTGTCCAAAATTGCCCTTAGTGTTAGGTGGGGTTGCTGGGTTATGGGGATAGGGTGGAGGCGTTAACCTTGGATAGGGTGCTCTTTCCAGGAGCGGTGCAGACTCGATGGGCCGAATGGCCTCCTTCTGCACTGTAAATTCTATGAATAGATCATTTATCCAGGAGCAGGAGACCTTATGGTGCAGTCATAGGACCCATACCGTGCTACACCAGAAGCTCCATGTTCGGGTCCAACACCAGACCAAAATAGCTGTATTTTGGCACCTCCCGCAGGTGGTCAGTCAACAATGCTAGGGCTTTGAAACTGCCCATGCCCGAGGTGCCAGCTTCCTGGTCTCTGATGAATTGGCTGTTTCTAAACAGAGTTCCATTCATTTTTAACACAAATGGCTCGGGTTCAGGATCAGTGCCCACCTCATCCGCACTGGCTTCGCACAAGCCAGACCTGCGACCATCTCCATCCAAACCAGAGGTTCCCTGAGCAGGCTTCCTGAATCAGTAGAGCTCAATGTTTAATAATTTGCGTGTGTGTGTGTGTGTACAGCCACATAATATTATTGTCGTATTTAACGAGCCAGAACCAGCTTTGGCACATGGAGGAGAGGTGAAAAGGTCAGCCAGCTCTCAGCCAAAGGGGCCCTAATCAAATTAAAAGCAGCATGAGCAATTTGTCAAGTTTAACCATTCGGCAGCATAATGACCATTGAGGGGGGAAATGGAGTAAACATGTCTGCTTGTGTATTGTCTGAAAGGGCAACTTCAGTTGGTAGCCAAATTTAGACCCAGTGAACGATTGTTGTTTTAAGTTCCCTGCCCTGCAGTAGCACCTGCCACTGCAGTTAGACTTCTAAATAATGGCCACATAATGATATGTAATTGCAGTGAGCTGGCAGTCAGAGATAAATAATGTGTTGTGAAGGAATTAAATTGCTTGAAGTAACTAAACCTAATTATATGTCACTATCCTAATGTGCTTCTACCCAGATTATGTTTTCCATATTTTTTTATTGCACATGTCTCGCAATAATGAAAATCTTTAAAGACCATTTTAGAATTACATTAATGTGACAAGGTACGATGCAATGGGCTCTGTTGGGAGTCTCGGCAATGTGACTTTATCTTAGGCCTGCAGTTGCCATGGCAATTTTCTTTACCATTTCTTTTTAAAATTCACTCCGGCCTATCCAATATGAAACGATCTTTCTTTGGAGTATGCTGCCTATATTTACACCTTCTTGAGCTGCTGAAAACATTTGTGTGCGCGTTCTCGGCGATGGTTCCTGTGTTCTGAAGGTCAAAGGCCAACAAGACACGCTAAAGAACCGAGCCTTCCAGTTTGCAGTCTATGTAAAGCACAAGTCGCACCATTTGCAAATAGTCATTACAACGCACTTCATCCTGGCAATGCGATATCTAGGGCATCTCCCCTCAGAAAATAAATCTCACCTCAGATAGATTTCTAAATCCATCATTGATGCAAAAGGATCTTTGCTATTATTATTCCTGCAAGACCTGTATTTATCATGTGACTTTCATGTACTTCACGGGAATATTAAAACAACAAAGTGTGAAACATGGCCACATGAAGGGTTCTAGGGCTAAAGCTTGGTCAGATAGGTAAGTTTTAAATGTAAATATCGCCATTGTCCCATTGCTGCTCTCCCCTTTGAGAGCTGACTGCGGGGGGAGGGGGGGGTGGATTTAACCTGAGGGTCACCACCCTCAGGCAACGGGCTAGGTTGAGAAGGCTGGGCCTTCACCATGGCCCCCACTGTGGGCGGCACGGTAGCACAGTGGTTAGCACCGTTGCTTCACATCGCCAGGGTCCCAGATTCGATTCCCGGCTTGGGTCACTGTCCATGTTAAGTCTGCACGTTCTCCCCGTGTCTGCGTGGGTTTCCTCCGGGTGCTCCGGTTTCCTCCCACAAGTCCTGAAAGACGTGCTGTTAGGTAATTTGGACATTCTGAATTTTCCCTCTGTGTACCCGAACAGGTGCCGGAGTGTGGCGACTAGGGCTGGTTTAGCACAGTGGGCTAAACAGCTGGCTTGCAATGCAAAACAAGGCAGCAGCGACGTTTCAATTCCCGTACCGGCCTCCTCGAACCGGCGCCAGAATGTGGCAACTAGGGGCTTTTCACAGTAACTTCATTGAAGCCTACTGTGACAATAAGCTATTATTATTATTATATTATTATGTGGCGACTAGGGGCTTATCACAGTAACTTCATTGCATTGTTAATGTAAGCCTACTTGTGACACTAAAGATTTTTTTTTTAAATGAATTTGGAGTACCCAATTAAATATTTCCAATTAACTTGGCCAATCCACCAACCCTGCGCATCTTTGGGTTGTGGGGGTGAAACCCACGCAGACACGGGGAGAATGTGCAAACTCCACACGGACAGTGACCCAGAGCCGGGATCGAGCCTGGGACCGTGAGGCAGCAGCGCAAACCCACTGCGCCACCATGCTGCCCGATAAAGATTATCTTTAATAATTTATTATTGAATAACCTCAGCTGGTACAGGAATTTTGAACCCGCGCTGTTGCCGTCACTGCACATCAGGAACCAGCTGACCAGCCAACTGAGCTAACCGGGCCCCATTGAAGTTAGTTTAAGGAGTGTCTTAAAGGAGGAAAGTGAGGTATCTAGAGAGGCAGAGAGGTTTAATGAGGGATTTCAAGAGGCTGAGGCAAATGAAGATACCAACGGTGGAGCGATTAAAATCGGGGCCTCAATCAACGCAGAGATCTCAGAGGGTTCTAGGCCTGGAAAAGCCACATGTCACACCAGTGATGTGTCATTGGTTTAAAACTGCAACTTGGGTTATTGCAAGTCCGTATGTTGACTTTCTGCTAAGCCACATTTGAAACCAGATTGCTCAAGATTGGAAGTGTTACGAAGCTACTGGCTGAAGCTGGTCTTTCTATTTCCTTCAACGGGGCGATCGGCAATTTTGCATCAAATTGCAATACATATGGGTAGCACGGTAGCACAGTAATTAGCACAGTTGCTTTACAGCTCCAGGGTCCCAGGTTCGATTCCCGGCTTGGGTCACTGTCTGTGCAAAGTGAGCACGTTCTCCCCGTGTCTGTGTGGGTTTCCTCCGGGTGCTCCGGTTTCCTCCCACAATCCAAAGATGCACAGGTTAGGTGGATTGGGCATGCCAAATTGCTCTTAACGTCCAAAAAAAATGTTAGGCGGGGTTACTGGGTGACAGGGATGGGTTGGAAGTCTGGCCTTAAATGGGGTGCTCTTTCCAAGAGCCGATGCAGACTCGATGGGCTGAATGGCCTCCTTCTGCACTGTAAATTCTATGATCTTCTGTGCTCTGTCCAGTCAAAAGTATTTTGCATCCACACTACTAATTGTAGAGTACAGCTCGTTGTAACCCAAACCCCTGATCCAACACTATTCTCTTTCTTTCCCCCCCCCCCCCCCCCCCCCCCCCCCCCCCCCCCCCCCCCCCCCCCCCCCACATCTGCTCTCCCACAGATCATTGTTTGGGATGAGGAGTGCTTCCAGGGTCGTCGACATGAGTTCACCGCAGAATGTTACAGTGTCATGGAGTTCGGATTCGAAACCGTGCGCTCTATGAAGGTGGAAAGTGGAGCGTGAGTATCTCGGAGACGGGAAAGCAGCAAGGGATCAATCCAATAGAGTTCACGGAACAGTATGACGCCACAGGAAAGAGCAAAGTTGTCCAAATTGGACAGCCTGTCAAAGTCAGAAAAGCTAACTAGTGGTCTGCTGCTAGAAATCAGTAACTCACCGTGGAATCATTCCATCATGCTTGCAGTGCGCTGAAGAGATTTATAGGTAGATTGTTATCAGATTAACCTTTACTCTGCTTTAACTATTAATCCAATGTTAGACTCTTGGGAATCTGAATAGACTCCCAGGGCCAATTTGTTCACATTCAAAACCCACCCACTTGCACAAAGTTAAAATCAGGCCTCTATTTTCAGAATCCCATTGAAATATCCTGGATATTTGGATTGATCTAAAGGAAAATTTGCGTCTCCATTGAAACGTGTGTCTCGCTGTGCTGAATTTATATTCCCCGGGTAAGATCACTGTGGGAGCAGAAACATCGGAAGGGAGGCAGTGGTTCAAGCAGAGCCGTCACCTTCTCAGAACAGATGAGATGTCACCCTATTCGCGTCTCACACATTTTTAGAACATCAAAACAAATTGTGTAGCCATTGAATTCAACAGCTGTGATTGGGGACTTTATTTCTGGGTAATGGGTGTTTCACTGGTGGCTGGGGGAAATCTCACACAAGACATGGATCAGGAAGCTACAAGCATATATAAGGTAGCCAGAAAAATATGGGAGCTGGCAGGAGATAGCATCCACACTTTTGTTTCAACACAGATGGGTCTTGAAGTGTCCAGGATGTCCACCTCTGGAGATGATGGTCTGTGATTTGGGCAGCACGGTAGCGCAGTGGATAGCACTGTGGCTTCACAGCGCCAGGGTCCCAAGTTCGATTCCCCGCTGGGACACTGTCTGTGTGGAGTCTGCACGTTCTCCCCGTGTCTGCGTGGGTTTCCTCCGGGTGCTCCGGTTTCCTCCCACAGTCCAAAGACGGTGGATTGGCCATGATAAATTGCCCTTAGCGACCAAAAAGGTTAGGTGGGGTTATTGAGTTACGGCGATAGGGTGGAGGTGAGGGCTTAAGTGGGTCGGTGCAGACTCAATGGGCCAAATGGCCGCCTTCTGCACTGTAAATTCTATGATTCTAGGTGGGGATAGGGCAGGGGTGTGGATCTAGGTAGAGTGTTCTTTGAGAGGGTTGGTGCAGTCTTGATGGGCTGAACGGTCTCCTTTTGCACTGTCGGGATTCTATGGACTTGTTCTTGGTGGCATTGATCAAGGGTGAAGCTTAGAAGAGCTGCCTGTCATTCTTCAAATCATGCCCTGGGTTTTTTCATTAGCATCTGCCTGAACCGCAGGATCGGGAATTCGTTTAATGTCTCATCCAACGCAACACTCCTCAGTACTGTACTGGAGTGCCAACCTAGATTGTGAACTCAGACCCTGGAGGAGTCTTTGAATGTCACAACCTCGGGCAATAATGATACTCCTAGAGCCAAAGATGAATGAAGGTAGTGTCGGGCTGAATCGCAGAGGAAATTGTGAAAGGAAAGCTGTGGACTTATTGTACCGTGTGCATCACCTAAAAAGTCAATTATCACACATCCAGGCGAGTAGGCATATTGAACCAGTTGACTAAGCCATCATTCCTCACCTAGAAACATGCCATCTTGCTGCAGCCAAGCACTGCTGCATGAAGGGTAATCAAAACTCTTTAGAAGGGGGCGCTGAAACGCAGTGCATCAATGACTCACTTGGGCTCTTCCTGACCTGCTTGTGTTTTCTCTGTAGCTGGGTGGGTTACGAACACGCAGCCTACCAGGGACAGCAGTTTGTCCTGGAGAGAGGAGAATACCCCCGCTGGGAAAGCTGGAGTGGCAGCAACTCCTATCACGTTGAGAGACTGACCTCCTTCCGACCTATTGCCTGCGCTGTAAGTATTTCGACTACATTGAAAGTTTGTGCTGAAGTCAGATGGTCAACTTTGCACAAGTACACGATTCTGGAGACACATCTTTACCCAGAGAATCTGGAACTTGCGACCACAAGGAGGCAAATAGTGAAGGTTCCTTTCAGAGGATGTTAGATAAACAGATGGGTCAAGATTGTTAGGATGGGGTTTCCCTTCCTGTTAATTGTGCATGAATTGACTGGGGGATGGGCCTCTGTCTCTCATCTGGGGGGAAGCCCCACCTTAACAAGATGCCAATCAATTCAATTGGCCAACAGGACGTTAGTCCCTGCAGCGCCAGAAGCTACAGTGGACAGGATTGAGACATGCCACCTTATACCACCTAATGTTCCTCAACCATCCCCATGGCCCTTTTTACACTCCATATCCTATGCCCTTCTACCCACCGCCATAGCCCTTTATAGCCCCTATGCCAATTTAGTGCAAATTCATGCCAACACCCTTTGCCCTTACACCCTCCATGCCAATTCACCTGGTACCCACAATGGGCAGACCTCAGGAGCCAAGGTGAGATGAAATGCAATAAACTTCAAAATATCTATTTCAGATTTCACTATGTTTAAAAAACACTCCAATGTATTTTATTCTATTCCCTTTTCTTCCCATGTACTTAATGATCTGTTGAGCTGCTCGCAGAAAAATACTTTTCACTGTACCTCGGTGCACATGACAATAAACAAATCCAATCCAATCCTAATTGATAAAAGCCCATTCCTTACATTTAACTTCTTTCATATACTTAATCCCTTCTAAAAACAAACACTGGTTTCTATTCATAACCCCATATCAAGGACAGCTAATCTTTGTCTTCAACCACTTAGAGCTGACAATTAAACTTATTGACAATTACAGGTCCCTTGTGTGCTAATTATAGGTTGTCCAAGCAGTCAAGCAGCAC
Source organism: Scyliorhinus canicula (assembly GCF_902713615.1). Classification (NCBI taxonomy): domain Eukaryota; kingdom Metazoa; phylum Chordata; class Chondrichthyes; order Carcharhiniformes; family Scyliorhinidae; genus Scyliorhinus; species Scyliorhinus canicula. The sequence goes on from NC_052146.1 coordinate 18,300,901, forward strand.
TAATCCTGTAATGATAGTCCTCAGATATAAGCCAACAAACATCTCGTGAAATTGCAAGCACCCTTTTTTTCAAATGAGAGTTACATCAGGCTGGCTTGTTCAAAATTTAACGGGCAGGAGGTGTGGATGATGACGGCTTGACAGTTCTGAAGAGCTTATCCACTTCTTCCACATGTTATATCAGCAATCCAAAAGGAGTACCTCACAACTCCGCGAGAAAAACTGACCTCTCTCAAAGAGTTACCTTATCCACCCAAAGGACTCTGGGAGGTTCAGACCTTTTCCTGAGATGTATAAAGTTCAAAAGTCATGTTTCTGGAACGTCAAAGGCTAAAATTGCTTCTCTTTGTAGGCAGTGCATTTCTAAATGTGCTGCTGCCCCTGGGAAATATGGACATCTGAAATATCTCCCACCCCCATTTCCAAGGTGCAAGAAACAAGAAGAGAAGTGCGGAGATCTCAGAAGGTTTAGAGCTGGAGGACATCACAGAGATAGATAGGGATTAGGCCATGGCGAAATAGAGCCATAGAATCCGACAGTGCAGAAGGAGGCCCATCAAGCCTGCACCAAACCACTGAAAGAACACTTCATCTAGGTCCACTTTCCCGCCCTATCCCCGTAACGCCACCTAACCTGCACACCTTTACATGCTAAGAGATAATTTAGGTTGACCAATCCACCTAATCTGCGCATACAAGCCCTAGTCGCCACACTCCAGCCCCTGTGCGGGGACACTGAGGGAGAATTCAGAATGTCCAATTCACCTAACCTGCACGTCTTTCGGGACTTGTGGGAGGAAACCGGAGCCGGGAATTGAACCTGGGACCCTGGTGCTGTGAAGCAACAGTGCTAACCACTGAGCTACCGTGCCACCCAGAGCAGAGGCTATGAGTTAGTGCTCAGCAGTAGGCATTCTGGTTGCGGCTTCTTCTCTCTGAAGGTGCAGAATGCGATTATAACAATCCTTCCATCACCATCAACTGATTTACTGAATCACCAAAGACTGGGGGTTGAACTGATGAGCTACCTGGTCTATGTACTGATGTTCTGTAGTGGGTAGTGGATTTAATAACTGATGTATTGGGAGTGTAACTGACCCATTGCAGGTCCACAAATGAACAAAAAGGTAGCTGTACGGTGGCACAGTGGTTAGCACGTCTGCCTCACAGCGCCAGGGACGCGGGTTCGATTTCGACCTCGGGTGACTGTCTGTGTGGAGTTTACACTTTCTCCCCGTGTCTGCGTGGGTTTCCTCCGGGCGCTCCGGTTTCCTCCCACAAGTCCCAAACGATGTGCTGTTAGGTGAATTGGGCATTCTGAATCCTCCCTCAGTGTGCCCGAACAGGCACCAGAATGTGGCGACTAAGGGCTTTTCACAGTAACTTCATTGCAATGTGAATGGAAGCATACTTGTGACACTAATAAAGATTATTATTATTATTAATTACATGTGTGCAAATGTGCATTGAGGACATGATCAAGCTAAACTGTCATGTCCCCACAGTCAACTACCAGCAGACACCCGAGCCTAGGTATTCTGATGGTAACTTATTAATTTTACATGGATTATTGGCAGTTCAACTCGAAGAACTAGATTTCAATCAGTCGCATCTCTAAAGAATGGGCAGTAATAAGGTCGTGGCCAGTGAGCAGCCCTTCAACTGTGTCGAACACGAATTGGCAACTTGAATGGTGTTGGAGGAAAGAATTGATTCAATTTCTATTTCAAAGCTGCCCACTATGGTGCATCTCCAGCTGTACGCAGAAGAAAGAAAATGCTTTTGAATTGAATGTACACAACAGGAATGTGATTTCTGAATGGTCTATTTGAAAACTCTTTGCCGCAGAACCACCGCGAATGTCGGATGTCCATGTTTGAGAGGGAGAACTTCCTGGGCAGGAAGGGAGAGCTGAGCGACGACTATCCATCCCTGCAAGCTATGGGTTGGTGCAACAATGAAGTTGGATCTTTCCGAATCCACTCTGGCGCGTAAGTACTTCTAACAAGCACGTGAGAAAAGTTATTTGGCCCAACAAAACTTGTTCCACTAGTAATGTTGCCCCGCCCATCAAGCCTCCAACTATAATCTTAACACCAACAGGTAGGATCTTATCACAGGTTTGTGACCCAATGGGCGCTCCCCAGCCCACACACTTCGGGAGCGAGACAGTCTCAGAGAAATTCCAAGAGGTAACCCCCTGATTGGTTTCCTCCAAGCTCACCATCCAATTAACATGGCAGGTGGGATGTCGGTGCTGCTGGCCCAATCAGAGGGCTGGAAACTCTGAAGGCACGGTAGCACAGTGGTTAGCGCTGTTGCTTCACAGCGCCAGGGACCCGGTTCGATTCCCGGCTTGGGTCATTCTCTGTGCGGAGTCTGCACGTTCTCCCGTGTCTGCGTGGGTTTCCTCCAGATGCACCAGTTTCCTCCCACAGTCCAAACAGGTGAGGGTTAGGTGGATTGGTTATGCTAAATTGCCCTGTAGTGTTGAAAAGGGGCTGCCGGGTGGCGGGAATAGGGTGGAGGTGTGGGCTTCAGTAGGGTGCTCTCTCAGGGACCGGTTCAGACTCGATGGGCTGACTGGCCTCCTTCTGCACTGTAAATTCTATGATTCTATGATTCATTGGCAACCCTGAGAGATCGGCGCTTCTGAAGCAGGGCAGAGACTGTGAAAGCGCCTCAAATCGCAGGCCCTCTTAGAAAACTAAGTATACGTCAGAGGAGCATGGAGATTCCAGTTCCAGCCACCCCCCCCCCCTCCCCCCACCCCCCCCCCCCCCCCCCCACCCCCACCCCCTCCTCCACAAGGATAGGCACTGGGAGGTCATCTCCGTGAAGCTGGTGGCCTCCCCATTAGGCAGTACACTGGTGTAAACCCTTAATGGGGGCCTTAATTAATTAAACTGACAGCCCACCAGATGGAAGCAACCAATCTACATCTGGTCCTGCCATGAGGAAACATGCCCAGACATGGGATAGCACCAGAGAACCATTCCATCGCGGTTTCTGGCTACTTTCCAGGTCCCCGCTATCTTCCAGCCCGCCGAGCGGGCGCTGGAATAATCCGGCCCTATATTTCTCTGACCCCTGTCTTGTCCTCAAGTTGAAATGTTCTGAATTCCTCACCATTGAATGATAAAGCCTGGCAGCACAGAAGGTAGATTGATGGAGTAGAGCCAGACCTTTAATTTGTTTGTGCTGTCTGTGTTGGGCGTAACGCTCCTTCTAGTCCTCAGGATTTTCATCCTTTAACTGCTCAGCACTTAAAAATGAGAAGCTTACCATGGTTGACAGTTAGGACCCTGCTGTGATTGATGAACAGAAATAATTTTCGACCCAAAATTATGGCCATTAAATGAAATTTATTTTATTATTATTCCGACGTAAATTACAGTATTGGATGGTAGTGGGTTAGCACATCATCTTTTCATCACCGTGATTTGAATTCAGATGCAGTGCAGCTTGCCAGTAAGGGTCTGATGTAGCCCACGCATTACGCCCCAGAATTTATGTTGAGAGTAAGAGAGTCTGAGCACGCTCGCCATTATTATGGAGAAAATCGGACAGCAACGTCTGGCATCCACACGTACACAGTAAAAGGTGGAAATGACAGATAGTTTATTCCTCCACAAGGTACACTGTCAGAGTCCTTGCTGTCAAGACTCAGCGTTGAAGCCGTTGCAATCACATGAACTTACAATACTTGCCCACTTGTTCCCCTCTAAAATAAGTAAAGTAGGTAAAGTTGCCATAGTTCCAGATGGCCAGAGGTTACTTCCCGCTTTGAGGATGGGGGAGGGCTGACTGGTGGCAATTTAGCCTGAGGATCACCACACCTCAGGCGAAGGTCAATGTTGAGAAGGTGGGGCCCTCATGAATAACCTCAGCCGGTGGGGGAGGTTAAAGACACCAGAAAAGGTGAGGGCAGATGCATTCATGAGTAGATGGATGTTTAATGGTGTAATAAGTGATAATTACTGTCAAACCACCTTTCAGGCCCGAAATATTTAATTTTACAAATGTGGAGTCTCATTCCTTCGGACATTAGCAAGCGCTGGTGATTTTAAAAAATAACTTTAAAAAAATTATTTCCTGTCTTCTCTTTCATCACTTTCTCTGAATCGTTTCTGTTCTTCCCTATCTTTATTTGACTTCTATACATAGTTCAGACCTAATTTATGCTTCCTCCTTATGCGTTTGGACCCCTTTGTGGCTCAATGGTGATTCCACATGCTGGCTGGTTAAAGAGCTCAGCTATTTCTTGATACGTAGAGGGTGCCCAGCTGGCTCAGACGCCAGATGGGAGCAAGCCTCCACTCTGAAGCCCACAAAACCTGTGTGGGCAGCTGCCAGCGAGGTGAAACAGGGGTACTGTTCCTTCACTTTGACCACAAAAGCCAGGCGTTTATCCTGCGCAAAAAGTGCAAGTGTATCAGATATCAAACAATGGTCAGTGTCCTATCTATGCAAGTAACATTGAAGTAATTCTACTGGGACAATTAAATCTGGTTGTAAAACATGCTTAGCCCCGGTAACAATTTTGCTTCCCCTCCCCCCTCCAGATGGGTATGCTACCAGTATCCCGGCTACCGTGGCTACCAGTTCATCATGGAATGCGATCGTCACGGCGGGGAGTACAAACACTGGAGGGAGTGGGGCTCCCACGCACAGACTTTCCAGATTCAGTCCATCCGCAGAATCCAGCAGTAAATGGACTCTGATGGCCATGTTTTAATCTTCAAAATAATCGGGAAATAACAAAACTAAATAAAATTTCCTTCTTTATTAAAATGACTAGTTTCATTTAATTGACGTCTATACGGGGGAGGGGTAAAGGTTGACCTGCCACCAAATGAGACCAATCTTTAGACTCTCGCAGTTATTCTTATTGTCGACCAAACAAATTCAGCAATGTGGGGAGACAGCCGGTGCACTGAGTGCTTTTCATCTTTCAAAAGAGCCATTCAAAATCTGCAGTTTTGGTTGTTGCCCTTCCTTGGTGTAAGGGGACGGGTCATCATTCCTTTAAACGCGCGCTCAAGATGTTCGCCGCCATCCAGAATAATGCATCGCAGGTGGCACCCCATCCACCGCCTTAAACGTTCACTCTCCATGCTGCCAGCTCGCAGTGGCAGCAGTGTGTACCATCTGCAGGGGGCACTGCAGCAACTCGGCAAGGCCCCTTCGACGGCCCCTGCTAAACCCACAACCTCCACCACCTGGAAGGACAAGGGCAGTCGATGCACGGGAACAGCCACCAGCTGCAAGTTCCCCTCCAATTCCCACATGATCCGACTTGGAGCTATATTGATGTCCCTTTGGCATCACTGGGTCGAACATGAGGAACTCCCTACCTACACCGGACAGACTGTAGTTGCTCTAGCAGGAAGCTCACCACCACCATCACCTTCTCAAGGGCATCTAGGGATGGACGATATATATTGGCCCTACCAATGCATTGGATTGGAATGGATTTGTTTATTCTCACGTGTATTCTCACAGTGAAAAGTATTTTTCTGCGAGCAGCTCAACAGATCATTAAGTACATGAAAAGAAAAGAAAAGAAAAAGAAAATACATAATAGGGCAACACAAGGTACACAATGTAAATACATAGACATTGGGTGAAACATACAGGAGCGTAGTATTAATCAGGTCAGTCCATAGCAGGGTCATTTAGGAGTCTGGTAACAGCGGGGAAGAAGCTGTTTTTGAGTCTGCTCGTGCGTGTTGTCAGAATTTTGTGTCTCCTGCCGATGGAAGAAGTTGGAAGAGTGAGTAAGCCGGGTGGGAGGGGTCTTTGATTATGCTGCCCGCTTTCTCCAAGCAGCGGGAGGTGTAGATGGAGTCAATGGATGGGAGGCAGGTTCGAGTGACATCCAAATCCCACAAACTAATGTTAAAAAGTACGTGAACGTGGCTGGTGAGGCTGCGATTTATTGCTTCTTCCTTGGCGCCAGTAAAAGCTGGTCATGGTGGGACTTTCTCCTGAACTCTAACAAGCAGCCACTTCAGTTAAAAGTAAGATTCCTACAGGCCAGAGCAGATGGATAAGCACTCTTGCCTCCCAATAGTGAACCAGTTTTTATGGCAATCCAATATCTTTTACTGATCCTAACGCTGTTATGAATAGAAAAGAAAATGAATTTAAATTGCGACGGTGAAATTTACACTCACATAACCTGGATTTTAGTCCCAGTCTTGGGACTACTAGTCCAGCAATTTAACCACATTGCTACCATCTCGTATAAAATGCAGCAAAGGTTTGTTTGCTCATATAAGCAAGTGTAATATTTAGTCACATCCGTTACAAGAATAAACCCTACTTAACTCGCAGGACTCAATTTACTAATGCTGTGACCAGAGAAAAAAATATTTGAACTTTAAACATTTGAATCCAAATTTAAAACGACCTTTCACTGGTACAAGTACACTTCTGTTTATTTGTATCAAGTGTATAAAGTGGAGCAAGAAGTGCTTTGAAGAGTCATACTGGACTCGAAACGTTAACTCTTGCTTCTCTCTCCACAGACGCTGCCTGGCCTTCTGAGTTTATCCAGCACTTTTGTTTTTTATCTCAGATCTCCAGCATCTGCAGTCTTTTGCTTTTATTGTGAGTAAAGTGGTTAATCCTGAAACTGGAGGGTTTCTTGGGGGGGTCCTGAAGCACCGAGCATGGGAGGTTTTCCCAACAGTGGGAGATAATTAGATAATTAGGTAACTTTTGAGGAGAGGTCTGAGGTAGAACTTGACCGATGCATATCACAAATAAGGGTCCAGATCGTTAATCCGAAGCTGGACTTCTAGATTTGCCAAGGAAGTTGGACAGGAGCGGACAGGTTCAGAGTTTTGAAGGGACGGAAACCACGATCTGTTCCTTTGATGAGGCAGCAAACACAACAGCTGGAACAAGTTGCCAGGAAAGGTAGTTGAGGTCAGAATGTTGGATCCATTTAACAAGCAGGTCGATTCTGTGAAGGAGAAAAGTGCCAACCAAATCCTGAAAAGATGGCATCACATGAACTGAAGGACATTCTTCATTCAAGCCTGTCTTGTGAAGGTATTACCCAAAACTTTGGATAGCTGTGTGCTTATAACAGAAGGGGTTGTTATTCACGTGATACTTATAGATGATTAAGGCTATCTTAGTTCATTCATCTAAAAGATCTCCAAAGCTTCCTGCTCCCCTCCGCCCTGATAATTATACTGGGGCTTTCATCGCCTCAGCTGCATCTGGGAGCTACAATTTGGGAGCCTACAATAGGGGGGGGGGGGGGCAGGTTAGCACAGTGGTTATCACAGTTGCTTCACAGCTCCAGGGTCTCAGGTTCAATTCCCGGCTTGGGTCACTGCCTGTGGGGAGTTTGCACTTTCACCCCGTTTCTGCGTGGGTTTCCTCCGGGTGCTCCGGTTTCCTCCCACAGTCAAAAGATGTGCAGGTTCGGTGGATTGGCCATGCTAAATTGCCCTTAGTGTCCAAAAAGGTTAGGTGGGGTTACTAGGTTATGGGGATAGGGTGGAGGTTTGGCTTGGGTGGGGAGCTCTTTCCAAGGGCTGGTGCAGACTCAATGAGCCGAATGGCCTCCTTCTGCACTGTAAATTCTATGATTCTATGAAAATTTATTGTGTGGGAACATCTTCATATCATCCTTAATTTACCTTTTACTAACTTAAACCAGTGTTCCCCATCACACTCTCAAAATTGAATGTGAACTAATGGGGGGAATATTCCGGCCGTTCCCACCGATGGGATTTTTCAGTCCCGCTGATGGTGACCTCCTGCATGGATTCCAGAAGATCCCAACGCCGGCCAATGGCGAGCCACATCCGCCGCTGGAAAACACGGGCGGGGAAGGGTTACGGAAAATCCCATCAAATATTTCAGATTTCGCTTTTCCATTCCGTTTAACCTGCAATCTCCCCCTGCAAACACCGTACAGGGCCTCTGCCCTCTGACCATTTTTCCACCGAAATCAGCTATTTTTAAATGTGCACTTAAGTTGAAACTTGCTACAAAGGGGTGAATTTCACAGTTCAGCATGCTCGCTGACTATTCTGAATGGCCAATCTGAACCTAAATGCCCGGGGACAATGGAAACATAATTTGACATTTTCGGCACTGCTGAAATGCAGTGCCGCTGTGATAATTCGACCCATTTCAACTCAGCGGGGGTCACTGAAGGGTTACGTTTAGCGGTTGCAGCTTGCACAGAAGAGGCTGGGCAGGAATGGCATGGTGGGTCCAGGTGCAGAAATCAGTCAGGAGGGTTGTCTCTCATTAGCTACTTGAACCAGGTTTTTTATTTTTAAAGACAGGCAAATGTAGGACGCAGGAAGATTGTGGCGTTTAACTCAGACATTCTAATGAATGAGGACAGCGCAGGGGCCTGTTCGTTATTTCGGAGTGAACCAATTCGGATCATACGTGACGATCTGTAAGTTTCACCCAATTATGAAATAAAGCAGCGACAGATTGAAACCAGGCTCTGCACCAATCAGTTAAGCCTGGTCCATCTTCAAACAAAATACATTTGCAAAAATAGACGTGATAAAGGCACAGGTTAGCCAGATTCCGAGGAGTTACAACTGTCACACATCAAATGGGGGAGGCGGTGTCATAGTGGCATTATCACTGGGTTAGTTCACCAGACACCCACCGTAAAGCTCTAGGGACCCGAGTCAAGGGGGATTAGCGATGGGCAATAACAAATGCTGGCTCAGCCAGTGATGGCCACATCCCAAGAGCAATTCTTTTTTTCATGGAAAATTGTCAATATGGGTAAACTACAACAGAGGCAAGACACTCAAATGCTTAATGGGAGGATTCAGCACTGAACTGGAGAGGCTACCTACATCATTAAACCAGAGAGGGTATCTACATCATTAAACCAGAGAGGGTACCTACATCATTAAACCAGAGAGGGTATCTACATCATTAAACCAGAGAGGGTATCTATATCATTAAACCAGAGAGGGTATCTACATCATTAAACCAGAGAGGGTACCTACATCATTAAACCAGAGAGGGTATCTACATCATTAAACCAGAGAGGGTATCTATATCATTAAACCAGAGAGGGTATCTATATCATTAAACCAGAGAGGGTATCTACATCATTAAACTGGAGAGCGTATCTACATCATTAAACCAGAGAGGGTATCGACATCATTAAACCGAAGAGGGATGCAGCATGGGTTCATAAAGGGCAGGTCATGCCTAACTAATTTAGTGGAATTTTTTGAGGACATTACCAGTGCAGTAGATAACGGGGAGCCAATGGATGTGGTATATCTGGATTTCCAGAAATCCTTTGACAAGGTGCCACACAAAAGGTTGCTGCATAAGATAAAGATGCATGGAATTAAGGGTAAAGTAGTAGCATGGATACAGGATTGGTTAATTAATAGAAAACAAAGAGTGGGGATTAATGGGTGTTTCTCTGGTTGGGAATCAGTAGCTAGTGGTGTCCCTCAGGGATCCGTGTTGGGCCCACAATTGTTCACAATTTACATAGATGATTTGGAGTTGGGGACCAAGGGCAATGTGTCCAAGTTTGCAGATGACACTAAGGTGAGTGGTAAAGCGAAAAGTGCAGAGGATACTGGAAGTCTGCAGAGGGATTTCGATAGGTTAAGTGAATGGGCTAAGGTCTGGCAGATGGAATACAATGTTGACAAATGTGAGGTTATCCATTTTGGTAGGAATAACAGCAAACGGGATTATTATTTAAACCATAAAATATTAAAGCATGCCGCTGTGCAGAGATACCTGGGTGTGCTAGTGCATGAGTCACAGAACGTTGGTTTACAGGTGCAACAGGTGATTAAGAAGGCAAATGGAATTTTGTCCTTCATTGCTAGAGGGATGGAGTTTAAGACTAGGGAGGTTATGTTGCAATTGTATAAGGTGTTAGTGAGGCCACACCTGGAGTATTGTGTTCAGTTTTGGTCTCCTTACTTGAGAAAGGACATACTGGCACTGGAGGGTGTGCAGAGGAGATTCACTAGGTTAATCCCAGAGCTGAAGGGGTTGGATTATGAGGAGAGGTTGAGTAGACTGGGACTGTACACGTTGGAATTTAGAAGGATGAGGAGGGATCTTATAGAAACATTTAAAATTATTAAGGGGGTAGATAGGATAGATGCGGGCAGGTTGTTTGCACTGGCGGGTGAGAGCAGAACTAGGGGGCATAGCCTCAAAATAAGGGGAAGTAGATTTAGGACTGAGTTTAGGAGGAACTTCTTCACCCAAAGGGTTGTGAATCTATGGAATTCCTTGCCCAGTGAAGCAGTTGAGGCTCTTTCATTAAATGTTTTTAAGGTAAAGATAGATAGTTTTCTGAAGAATAAAGGGATTAAGGGTTATGGTGTTCGGGCCGGAAAGTGGAGCTGAGTCCACAAAAGATCAGCCATGATCTCATTGAATGGCGGAGCAGGCTCGAGGGGCCAGATGGCCTACTCCTGCTCCTAGTTCTTATGTTCTTATTAAAGTCCAGCAGGTTTGATTCGAATCACTAGCTTTCGGAGCACTGCTCCTTTCTCAGGTGAATGAAGAGGTAGGTTCCAGAAACAAGTATATAGACAAAGTCAATGATGCAAGATGATACTTTGAATGCGAGTCTTTGCAGGTAATTAAGTCTTTGCAGGTCCAGATGGGACAACTGGAAAGAGGGATAATCACAGGTTAAAGAGGTGTGAATTGTCTCAAGCTGGACAGTTGGTAGGTTTTTGCAAGCCCAGGTCAGATGGTGGGGGGTGAATGCAATGCAATGTGAATCCAAGGTCCCAGTTGAGGCCGTACTCATGAGTGCGCAACTTGGCTATAAGTTTCTGCTCGGCGATTCTGCATTGTCGTGGGTCATGAAGGCCGCCTTATAGAATCATGGAATTTACGGTGCAAAAGGAGGCCATTTGGTCCATCGAGTCTGCACCGGCCCTTGGAAAGAGCACCCCAATTAAGCCCACACCTCCATCCTATCCCCATAACCCAGAAACCCCACCTAACCTTTTTTTGGATATTAAGGGCAATTTAGCATGGCCAATCCACCTAACCTGCACATCTTTAGACTGTGGGAGGAAACCGGAGCACCCGGAGGAAACCCACGCAGATATGGGGAGAATGTGAAGACTCCGCACAGACAGTGACCCAGCCGGGAATCGAACCTGGGACCCTGGAGCTGTGAAACAACTGTGCTAACCACTGTGCTACCGTGCTTCCCACTGTGATACTGTGCTGCCCACTGTGCTACTGTGCTGCCTTGGAGAACACTTGCCTGAAGATCAGAGGCTGAATGCCCTTGACTGCTGAAGTGTTCCCCGACTGGAAGGGAACATTCATGCCCGGTGATTGTCGCGCGATGTCCGTTCATACGTTGTCGCAGCGTCTGCATGGTCTCGCCAATGTACTACGCCTCGGCACATCCTTTCCTGCAGCATAGGAGGTAGACAACGTTGGCAAAGTCGCACGAGTATCTACCGCATACCTGGTGGGTGGTGTTCTCACGTATAAACGTGGTACCCATGTCAATGATCTGGTATGTCTTGCAGAGGTTGCCATGGCAGGGTTGTGTGATATCGTGATCGCTGTTCTCTTGAAGACTGGGTAGTTTGCTGCGAACAATGGTTTGTTTGAGGTTGTGCGGATGTTTGAAGGCAAGTAGGGGGGGGGCTGGGAATGGCCTTGGCAAGATGTTCATCTTCATCGATGACGTGTTGAAGGCTGCGAAGAAGATGTCATAGTTTCTCCGCACCAAGGAAGTGCTGGACGACGAAGGGTACTCTGTCGGTTGTGTCCCATGTTTGTCTTCTGAGGAGGTCAGTGCAGTTTTTTGCTGTGGTGCGTTGGAACTGTCGATCGATGATTCGAGCGCCATATCCCGTTCGTACGAGGGCATCTTTCAGCGTCTGTAAATGTCTGTTACATTCCTCGTCTGAGCAGATCCTGTGGATACGGAGGGCTTGTCCATAGGGGATGGCTTCTTTAATGTGTTTAGGGTGGAAGCTGGAGAAGTGGAGCATGGTGAGGTTATCCGTGAGCTTGCAGTGAAGCGAAGTGCTGAGGTAACTGTCCTCGTTCTCCAAGGCGGCCTTCAGGACGTGCAGTAACGCAGAATCGCTGAGCAGAAACTGATAAACAAGTTCCACGCACATGAATACGGCCTCAACCGGGACCTTGGATTCATGTCACATTACATTCACACCCCTGGTCTGGGCTGGGCTTGTGAAATCCTACCAACTGTCCTGGCTTGAGATAATTCACACTTCTTTAATTGGTGATTATCCCTCTCTCCAGTCACTCCGTCTGGACCCATAAAGACTTAATTACCTGCAAAGAATCACATACAAGTATCATCTTGCACCATTGACTTTTCTATATATGTGTTTCTGGAACCCACCGCTTCATTCACCTGAGGAAGGAGCAGCTCTCCGAAAGCTAGTGATCCAAAACAAACGACCAAAAGGGTTGTTGTTGGGTTTGGAGATGTATATTTCTAATGCAGACCATTGTCAGTAAAAGCTTGTAAGTGTGTGAATGTTCACCTCCATTTCAATCCTTCGCCACCTGGCTTTCAGGAGAAGGTATTGTACCTGCCACCTTCAGTGGATCTCATTTCCCTCCTCCTCTGGAGACAGATCAGGAGATGGAACCATGGGCACGGGTGGGATTTTCCAGCTCTTCCCGCCAGCCAGACCTTCCAGTCCGGCCAGAGGCAGACTTACACTTTTGGGGGCCTGCGCTCACCCCCTTTGCAAGGGTCCTATGTCACGCCCTGCGCTCTGGTGACATGGCGGCCCGGCTCCCAATGATGTCAGACCTCACCCCAAATGATGTCAAACTCCACCCCCAAATGGTCAAGGCCTTCCTGACAGTTACAGAAGCTGGGCAGAGAATGTATGATGGTGATGTAATGTTGCCTATATCGGTACGCCAGTGAAGGGTTAATTATAACATCTCAGTCTAATTCAAACACTGGAAGGCGCCACCAGTTCCCAGTATAAATATCAGAACTCAGGGACTGCTGGGTAGCAACCAGTACGTGGAGTAGTTTAGATTAGAGAGAGAGTTAGCATGATGACATCATTAGTAAATACTAGATTATATGTATATGGATTCTTGTTAATCAGATATAACCTTACTTTCTTGATAGATATAGTTCAGTAGAGTGTTTGAACTCTATTTAATGAATCATTATTTAATAAATTAGTTCTGCTTTAATACAAAGATTGGTGGTTTCTTTATCGTCAATTCAACGGACCATTCGGAATCAAAAGGCAAAGAATAACGACATATTACCACTACAGATAATATAACAGGTGACAATGTAGAAATGTCCATACTCTATATCTCACCCATGCTGTACCTTCAAATCTGCAATTTGCTCCGCAAATTCTATTGCAGAAAAGTATGACATCTCTACCTATCAGAATTTGATGTCATGGCTGACAATTCCACTGAACTATAAACCTTCAACAGAGCCTTCCAGTAAAATATCTGCCAGATGAAGTGTGAGGCATTCATGTCCACGTGCCCGCCTTCTCCTTTATCCAATTATCGCTGTACATTGAACTGGGGGGGGGGGGGGGGGGGGGGGGGGGGGTTTGACTGAATGGAAACAATCTTACAAACTGGTCATCGTTTTCACCGTAGCAATGATCGCTTAAAAGGGCGAAGGAGCGTTGCTGTCTCAAGGCAGAGAGGTCCCAGGTTCGATCCCCACCCCGGGTCACTGTCCATGTGGAGTTTGCACATACTCCGCATGTCTGCGTAGGTCTCACCCCCACTATCCAAAAAGGTGTGCAGGGTAAGTGGATTGGCCATGCTAAATTGTCCCTGAATTGGGAAAAAAAGAATTGGATACTCCAAAAATTATTAACGAAAAAGAAAGAAAAAAATATTGCAAAGGAGTGGGCAGCACGGTGGTGCAGTGGTTAGCACGGCTGTCTCACGGCGCCAATGTCCTAGGTTCGATCCTGGCCCCGGGTCACTGTCCTTGTGGAGTTTGCACATTCTCCCCGTGCCTGCGTGGGTTTCACCCCCACAACCCAAAACGATGTGCAGGATAGGTGGATTGTCTACATTAATTCGCCCCCTATCGGAAATAAAATATAATTGCTGTAAATTCATTTCAAAAAAGAAAGCGAAGGAACCTTGATCTCTGACAGTGTAAGAATGAGACCAAGTGAGGGCTGGAGGGTGCTGCAAAGCCACTTGTGTTGCAGTCAGTGATTCTGCAGTTTTATTACCAGTGCTCAGAGTTGGCTTTCTATTGTGGAAGCGTTGGCACCGAGCGACCAGGGGCAAGCACGTGGATGCAGAGGCAGACTTACACTGACTGGTGCCTCCACACACACCACAGCTATTTCTCAGTATGTGTCCTCCCCCCCCGGGCGGCAGATTCCGCAAAGGCGGGATGGGAGAGCCATACAAAACGCCTCAGACTTCGGCGGGAGTTGAAGATCCCACCAGCGGCCAATAGGAAGACACGTTGTGGGGGGGGGGTCTAGGAAGTCCAGCCATATTAATGCGAGTGTAGCCCAAGATCGACTGACGTTAAAGTAGTAATTTATTGTTCCCTCTGCTATAGCACAGAAGGAGGCCATTTGGCCCCATTGTGTTTGTACTACCTCTTGCTGAGAAAACAATCCAATTAGACCCACCACCTACTCTTTCCCATACCTGCAAATATTATTTTTCAAATATTTATCCAATTCAATTTACTATTGAATCTACTTTGATATATCCTTTCAGACAGTACATTCCAGATCATAGCAACTTCCTACAGTTCTTTTGCCAAGTACCTTTAATCCCTTGCCCCCTGATTACCCACTGCTGGTGAATCCAGCTTCTTCTTGTTTATCCTATCGAAAGCTGCTCATTTAAGATATCCCTCTGACTCCTTGGCATCAGATCCTACAGTTCAGTGCCAAGTTAATTTGTGGCATGGGGCCTTAGCCATGTAAAACAACACTGAACCCACTCAAACTCTTACGGTCCTCACAGTAATCAGAAAGAGATGATTGTCCATTCGACCTGCTTATATTTAAATCCAGGCCGCAGAGATGAATGTGTGCACTGATCCAACCTGCGAGCCAGTCCCCAGAAAACTATTTGTATCACTTACAGCACAGAGAGCGGCCATTCAGCCCGTCATTGATGTTCGCCACTTTCATCACCCTCATGAGTAGCGAGTTCCTGGTCATTGACATTCGCTGTGTTAAAAGATTCTTGCTCACAGCCCCCCTGCATCTCTTGTCCAAAACCTTAAATCTGTGTTCCCTAGTCCTTGTGCCATCTGCTAATGGGAACGGTTTTTACTCGTACACCTATCTATACCTGTCATAATCCATGCTCCAAATTGACACAAGTGTTCATGCGTGTACAGAATGTGTGTCAGCTTACTGCTTCCCTGAGAGGCAAACCAACTGGGAGCGTTCCTGAATCTGGTCAAACCCGCTGTTGCTATCTTGTAGATGTCTGAGGCGGCACGGTCGCACAGTGATTAGCACCGTTACTTCACAGCGCCAGGGTCCCAGGATCGATTCCCGGCTTGGATCACTGTCCGTGCGGAGTTTGCACGTTCTCCCCATGTCTATGTGGGTTTCCACCGGGTGCTCCGGTTTCCTCCCACAAGTCCCGAAAGACGTGCTGCGTTAGGTGAATTGGACATTCTGAATTCTCACTCAGTGTACCCGAACGGGCGCCGGAGAGTGGCGACTAGGGGCTTTTCACAGTAACTTCATTGCAGTGTTAATGCTGGTTTAGCACCGTGGGCGAAACAACTGGCTTGGCCCCGAACAGGCACCGGAAGGTGGCAATTAGGGGCTTTTCACAGTAACTTCATTGAAGCCTACTTGTGACAATAAGCGATTATTATTATTTAAGATTATTATTATTTAAGATTATTATTATTAAAACATTTATCGCAGAACTTGAGGCACATTCCTTCTGCGGGCAAGCAGAGGATTGGTGGTCAGAAAATGGCCAACGTGATTTGCACCAAAACAGGTAACGAAACCCTCCCTGGTCACGGTAGAAGAAACACTACAACACTACTTCCGATGGAAAGCAGGCACAAAATGCCGGCATGCCCTGAGCACGAGCGTTCACTTGGGACAAAATAAAAACACATTTCTTTGTAGAACTAAGATAAATGAAGAGCTGAAATAAAGGTTGGAAACTTGATGATGGCCATTGAGATGTGAAGTTATAGCCCTCTTTTTCAGGACTGCAGTTTCCAGGAGATCCAGACAAAATATTAACCTATCTTGTGTGTTCACTTAAAGATGAGGTAGTTTAGTCAGTTGACCAAATGTGTGCCTTCCTCCAATCTGGTTATGAATATTGTCTTTTGCTCAAATAATGTTTCCCTTGCAAACTCTTAGACATGCAGCACTGTGAATCATTCATCACTTGGACACACACCCGCAATGTGTGGCATCTGCTCTCTGTTGTTAAATGGAGATGATTGCAGCGGGTTGTTTGTCCAGGAACCGCTACAGCAAACGGTTAACAGGAGCGCTATTCCTGACACTCCAAATGGCCTAAGAGCTGGGGTTTGAAATGTTACGAGTTCCTTCAAAAACTGGTGATTAGATGGAAGAGTTTGTGAAGGCAAATCCTCCCTTGCAGTGAATGAAAATTTGATCAGAAGAGAACAAAGGAAGGGCAAATTCACCGTTTCAAAGAAAAAACTCTCTTCATTTTTTTCAAAGAGATTTTTTTTCAGCTTCCAGAGATTAACGGGCCCAATTTTATGGCTGTTAAGACGTATTGTACTTCTGGCATTTGCATCTCAAATTGCTTCTCCTTTGTAAAGAAAATATCAGATTTGTTAGACTGTAAATAGGGGAAATTTCCCTGGACGGGGGATTAGACGACCCAGGCTAATGCTTCGGGGATGTGAGTTTAAATACTAACATGGCAGCTGCTAGACTTTGAAATTGAATTCAATTTTTTTTTAATTGGGATATAAACTCAGTAATAGTGACCACGATCATCATTTGTTCTAAAAACCCATCTAATGTCCGTGAGGGAAGGAAATCTGCCCGTCCTTACCCAGTCCGGCCTACATGTGCCTCCAGAGCAACAGCAATGTGATGAGACGGTGGCAAAGTGTCACTGGACTAGTAACCCCCACACCGAGGGAAATCTTCCTGTGTTCGAATTACTCCACGGCAGATGGTGACATTCGAATTTTAAAAACCCTGGAATTAAAAGTCTAATGATGACATGAAACGATTGTCGGTTTGTTGTAAAATCCCATCTGGTTCACTGATGCCGCTTAGGGAAGGAAATCTGCCGTCCTTACTTGGTCTGTCCTACATCTGACTCCAGACCCACAGCAACAATGTGGGTGACTCTTAAAGGGCCGAGCGATTCACTGGGTTCGAGGGCAATTTAGGGATGAAGAACAAATGCTAGCCTTGCTAGTAATGATACTAATAACAATCTTTATTGTCACAAGTAGGCTTACATTAACACAGCAATGAAGTTACTGTGGCTGAAGCTACCCCCTGGTCGCCACATTCCAGCGCCTGTTCGGGTACACGGAGGGAGAATTCAGAATGTCCATATTACGTGATAGCGCGTCTTTCGGGATTTGTGGGAGGAAATCACCCTGCGGAAACCCACGCAGACACGGGGAGGACGTGCAGACTCCGCACAGTCAGTGACCCAAGACGGGAATCGAACCTGGGACCCTGGAGCTGTGAATCAACAGTGCTACACACTGTGCTACCGTGCTGCCCAAGTGACACCCACATCGCATGAAAGACTAAAGACACTAGATTGCCCTCGAGCAAGCCTCTCTGTTAGGGATAAGCAACAAATCCTGGCCTTGCCAGCGATGCCCGCAACCCTGGATAGAATAAAGAAAATAAATCGCTCCCTGGTACTTACCACCAATGTGATACGATGGAAAAGACTTCTTTAAATCCACAAAACAAATAATAACGGGGGGGGGGGGGGTTATTACCTCCTCAAATATGCATCACAACGCCAAGACAGAAATATAGACTAGGTACAAGCTGTGTGTCTCAAGCCCCGGTAATATGGCCAGTATCTGGACAGACAGGAGAGAAGTTGCTGCTGAACAGCTCAGTGTTAACAAATGGCCCACCTAGTGCACCTCACTTCTCCCTCGTTCTTGTAGCTTATGTTTTCAGAAAGAGCCGGGGATTCATTTCTGTCAAATTTGTTCTCCAGTGACAGCATAAATGCGGCGTTTATCCCCCCATCACTGACAGAGGGGAAGAAAGAGATACGCCCACGGCAAAGAAAAAGGAGGATCCGAATATTCTCCAGCAGTCATCAGTTTCTGCGATTTGATGTTGGCGCATAAAGTACACCTGGGAAAGAAAAATAATCCAAAAGAAGTCAGATTGATCCACACGCCTCCTGTCCCCCTCAGTGCTGAATGCTTGACTTAATACAGGGTTGGTAAACGCTGAAAGCTAAGTGGAGGTAAAAGTATACCTTTCCTGTGTAATAGCTGCTCTTTTCTAGTCCTATCATTTGGTCTTGCAACTTAAGCTTCTAAATCTTACACTGAGCTTTGAAAGACCCTGTTTCTGGCACTTGCACAGCTCCCAGGGGTTGGTTTAGCACACTGGGCTAAATCGCTGGCTTTTAAAGCAGACCAAAGCAGACCAGCAGCACGGTTCGATTCCCGTACCAGCCTCCCCGGACAGGCGGCGGAATGTGGCGACTGGGGGCTTTTCACAGTAACTTCATTGAAGCCTACTCGTGACAATAAGCGATTTTCATTTCATTACATTCATCCTCTGCCTCTTTGTGAGCCACTTTGCAAAAGTCTTCAGGACCATGAGCCGCATACTTTCCTTCTCCACTCTCGTGCATCATTGCACATGACACAAAAGGGCATCAATTGATAGACTGAAATGTCGTCCGTTGGTCTGGATTTTGCAGTCAGGAGCAAATGAACTGGCCAGAGCAACATCAGGATTTCAGCGTTTAACTGTTCATATCCAATGCCAGGGCTTATCCACTTTACTGTGTAATAAGGAGAAGCACATGTAGCCTCATCATTAGCATTGATATCTTTAACTGGAAAAGCTTAGACAAGGAGGAGATTTGAATTCTGGACACATTCTTCCAAGTCTTTATGCGTTCCAAAGTAAAAATCGCTCACAGCTCGTAATATTCCCGGTGCATTCGATGACACAAGCTCTCTAACGCCTTCACCGTCAGGCAGATAGATAACAAAAGATGGCAGAGATCTCCCAAGTAGGCATCCTGGACAACTCGATGCACCAACACTCGTCATTCTGTTGTACAGCTAATTGGCTGGGCGCCGCCATGGTGCAGGCAGCTGACCACCATATCAGCCCGCCCTGGGACAGTACCCTCATGGCAGCATTCGGTGACGGGAAGCAATCACACAAAGCTCTCTTGTTTGCCTTTTCTTTTTAATTCATTCATGGGGTGTGGGTGTTGCTGGCTGTGGTAGTCACCACTGTTTGTATATATCACATACATGAGATGTAATACGGTAAGGCTCCAGGTACGGGGGTAGATTCCTACCTGCTGGCTCCGCCCAGTAGGCGGAGTATAAATGTGTGTGCTCACCGAGCTGCAGCCATTTCGGCAGCAGCTGCAGGAGGCTCCACATCTCTGCTTAATAAAGCCTCGATTACTCTCTACTCTCGTCTCGTCGTAATTGACAGTGCATCACTGGCTAGGCCAGCATTCATTGCCCATGCTCGGTTATTTCAGAAGGCTGTAGGTCTGGAGTCACATGCAGGCCAGGCCAGATAAGGATAACCAGACCAGGTAAAAAATTTCCTGGCTCACGCCCCCGCATCCAAGTCCACGACCGTCAGGACGTCAGGATAATTCAGCCCGAAGCTTCCCCAGATCAGCGTTAGCTGGCTGGCATTATTATTTTAAGTATTCAATTCTTTCTTCTTTCCCAGGAAGTCCTCACAACATTCCATTCTGGCCAGAGACTAAAGAGGTCTCACTGTTGGATGACTCACCTGTTAGATATCCTTCACCGACCCCCTCTCTTCCTTTTACACCGCTACACCCAACAATGACACACACTCCCCACCGTGTGAAGTTAATGCTCCTCCTCACTTTAACAAATTCCGGGTTATTGCCCGCAGTGTGAAGGACATAATTATTCTCACCTTGAAACAAAATACGATTGTACGCACCAGTCAGGAGTAGTCAAGGCACCTGCTTGCACTTGTTTATAATAATACTCTTTATTAGTCTCACAAGTAGGCTGAGATTAACACTGCAATGACGTTACTGTGAAAACAGGGGCAGACCCCCTTTGCCAATGAATCCCCAAGTTGCAGCATTGTGAGGGGCTCAAACGGGGGGGGGGGGGGGGGGGGGGGGGCGTGAATCCCGCCGGCCGCCGAATTCTCTGCCACCGGAGATTCGACGGGGGCGGGAATCGCGCCGTGCCGGTCAGCGGCCACTCGCAGCACACACACACCCCCCCCCCCCCCCCCCCCGGCGATTCTCCAACTCGCGATGGGCCGAAGTCCCGCTGGTTCTATGCCAGTCCCGCCAGCGTATTTTAGTCTAGGTCCCATACCGGCGGGACCTGGCGGTGCGGGCGGGCTCCGGGGTCCGGGGGGGGGGGGGGGCACGGGGCAATCTGGCCCCGGGGGGGTGCCCCCAGGGTGGCATGGCCCGCGATCGGGGCCCACCGATCCGCAGGCGGGCCTGTGCTGTGGGGGCACTCTTTTCCTACGCGTCGGCCGTGTCCGCCTCCGCGATGGCCAACGCGTAGGGAACCCCCCCCCCCGCAAACGCGCGGGGATGACATCAGCAGCCGCTGACGCTCCCGTGCATGTGCGGACCCGTGCCGGCCGGCGGAGTCCCTTCGGCCCCGGCTGGCGCGGCGTCAAAGGCCTTCCATGCCGGCCGGCGGGGCGCAAAGCACTCCGGCGCCGGCCTAGCCCCTGAATTCCGCACCTTTGGGGTGGGCTGACGCAAGAGTGGTTCACGCCACGCTGTCCTGCCGGGACCCCCAGCCCCGCCGGGTACAGGAGAATCCCGTCCCAGGAATCCACAAAGGGATATAGATGGGGTTATGTGAGTGGGCAAACATTTGGCAGATGGAGTGTAATGTGGGACAATGTGAACTGGTTCCCTTTGGCAAGGAGAATTTAACAAGCAGAACGTTATTTACATCGGGAAAGACTTAGAAGCTCTGAGGTACAGAGGGATCTGGGTGTCCTGGTACATGATTCACAAAACATTAGCAAATGATTAGGAAGGTAATGGAATATTGTTGTTGATTACAAGGGGAATGGAGTACAAAAGACGGGATGTTTGGCTCCGGGAATTGGTGAGACCAAATGTGTAGACCAGTGTTCAGTTTTGGTCTCCTTATTTCAGAAAGAATATAAATGTTTCTGAAGCAGCTCAGGGAGTGTTCAGTCGACTGATACCCAGAATGAGGGGTAGTTGAACAGGTTGGGCAATTTGCACTGGAGTTTTGAAGCATGAGAGATGATCTTTCTGAAACATATTGTGGGATGGAAATTTACATTCCCCCGTCGGCAACTTTGTAGGCGAAGTCAACATACAATTTCACGGAAAGCCTTCCCGCTGGGTTCCCAGCCACCACAACCGTTCCACAATGTTACACTCGGCCGTAAGAGGGCTTGGCCAGAGCTTAACCCAGTTATGGCCATGAAGTAGCCAATTATTGACCACCTAAGGGGCATTTTCCACCCAGCCTCAGCTATCAGGCTGACAGCAGCAGTTCAGGGCAGAGCGGAAGATCAAAAATAAACCAGATTCAAGTTTTGGGTGCGGGTGACAATAAGCGATTTTTATTTCATTTCAGAATCTTACATGTTTTTTAATGACACTTCCTCTCACTCCTTTAAAATCCAGAGACTATAAACCCGTTTTGCTCAACATGTCGACTCAGTTGTTGCCGATCAGCGATAGGGGAGGGTGAAAGACTAAAGCCGGTTCTACCAAAGCTTCAACGTCGGGTCTAGATTGCAATTCCCCCCCCCCCCCCCCTTTTATTTACAGTCAACATTTCTTTTGTGGTCAACTTCATGCATGGGGTTGGGGTTGATAGAGTTAAGGGTGGTGTATAGGACACACCTCACAAGCGCGAGGAGGAGCCGCCTTTTTGAAGGGGTGAAGGATGTTTGTGAACGCTGCAGGGGGTGGGGGGGGGCACAAATCATGTTCGTATGAGAAATGAAAAAAAAATGAAAATCGCTTATTGTCATGAGTAGGCTTCAAATGAAGTTACTGTGAAAAGCCCCTAATCGCCACATTCCGGCCCCTGTTCGGGGAGGCTGGTACGGGAATTGAACTGTGCTGCTGGCCTGCCTGGTCTGCTTTCAAAGCCAGCTATTTAGCCCTGTGCTAAACCAGCACCGTTTAGCCCCATGTTTTGGTCCTGCCCAAACTGGAGGGGTATTGGAGGGAGGTCTTTAAGGTAATCTCAAAGGTGGTGCACGTGTGATTCAAATTAGGTCCACTAGAAGCCATATTTGGGGTGTCGGATCGGCCGAGGTTGGAAGCGGGTGTGGAGGCAGATGTCTTGGCCTTCGCCTTGCTGATTGCCCAAAGCCAGATTCTGTTGGGATGGGGGTCGGCTTCTCCGCCCTGTGTCTCGGCGAGACGGGGGGCCCCTGCTGGAGTTCTGAACGCTCGAGAAAATAAAGTTCGAGTTGAGGGAGAGGATGGAAGGGTTCTACAACTCATGGGCCTTGTTCACTTTGCATTTTCATGAATTGGATGGCATCGAACATTAGTGGGGGGTTGGAATGTATAAATTAATGATTATTTTTCATTGATGTTTTGTATTCAAAATGTTGGGAGCTGTTTGAGGGTGGGTGGAATGAGGGAATTGTCGGCTAGGGGATTGCCATTGGTATTTGTTTGGATTCACCGGAGGAAGGGGCAGTGCTCCGAAAGCTAGCGATTTGAAACAAACCTGTTGGACTTTACCCTGTGCTCACCCCAGTCCAACGCCGGCATCTCCACATCATTGTATTTGTTGTTATTGTTAATTATTTGTTATGGTAAATACGATGAAAATGTGAAAAAGGGGAATAAAAATATATATTTTTAAAAACATTTATTTCAGAGGCAATGTGACCACATGCTCGCTATGTAGGCAGGGCTAACCCAATACATCAGAAGAAAGGCTGGAATAGCGGACTGTCACTTCTGTTGCACGGAAGCAAGAAAATCAAAATGTCAAAAAAGATAGCAAGTAGGGAGCTGACTATGTTAATATCGTCCAGCTTTCTACAGCCAATCAAACACTTCTGCCATCAGTTGGTGCTCAAGCATAAGGTTCATGTCTAAAAATCACTCGCTGCTCAGTAAAGATGGCTCTGCAATATTCTTCTTCTTAGCCAGTCCGTCACGATCGAGGGTGACTCACTTCAACTCCAGTTCGATGGGTTCGGAGATGGTGGTTTGCAGTCTCTGCCACATGCACCAGGGAACCGAGGGGGCTGATCTTTGAAGGGTCGGGCAGATGGGGTGTTTGGGGGTTTTTTCACTCTCTCCTGTTGTGTTCTGTGATATAACCGTTGTAGTGATGGACAGGGAACATATAGTTGTTTAACTATAAAGATGATTTGTTAATAAACACGTGGAAAAGATAACAGATGAACTATAATACAGACGATGGCTGCTAAATGAATTCAGTAAATTCTCCTGGAGCTACTCTAAGTGCAACTATCCTGTTGTACAACTTACTACCGACTGGCGTGTGTCATGAGTCATGTGATAGATCTCTGACACCACCTGCTGGTCAGAGGTCGTGCTGATAATTATGTGCACTGATAGACAACTATATACATTCTTTTTGATAAATTTTGTGTACCCAATTCATTTTTTCCAATTAAGGGGCAATTTAGCGGGGCCAGTCCACCTACCCTGCACATCTTTGGGTTGTGAAGGCGAAACCCACGCAAACACGGGGAGAATGTGCAAACTCCACACGGACAGTGACCCAGAGCCGGGATCGAACCTGGGTCCTCGGCGCCGTGAGGCAGCTGCGCTAATCACTGCGCCACCGTGCTGCCCTGGTATCTGTAAACATTGATGTGTACATGCATATCACCACATCTCCGATGCCTTAACTGTACTACTGCAGGTTCTCGGTGAAGTCTCGCGATGATTCCAAGCCTTCCCAAATGAACCTTTTCAATGCTGCTCACTCACAGGCTATTGACTCCTTCGGAGAAATATGAGGACATCCCTAAAGCATTTCCACTGAACTACTGGAGTCTCTTATCGCTCTGCGTTAATGAATGCCTCTACATCATAAAGGCACGGAAGTGGGAACAATTGGCGTTTTAGACAATGATTTCTCTTGCCTGGTTTACATTGTAAAAGCTGCACTCTGAAGTCAGGCGGCCTAATCCTTACCCAGACAGATGGTAGCCTGAAATACAAAAAAAGAGGGCCTATAACCTTTGATATTTGAAGCTAAACCTTTCGAAGTGATGATTGAAAAAGTTGCAAAAACGAGTCGAACTGCTTATGTCCGAATGGTAACTGAATATGATTTTAAGCAGAAATTAGAGATGATCTGTAACTTCTGATTTGAATGGGATCCTTTGTCTCAAGATTTGAAAGAACAAACTTCTGTCCCTTTTTCCACCTCAAAAGCGACTATTTAATTCTGACACCCTTCTGTGCTATATCTGTGTATGTGTGTGAGTGTGGGGGGGGGGGGGGGGGAGGGGGGGGTGGTGTATGGCAGCAGGATGACACAGACCCATAGCGAATTGGCAGCCGGTTTTTACATTGTGCCAGTTTTGACTTTCCATTGGCTTGGAAAATACTGCCTGTTTTGTTATGCTCTTGACGTAGCATAAGCTGCTTCCTTGATGTGCACTCTGACAAAGGAAGGTTCAGACTTGGAGATAGCTTTAACACATTTATCAAACTGTTAACGATTCTCCTACTTGGATTCGACTCTCCTGTTAATCCTGCTATAGCTACTCAGACTGACGAACCAGTCTGCTACAATCCAGGTGGTGGGTGTGATGTGTTTCAGATCAACCCTGTGTACTCACTGAGTGTCTCCACTGGAAAGAGGAAGATCATGTGTGCTGTGTTCTTATATATGGGTTGGTGTAATGCCCTCCTGTGGTAGTGTCACCTCTGTGTGTGTCGTGAATGCCCATTGGTCGTGTCCTATCTTACTGACCTATTGGTTGAATGTCTGTGTGTCATGTCTCTGGTGCTCCCTCTAGTGTCTATCTAGTCTACGTGTATTTACATTAACCCCTTGTATATTTACAGTGATGCATATCGCCACACTGCCAAGGTTTTTCATTTTCAACCAAGTAAGAGTAACAATTAAACTAGGAAATAAGTTTCCCAAAAGACTTTGTACCGTGGGCTTCACTGGGTATGGTGAAAATTCAGACACCAATTCAGCATTTCATGCTGGAAGAGTCACTGGCAAGGCTCTCGAGCACTGGGTTACACCACATCAGAGTTTTTACTAACCTGAGTTCACAACACAATATTTTACAACACATAGGCAAGCAAGACTCTGCCGGTGATCGAGTGGGTCATATATTGAATGAAGTGTCAGGACTTTTAATCGGTGTGTTGGGGATTACATGCATTATGAAAGCAAAAGATGTACTTGGAGCAATAGTGGAAGATTTACATCAAAACGAGAGACTTATAAAACGCGGAGGGAAGTTATAAAACGTTAGGGCAACATGGTAGCATTGTGGTTAGCATAAATGCTTCACAGCTCCAGGGTCCCAGGTTCGATTCCCGGCTGGGTCACTGTCTGTGCGGAGTCTGCACGTCCTCCCCGTGTGTGCGTGGGTTTCCTCCGGGTGCTCCGGTTTCCTCCCACAGTCCAAAGATGTGCGGGTTAGGTGGATTGGCCATGCTAAATTGCCTGTAGTGTCCTAAAAAGTAAGGGTAAGGGGGGGGTTGTTGGGTTATGGGTATAGGGTGGATACATGGGTTTGAGTAGGGTGATCATGGCTCGGCACAACATCGAGGGCCGAAGGGCCTGTTCTGTGCTGTACTGTTCTATCTATAAAAAGTAGCAAGGTGGATTTAGGAAGAGAATCCAGAAAGTAACGTGTGTGTGAGTGTAGGAGTGTGGGTATGAGCTTGTGCATGAGCATCTGTGCATGTGAGTGCATGTGTGAGTATGTGAGTGTATCTGTGTGCACATGTGAGTGTGTATTTCCATGCATCTATGCGTGCATGTGTGTGTATACTTATGTTTGTGAGTATGTGTGTGTGTGTGTGTTGGGTGTGCGTGTAAATGTGGGTGTGTGTGAGTGTATAAGTGTGAGAATGTGTGTGTGTGATAGTGCTTCTACTACAAAGTCTTGCCACTCACTAAGAAGTCAGTCTAACTGTCCTCGCTTGTTCATGAACACATACAATGTGTGACGGGGCGGCACGGTAGCATTGTGGGTAGCACCATTGCTTCACAGCTCCAGGGTCCCAGGGTCGATTCCCGGCTTGGGTCACTGTCTGTGCAAAGTCTGCACGTTCTCCCAGTGTCTGCGTGGGTTTCCTCCGGGTGCTCCGGTTTCCTCCCACAAGCCCCGAAAGACGTGCTTGTTAGGTAATTTGGACATTCTGAATTTTCCCTCTGTGTACCCGAACAGGCACCGGAATGTGGCGACTAGGGGCTTTTCACAGTAACTTCATTGCAGTGTTAATGTAAGCCTACTTGTGACAATAAAGATTATTAAGAATTAGGGCGGCATGTGGCGCAGTGGTTAGCACTGGGACTGCGACGCTGAGGACCCGGGTTCGAATCCTGGCCCTGGGTCACTATCCATGTGGGGTTTGCACATTCTCCCCATGTCTGCATTGGTTTTACCCTCACAACCCAAAAGATGTGCAGGATAGGTGGACTGGACCCGCTAAATTGTCCCTTAATTGGAGAAAAAAATAATTGGGTACTCTAAATTTGTTTAAAAAAAGGACTTATTAAGAATTAAGATTAATCCTCACCCTGGTTATGTGACTCAGTGCATCAACGCACCATCCAATATACCACGGAATCCTTACAGTGCAGAAGGAGGCCATTTGACCCATCGACCCTCTGAAAGCACCCTACCTCGGCCCAATCACCCACCCTATCCCCTTAACCTATCTTTGGACACTAAGGGGCAATTTATCATGGCCAATACACCTAACCTGTACATCTTTGGACTGTGGAGCACCCGGAGGAAACCCACGCAGACACGGGAAGAACGTGCAGACTCTGCACAGACAGTCACCCGAGGCCGGAATTAAACCCAGGTCCCTGGAACTGTGAGGCAGCAGTGCTAACCACCAGGCCACCTATTATGCAGATCAAGTAGGTCCCAATTTCAAATCCAGTTCGTGCTGAGTGATTTTAGTAAAAGCTGCAGCAGGGATGGTCACAGTTTAACACTCATGTCTTTGGTATAGAGAAGGAGCTGTCCCTTTTTCATCGCAACCACACTGCAGCATGGGTTCCATGTGTTCAAGAGGAGGAGGATGGAAGGGGAGAAAATAATTGGAGAAGAGAAAGAATTCCAGGCTGTCATTCCCTCCAGGAAGTGGGGGGGGAGGGCGGGGAAAGGTCAAGCATCACTTGCAGTAGATATATTTGCAGTGCTACACATTGTGGTTTCAAGTCACTAATTTGAGAAACAAATGTTCTGTTGAAGACTGGCTCCTGTTCCGGCTGGTGAGGTCACGCGTCAGGACATTCCCCTTAATTATTTTGTACTCCACTATTGATCGTAATTGGGTTTTTGAAATTTATATGGATGACGTATTGATTCAGTGTCTTTACTTAACCGTTTACATGCTGATTGCACCCACACACACCTAACACACGCGTGCGAATGCACACGCACATGCAAAATTACAAGTAGGAGGTTATTTTGACCAAATTAAAATTCAATGACAAAGGCGATAAAGGAGTGTTCACTGTTCATGCGTCCTGTGCTCATGCCCACGGCTGGGGCGGATTATTTTCCGCAATGGTCTGAGAAATCCCAGTGGAGCTGAGGCAGTTATAAACTGCAATTTCCAGAGACAGTCGCCTTTTATAAATTAATCCCTCTTTTCGAATGTCGATGATTTTGCAACTGAAACTATCTATCTCTGCAGTGGATTCCAAACTTTAGCAGAGATCGGGTCTTGGACTTGCAAGGCAAGGGGGAGAGAAATGGTACTACTACTCCATCGGCAGATTTCCTAATTGGAAATTTCCAGAAACTGACCTACTTGCGATACCAGGCATGTCAGGTGACCTGTGGCGGCCATCTTAAGTTGGTGTCTTGGTTTGCTTTTTTAAAAGCCTTTTAAAGCAGTTCAATATATATTTGACCAGCCAATGAAATTAAAGATTAAGATCACACATGCACATCGTGACACTAGAGAACACAATTCATCATGGAAACTGTCAGCTTTCTCATTCCAAACAGGGCACTTAAAACAAGCGTCGGACATCGGTCGCTAAAAAAGGATAGCTTTTTTAATTGTCCCCCTTGCACGTGATGCTATATTGGAGCTTGCAGTACAAGTGTTGCATTATGGGAGCTGCTGTGTCAAGAAATCCGAACGAGCTAAAATTGGCACAGAATTGTTTTTTGTTGGCACCCAACTGAGGAAACATGTTCAGAATGTTTTATGCTGCAACACTCAGCTGGTGGTACACATCGTTTGCTGCACTAGGAAACACCAATCCATCTTCAACCCGCAGAAGTGGAACCCCATGTTTTCCGATGGGCCTCATAATTCATCGCTGTCTCCCCTTCTACCCTGCATTTGGTAGCTGGCATCACTTGGGAATCCCCAAGCCAGGGAGGGCAACTCTAAAAGAATGCACGGTGGGCGAGTGGCTAAGTGTCATCCATGACTCAGTTAGTTTGCCTCTTGCTTCTGAACAAGAAGGTTTGAGCCCGAGAACAGGATAGTCGCATCGGAATTTAGTGCAGTACTGAGGGAGTGGTGCACTGTTGGAGGCGCTGGCTTTTGGACGAGACGTTAAACTGAGGGCCCGCATGACCCTTCAGGAAGAGGAGAAAGATCCATGGCATAATTGCAAACAAGAGCTGGGTCATTCTCCCTGGTGGCCTGATCAATATTTGTCCCTCAACCAACAACACAAAAAATAACATGATTATTGTCACATTGTTGTTAGTGTTGTTATCATATGCAACATTCAAAGAACAAGGGACAAATGGAAAGAAATCAATTTTGGGAGGTGTTGGAAAAATACTTCAACTGAGGAAAAATGGGACTTTGCAAAAACAGAGATTGAACGTATATGAGGTTTATGAAGTTTGGAGATGTATGCAGTGAGCAAATTGACTGTTGAAAGTTCTACAAAACAATGGTGACTAATTATTAAGTACTTTAATGGTTATAAAGTGTTATCCTGTGGTTGTGAAAGATGGTGCAGGTCCCATATCCAAAATCCTCCGGGCCAAGACATGGGACATGAAAGGGGCAGGGAATGGCGCAATTGAAAGGGCTGCATGGTAGCACAGTGAATAGCACTGTTGCTTCACAGCACCACGGTCCCAGGTTCGATTCCTGGTTTGGCCCATTGTCTGTACGGAGTCTGTTCGCACCGTGTCTTTGTGGGTTTCCTCCGGGTGCTCTGGTTTCCTCCCACAAGTCCTGAAAGATGTGCTTGTTAGGTAATTAATTTGGATATTCTGAATTCTCCCTCCGTGTACCCGAACAGGCGCCGGAATGTGGCGACTTGGTGATTTTCACAGTAACTTAATTGCAGTGTTAATGTAAGCCTACTTGTGACAATAATAAAGATTATTATTATAAAAGTGTGAAGGGTATCTCCAACTCTATCCCATGGGTCGATCAGACAGCTTTATGTCTGGAGAATAGGGAGGGTCCGGGGTGGGTTAGAGGCAGGTCTTGACACAGGTCTTGAAGCATTGCAATGGACTCAGGTGCTGTGTTTGCAGAATCCTCACTGATGTTGGCCTTTGGGACAGCCTGAGAATGATCTCTACATTTCTGCACTCTGTTGAAAAAAACCACCCAGGTTTCCTGAGAGAGAAAAGAATCGAAGCCATTCTATTGCTAATTTAATATACCAGCTGTGAAACTCTTCACATACTTATCATTAACATATCAGCAGAGAGTGGATATTTCTGAAATCGAAGGGCTTAGCTGAATATAAAAAATATTGGGTTTTCAGATAATTCTGGATTGCCGACAGCCAGAGTTTGATCATCCGATCTGTATATAAATGCAAATTTTTTTTTCATGATGCTGGAGCAAGCACCTGAAGAGGTTGTGAGTAGAAACCGAACCATGGCAAGTTTAAAAATTGAATCTGGTCCCTTTCTGGCTCCTACCAGAAAAATTAATCATGATAGCGAGTGGATTATTATATAAACACAAATGATACATGAATGCCCTTCAGGAAAGAGAATCTGCCACACAATAACTTCTCCAGATCAAATTTAATTCCAGTCCCAGGTTAACTGTTAATGGCCCCTGGGCAATGAGGGATTAGAAAGAAACGATGCCTTGCCAGAGTCACCCCTCCCCCCTCCGCCAACAAACACAAGACATTTGCATTGATCTCCCCAAATCAGAACTTCAAACAAAAAAGCAATAGTTCCTCTGAGCTCAATTTTCGCAGTTAATCCGGGTAAAATCCACAATGCAGAAGCAGTGGAAGCAGTAGGGATTTGTGAGCATCCAGTGATCAACTAGCTCCGAGCCAACTGAGACAGGAATATGCAACATTCAAAGAACAAGGGACAAATGGAAAGAAATCAATTTTGGGAGGAGGTGTTGGAAAATACTTCAACTGAGGAAAAATGGGACTTTGCAAAAACAGAGATTGAATGTATATGAGGTTTATGAAGTTTGGAGATGTATATTGTGATGAATGTAGGAATTTTTAATATATATATTGTACTATATGTCCGTTAGAGTAATGTTATGAAAAGAACTTAGGTTAAGATTATGGGTGCATTTTCCCACCCCAACGCTGATTCCGTTGGACCTGGTGTATAGCGGGAGAGGCACAAAATGGGGTTTTCCCGAGCGCAATGCTCCCGACCCGCTATGCCCAGCGGGACCTGGATCACACACTCGCTGGCCGAGATCCAGATAATTATTATGAAATGAAAAAAAATGAAAATCGCTTATTGTCACAAGTAGGCTTCAAATGAAGTTACTGTGAAAAGCCCCTAGTCGCCACATTCCGGCGCCTGTTCGGGGAGGCTGATAGGGGAATTGAACCGTGCTGCTGGCCTGCCTTAAAAGCCAGCGATTTAGCCCAGTGTGCTGAACCAGTCCCTGCACAGCCCGTTTGAGGCCGCATTCCTCCGGCTCCCGAGGGTCACCGGCCAGGCCTCAGGCCAACTGGTCTCTATAAACGGAGACCAGGAGTGATGGCCATGCCGGGGGACCCAGAGGCCATTGGAGCACCAGGGTGTTGGGGACAGGGCAGACCAGTGCTCTGGCAGTGCCCTGGCACCCTAGCATGTGTCAACCTGACACCCTGGCAGTGCCGGCCTGACACTGCAGGGTTGCCTGGTTTGCATTGTCAGGGTGTCCTGGGCAGTACTCAGGTGCCAGGCTGGCACTGTTAAGGGGTGGAGCCTACAGAGGGGCATGCCCATCAAAGGGAGGTATTGAAGGGTGGCGGGAGAGGTGAAGGGGGGGGTTATGATGTGTGGGGGATAAAGGGGGGACATGAAAAGCAGGGCTTGAAAAGGGGGGAGCTGAAAAAGGGGAACTGAAAGCGGGAGCCCTGAAGGTGAGGTGCCCTCAGTGCCCCCGAAGCAGGTTATGCTCTCTTGGGGAGGGGGGGGGGGCAGTGCTCCGATGTCCATGAGGATGGGTGATTGTGAGACTGAGTCACTCTCGTGCATGATTGGTGGGAGGATGGAGGAAAGATCATGTGGACTTTGTGGGTGGGACCCAGATCGCGATATCTGGTTGGATCTCGTGAGGCGCAACAACCATCAGGAACCAGGCAGAGCTCTCTTCCAGGATCGACTGGCCGCATCCCATCCCGATTCCGCTGGGACACGGCCAGTAAATCCCACCCTTTATGTCTGCTAAAGCTGTGATTAAGGGGTTAAGAGCTAGGTAGGCTGTGACATCACTCATAGGGGCGGCTGGGTCTGATTTTAGTTTTGTTTTCCGCCCTGCCCTGTGTCTGTTGTTCTTAGTTTGATTTTCGAGTTCTGGTGTGGAATCTGAGGGAAGGATTTTTCTCAGACTGACTTCCGAAAGCTTGTTCCCCAAGGACTTTGTGAATAAATCTGTAAGCCACTGAGTGTTAACTTTATAATGAGTACAGGGCAGCGCGGTGGTGCAGCGGGTTAGCACTGCTATCTCACGGCACCGAGGTCCCAGGTTCGATCCCGGCTCTGAGTCACAGTCCGTGTGGAGTTTGCACATTCTCCCCGTGTCTGCGTGGGTTTCGCCCCCACAACCCAAAGATGTGCAGGGTAGGTGGATTGGCCACGGTAAATTGCCCCTTAATTGGAAAAAATGAATTGGGTACTCTAAATTTATAAAACAAAGCTTTATGATGAGTGGCATTTGACCTGTGTGTGTGGATTTTGTTCAATTGAAATTTTAGTAGTAGATGGGAAAATAAGTTCAAAGACCTCTTTTTTTTAACAACTGTTCAGCTAGGGCGGCACGGTGGCGCAGTGGTTAGTGCTGCTGCCTCACGGCACCAAGGACCAGGGTTCAATCCCGGCTCTGGATCACTGACTGTGTGGAGTTTGCACATTCTCCCCGTGTCTGCGTGGGTCCCACCCCCGCAACCCAAAAAGTTGTGCAGGTTAGGTGGATTGGCCACGCTAAATTGCTGCTCAATTGGGAAATAAAATAATTGGGCACTGTATATCTAAAAAAAAAGAACTGTTTAGCTGCTAATTAAAAAGCAGTTTTTTTTCCTTGGATGTTAATGAGGATAATCCTGTGGTAATAACAAAGATTGTTTTAATATAAAAGATCTTTAGAATCACTCCTGGAGTGAAGTATCCTTTCCACACAGTTTAGAAATTGAAAAATTGTTGGGGTCTCGGTCTGATATAAATATGGGTCTGGTCTGGGTTCCGTAACAATATACCCTGAGTGGTTTGAGCATAAACAACAAAGGAGCAACTATTCATCTGAGGCCCTTGATGGTTAGAAAGAAAGGCTGTTCATTCTGTATTTGTCCTGTGCTAATTGTACTAATTCTATATTAACTGTGTTTAATTGTATGCAGGTGGTGAGCATTAACTGAAGCGCATGTAAAGAGTTTTCTTATTGAAACTGTGGGGTGGTTGAGTTAGGAGGTATAAGCCCATAATATTTCACTCTGAACAAAGATTGGCTCAGTACCCTATCCTTCAATAACTGGCTTTCCAGAGATGAACTTTGAACATTCTACACTTGTCTTGGGACAAATTTATGCTGACCTAGACTGCCCAAAATATGCATCATCACCAACATCCAGCTAATCGACATTTTATAAATTGGTGCATCTCCCCTGATTTCACTTTGGTGAGCAGTTCCTGTGGAGAACTGGGGAGGGTATGCAGACCACTTGCCTGTATTTAGCACAAAATATCAGTCAATCAATTAATACGACTTTCCCACCAAGGTGACATTTTGGCAGTCATTAAGGTTAAATAAAGGGCAGGAGAGTTGGAGGGGATTTGAGGAAAGGAATTTTCACCCAGAGGGTGGTTGGAATCTGGAACTCGCTGCCTGAAAGGGTGGTAGAGGCAAGGGTTGGGATTCTCCTCTACCCGGCGGGGTGGGCTGTACAGGCGCCGAAGAGTGGCTTGAACCACTCCGGTGTCGGGCCGCCCAGAAGGTGTGGAATCCTCTGCACCTTCAGGGGCTAGGCCGGCGCCGGCGGGCTTGGCGCCGCGCTAACCGGTGCCGAAGGGCTTGGCGCCACACTAACCGGTGCCGAAGGGCTTGGCGCCACGCTAACCGGTGCCGAAGGGCCTCCGGCAGCCGGCGCAAATTGGCGCATGCACGGGAGTGCCAGCGTGTGCTAGCATCATCCCAGCCCATACGCAGGGCGGTTCTTCTCCGCGCCGGACCATGGCGGAGGTTGACAGCAGCCGGCGCGGAGGGATAGAGTGCCCCCACGGCACAGCCCCGCCCACAGATCGGTGGGCCCCGATCGCGGGCCAGGCCACCATGGGGACACCCCCCCCCCCCGGGGCCAGATCCCCCCGAGGACTCTGCAGGCCACCCGTAGAACCAGGTCCTGCCGGTACGGACCTGGTTTGATCTACGTCGACTGGACCGGTCGAAAACGGTTGGCCACTCGGCCCATCATGGGGCGGAGAATTGCTGGGGGGGGGGCCACTGCCAACGGCCGCCGACCGGCTGATTCCTACCCCCAGCCAAAATCCAGGCGCCGCAGAATTCGGCAGCCAGCGGCGGGGCGGCGGGGCGGGATTCACGCCCCCCCCCTCCTCAGTGATTCTCCAACCTGGCAGGAGGGGTCGGAGAATCCCACCCAAGATCTCTCACAACATTTGAGGAGCATTTAGATTAGCACTTGGCACACCATAGCATACAAGGCCATGGACCAAATGCTGGAAAATAGGATTAGATAGATAGGTACTTGATGGCTCTTTCAATGCTGTAACGCTCTATGACTCTATGACCAAGGTGCTGAGAAGCAATTCAGGTGGTTAAAATATCTTCACAAATGTTACCCCATCAGTGGTTCTGCACTGGAATTTCAGCCGAGATTATGTGCCTGAGTCCTCAGGTTGGGTATTGAACCTGCCAAGATCTGGCCGTAGAGTGTCAACACTGAGGCCATGCCTGACATCTAAAAGTACGGCTTTGGATTGTAATGAACTGTATATCATAGATTATCATAGAATTTACAGTGCAGAAGGAGGCCATTCGGCCCATCGAGTCTGCACCGGCTCCTGGAAAGAGCACCCTACCCAAGGTCACCACCTCCACTCTATCCCCATAACCCAGTAACCCCACTCAACACTAAGGGCAATTTTGGCACTAAGGGCAATTTATCATGGCCAATCCGCCTAACCTGCACATCTTTGGACTGTGGGAGGAAACCGGAGCACCCAGAGGAAACCCACGCACACACGGGGAGGATGTGCAGACTCCGCACGGACAGTGACCCAAGCCAGAATCGAACCTGGGACCCTGGAGCTGTGAAGATTGTGCTATCCACAATGCTACCGTGCTACCCTATATGAAGCCTTCCACAAGAAACACCTGGGGAGGAGGTGGTGTAGTGGTATTGTCACTGGCCTACTAATCCAGAGCCCCAGGATATTCTCTGAGGTCCTGGGTTTGAATCACTACCTGGCACTTGGTGAAATTTGAGTTCAATTAAAAACAAACCTGGAGTGAAAAGTCTACTAATGACCGTGGAACCATTGGCGATTGTCATGAAAACCCATCTGGTTCACAGATGCTCTTTAGGGAAGGAAATCTGCTATCCTTACTTGGTCTAACAATTAAGTGTGGCACGGTGGCACAGTGGGTTAGCACTGTTACCTCACAGCACCAGTGACATGGGTTCGATTCCGGCCTCAGGTGACTGTCTGTGTGGAGTTTGCACATTCTCCCCGTGTGTACAAGGGTTTTCTCCAGAGATGTCATGACATGCAGACATACAGCCAATGGGTCATTACAACAGGACACAACCAATGGGTAATCAGGACACCCAGAGGTGGTACTACCACAAGAGGGCACTTCACAACCCATATAAAAGGACAGGGCATACATGCTCTGCCTCTTTCCACGGACAGACATGTAGAGAGTACATCAGGGTTGATCAACAGCATCAAACGCAGCACGTGGCTTAGAGCAATGTTCTTCAAACTTTTTTTCCGGGGACTCATTTTTAGCAACCGGCCAACCTTCGGGACCCAACCTGGCCAACCTTCGGGACCCAACGTGGCCAACCTGAACGACCCACCATTTTCTCTTACCTTGTTTGCTGCTGATAAAAATGGAGGAAATGGTTTTGGGTCCCTTTGGCCCTTGTACACACTCCTCCAATGGAACCTGAAGGTGAAGCCTTCTGGTGTCGGAAAGTATGGAGTCTCCATCTGTCCAAAGTTCGGCATTTTTTCCTGTAAAGTTTTATCAAATAAAACCCCCTCGAATTTGTAAAAAAAAATAAAAAATTAAATGAATAAAATAAATGAAAATAATAAAAATTAAATGAATAAAATAAATGAATAAAATGAATAAACCCCCCCGTACTTGTAAAACAAAAAGCTGCGACTGTTCAAAAAAATAGTGGCCACACTGCGCATGCGCGCCAATGTTCTTGAATGCGGCCAAATTTTGTTTACATGTTCACGGCCATTTTAATGGCCACTTGCAGCCGGCGTTATTAAAAACCGGCTGCTGCACGGGGATTTGCTTGGTCGGGAGCGCCGCGAAGGATGGCTCTGTGACCCTCCCGACACCCGCCCGCGACCCACCCGCGGGTCACGCCCCTGAGTTTGAAGAACACTGGCTTAGAGCAGGCTGGTAAAGATAGACTGAGTTACTACAGCTAGATTAGCAGAGAGTCGAACTCATTTAAGAACTGCGTTAATAGTTCAATAAACAAGTTGAACTCATTTCATAGTCTGGACCTTAGACTTACTTGGCTGGTGCTTGGCGGCCTCTCGTCGCTGAGAGCCAAATGCCAAGGTGACGATGGAGAAAGTAAGAGAGCGAACTGACCTTGAGGACTCTGTTTTATACCCTAAGGGGTTTCACGCCCTTCTGTGCGGACCCTGGACTTGGTTCCAATTAATTGGACCATGTCCCAATCGTTTGTATCGATTCCCTCCAATAACGGGGTCGTTCCCCAATCGCTGGGCGGGCTCTAGGTAACCGTTGGCCTGCCTTTGTTTTAGCTTCCATTGGCGCCGGGAAGTCTGTCCTGGTACCGATTGTTTCAATGTTTCTTTTTGTCCCCGGAGATAGCTCATTACTATGCTAATGGCTTGTAGTTTCAGTTCTGTCTGGGCTCTGCAAGTTCCAATCCACAGGAAACCTTGCACCTGCTTGTTTTCCTAGTGCTGTCCATTTTTCCCTGCACTCTTTGCGAGTATCCATTTTGTAATCGGGACGTGGCCACCCCAGGTGGCTACAGTCTTTCAAAGGGTCGGTGCAGAGTCAATGGGCCGAATGGCAGCCTCCTCCACTGCAGAGATTCTATGGATACTTTGAAGTGGCCGAGGAAGCCACTTGGCCCATTTGGGTCAAGGGCAATTGAGGATGAGCATTGACACCCACACTCCATGAATAAATAAACATAAATAGCCCAAACATTGAACAGAACCTGAAGCAAGGATCAGCACTTACATGAGAAGGGGCTGAAAGCTACAACAATACTGTGCAATGGACCCTCACAAGGAGATTCTTCTGTCAGTCTATGTAGCTGCTTTCATTCACTCTTCACGAAATTATTTGACATGGGGGACTAGAGAGGAACAATTTAAGCAACAATATGTAATTTTTATTCCCTTCTGCAAGTTAATTTCATGCAATCTGGATTGGCCAACCAGCCTTCTAAAGTCGAAATCTACCTCCCTAATGGCTCAAGACTACGACAATGAAACCCAGGTTACAAAATCCCGACTGAAATATGTGAGCATTGAAAATGAATTCAAAAATTCCTTCTGGGAGGGATCTCTTTGATTTATTTCCCATTATGCCGCACCTAGAATGTTACTTCATTCTGCGCATCCCAAATACCATTTGATAGATTGCCCATTAGCTCTTCCAGTAACAGTGCCTTTCAAATGGGAATGTCCGTAACAACTTGCTACAGGAGTCCCACCATTTCACATCAAGTCAGTGGATGCCAATTTTGAACAGATTGCAGCAATAACAAATCACTTGCCACACTAATGAGCAGCAAATGTGCACTCTTGAAATAATGTGCAACAAAGCAAATTTGCATTTATAGAGCATTCCTGATGGACGACCCAAAACATTGGACTGCGGGCAGAGTGGATGCTGAAGGCATTTAATGGCAAGTGGCATGCCCGTCCTGGGACCAGTCAAATTCCAGGCTCATTCCACGATGCAAGCTCAGTTAATAGAGCACAGCCACGAACAACATAAAGTGGATCCCAGGACACAGAGGGAATGGCAAACAACATGGGCACCAGCCATCAGCACCATCTACGGCTGGCAAGCACCAGAGAGCATGCCCACAAGCATAAATCTCTCCTCTGCCAACATCTGTACACTTCCAGTTGGCAGTGGTTGAATGACAATTCGGAGATCTGACCCCACCAACCACACACACACACGTCTGTAAAGTGTTGTGAAACGTTATATGAAAGATTCCATTTAAACATATATTGCTTTCATGGTCACCATCTTTTTCTCCCCTTGCTGTTAAATTACAAGAGCTGGTTTTCAAAGCTATATATAGGGCAATGTTTACTGGATCCAATGAAAAATGCACACCACGTTCGTTGTTTTTTGATGTATAGAAACAGGCCATTTGGCCCAATGGGTCTATAATGGGATATAAACATCAGCTCCTCACAAGCCTTCCCCACTGTTAGCAACATAACCTTCCATTCCTATCTCCATCACGTTTACCTTCTCCGCAAATGCATCTATGCTATTCACCTCAATTGCTTCCTGTGGCAGCAAATTCCACATTCTAACACTCTCTGGGTAAAACACTTCTGCTGAATTTCCTCCCGGCCTTATTAGTGATTACATTAATGGCCCTAGTCCTTTTGGTTTCACCCATAAGTGGAAACACGCTCCCTATATTTATTCCATTAAACCCTTTCAGAATCTTAAAAGTTAGTGTTGTAACATCTTTGGATGTCTCAATGATGAGATCTTGAGACTTCAATACTTAAACGTGAAATGTTTATTAAAGGTAGTTTTTAACTATTTACTGATCCCAGGTTACTGTCATGCATGGTGCTGTTTGTCCACGCAGGTAGGCTTCTCCCTGAGTCTATTACCATGTGACTCTATATACCATACCATGGGCGGTACTATTCCAGTCCACGTTATCGCTTGTGGCATGCACACAATATCACAACAATCAGTTCGCCCCTCAGTTGTCTCTTTCAAGATAATTCTCTGTTCAATCTTTCGTATTAGTCTTTTAGTTCTAGTCTTTCTTTTTACTTTCTTTCATGCTTTTATGTCATTTTGTATTATGGGGATCAAAACTATCCACAGTACTCAGCGTGTAGTCAATGAAGATTTCAGACACGTTCAACATAACCTCGCTGCTTTTCATTTCCATCCCTCTTGACGTGAACCTCAGTGCTTGGCTTGTGTTTAATGTGTTTAATTGTCACACGTGGGCTTACATTAACACTGCAATGAAGTTACTGTGATAAGCCCTTAATCGCCACATTCCAGCGCCTGTCCGGATACACAGGGGGAGAAATCAGAATGTCCAATTCACCTAACAAGCACGTCTTTCAGGATTTGTGGGAGGAAACCGGAGCACCCGGAGGAAACCCACGCAGACACGGGGAGAACATGCAGACTCCGCACAGACAGTGACCCAAGACAGGAATTGAACCTGGGACCCTGGAGCTGTGAAGCAACAGTGCTACCCACTATGCTACCGGGCTATTATGGCCTCATTAATCTGTAACATTACATTGAATGATGTGTACCATCCCCAGATTCCTCTGTTCCTTTACCCCATATAGATACCTATTTTCCAAGGAACTTCGCTTCCATTTTCTTCCGACCAAAATGCTTTATTTCACATTTACCTCTACCCTTGAGCTTTATTTACCAGTTATGTGCCCACCCTGCAAACTTACTCATGTTTTCCTGCATTTTTGTTTTCAATCCTCCACTGTAATTACATCCACCAATTTTGTTTCATTGCAAATTTTGGCATTGTACATCCAGCTTCCAGTGTCCAAATCGTTCATGTCAATGGTGAACTGCCGTGGTCCTTGAGGAACACCACTTCCAATCATTTGTCAATTATCCACTCAACAGTTCATCAGATCCCCATTGTAATTAAAAGTTCGATAAGGCACGTGTTATATTTAAAAGTTATCTCAAGGGATATTGAGTACGTTTCCCAAATGTTTGGACACTGAGTGCAGGTAAATGACCCTTTTCTTTGATTGAATCCCTTTCACAAGTGTCACTCTGTGGTCAAGAGGACCAAATGATTTCCTTTTATTTCTGTTACCTGTGTCAAAGTGCAGCACATTTCAAATAAAAACTTCTTGTGAAGTCCCAACAGAGCCCGATTACGCAGGGCCACAGCTTCAAGAAGCCTGATGAATAACTCAAAAGAAACCTATATCCTCCAGGAGTGATGAAAATGTAACAAACTCTCTCGCTTACCTGTAACAAGAGCTGTTTTGCCATTGAGATGCTTGGTTTCCAGGCTATATGTGCTCCAGGAAGGAGAGGGGAGAGGGCACTGTGACCAGAGGACTCTATGTTGCCCCCAAAGAGGGAACAATATAGTACCGGTCAGAGGCACAAACTACTGAAGGGAGATAGATCACTTGGTTGCATGGTGTACCGAAAACAACCTCTCTCTAAATGCTGGAAAGACCAAGGAACTGATCATCGACTTCAGGAAGCGTAGCACCCCCCCCCCCCCCCCCCCTACCTGTCTGCATCAATGGCTCTGAAGTAGAGATGGTTGCTAGCTTTAAGTTCCTGGGGGTCACCTTCACCAACAGTCTGTCCTGGCCCACTCACGTTGATGCAACAGTCAAGAAAGCCCAATAACGTCTCTACTTCCTACAGAAGCTAAAGAAATTCAGCATGTCTGCATCGACTCTCACAAACTTCTACAGATGTGCGATAGAGAGCATCCAATCCGGCTGCATCACAGCCTGGTATGGCAACTGCTCAGTCCAAGATCGCAAGAAACTGCAGAGTGTGGTGCACTCAGCCCAGCCCATCATACAAGCTTGCCACCCACACATTGATTCTGTCTACACATCCCGCTGCCTCAGGAAGGCAGACAGCATTATCAGCGATCCCTCCCACCCAGGCTTTTCCCTCTTCGAGACCCTTCCATCAGGCAGAAGGTACAGAAGTCTGAAGACACGCACATCCA
Organism: Scyliorhinus canicula; assembly: GCF_902713615.1. Classification (NCBI taxonomy): domain Eukaryota; kingdom Metazoa; phylum Chordata; class Chondrichthyes; order Carcharhiniformes; family Scyliorhinidae; genus Scyliorhinus; species Scyliorhinus canicula. The sequence continues at coordinate 18,341,951 of NC_052146.1, forward strand.
GACATAGGAACAGCTTCTTCTCCACAGTTACTAGACCCTTCAACAACACTCCCTTGGACTGATGTGTTCCCTGTAAGAACACTATTCATGACGCCCTATGCTACTCTTGTTTGTAACCACTGTAACCAATCACTATTTGCTGATGCATCACTGTCGATGTACTCTGTCGATTATTCTTTTGCCCACTATGTACGTACTGTGTACGTTCCTTTGGCCGCAGAAAAATATTTTTCACTGTATTTAGGTACATGTGACAATAAATATCTATCAATCAATTAATCAATCAATCAATCAGTCAAACTAATGGTCTGGAGACGTGAATTCAAATCTAACCAAGGCAGCTGGGACAGTTGTATTCAGTTATTTAAATAAATCTGAAATAAAAAGCTGGTACAATAATGCTGCGCATGCCTCGTTCTTGAGTTTCTCTGCAATGTTTACTGGTTTACAGACACTCAAAACATAGACAATAGGAGCAAGAGTAAGTGGTTCAGCCCTGCAAGTCTGCTCCGTTATTTAATGTGATCGTAGTTGGTCTTTCTCTCTTTCTTAATTATATATTGTGAGTACCCAATTCTTTTTTCCTAATTAAAGGGCAATTTAGCGTGGCCAATCCACCTATCCGTTTGATTTGTGGGAGTGAGACCCACACAGACACAGGGAGAATGTGCAAACTCCACACGGACAGTGACCCGGGGCTGGGATCGAACCTGGGACCTCGGCACTGTGAGGCAGCAGTGCTAACCACTGCGCCACCGTGCTGTCCTGCCTGATTGTCTGTCTCAATGCCATACTCCCGTGCACTCCCCATATCTTGACCCCTTTAGAGACTTGCCATCTATCTATTTCCTTCTTCGGTATATTCAGTGACACTTCCATCTGAAAACTGCAGAGATTATAAAAGGCAAGAAAGGGTTAAATATGCGACTTTTTAATCACTGCTGGCACTGCTCCTGGGTGTAAGATTAACACTGTGCTTGTCTGTGATACAATATCAGTAACACCAGATTTACAAGGCTTGTGGAACCGATACTTTGCCTGCTTGCCTGTGTCTCATGGTTCTAACACTGTCTGTCACTCTGCTCTCTCTCTCTTTTGTTCTCCCTTGTACTGTGTCACCAAGTGGGATGCTGTTACTCAGAGCCAGGGCAAATATTTGTTTTCATATCAATGTCTTGGGTGGCACGGTAGCACGGTGGTTAGCACTGTTGCTTCACAGCGCCAGGTTCCCGGGTTCGATTCCTGGCTTGCGTCACTGTCTGTGCAGAGTCTGCACGTTCTCCCCGTGTCTGCGTGGGTTTCCTCCGGATGTTCCAGTTTCCTCCCACAAGTCCCGAAAGGCGTGCTGTTAGGTAATTTGGATATCCTGAATTCTCCCTCTGTGTGTACCCGAACAGGCGCCGGAATGTGGCGACTAGGGGATTTTCACAGTGACTTTATTGCAGTTTTAATGTAAGCCTACTTGTGACACTAATAAAGATTAGTATTTTATTAATTTAAAATATTTCCATTTAAAGGCTTTCTGGTGGGCTGGGTGCAGGACGAGCTGGGAACAGGAGAGTGAGGGTTCCATGGACCTGTGCACATGCTCAGACGGCCATGTTGCATTGGTTTTTTTTTTAAATAATTTTTTTGGGAATTTTTTACAGAAAATATAAAAATATAACAACAAGTATAGCAACAAGCAGTAATATGCAACTAACAGCCCCATTACACCCACAATTCCCTCCAAACCGCAACATCACATGTATCACACCCCCCCCCCCCCCACCCACACCCCCCCAACAAGAGAACTTAACCATAAATTAAAATTAAATAAATCAAATTTAAATAAAATAAGCAAACATAATCAACGTCCGTCCCCCTCCCCCCCCCCCCCGTCCCCCGGGTTGCTGCTGCTACTGTCCCTGTACCCTATCGTTGAGCCAGAAAGTTGAGGAAAGGTTGCCACCGTTTAAAGAACCCTTGCACCGATCCTCTCAGGGTGAATTTGACCTTCTCAAGCTTAATGAAGCCCGCCATGTCATTGATCCAGGTCTCCACGCTTGGGGGCCTCGTGTCCTTCCATTGTAGCAAAATCCTTCGCCGGGCTACTAGGGACGCAAAGGCCAGCACACCGGCCTCTTTCGCCTCCTGCACTCCCGGCTCTACCCCAACCCCAAAGATTGCGAGTCCCCATCCTGGCTTGACCTGGATCCCACCACCCTTGACACCGTCCTCGCCACCCCCTTCCAGAACTCCTCCAATGCCGGGCATGCCCAGAACATATGGGCATGGTTCGCTGGACTCCCCGAGCACCTGACACACCTATCTTCACCCCCAAAGAACCTACTCATCCTCGTCCCAGTCATGTGGGCCCTATGCAGCACCTTGAATTGAATGAGGCTAAGCCGCGCATACAAGGAGGAAGAATTTACCCTCTCCAGGGCATCAGCCCATGTCCCGTCTTCGATCTGTTCCCCCAGTTCCCCCTCCCACTTTGTTTTCAGCTCCTCTACTGACGCCTCTTCCACCTCCTGCATAAGCTTGTAGATATCGGATATCTTCCCCTCCCCGACCCAGACCCCCGAAAGCACCCTGTCACTCACCCCCTTCGCGGGGAGCGCAGGGAATCCTTCCACCTGCCGTCTAGCAAATGCCTTTACCTGCAGATATCTAAACATGTTTCCCGGCGGGAGCCCAAATTTCTCCTCCAACTCCCCCAGGCTCGCAAACCTTCCGTCGATAAACATGTCCCTCAGCTGTCTAATGCCCGCTCTATACCATCCCTGAAATCCCCCATCCATATTCCCCGGGACAAACCTATGGTTCCCCCTTAACGGAGCCTCCATCGAGCCCCCCACTTCTCCCCTATGTCGCCTCCACTGCCCCCAAATCTTGAGGGTAGCCGCCACCACTGGACTCGTGGTATACCTCATGGGAGGGAGCGGCCACGGCGCCGTTACCAGGGCCCCCAGGCTTGTATCCCCACAGGACGCTCTCTCCATCCGTTTCCATGCTGCCCCCTCCCCCTCCATCACCCACTTATGAACCATCGACACGTTAGCCGCCCAGTAGTACCCCGAGAGGTTGGGCAATGCCAGCCCCCCCCATCTCTACTCCGCTCCAAGAAGACCCTCTTCACCCTCGGGGTGCCATGCGCCCAAACAAATCCCATGATGCTGCTGGTCACCCTTTTAAAAAAGGCCCTAGGGATAAAGATGGGCAAGCACTGGAAGAGGAACAAGAACCTCGGGAGAACTGTCATTTTGACGGATTGCACTCGGCCCGCCAGCGATAGCGGCACCGTGTCCCACCTTTTAAATTCCTCCTCCATCTATTCCACTAGTCTGGTGAAGTTAAGCTTATGAAGAGCCCCCCAACTCCTGGCCACCTGCACCCCCAGGTACCTGAAACTCTTCACTGCCCTCCTGAAGGGGAGCCTCCCAATTCCCTCCTCCTGATCTCCCGGGTGCACTACAAATACCTCGCTCTTTCCTAAGTTTAGCTTATAGCCCGAGAAGCCCCCAAATTCCGCTAACAGCTCCATCACCCCCGGCATTCCCCCCTCTGGGTCCGCCACATATAACAGCAATGTTGCATTGGTAAGAGACACAGTGGTATATTAATGGTGACCAAGTTACTGTTGTAAAAATCCATCTGGTTCACTCATCCGTACCTGGACTAGCCTACATCATTCATGTGCAATGTTGTTATCTTGATAGCCACTGAGGAGGGGATTCTAGGTTGGCTTCCAACCAATGGAGCTAGGCCATTGGTGATGGAGAAATAGGAAGGCCCCAGGGTGGTGAGGACATAATTCCAGCCAACACTGATGGGAATGCGGTTGGAGGGTGCAGGAAGCTGGGAAAGCTGACTGGATGGTAGTTTGTGACTTCGAAGACTTACTGACATGGGGCAAGGAGCTGTCCCTCTATGTTGAATCTTCTTCTTCAGTGTTCACTTGAGTATGATTGTCCACTTAAGAAACTCAGGGCGCTGTTCTCCGGCCTCGTTGTGCTCTTGTCTGCAGAGATGGGCCGAGGGTTCGGAGGTCAATCCACATTCCAAAGGAAAATGGCAGAGGCGTCATACTGGTTGTGCCCAAGGATGTTTAATGTGTTTTACAGTTCCCCACTCTCCCAATGGTGCTGCCCCCCCCCCCCCCCCCCCCCATCCCCTCACCTCCCCTCATGCCTCCCCTGGTGCCCTCAGTGATGTTCGATGTGCTTGACCCTCCTAGCTCTACAGCTATGTCTAGGTGTCTCCCCAGGATGTACGTCCGAGGAGGAGGCAGCCAGCTGCTACCTCTTCCCGTGGCCTTCGATGCCCCTGGCTGGTATTCTGTGGGGGCTCTGGAGCTGGAGAGCTGGCTGAGAGACGTGGCCGAATCAGATGGGTGGAATTTGGGGGAGCTGGTGGCCACCATCGCCACTCCATGGGGCAGGTCCAGGTTGGCACCCTGTGCCCCCTCCTCCCAGTCAGTGCCCATAGGGCCCTGTGATTCACCTCGGGTCAGAGGGGCGGCAGGTTCGAGCCCTGCATCATTTGGCTCTGCCAGCCCTGGCAGCTCCCCGATGCCTGCACCATAGTGTTGATGCCCTGGGCGATGCTGCTCAGTGACTGGGCCATGCCGATCTGCGACTGGGCACGGCTCCGCAATACCTCGGCCATTCCCATCTGAGAGCAGGATATGTCCTCAGGACCTCATCAAGGTCAACCTGGTGTTGAGTCACATCCCCCAGCAGGGCCGACATTCTGCCGAAACCCTCGGCCACGGCCGTCACCCACTGTGCGACCCCTTGGACACCTTCACTAATGGTGCCAACACCAAGCACCAGGCTCTCCACTGCGGTCGCCACCTTTGTAGTGTTAGCCTTGTGTGCCATGCATTGCGGGTGACATCTCCTGCGTCCATAGCCTCTGGGACTCCTCCAATCGGCTATGGATCTGCTGGAGTGTCGCTGACATCTCCCTCTGAATGTCCCGACCGCACCCCATCATCTCCATCAGCTCCAGGTGTACCCCTTCCATCGGTTCAGCATCTGTCTGCGACCCAGCTGGTGTCATAATATACACACAGGTATATGATGGTGTGCAGACAAGCAGTGATTGACACACAGGATGACCAGTGAACACACAGACCACAGCAGCCAATCACCAGACAGGACACGACCACTATAAAGCCAGAGAACACTAGCTTTCCCGCTCTCTTGGGATCCAGCCTCTGAGACAGTCAGAGCCCATGAGCAGTAACGAGAACACACACCATGTAGTAGTAAGATAGTCTGGTCAGGTTAGCCTCAGGTCTCCAGTCTTGTCAGCATAGTGTCAACCCACAGTTAAAGTATGTATGATAGTCAAGAGTTCAATAAAATTGAGTTGCATTTCTTCAAGTGTTGGAAGCCTCTCTCTCACTGCTGCAGTAAACGCAGTCCTCGCAGACTCAGCTTACCCAACACATCAGCTGGATCCTGGGATCCAGCATACCACCAACTGCTGACTTCCCTAGGGGTTCCTGCCTCCACCTGATGTACATCAGCAGCTGTGTGGTGCTCACCAGATTGTGCATCAGAAGCCTGTCCACTAATACTTCCCACCAAGGTGGGTGCGTCTACATTGGTGGAGGGTGGGTATGACAACTGTGATGCCTCGATCGTATCTTCCTCGGAGGTCCCCTCCGAGGTGGTCTCCTGGGAGACGGGGAGAGGGGGCCGACCAGGATCGGCCGGCCCCGGAGGCTGGACGACCCGCGGGAGAATGGACATGTGGTCAGTGGGAAGGATGGATCAGTCAATAAGGCAATAACAACTCACATTTGACCAGTCCTCCGGGTGGAGCCCGGTGGTTCCTCACCTCTGCAGCTTCCGCCAACATCCGCATGGATGACCGCCCTGTCCTCAGCCACACCGGTCACCTCCAGGGCCCGCTCCTTGAAGGTGGGGAGGAATCTCGGGTCTACTCACTCATGCTGCCCAGTGTAAGTCGTTGACCTTTTTCCGGCACTGGAGGCCAGTCCTCCTGGTCACACTCCCAGCGCTCAGAGCCCCCGCCACCTCGTCCCAGGCAGCATTGGCTGCCCTTTGTTCATCCTCCTGAAACAGGACATCTCTCCTGGCCTCCACTGTGTCTCCGAGCCTCCCCAGGTCTGCATCCCTGAATCTTGTGGCCGGTCTCCTCGGCACCATTGTTGCGAGCTGGCTGGAGTTGGCTGAGCAAGTGCTGTTTAAGTGCTGCTCAACCTTGTTAGCGGGGGTCTGGCGAGCTTGCTGCTGGCGTATGGGCCGGCGAGCCTTCATTTGTGGCGAGAAGCCCGTGTGCCCTCATTAAGTGGGCCAATTAACGTTGAATCGCATTGCCGGCCTCACTGGGCCGAGCGCCAGCAAGTTCACGGCAATTCCCGCTCGCTACCACACTTAAAAAACTTTCCGGAGCATCACAACCTCTGTGTTACTCGTCATGGATTCAGGTCCCAACAATGAATCACATCTCCCAATCGCTCATGTGTTCATACTGACAGAGTGTCGCACCCAACTCACCAGGAACGGTGAAGGTGCCCAAGCTTTCCTGTTTGTTTACCATACAGGTGTGAATTCTGCAGCTTCAGACATTAGTCCCAAGAGACTGATGTTAACCTCTGAGCAGGAAGAGGATCCCTCAGAGGGTACAGCATGTCACATCCCTGCTCTGCACCTCGCACCAGCGCGAATTCAGGCGAATACAGGCACCCGGATGTGTCTGAGAGTTTCGGCTGAAATGGACAGTCACACTGGTGAGAGGGCATCACAGCGGCATGGAGAGCTGCTGGAGACTGAGATAGAACAGGCCTCTGGCACTCCGAAGAACGCTGGAGTCAATATAGCTGCTGAGCCCCAGGCTGATGAAGAGCCTCTGGCAGCAGATGCTGGACATCCAATGCGAGGTGGGTGGAGATGTGGCACGGGTACAAGACGAATCACGCATTCTGACGCGAACACTGGAGGCGTCCATCTGGGCTGTGTGTGCTGTGATGATCTACTCGACAGAATGCATGGCTTCCTCCAGACTGGCAACTGACATGGAGGACTAAAGTCAGCAGGTCACTGAAGCGATACTGGATATGTGTTCTGATCTGCACTCTGACCTCCAGGCACCTGAGTCAGTCAGAGTGAGGGGTCAGGGGAGGGGAGGCTCAGAAAGCCTGGAATTACATCCAGGAAAGCAGGGAGTTGCAGATGGACCTCACAGCAGGAGAAACTCTTAAGGTGCTTCTAATGGGCGACACTGTTCCTCTACCCGTCTGCCATTGGCACAGATGCATCCAGATGTTTGCAGGGGTTTCCCAACATGCCAGGCTCCTCATGGCCTCAAGCATGGCTGGCAATATCAGCCCAGGCAATGGGGTCAGTAGCTCGACTCCACCGGAGCTCCAGTGAGGGAGAGGGGGTTAAGTGCACCATGTCACAGCACCCACAAAAGATTCCAGAAACCCCACACAAGACACTCTTGGGTGCACATGTGGGGCTGTCTTATTTGTAAGAGTGGCTGCGTACCTGAAGATTGTTATTTTCCAATTATTATCCAGCTGCATCCATTCATTATCTCTTTATGAATATATGGATGGGGATTTATTTGATGCTGTAGTGATGATTCTGTGATTATGTCCGTCCTTCAGATGGACTTTGTTTGACTGAGTAACAATGTCCATTCACGGCACTGGTGTCATGTTATGAAGCTGCATTGAGAAGGTGCCGATGGCCATGCAGGTGATAGAGTTCCAGCTGCGAGAGCCTTCTGATAATCAGAGCTTTCAGTGCCACATGGGCATCTAGACCACCCTTTGGGCACCCCACATCACCACTGACTCATCACCAGAGGATTGGGCTTTCCCCCTCAATTCCTACTCTGATGGCGTTTCCTATCTTTGGAGTGTCAGGTTGAGCAACGCACAGCAAACGACCACCATGAGGGAGACTTGGACTTGTGTATGTCATAGTATCCACTCGTGTATAGAACGAGATGCAGACAGGCAGTGATTGACACACAGGACGACTAATGAACACACAACACAGAACAACCAATCACCAGACAGGACACCACCACAATAAAGCCCACAGGGCATTAAGACTCCCGCTCTTTCGCGCCCCAGATACTGAGACAGTCAAAGTGCACAAGCTAGTGAGCACTATAACCATGTGGTAGCTAGTAAGTCTGGTTGAGCCTGTAAGAGGTCATCAATAGGATTAGTAGAGTGTCAACCCACAGCTGAACATGTACAGCAGTTCATAGTTAAATAAAACAGTGTTGGATCATCCCCGGTGTTAGACGTTTGTTTCTAGCTTCCCTGCATCCGGTTACAGTCAACTTCGAACCAGCCTGCCTAACACATCAGTGCATATTGGACTGAGCCGCCCGATCTACCCAGGCATCAGATTCTGATCTCCAGCAGATCAGTGGTCAGCTCCGTGATGAACCTGGACGTTTCGTGGCGTCCATTATGACGATGCCCTGACTCCATCCTTGGATTTCATACTGGGATCACCAGCCATCTCTTCAGGGGGGAGTGTCCTTTGTCTTTAGATCCGCCATCCATCCTAGTGTCTGAGCCCATAAACATACCCAGCTAGCACATTCTCCCCGTGGGTCTCACCCCTACAACACAAAGATGTGCAGGGTAGGTGGATTGGCCACGCTAAATTGCCCCTCAATTGGAAAAAACTTTTTTAAACACGCCTGGCTCCTGGGAGTATCTGACGATGTTTGTATCATCACTGCTTCCCAGGTACCTTGCACAAAGCTGCAGAGTAATTTTCTTGTGGTTGCACACATTTATGGAGTGGAATCCCTTGTGGTTGCTGAAAGCCCCTGGCTGCCCTGCTGGTGTTTGACGGCTGAGGGAGTATATTCAATGACCCCTGGTACCCAGGGGAAACCAGCCATGGCTACAAAATGTCTGACTCTTTCCACTTGTCTGTTGTAAAGAAAATGTATTGATCTGGCACGGTGGCGCAGTGGCTAGCACAGCCGCCTCACGGCGCCGAGGTCCCAGGTTCGATCCCGGCTCTGGGTCACTGTCCGTGTGGAGTTTGCACATTCTCCCCGTGTCTGCGTGGATTTCGCCCCCACAACCCAAAGATGTGCAGGGTAGGTGGATTGGCCACGCTAAATTGCCCTTTAATTGGAATAAATGAATTGTGCACTCTAAATGTATTTTTAAAAATATATTGATGTGGTTGCCTACATAATATAACAATCTTTATTGTCACAAGTAGGCTTACATTAACACTGCAATGAAGTTATTGTGAAAAGCCCCTAGTCGCCACATTCCGGCGCCTGTTCGGGTACATGGAGAGGGAATTCAGAATGTCCAAATGACCTAACCCGCACGTCTTTCGGGACATGTGGGAGGAAACCGGAGCACCCAGAGGAAACCCACGCAGACATGGGGAGACCGTGCAGACAGTGACCCAAGCTGGGAATCGAAACTGGGACTCTGGCACTGTGAAGCAACAGTGCTAAACACGGTGCTACTGTGCGGCCCATATAGCATCAATATAGCATCAAGATATTTATAGAGTAGATTGGTTTTGGCCGAGGGTGACATCATGACTGGTACAGGCTTGGAGGGCCAAAGGACCTGTTCCTGTGCTGTATTGTTCTTTGTTCTTTGTTCTAGGTGTGCTGCAGGATGGTTGATCCCACTGAGGTCTCCACAGGAAGCCTGGAATAAGTCAGAGGCAAAGTTCAAGGCGACTGTCATTTTTAAGGCCACAGGCATCATTTGGCCACCCTCACAACTAAAGTCCTCTCAGCCACCAGCACATTACATAGGGATGTGACAGTGGCTCGTGAAAGGCAAAATCTCTTGAAACACCATCACCGGCAGTAAGACATCCAAGCGTCAGTTGACAAGCTACTGCCTCTGCCTATGGCTAAGTACCTGCTGCTTCCTCCCTTCCGCAGCCCCTCGCTCCTCAGCAGCTTGTCCACCCATTGCCTCGCTGTAATGTTCTTGTCGGATGGCCTGATTTATATTACAAGAACACTTGTAGCTAAAGTATAAACAATTTATTAACATTAACTGTGGGTCAAATATACACAAAACAACAGATGAATAACAGTGTGATCATGCACAAGCGATCTCTCTCCCAGCTCCATCGTCAGTCTGAGGTCACCTGACTCTAACATCCACTTATAAAGTAATGAGACTCCTCGTGGTCAGTCGGTGAATTATAACACAACCATGATATCGCTGCACTCGATTTGATTTGATCTATTGTCACATGTACTGAAGTACAGTGAAAAGTATTTTTCTGCGGCCGAGGGAACGTAACGGTACGTACATAGTAGACAAAGAGAATAATCAACAGAGAACATTGACAAATGGCACATTGACAAACACTGATTGGTTACAGTGCGGAACAAGGGGCAAACAAAACAAATACATGAGCAAGAGCAGCATAGGGCATCGCAGATAGTGTTTTTACAGGGAACAGATCAGTCCGAGGGGGAGTCGTTGAGGAGTCTTGTAGCTGTGGGGAAGAAACTGTTCCTATGTCTGGATGTGCGGGTCTTCAGACTTCTATACCTTCTGCCTGATGGAAGGGTCTGGAAGAAGACAAAGCCTGGATGGGAGAGGTCTCTGATAATGCTGTCTGCCTTCCTGAGGCAGTGGGAGGTGTGTGCAGAATCAATGTGCGGGTGGCAAGCTTGTGTGATGCGTTGGGCTGAGTTCAGCAGATTCTGCAGTTTCTGCATTGCCAAACGCTGGGCACTGCCTTAATTTTGGCCTCTGACCAGATGTTTTACGCAGAAATACTTTGTCCTCATCTTTAACCTGTTTGTTGGTGTGCGAGGAGCTGCATGAACCTTCCCGCCTTTTTCCGGTAATTTCTCGCCTTTTTGGAAAAAGGACGGCAACCAGAGTGCTTTCCTCCAAGAAGACGCCGCCATTACTGGGAAATATTTTAGAATGCTGTGTTACTAACTCGTGAGCCTGACAAATCTTAACTATTTGATCCAAGGACGGCTCCAATTCCCTCAGCAACCACTCCCTCAGCTTATTTTCATTCACACCAAACACAATTTGGTCCCGAATCATAGAAGATCCCACCACAGAAAAATTACAGGTATTAGCTTTTAATTTTAAATCAGTGATGCAATGATCTATGGACTCTTCTATCTTCTGTAAACGTGATCTAAACTCATAGCGCTCATAAATTTCATTCTTTCTAGCAGTGCAGTCTTCATCAAATCTTCAAATTACCTCATTAAAAGTTTTACTATCTTCATCGTTTGCAAATTTAAATGTATTAAACACAGCAATTGCTTCGGGCCCTGCCACTGTTAGGAGTATCGCTACCTGACATGAATCTGAATGATCTCCTAAACCTACTGCAGTAAGAAACAGATTAAACTGTTGTTTAAACACACGCCAGTTGCTGTCGACGTTACCATGAAATCTAAGACTCATTGGTGGCTTCAACGACTCCATGTTGTTAATTCTTGCAGTCTGCAAAATCTTCAAATCTCTGTGGACCTCGTGGCAGGGTTTCTCGGTGTTTAATACCATCCAAACCTGGTACTATGTAATGTTCTTGTCAGATGGCCTGATTTATATTACAAGAACACTTGTAGCTAAAGCTACAAATTATTTATTAACATTAACTGTGGGTCAAATATATATAAAACAACTGATGAATAACAATATGAACATGATCAAGCAACCTCTCTCCCAGCTCCCTCGTCAGTCTGAGGTCACCGAACTCTAACATTCAGTTATATACTAATGAGACGTCTAGTGGTCATTGAATTACAACACAACCATGATATCACTACACTGCCTCCCCCACCCCATGCCTCCCTCCACACCCCAGTAACTCATGTTGCATCTACCCCTGACCAACTGGCTTCCACCTTCTCCATCTCTTCTTTGTCCCTGCCTCTCTACCAATATATCAGACACTCCCCTGAGGAATTGCCATGAATTTGATCAGAGGCGTATGTACAGCAGCATTTTCACAAATACCTAACTCTCAGCAGCCTCTCCTAATAAAAGTCAAACATAGATTTACCTTGCTTCCCACTGAACATGTTTCCCACGCACCCAAGTTATTATAGCACAGGCAAAACATTATGGAAGGTAGTTGGGCTGTTAAGTACCTTAATTCACATTTAAATATTAATTTCAAAATGGCAGGCAGACTGTTGATTTCATAGAGCCCCATAACCAGTGTGATGACGTTGGCTTTGTGACCTGCATGTCAGGACCTCAGACATTATGCTCTTAAAACGAGATGAGGAGGAATTTCTTCAGCCAGAGGGTGGTGAATCTGCGGAACCCATTGCCGCAGAAGGCTGTGAAGGCCAAATCACTGAGTGCCGTGAAGCAAGAGATAGATAGGCCCTTGATTAATAAGGGGAGAAGGCAGTAGAATGGGGATGAGAAACATATCAGCTATGATTGAATGGTGGAGCAGACTCAATGGGCCAAATGGCCTAATTCTGCTCCGACGTCCTGTGTCTTATGGTCTATCACAGTTTGGCCACTTAAAATTCAGCCCTATAATTCAAAATACTTAATTGGCTGTAAAGCATTTTGGGACAATCTGTGATTGCAAGAGGTGTTGTATAAAGGGTGGCACGTTAAAGGGACACTGTAGATAAATGAAACTACAAAAGAAACTTAAAATGTTGTTTTGGAAACTGATGATGCGCTCCAGCCAATTGTCTCATTATGTTATTTTATCAATACAATAAACAAATTACCGGTAACTAATAATGTAACTATCTAATTAGCAGCCCCTTAAAGGGGCACTGTAACAATATTTGAAACTTGAAAGGAAACTTATTAAATTAAATCAAAACGTCTTCCCGGGGCAGATGATGCACTCAATCCCTGTGGGTCCCAGCTGCCGCTGAAGGCCATGAGCGTACCAGAGGACACCGCGTGCTCCTCTCCAGGGACAAGCGGGAGCGATCGTAGCCGCAGAAGAGAGGCAGACATTCAGGCCGAGTGACACCCTCACCCGCCCGCTACCTGGGCCAGTCCGAGGAACAGGGAGATGAGGAGGTCCTCAGAAGGAGGGCATTCGGCCCATCGAGTCTGCATCGGCTCTTGGAAAGAGCACCCTACCCAGGTCAACACCTCCACCCTGTCCCCATAACCCAGTAACCCCACCCAACACTAAGAGCAATTTTGGACACTAAGGGCAATTTAGCATGGCCAGTCCACCTAACCTGCACATCTTTGGACTGTGGGAGGAAACCGGAGTACCCGGAGAAAACCCACGCAGACACGGAGAGAACGTGCAGACCGCACACAGACAATTAACCAAGCCAGGAATAGAACCTGCGACCCTGGAGCTGTGAAGCAATTGTGTTAACCACAATGCTACCATCCTCAGCTCCATCGTACCATCACACACACACACACCTCCGTCCACAGGGGCTGGTTTAGCACAGGGCTAAAGAGTTGGCTTTGAAAGCAGACCAAGGCAGGCCAGCAGCACGGTTCAATTCCCGTACCAGCCTCCCCGAACAGGCGCCGGAATGTGGCGACTAGGGGCTTTTCACAGCAACTTCATTTGAAGCCTAATTGTGACAACAAGCGCTTTTCATTTTATTTTTATTTCATTTCATCCCGCCATCACACAATGAAATAGGGGCTGCGATCTAGAGCAACCGATATATACATGCCGCCCGAACTCCTCCAGACCAGAGAAAATACAAGTTGCCTTCGAGTCTGTGAATCACCTCGATCCTCTATTGCACCGGACCGAATGCAACACATTCACGCCAAATCCACAGTGGAAATGGGAAAAATTCACACAGAGAGGGCTTCCCTCAGACCTGGGGTTATATGTGAACAAATCATTGAAGATGCTAGGGCAGAAACAGAAATTGTTACTTCATGAAGCATGGAAGATCCTGGGCTTTATGAATAGAGACATGGAGTAAAGCAAGCAAGTTAGGATGCATCTGCATAAAACACTAGTTTGGCCTCAGGGGCTGGGGAATTGTGACCAATTCTGGGAATCACACTTCAGGAAGATGTGAAGGTTTTAGAGAGGGTGCAGAATGGAGAAATGAGAATGGTTCCAGGGATGAGGAACTTTAGTTATGTGGTTTGATTGGAGAGGTTGGGACTGTTTTCTTTGGGCAAGAGGAGGTTGAGAGGAGATTTAATAGAAATGTTCAAAACCATGAGGGGTCTGGATAGAGGAGGTCGGGGGAAACCGTTCCCATTGGCCGTAGGATTGAGAACCAGAGGATTCAGATTTAAGGTGATTGGCTAAAGAAGTAATGGTGGAAAAACAGCAAGTGGATAGGATCTGGAGTACGCTGTCTGGGAGTATGGAGGAGGCAGACTCAATCGAGTCATTCAAGAGGGAACTAGGTAATTATCTGGCAAGAAAACATTTTCAGGGCTATGGGGAAAAGGCTACAGAGTTGGACGCCGCACGTTGTTCTTGCAGGGAGCTGCCAGAGACACAATGGGCTGAATGGCCTCTTTCAATGCAGTAACCATTCTATACTTCCATTCTGTGATTCTATAAATGCCAGTTGTTCCTTTTTACTCAGTTACATTGAACATACAGCATGGAAACAAACTGTTTGCTGTGGTTCCATCACTGGTGTCCATGTTACTGTGTCAGGAGGATCTGGGTTCTGCAACAATCCAAGCTGACATTCTGAGGGGGTGCTGCACTGTTGGTGATGCAGTCTGTTGGATGAAATATTAAACTGTAGCCTTCTCAGGTGGATGCAAAATGTTTATGTTGAAGGAGCTATATTAACACAAGTTGTTGTTGTTGGGAAGGCTGCAATAGAATCGCTGAATCAGAGCGGGGAAATGGGCTATTTGACCCAGTAAGTCCACACAGTGTTTTTGCCTCCACATGAACCATCCAGCCATCTTTCACACAAGACGTTAAATCCAGCACCCATCAACTCCACCTACACATGCGCAAGGCTCAGCCTGACGCAACTAAAAGTGGTACATAGAGCCCACTTAACAAGAACTCGTATGAATAGGTTCTTTCCGGAGGTGGAGGACAGATGTGAACGGTGCCAAGGAGGCCCGGCCAACCACGCCCACATGTTCTGGTCTTGTCCCAGACTTGTGGAGTACTGGATAGCCTTCTTCGAGGCAATGTCCAAAGTGGTGGGGTGAGGGTGGAGCCATGCCTGAAAGCGGCGATCTTCGGGGTATCAGACCAGCCAGATCTATTCCTGGGGAGGAGGGCAGACGCCCTTGCCTTTGCCTCCCTGATTATCCACCGTAGAATCCTGTTTGGCTGGCGGTCAGCAGCACCACCCAGAGCTGCAGACAGGCTGTCCGACCTCTCAGAATCTGTCCAAATGGAGAAAATCAAATTTGCCATCCGAGAGTCGGACGACGGCTTCCACAGAATGTGGGAGCCATTCACCCAATTGTTCTGGGACCTGTTTGTGGCCAACGAACAAGCAGAATAGCCAGGTAGCCAAGAATCAGGGGAAAGTAGCCAAGGCGTGAGATAGACCCGGATAGACCCGGGGGGGGGGGGAACTGCTAAACCTAAGGAAAAAGAAAGGCGAACCACAGGAGAAGGGGAAGGGGGGGAAGGGGGCAGAAGTGGGTGAGGGGGGGGTGAAGAGGTGGGGGTTTGGCGAGGGAATGATAACCAGAAGGAGGGCACGGGAAACGACAACAAACTTGACAAATACAGGAACAGAGAGCAAGGAAAATCCGGGCGAAAGACGGGACAAACGGCCGAAGCGGAGGTGAACGTGAGACAACAACGGCAGCGAAAACCGTCTGGGAGAAGCAAGTAACAACACCAACATCGGATCCATTCCCGTATTGCCCTCGCAGTATTGGACATAATTAATGTAATTGTTTCTCCGGCACCCAAATGGTACCTCCGGTACCTCCCCAGTTTCCCCCCCACCCAACAAACAGGTGACTACTTATGTGTTAAAAATAACATAACCAACTGTACAGAGTTGCTGTTGTTGAGCTGGTGCATAATACCCTACCAGTTTTTTTGGTGTGTTTTTCTTCTCTTCTATATTCTGTGTACATAACTGTAAACATACTTTGTTCAAAAACCCAATAAAAAACATTGATTAAAAAAAATTCAGCTCCCATCTATCTTCTGAAACATGAAGTATTTCATGATGCCATTCCAAAGGAATACAGGGGAGTTCTCCCAGGCCTGGACAATATATATTCCCCCCCCCCCCCCCCCCCCCTCTCCCCCCCATCTATGTTCCTGGGATCTTGCTGTGCACAAATTGCCTGCAGCGTTTCCTTCATTACCAAAGCAGTACATGAATGTGAAGATCCGGTAACAACTGCAACCACTTTCTCAAGGGCAACTAGCCAGCGATATCCATATCCTGCAAATGAATTCAACAGTAATGCCCAAGTCCCAGCTACAACTAAAAAATGTGCACCATGGGCATCAAATCAAAGACATGAGACATACGGGGTATCAAATCTGTTTTGCCAACATGAATGCACACTTTACATTCAAACACACGGAACAGATTGCTCTTCATGACTGAAGAGGTGATGTGCTATTGAGTCACACAGGGCCAGGAGCATGTAGCCTCAGTGTTAGGTTGGTACCGTGTTAGCTGTCAGACAGGCTAGTGGGAGAAGTGATACAACTTGACAGAATAGCCCTGGGCTGGGGGGCTGGAAAGTGAGCCGGGGTTGTTCTTCCTGCTAAATGCACGCCCCCCTGGTTAAAAGTGTGCATGTGCAGAGGGACTTTCACAGTAATTTCATTGCAGTGTTAATGTGAGTTATTTGTGACACTTATTTGTGACTCTAATAAAGGTGATTATTAGTGGGGGACAAGGACTAAATGGGGCGCAAATGTCAGCTGAACAGATTTACATCCTTGCTGCCTGAGCTCAAATATAAAGAGGAATGGCGAGTTGAGGTGACTGTTATTCTAATTCACTATTAGGATGTGGGCCTGACTGGCGAGGCCAACATTTATTTCCCATCCTTAGTTGCTCTATGGGGCTGGTTTAGCACAGTGGGCTTGTAATGCAGAACAAGGCCTGCAGCGCCGGTTCAATTCCCGTACCGGCCTCCCCGAACAGGCGCTGGAAAGTGGGGACTAGGGGCTTTTCACAATAACTTCACTGAAGTCTACTTGTGACAATAAGCGATTATTATTATTATGCTGTTAGGGAGAGAATTCCAGGATGTAGCCCCAGCAACTGTAAAGGAGCAGCGATATATTTCCAAGTCAGGGTGGTGCGCAACTTGGAGGGGAACCTCCAGATGGTGGAGTTCCCAGGTATCTGCTGCACTTGTCCTTCCAGATGGCAATGGTCGTGGGGTTGGAAGGTGTTGTCTGAGGAATATAGGTGAGTTACTGCAGTGCATCTTGTGGATGGTGCACACGGCTGTCACTGTTCGTCATGGTGGAATGCCTTGATTGAGTCTGCCTCCTCCTTACTCCCAGGCAGCGTACTCCAGATCCTATCCACTTGCAGTTTTTCCGCCATTGCTTCTTTAGCCAATCACCTTAAATCCGAGGCCTCTTTATTGTCACAACTGGGCTTACACTGCACTGAAGTTACTGTGAAAATCCCTGAGTCCCCCAGTCGCCACATTCCACCTGTTCGGGCACGCTGAGGGAGAATTCAGAACGTCCATATTACCGAACGGCACGGCTTTCGGGGCTTGCGGGAGAAATCCGGAGCACCCGGAGGAAACCCATGCAGACACAGGGAAAAGGTGTAGACTCCGCATAGACAGTGACCCAAGCCGGGAATCGAACCGAGGACCCTGACGCCGTGAAACAACAGCGCTAACCACCGTGCTACCGTGCCGGGTTTGAATGTTTGTGGAACAGGGAGCAATCAAGCGGGCTGCTCTGTCCTGGATGGTGTGGCTCAATGATGTTCTCCAAAACCACCATTGCCTGTGGAATCATAGGGTCGGAGATGGGAAGTGAGGAAATTGGGCAAGGAAAGCATTTTTTTTAAAAGGTGGAAAGGTGTATTGGTATATCAAGTTGCTTTATTACCTCAGCACAGAAACGTCAGATGCAACAAAGCAGCTGCCACATAACACTGGATGGTTGCTGTTTGCACAGCTTGTACACAGCTTGGTTCGAGCAGACTGATAAAATTCAGTCCTTTGCTCCAGATAAACTGAGTTTACACAGAAACAGAGGAGTACCGCTCACACGGCTGGAGAAAAACCGCTTCGACTCATTAATGCAGAGCAAACATCAAGTCATGTATTATTCTGCCTTAAAAAAAATTTGTTTGGACAGCCCAGCCCAAGGGATTTATGCAACTCCTGAAACACCCCGTTGTTCGTTTACGGCCCAGTAGAATTTGGCAATTATTAAAACATTTCCTTGTATACAATCCGGCATTTCAATCATGAAAGTTCTGCTACCCTTATTCCAATCCACACCAAGTCACATGCACCCCCCAGTGCTCACTGACCACATTGGCACCCCCCCCCCCCCCCACCCCCCACCCCCCCACCCCCACCCCCCCCCCCCCCCCACCCCCACCCCCCCCCCCCCCCCCCCCCCCCACTACTAGAGTGGAGTTCATTGCCTCTCCCTAAGGCCCCAGGCACTGCAGCAACTCCATGTTTTTAGCAGATGTCCTGCCTATCTGGTACCACATTATCATTATCTGTCAGGGGACAAAGTCAGCAGCTGGCCCTTCAACAAACTTTGTCTATTTTCCCGATGCCTCTTTGGTGAAACTGCTCACCGTAACTCGAACTCTTAGCTCTCAATCTGTCCTCTAAGCAGTTTACCTCTCGCAGCCGTCTGCCGGCTCAATGTGATCCACAATGTAACAACAAAGGGTTATTGCGACTTAATCTGGCCGAGTGCTTTGATACTAACACAAAATACCAAAGACATGAGATTCTAATTAGTTTACAAATGGCCAGAGAGCTCCAAGATACTTGATTGATTACATTCACGGGCACACTTCACAGAGGCTTGTGAAATCTGTCCTCGCTCCCCCTAAATTAACCTTAGTGTTTGTTTGATTCTCTGATTCTTCTTAATTGGTGACCATGAGCCGATGGTCCAATTAGACGGTGGGTGGGATTTAGATGCTGCTGGATCCATGGAGGGCAGGTGGTTCTGGAGCCTCGGCAACTGAAGTAGTTCAGAGACCAAAATGGTGCCTCAAAATGGATATATAATTTTAAATTAAAGATCAGGAGGGCCAAACAGAGAAGCCCTCCAGATGGCCCACTGTGGCCAGCGGAGGCAGCCTTTCCTGCTGATAGTTACCTCTTTGGGGCATGGAGCCGCTAGCTCCAATGGCCCTTGGCTGGCACGGGGAGGCCATCGCCATGGGTGATTCAGACGAGGTGAACCAAGACCGCAAGAAACTACAGAGAGTCGTGAACACAGCCCAGTCCATCACACAAACCTGCCTCCCATCCATTGACCCTGTCTACACCTCCCGCTGCCTGGGGAAAGTGGGCAGCATAATCAATGAACCTTCCCACCGGAGTTATTCACTCTTCCAACTTCTTCCATCGGGCAGGAGATACAGAAGTCTGAGAATACGCACTAACAGATTCAAAAACAGCTTCTTCCCCGCTGTTACCTGACTCCTGAATGACCCTCTTATGGACTGAACTGATCTCTCCCCACATCTTCTCTACTGTTGCAGTAATACACTTCAGCCGATGTCTGTGTCTATATATTTACATTGTGCATTTATCCAACGTTTTTCATGCAGGGAACAATCCACCTGAACTGTACATAGAACAATACTTTTCACTGCACCTCGGTACTTGTGACAATAAATCTAAATCTAAATAGGGCAGCACGGTGACGCAGTGGTTAGCATTGCTGCCTTATGCTGCTAAGGACCCAAGTTCGATCCTGGCTCTGGGTCATTGCCCGTGTGGAGTTTGCACATTCTCCCTGTGTCTGCGTGGGTTTCACCCCCTTCCCCCTCCCCAATCCAAAGATGTGCAGGATAGGTGGATTGGCCACGTTAAATTGCCCCTTAATTGGATAAATGAATTGGGTACTCTAAATTTTTTAAAATCTAAACGAACCTGGGAAAATCACCGGTAATTAGATTTTTAATTATTTATATTGTCTGCCTCGGTTGGGGAGGCAGCCAGTCTGTGGAATCCGGCCTCTGGGAAACTTCCCCAGTGTTCCACGGCCTCCCGCTGCCTCCCAACCGGCCACCCAGGGCCAGGAAAATCCAGCCAATATCCCAACACATGCAAGTGAAATAATACTTTAGGCATGTTTCAGGAGTTAACGCACAAAGGAATCATAATTCAGCTGGATAATTCAGGCGAGGAGCACACAGGATTATTTATTAAAGTGCTTCTTTTCATTAGCACCTCTGGTCCAGGATGATATAGTTATCAGCAAGGATCTGAATCCTGGTGTCCTCCAGCCCTACAAAACCAATCCACCCACTGCTAAACTTCACAGCCCACGATGTCCCAGAAAATATATTCAGAAAACAGCAATCAGTACTCCCCCTCCAGAAGATGTAATTCATCATTGTAGAATGGTTTGGCTTCCTCAAGTCACCAACACCGAGGACTTCCAAAGAAGGTAGTTTATTCCTCAGCTCAACAACTACATTGAGTACTTGCTCTCTGCCTGAGATCCCTGGGATGACTCCAGTGCTCCCGCCACATGACCGCCTATATAGCCGCCGCACCGTGTTCCCATATGACTACTTGGTCTGCAATGATTATCTGTAATGTTTTATCATTTTCTTTTTTTGTTTAAATTTAGAGTACCCAATTCATCTTTTCCAATTAAGGGGCAATTTAGCATGGCCAATCCACCTAGCCTGCACATTCTCGGGTTCTGGGGGCAAATCCCACGCAAACATGGGGAGAATGTGCAAACTCCACACAGACAGTGACCCAGAGCCGGGATCGAACCTGGGGCCTCGGCGCCGTGAGGCTACAGGGCTAACCCACTGCGCCACCGTGCTGCCCATGTTTTATCATTTTCAAGGGAACTTTGGCGACGAGGCACTTTTAATTGAGTCATAGATTCTTATAATGCAGCACGGCGCAGCACGGTAGCATTGTGGATAGCACAATTGCTTCACAGCTCCAGAGTCCCCGGTTCGATTCCCCGCTGGGTCACTGTCTGTGCGGAGTCTGCACATCCTCCCCATGTGTGCGTGGGTTTCCTCCGGGTGCTCCAGTTTCCTCCCACAGTCCAAAGATGTGCAGGTTAGGTGGATTGGCCATGATAAATTGCCCTTAGTGTCCAAAAATTGCCCTTAGTGTTGGGTGGGGTTACTGGGTTATGTGGATAGGGTGGAGGTGTTGACCTTGGGTAGGGTGCTCTTTCCAAGAGCCGGTGCAGGCTCGATGGGCCGAATGGCCTCCTTCAGCAGTGTAAATTCTATTCTATGTATAGAAGGCCCTTTGCCTCTCTGAATGATCTACCTTGCTCAGTGTCATTACCCTGCTCTTTCCTAACAATCTTTTTCCCTTTCCAATCGTAGATCCAATTCCCTTTTCAAAAGTTGCAAGTGAGGTTACTTTAGCTGTTCTCATGGGAGAGTTAGAACATAGAACATAGAACAGTACAGCACAGAACAGGCCCTTCGGCCCTCGATGTTGTGCCGAGCCATGATCACCCTACTCAAACCCACGTATCCACCCTATACCCGTAACCCAACAACTCCCAACATTTTAGGACACTACGGGCAATTTAGCATGGCCAATCCACCTAACCCGCACATCTTTGGACTGTGGGAGGAAACCGGAGCACCCGGAGGAAACCCACGCACACACGGGGAGGACATGCAGACTCCACACAGACAGTGACCCAGCCGGGAATCGAACCTGGGACCCTGGAGCTGTGAAGCATTTATGCTAACCACCATGCTACCATGCTGCCCTTGTTTTTTTTTTAGAAGTTCACAGTCTGTATTGAGTGCAGGAATTGGGAAATCACGTTGCAGCTATCTGAACCCTTGGTTAGGCCGCATTTGGAGTATTGCGTGCAGTTCTGGTCACCACATTATCAGAAGGACGTGGAAGCTGTGGAGAGAGTGCAAAGAAATTTCACCAGGATGTTGCCTGGTCTCGAGGGTGTTGGCTATGAGGGGAGGTTGAATAAACTAGGATTGTTTTCACTGGAAAGACGGAGGCTGAGGGGGAGATCTGATAGAGGTCAACAAAATTATGAGAGGCATAGACAGGGTGGATAGTCAGAGGCTTTTTCCAAGGGTGGAAGTGTCAATTACAAGGGGACACAGGTTCAAGGTGAGAGGGGGAAAGTTTAAGGGAGATGTGCGGGGTAAGTGTTTCACACAGAGAGTGGTGGGTGCCTGGAACGCACTGCCAGAGGATGTGGTGGAAGCAGGCACATTAGCAACATTCAATAGACATCTGGATGTGTATACGAATAGGGAGGAAATAGAGGGACACGGACCGAGTAAGGGCAGAAGGTTTTGTTTTTCGTTAGGGCATCATGATCGGCACAGGCTTGGAGGGCCGAAGGGCCTGTTCCTGTGCTGTACTTTTCTTTGCTCTTTGTTCTTTGTCTTTATGCAAGGCGTTGATGGCTCACAAGGCAATTATAGGAAGGGCTATTTGAAACAATTCAGCTCAGCCATCCAGAAAAAAGCTAAGCCAAGGATTGCATTTATATTTCACTTTATTAGGTCTCTGAGCAAAGTACGAAAGTGCTTCAAACAAATATATTTTTGAAATACTGTCGCTGTTGTTTTGCAGGTGATCTACAGTACCCTTTCATAACAATCTGCTTCTTAAATGATCCTAGGGCTTTTGCCTCCATGAACCTTCCTGGATCTGAACTCCATGTGTTGATTGCTGTTTCTGTGAGGAAAAGCTGTACAATGTCAGCGCAGTATTTGCCTTCCTCTACTGCGGAACAAGTTGAGTTTGAAGCAGCGTTCCGGATTTGCTTTTTCCATCTTGCCTCCCACTTGCCTCTCCAAAGTCCCGTCACACCCGTAACCTTCTCAAGCCAAAGTTGCACCAGTGTTTCTTCACAATTCAAAACCTCTGATTAGGCTCCACCTTTTTAAAAGGATGGCAAGACTGTCCTTTCAGAAAGGAGTCCTGTTGTGAGACGCTCTCTCCGTCAGATTGTCACCCTGCTTCCTGCAGGCTCTGGCTCACAGCGGACAGGTAATAGAACAGAGAGGGGTTTTAAAGGAATGGTATATAGTTTGCACATTCTCTCCGTGTCTGCGTGGGTCTCACCCCCACAAACTCAAAGATGTGCAAGGGAAGAAGATTGGCCATGCTAAATTGCCCCCTAATTGGGAAAAAAAAAAATGAAAAATGAAAATCGCTTATTGTCACGAGTAGGCTTCATTGAAGTTACTGTGAAAAGCCCCTAGTCGCCACATTTGCATCATGCAAAATGGCCTTGGATCCTTTACTTTTTTTGAAATATTTTTATTAAGGCATTTATAAATTTTTAACAACAATTTTTGCGAGGAAAAGAACAAAGTAAATAACATCCACCCAACCAAGAACCACGCCCAGCCAACGTGACTTACATACACAGTTCCCCAGACCCCCTCCCCCACTAACTAATCCCCCCTCAACCAACCCCTCTCCGACCTCCCTCCCTCACTTACACCCCCCTCCCCCCTTTTTGTATCTGCTGACAGCTTAATTTTCCCCAAAGAAGTTGATAGATGGCTGCCACCTCCGGGCGAACCTTAGCGCGATCCTCTCAGGCCGAACTTGATCTTCTCAAGCCTGAGAAACCAGGCCGTGTCACTAACCCATAGCCCCAGATTCGGCGCCTCCGGGTCTCTCCACGCCAATAAGATCCGTCTCCGGGCTACCGACAAAGGCCAAAACATCAGCCTCTCTCGCTCCCTGGACTCCCGAGTCTTCCGACACACCACAAATCGCCACCTCTAGACTCGGAACCACCCGTACCTTTAATACCGTGGACATGACATCGGCAAATCCTTGCCAGAATCCCCTAAGCATCGGACATGCCCAAAACATGTAGACATGATTCGCGGGCCCTCCCGCTCACCACCCACACCTGTCCTCCATCCCTTCAAAGAACCTACTCATCCAGGCCACAGTCATATGCTGCCCTGTGTTGTCCACCTTGAATTGTATCAGGTTAAGCCTGGCACATGACGAGGATGCGTTAACCCTACCAAGGCATCCTCCCATAATCCCGCGTCTAACTCTTTGGCCACCTCTTCTTCCCATTTTCGCTTTATCTCCCCTATCAGGGTTCCCTCTCATTCCATGAGTTCTTTATAAATTTCCGAGACCTTCCTCTCCCCCACTCCCATTTTTGACACTACCTTGTCCTGTATCCCCTGGGGCGGTAGGAGTGGAAAGGTCGAGACCTGCCTCCGTACAAAGTCCCTCACCTGCAGGTCGCGGAAACCATTCCCACCTGGCAGTTCAAACTCCTCCTCCTAGTCGTCCAAACACGGAAAGCTGCCGTCAATAAGCAGGTCGCCTAACCTTTCAAACCCAGCTTGCTGCCACCTCTGAAACCTCCCATCTAGCGCCCGCACCCCTACCCCATCACAAACCGGTGGTTGACTCAAATTGGAGCCCATACCAACGCTGCCTCCACTCCCAAGTGCTTCCGCCACACCCTCAAAGCCGCTACTACCACCTGGCTTGTGGAGTACCGAGCCAGCGAGAATGGCAGAGGTGCCGTTACCAGTGCCCCAAAACTTGTGCCCCACATGATGCCGCCTCCACGTGCTCCCACACCGACCCCTCCCCCACTTCCTGATCATTGTTATGTTTGCCGCCCAATAGTAATCCCTGAAATTCGGTAAAGCCAAACCCCCCTCTTGACCCTGCTCCAGCAGCACCTTACCCGCGGGCTTTTACCTGCCCATATGAACCCAACGATCACAGTGTTCATCCTCTTAAAAAGAGCCTTCAGGATAAAAATAGGCAGGCACTGAAATACAAACTAAAACCTCAAGAGAACCGTCATCTTTGCTGTCTGCACCCTCCCCGCCAGTGACAACGGGAGCATGTCCCACCTTCTAAAGCCCTCCTTCATCTGCTCCACCAACCGAGCCAAATTCAGCTTGTGCAGCTGCTCCCACTCCCGCGCCACCTGGATACCCAAATACCGAAAACTCCCTCCCACCACCTTGAACAGCACCCCCCCCACCCCAATCTCCTCTCCTGTCCCCTCGCCTGAATCGCATAGACCTCGCTTTTGCCCATATTTAATTTGTACCCCGAAAACTGGCCGAATTCCTCTAGGATCCCCATTACCTCTCCAAACCCCCCACCCCCAGCGGGTCAGAAATATACAAAAGTAGGTCATCCGCATATAACGAGACCCTGTGCCCCCCCCCCCCCCCCCCCCCCCCCCCCGCCCTATCCCCTGCCAATCCTTTGACGCTCTCAGTGCCATCACCGGTGGCTCTATAGCCAAAGCAAAGCAACAGTGGAAGAGAGTGGACATCCCTGCCTCATTCCCCGGTGAAGCCTAAAATAATCCGAGCTCACTCGATTCGTCCGCACGCTTGCCTTCGGTGCCTGGTACAGCAAGCCGGACTCAGTCCACAAAACCCTGCCCAAACCCAAAACACTCCGGGACCTCCCACAGGTACTCCCACTCCAGGCGATCAAAGGTCTTCTCCGCATCCATTGCAACCACCACCTCCACCTTCTTTCCCACGTAGGGCATCAAAATCACATTTAGCAGCCTTCTAATGTTCGCCGTTAACAATCCCCATCTGGTCCTCCCCTATCACCCCAGCACAATCCGCTATTCTCGAGGCAAGGATCTTGGTCAGCAACTTGGCGTCCATATTTAGAAGGGAGATTGGCCTGTATGACCCGCATTGTTCCAGGGTCCTTATCCCGCTTCGGGATGAGAGAGATCGAGGCTTGTGATATTGTTGGGGGGAGTACCCCTCGCTCCCAAACCTCATTAAACGCCCTCACCAGCAAGGGCCCCAGTACTCCTGACAACTTATAAAACTCCACCGGGTACCCGTCCAGCCCCGGGACCTTGCCCGACTGCATAGCCTCCAGCCCCACCCCCACTTCAAACATACCAATCAGGGCCCCTAGGTCCTGATGGAACCATCAATTCATGAGACACGTGCTTTAAGATATGAATAGTGGTTTTAATCTACTTACTACAGAGTTACCTGTTACCTGTTGAACTCTCGATGAACTGCAGGCTGGCTCTGGACACGGTTATTTATACAGCAGTCTAGGGGGAGGAGTTGTGGGCAGAGCCAAGGGTGGAGCCCTGTACAAACTCCTGAGCATTCCCAGAGCTACTCCCCCTAGTGGTCGGATGACACTACTGCGCTTACAATGGTATTGGTAAATACAGTGTGAATTACTAAGTTACATTCACCACAGATCCTCCACCAGCTCTTCTTCCACCTTCGGAAATTCCAGCCCCTCCAAAAACCTCCTCACCCCTCCACCCAGGCTGGGGTTCCGATTCACACAGCCTACTATAAAAGTCCCTAAACACCCAGTTCCCCCCTCTATCCTTCATTTTCCCTATCTCCCTAGCCACCTCCAGTTTCCTTAGCTGGTGAGCTAACATCCTACCAGCCTTCTCCTCGTGTTCTTACACCGCCCCTCTCACCTTTCTCAACTGCCCCACTGCCATCCCTGTAGATAACAGCCCAAACTCCATCTGCAGCTTCTACCATTCCTCCAACATCCCTGCCTCCGGGGCTTCCGAGTACTTCCTGTCTAACTGGAGAATTGCCTTCACTAATCTATCCTTTTCTGCCCACTCTACCTTCTCCCTGTGTGCCTGTATCGAGATAAACTCCCTCGCACCATTGCCTTCAACGCCTCCCGTACTGTAGCTGCCGAAACCTCCCCCGTATCGTTTATCTCCACATATCTCCGAATAGCCTCCCTCACCCGCATACACACCTCCTCCTCCGCGAATAGTCCTACATCTAACCTCCAGTGCGGGCGCTGGTCCTCTCCTTGCTCACCCATAAATCTACCCAGTGTGGGGCATGATCTGGCACTACTATCGCCGAGTACTCGACATCCACCACCCCTGCCAGCAAAGTCCTATCCATGACGAAAAAGTCAATCCGGGAGTATACTTTCTGTACATGGGAAGAAAAAGAAAACTCCTTCATTCTCGGCCGACCAAACCTCCACGGATCCACACCTCCCATCTGTTCCACAAACCCCTTGAGTTCCATCACAGCCGTTGGCACCCTCCC
Source organism: Scyliorhinus canicula (assembly GCF_902713615.1). NCBI lineage: Eukaryota > Metazoa > Chordata > Chondrichthyes > Carcharhiniformes > Scyliorhinidae > Scyliorhinus > Scyliorhinus canicula. Next base: position 18,369,110 of record NC_052146.1, read on the forward strand.
TGTCCTCGAACTCGGCCCGTCCAGCCGATGCGAGTCCAGGTCGGGGATCTTCCCCAATACCTGCCTCATAAACTCTACATCATCCCAGTTCGGTGCATAACTGTTCACCAGCACCACCGGCATCCCATCCAACTTCCAACATCCAACTTCTCGCTCACCATGATATATCTGCCCCCCCCTCCACCGTGTCCTTGGATTCTTTATTAAAAGACTTAAATCCATCATCACTCATCTTTCAAAATAGAAGATAACCAGAATATCATCTAATTTCCTCCAGTAAGTACCCTTGATAACTAATGAGACTGGTTTTAACTTGGAATGAGCATCCATAAATTGATCTCTGCACCTCAGGTTTGGAACCCTGATTTTTCAAGTGAGGTTTCCTCAGTGGGTGCCTGCATTCAGTATCAGCAATGCGATTTTTTGTTTAGGGTGGTTATGTTACTGGACCAGTAATCCAGAAGGTGATCTGGAGATTGAGTTCAAGTCCCACCATGGCAGTGGAGGAATGCGATTGCTTAAATAAAATCTCAACTAAAATGTTTTGCATCAGTAATGGTGACAATGAAGTACTGGATGGGGGGGAAACCTGTTTTGATTCATTAACGTGAAGGAAATCTGCTTTCCTTACTTACTCTGGTCTGCATGTGACTCCAGACCCATAAAAATTAGACTGACACTCAACTGCCCTCTGAAATGGCCTTACAAGCCACTCAGTTGTACTCAAGAGGGCGATTCATCCTCTTTCCCGTAATGACCATATCTCGTGATTGACTTTAAAAAAGGATGGATTTTCATTTAGCATTTTATCTCCAGCACTTTACCCCACTTACGAAGGTCCATGTTGCGACCTTTCAGAGACACTTTATTAAGTGCCAGCCCATTGAATCAAAGGGTTATTTTCTTCTGGGACCAGTAACTGTTGCCTTTTTTGCATTTATTTTTGGAAGTACTGACCTCTTGCAAATCTTAGTCAATCATTTTTTTGTTTTTAAAAGTGAAACAGTCAAATCCCACCCTCTCCCCGTTGGCTTCTTTGCCAACTCCAGAAATCAACTGAGCAGCAATGCACAGAATATCTTGCACTGTCAAGTTAGAGCAGTGGCCCGAGGGCAAATCTCAGGTTGGGTGACACCCGGAAGCTCTGCCAACTGAAGCACGGTGGCGGAAAGTAGCCCACCAGGGTGTTAGAAACGGAGGTGAGGCGATCGGATAGGCACATGAGAGAAGTGGGCAGGTTGCAGGATTGGAGTAGAGGAATGGGACTGACTGGGTTGCACTAGAGGACTGAATGGACCAAATAGCCTCCTCATGTTCCGTCATAACTCTGCGACCCAAAGGGGAGGGTTGCAAATGGGCATGGGTTGGGGAGAGGGGGGGGGGGGAGGAGGGGGAGGATGGCAGCTGGAGGAGGTTACGGAGATAGAGAGAATGAGACACGGAGAGGGGCTCTGGGGACAAAGGGCGGTGATCTATGAGGTGCGTGTCCCTTGCCCACCATCAATGGTTACCTTCCCTTGGCCCCCAGGTTGGAATGGGAGCCTGTTGCCAAGGTTACACAGCTGGCAGAGGTAGAGAGGACGGTGTTGGGGTGGGGGGGAGGGCAGCAGTAAGCAAACAATGGGAGCAAGTGGTTGCAGAATTAGTCAGCAGCTGCCAGTCTGAACAGTCCTTCGAGAAAGACAAGCACAGATGGATTCATTATTCAGTGTTTTGCAGCCTGCTCTCTTCATTCACCGTGACACTAATTACGGAGGTCTCCCCCCCCCCCCCCGACACACCAACCCAACCCTTCTCATTTCTTTCACACACCCCCCCCCCCCCCCTTCCCCTCCCCTCCATGCAGGGTCCGCCCTGCTCCTTGACGCACAGACATAGCTCAAAGCAGGTCTTCTTTTGTGTGAGTGTGTGTGTGTGTGTGTGCACACTCTCTGTGAAGGGAGGGGGAAGAGAGGGAGCTGTCAAAGATGCAGCACAATTATTCCCCCCCCCCCCCCTCCTCCCTCTCCTCTCCTCCGTCAAGTCAGGACACTCCCATCCTGTCAGGATGGACCACCCTCCCAGCCCTTCCCATCTCCCAGTCAAGAGTGCCTTCAGCAAGCAGCTCCCATTTTATCTCGGGCGGCACATCTTCCTCCTCCACCTCCAGTGGCGGGGCTCCTGCAGAGGGAGAAGAGGAGAGACCCTTCCCTCATGAGGAGAATTTGGAGTATGGAAATGCCCTCCGAGCTGTCCGTCCTCACCGAGAGGAGAGAGAGGGGGAAGAAAAAAGAAAAATCTCCAGGAAACCCCAGCCTGGAGGCGAACCGCAGAAGCTGCCTCAGGTAAGACACAATTCTCTCTCGTCCTGGACTTCAAACAAAAAAAAAATTGTACCTCAGGTGGAAGAGCGAAGAGGCCGGGATGTTTGAGAGATTAGTGTGTGCGTTTTTTGAGGGGGGTGGGGTGAAGGGTTTATTTTAGATGGTTGCTGCAGACACACAGTAAATGTGTCAGGTTCTGCTACCTGGGTGTGGGTTGTGCTTCATTGAAAAGGTGTGTTGGCCATTGCATTAAAAATAAAACTGTCGGCTCAACATTTATCCCCCAAAATAAGAGATCTTGTCCGGGCAGTCGGTGCAAGGGTATTATTATACACACTCACAGAGAGAGAGAGAGAGGCTGTGAGCAATGCGGAGGAGAGGCATTAATTTTTTACCATGGCTGGAGATTGCAGCTAGCACAGCCACGTGAACGGGCAGGGCGCGATGTACCGAATTACAAGGCAGATTGCAAATCATTCCCCACAATCTGTCATCCTCATCCTGCACGGTGGCGTTAGAAACAAACATGGGTTCACGCCTAAACGTTGGAGAGAAAAAAAGCAGGAAGGGGGTGGGTGGGTGGGAAAGAGGAAAATGCATTTGGGTTTTATTTTGCAGATAACTTTCAAAAAATAAATGTGCCAGGATGGCATTTGGGAGGGGAGATTCTGGGAACTCTGCTGGTTAAATACACCGAATGGTCCATTGTTTCCCTCTTGTCGCCAGCGCTGCTTCTTCGGTCCTAATGAATAGGGAGGAGGAGGGAAAATACACAGTGACCTGGGGAGGGAGGGGGAGGCAATTCCTTCTCCTTTTCAAAACGTTCCCAAAAGGCATATAGTCATTTGACATGTGTTGTGTCCACTGAGTAGGCTGGTAATGTGCAGGGTGGCCAGAGAACAGGGCTGGTGATGGGGATGTCCCACTGGGTTGCTGGTATTTTTTTTCTTGATTTGGCTGAAGATTTGGAGCGATGCGGAGAAGGACTCAGCCTTGTCAGTTGATCAGGGCTGTGCCCTTTTTTAAAATCTAGTTTTTTTAACCGTAGTATATCCATGGATCCCTGTGATACATGAACACTTCTTTCTTGGTGTGACACTGGTTGGATTCAACTTCAGATTTTTTTTTGTGGAAGCTTTGTCCCAAGTAATTGGACGTTCAAAGGGATTTTTATTTCTTTGCAGCATCTTTTCGTCGAATTTGCCCAACATTTATTTTTGTCCGGCCTCTCAGGGTGACAATGTGCATGAAATGTACAGGAGGGGGGGGGGGGGGGGGGGGGAATGAGACAGAAAGTTGAATAGGCACTCTTAAATGTTAACCTTCCTTCTCAATCGGGCACAGGCTATTTGATTTCTGTGAAAATAGGTTAAGCTAATAACATGCCACGGTAGGAATTCCCAAATCAGATGTTTCTGTGCCTTATTGCAATCTTTATTTTTTTAAAAAGTACATTTCTTGCTGAAGCAAAATGCACCCAAGATATCTCGCACGAGTAGGGAATGGACGGCGAGTGGTCTCTGAGAGAAACACACTCTGGGAAGTGTCTGATAGTGTACTTCCGAGAGAGCACCTCAAAGGGGAAAGCAGCCTGTTGTCATCTGGGACCATGGCAACTTTATACTTTTTTTACACTCGAGTGATAGGTTTCCCTTAATGTTCTTGGAGAGAGAGGAAATTGTAGCAGGAGAGAGGGGTTGGGGGAGAGCGTTTGAGTTGGAGCCCTGAGGATTGTGCTGGGAGTGAAGAGGAGGAGATAAAGTGGAGTGACATTTGGAAGAGCAGAATATGCAACTATCATTAGGCAAATGATATGGCTGTAAGCTGTTGGGTAAACACATCGCATCTGCACTGCTGTTGTATAAATAATGTGAATTTGCACCATTATTGTGCAGGCGTCCTGTTTCTATGAATGCTGAACAATTCACGCTAAAAATATATGCAAATCATGTTCTTCTGGTTAATGTGCCACTTTAGAGAGTAAGGTGCACCCTGCAAAGGGAAATTCTTGTGCACATCTCATGAATGTGTGCTGATTTCTTAATCTTGAGCTGCCAACTCCCCACGATTTGAAAAGACATCGCGTTCCAGCCGCAGCTTCCTCTGTACTCGTTCGTAATCTGCTGGTCCCCTGCAAAAAGAAGTGAGTTTCCCTAATCCACATCCCCTCATTCCCCAAGGGTTTTCAATCAGCAGACAGCAGAACGCCTGCAAAAACTGCATTGCAGACAGCCCTATCTTCACACAGGGCGCATAAAGGATGACATATTTTTAGAGAACAGTGTAAAACAGAAGACAGAACCCTTTTTCTCTCGTTTAAATCTCAAGTCAAAATGCTTTGGGTCAGCTAATATGCTGCGCTATGCCCAGCAAGGTCCACAATGCTGTGCCATTGTGTCAACCAGTATGCTATATGCTTGTGTGCACCAGTACCTTGGGTTGGCTGTATCGATGCCACATGCTATACCAAGAGACTAAACCAACACGCAGTGCCGTGAATGTGTCCACGCACTAGACCTTGGCTTTGGCATCCCACCTGTGCCATTGGTTGACACACCACTCCATGGGAATGGTGACTTTTAATTGACAAGGAGTTGAGGGTTATTTTCTTTGGGGGGGGGGGGGGGGGGGGGGGGGCACTATGCGCAGTCTGGGACATGAAATAAAAACAACGATCAGATCAGCCATGATCTTATGGAATGGGCTGAATGGGCTTGAGTGACCAAATGGCTTAGTGCTGCTCCTAATTCTTGTGTGACCCACTGGACATGAGAACATAAGAAATAGGAACTGCCATTCAGCCCATCAAGCCTGCTCCGCCATTCAATAAGATCATGACTGATTTGGTTTTGGCCTTGACCCCCCCTTCCTCGCTTTCCCCATAACCCTCGACTCCCTTGTCGATCGGAAACCTGTCTAACTCATCCTTGAATATATCTAACGACCCAGCCTCCAGTGCTCACTGGGGGAGAAAATTCCAAAACCTATGGATTTGCAACTGTGATTGCTGACCTTGAGATTCCGATGCACCATTCCACCACAGAGAGCCTGATGGCTGCGTATTTCCTGGCAGGAAAATGTTGACAAGTCACTAGGTTTCCCCCCCCCCCCCCCCCCCTGCGCTCACTGCTCCTAGCTGTTCCAAGAGTAGCACAGGCAGAGTCCTGGAGTGTGTCGCACACCTCCACTCTCAGTAGAGTAAAACATAGGGCAAAAATAGAGCTCCTAAATGGCTTAATTGAATATATTCATCATTCATTCATTCCAATGTGGAGCATTCACCCTGGGAATATGCGAGGCTCACTTCATG